>NC_051060.1:13188812-13840062 GCF_904848185.1 Acanthopagrus latus | reverse complement strand
ACAATACAAAGTAAAAGAGAAGGAGAAAAAAAAGACAATATATTGTTATATTACAAAGTTTCATGACTCTCAAAAATCGAGGCCTTTACAGTACTTTAAAGGTATATAAACTTCCAGTCTAGTTATTGGCAGCTTCCTGACATGTATAAAAAAACAAGGACAAAATGTATTACAAAACAAGGCAGATCTGAGTGTATTTTTTTTTGTCTGTACACTATTGTTATTTACAAAAGTGTCGGCTAGCAAGGTGCACAGTTATACATCCACTGACTTGGTTTTTGAGCACCAGTGTGAGGGAGGAGTGAGAGGAAGAGAACCTGTAGTGGCATCGTTTACGTGACCCTCAGTCGTCAGAGTCTCTTCAGTTTTTTGTTACTTTACGTTTTTTGTTTGTTTTTGTTTGTTTTTTGCAGTGGTGAAGGCAAAGTAAGTGTGCACTGCTTTCTTGTGAAAATTCTCCAAGCAAAGTGCCCTCTGACACCCCATCCCTGTGGGGGGAATCACCTGATTCCAGGCTGGTGTCACAGTGAGTACAAAAAAAAACCAAAACAACAACAACAAAAAAAAACAAGATACAAATAGAAATGATATAAAAACTTGAGGAGGGGTGAAGACCGAAACAAGGTGTGTCCTCTCTCCTTCCTCCTTTTCTCTTTTTTTTAAAAAATCTTTCCTCAATGTGACTGTATTGAAAAAGTAAACCCTAAACATTCTTAACGTCAACAAATGTGCAAAAAAAGTGGCGGCAGTGAAAGTCCGATCATCCCTCCGGCGACCACCCCCCCCACCCGCGCGTCCTCCTCCAGGTTTGAGTGTCAGCATCTGAAGAAAAAAAAACGTCCTCTGAGATGTTTGTGTGTGTAGAACAGATATGCGCGCCTATGTGTGTGTGCTTTAAGTGTATCAACCTGTGTGTGTGTGCGCATCTATTCGTGTTTCAGACTGAGCGGAGGCAGGAAGGGGGGTAGGGGGTGGGTGTCATCCAGGGTACATGTGAGTGTTTCTGTGTTGTAGTGGTTGTCTGTTAGCGAGTCCTAGCATGCTCCAGCCTGCGCATCAGCTGCTGCCTGCGGGCCTGGAGCCTGTCCTTCTCCTGCTGGAGCCTCATCTCCTCTGTCTCCAGCGAGCTCACGTACTCGGTGGCCTTCTTCAGGATGAGCACCTTCGCCGCCTTCTCGTTGTGCGCCAGCTCCGGGACGTGGTCGCGCAGCGTCAGGAAGCTGGAGCGCAGGTCGTTGCGGCGCTGGCGCTCCAGGATGTTGTGGTTGCGCCGGCGCTCGCTGTCCTCCGAGTCGGAGCTCCCGCGCGGGCTGCTGTCCCCGCTGGCGCTGCGCTTGCTGCGCGCCCCTGACATGCTGCTGAGCGAGCTGCAGGACGTGGAGGAAGAGGAGGAGGATGAGGAGATGGTTCTGGTGGGAGGCCTTGGAGCGTCCGATGTCTTTTGCTTCTTCGGAGGCGGGGTAGGGTCATCGTCGGAGGCGTACGGTGAGGGGGCTGCGTAGTTGTGCTGCTGCTGGTGGACCGAGCTCCTCTTCAGGATCAGCTCCTGAGGAGGCCTGCTGACGAAGCGGCTCACCACGCCGGACCCTGACCCGCTTCCTCTGGCGTCCTGGCTCCTTGGGTGCACGGAGATGGTGACGGTGCCCGTCGCCATGGGTGATGCCTTAACGGTTGTGGATCGCCTCTTCTCTACTGTAACCACATCAATCTCCTCCTCCTCCTCCTCATCCTCCTCGTCCTCGTCCTCATCCTCGTCCTCTCCCTCTTCGTCTTCATCATCGTCATCGTCATCGTCCTCTTCTGGGGGGGGAAAAAAAGAGAGCAGAGTGTGAGTGACTCAGTCGCAAGTATTCCCACAATGTCATGCATGTGAGCCAGCAGGTGACAGGTAAGTATGCGAGCGAGATCAAGAGAGAGTGTGTGTGGGAGTGAGCGCGTTGCTCAACGCTGTTTGCATAAGCAGAAATCTCTTAATGCTTAGTGTCAGTCACTCCTCAACTAATCTACTCTGCAGGCGTTGACATGTTCAGTCTCAGCTCAACAGACAGGCTGGATTTCTTTCACTCTGCATCCCTCCCTCAAAACTTCTGCTAATCTTCTCCGGTGAGACGAGACAGCTTTAGCCCGATCAGAACTTCGCTTCAGCATCAGAGGCTTTAAGAACCCACTCTGACCTCAGATGAAGTAAGGAAGAAGAAGAAGGAGACGAAAAAAGCCACAATCTCCTTCTAGCTGAGCTCTTCATCTTAATACCTGTGCCGAGCAGCGGAGACTTATCACGGACTGGCGCCTTTTGAAGAAGAGGGGAAGTAGCCAATCATGAGGCAGAGAGTGTGAGGCCCAGTTAAAAATGCCTTTTGTGATAATGGCTCTCATTATCAGCTCAGGAGCATCTGAAGAGTGTGGCATTTTACAGCTTACAGTAACCCACTTCAGACTTCTGCACCGGGGCTGCTGTCTCAAGGCGCACACACACACACACACACACACACACACACACACACACACACACAGGCTGGCGCTGCCATCAAAACAAAGCTGGGCACAGCTGGGTGGATGAGGGGGCGTGGCTGGCTTTGCCACATGTGAAGCTGGGATTTAGCTGTTTGGTGTTTTCGCTCTCTCAGAAGGGGAACAGCTCATTTATTGGGAGTATAAATAGAAGAAAGGGAACTATATTTCTGTGCGGGGAGATAAAACATCAGCCTTAAGCGAGAGATAAAGTGTTCTTTCCGGGCGCACATCTGCACAGCTGATTTCCCCTTACTCCTTGGTCCTTAACAATAGGGAGAGAAACAAAAAGGAAAAAAAAGAAAAAAAGAAACCCCTGCAATCTCGCCTTCAAAGTCCGCGTCTCTTTGATGAGACAGTACACACATAAACGCGCGCAGCACAAAAGACGGGACGCGCCTGCAACGCTGCGAGCGGCGGAAGCGCACTGGAGCGGTGCTGCGCGCAGGATGGCGCGGCGGCAGGCGATCGGATCACCACCCTTTTAAGCCTCGGAGCTGGAGCGGCGCCAGGGAGACAGCTGTCGAGATGGAGCGCTTGTTCAAAGCTGTCACCCCCCCTCCCCCTCACCCCCTGAAAGAGGCAGCCATGGGCCCTCCTCCGTCCTTCTTTCTTCGCGCGGCGGAGGAGGTGTTTGGCAAGGCTGGCTGAGTCTGCCCTCTGTGCCAAGCTGGAGGCCTTTGTACTACTGTTTCACAGCGAAAACACGCTGATAAGGACTCGTGAGTGTTTGTTTAGGGAACTCATGAGCAGGAATAGATGGGAGATGAAGCCTCGGGGCGATTAAACACAAACAACGCTCGCTTCCTAATCTAAACAGATATTACTTCCTACATAAAAATCTCAAAAGAGGCGGAAAAATAAGAGCGTGTGTCCGCTCCTGAGTTTGACTTTCTGTTGTTGTTGTTGTTCTGGTGGTGGTGGCGAGCCGCTCCTGTTGTTGCTCTCGGGGGCTCCTCTCAGTTATCAGCTGACAGTTTGCACAGGCCGCCCTTAACAAGTGCCAATGCCTCACCCACTGTGCGCCCCCCCCCAATCCGTGCGTAATGAAGGCACCCACGGCACCTTGAACCTGACACTTTATCAGCTCATCACATCATCGAACACCTTTTCATCTCTCTCACTCTCTCTCCCTCCTCCTCCTCCTCCTCCTCTTCCTCCCACAGACCTGCTCCTGCCGCACTCAGCGGAGTGTGTTGTCTTTTTGTTTGGCTCAGATGCCAACTGAGTTCAGGAAGGCGCACAATTCCCCATTTTACTGCCATCTGCCGGATGAAGGGCCCGCTGATTACATAAACCTCGTTCACTGTGTCACTACTCCTCGGTGCGTGCGCGCGCGTGCGTGGAATGTAACGAGGTAATCCAATTCTGGGCCAGTCACATGAACAAGCTCGAGTCACTCCAATAACAACAACATTAATAATAATAATAATAATAATAATAATAATAATAATAATAATAATAATAATAATAATAATGTTTTTTTCCTTGGCACCAGACTTTCTGTATAAAAACGCAAACAAAGGCTTTCAGCGCATCTTCAGATTCTTACCGGAGTCGCTGGGAGCGCTGGCGTGGGTCGTGGATGTGTTTACGGTCCCGGATGAGTCCCTGCTGCCGTTCTTCTTGTGGACCGGGAAAGGGAAGACTACCGTGGGGTCCACGCACTCTGACACCGAGCTGCGGCTCACCACCTCCGGCGCCTTGACGCACACGCTCCTGCCGCCTCCCGTGGCCGTGGAAATAGCCTTGCCGAGTTTCTCCGTGACCACCCGCTCCAGCTTTTCCCTGGCGGAGAAGCCACTCCACATACAGTCCTGGATAATGATGCTGTTGGGGTTAGTATCCAAAGCGGAGCCGAACAGGTCCCCATCGTCGGACGCCCCCCAGATATCGTCCTCGGGCAGGAGCAGCAGCTCCGACGCCCAGTCCAGTGGGTCCCCCAAGCCGAAGCTGAGAGGGTCTGCTTCCGGGGAGGCAGTCGCCGGCTCCCCCGGTAGCGCGGCTCGGCTCGGGGAGAGGGGCGGAGTGGGCAACAGCTCGAATTTCTTCCAGATGTCCTCCCCCGGTGGCGCAGAGTCGGGACCACAGAAGTAGAAGTCGTCCTCATCCGGGTAGAAACACGGTTGTAAGGAGTCAAACTCCAAATCGGAGTTTTTACTTATGATCGCCGGCATTCTATCCCACAATCACAAAACCTGCGAAGGAACAAAAGGCATTTTAGTCTCCAAAAGGAACGAGCGTCTCTCCCCATTCCCTCTCCCCTCTATCACACCTGAAAACTCCGCTCAAGGAAGATCAGGAGTCAAAGCCCACACACAGACACACAGTCTGCTCCACTAAATTCCACACTCGCTCCTGTGTGGGGTTTAAAAACCACACAAATCTCACAGGAGAATGTGCGTAAAATGTGACCGTGACGCACAAAGTGCGCAAAACGACGCTGCTTGGCTCAGCACTCGCTGAACACACCGGAATAAAAAAAAAAAAAAAAAAGAATAAAACAAATACGACCGTGATACAAGAAACAGCATGTTTACAGGAAAACACGCAAAATGACAACAGCCAGATCTAGCGGAGAGTGTTCCCTGTGTGAAAAATCTGAGGAGAAAATCTGTTTTTGTTTTTTTTGTCTTACGCGCAGAAATGAGAAGATGCTCACCTTGTCCTGACTCGGGATGATAACGTGCGAACCAATTTTTTCCCCTCGTATCTCGCAGTCACTAATACAGACACCAGCTTTGGAGCAGTCATCTACTTTGGGAGCACAGACAGTCCTCTGACACACATTGTGGCTGGCTGCACAGTGTTATACACTCAGTTCTGCGGGAGGAAAGCGTAGACTCCTCCCCTCCCTGGCTGGGGGGTGGCACAGTCGGGCTTTGGGTTTGTTGCGGCGCGGGAGACAGGCTGGCTGGGAGCTTTTATTTCAAGGTGAAGCGAGAAAATAGTCCAAACACTGCAGCTGAAGAATGAAAGCAAGAAGAAGAAGAAGAAGAAGAAGAAAAACAAAGGGCATAGTGATAAAAAAGAAGAGAAAGAAAAGAGAAGGAGGCAAATAAGACGGAATAAAAGAGGAGGAAGAAAGAAAAAAACAACAACATGTGATTGACACCCTGAGGCGAAGCTGTCTTCCCCATCTCTCCTCACTCCTCTCCGCAGGGACATCTGACCTGAGAACGGCTACGAAACAGTCGAAGTAACCCAGAGGCTGTGTAGTGGTGTGATGTCTTGCTCAGGTTGCTCAAGGGCACAGCAGCAGCCTGGATGCTACTGCTGACCTGAGGGGGCTTGAACCTGTGAAGTGAAGGGCAGAGTTGCCCCTCTACACACACATACACACACACACACACGATCCTCACACCACAGCTATGTATATAGCATAATTCATGTTGGGCGTATTTTAATTAATTATTAATTGGTCATAAAAGTGAAGATTCTAGTGGCAAAATAACGCTTTCCACACATGAAATGAATAATTAGACACAGGCATCATGTCCTGTGAGCACACTTGATGTGTAGAGATGTTCCCCCCCCAAACATCAAACCCTCCTGCCCTTCTCCTGCTCTCCTGTAGAGCTCCAAATATCATTTTCTCTTTTGTCTGAGGGCCACCGGCAGCATCCCTGGATGAAGGGAGCAGCCGGGCTCACTGCGCCCTCGCACGGACGCTCGGGGAACGGCAGCGGATCCACCGAGCAGACAGAGCGAAGCGGCCAGACAAAGACCTAAAACACACGCACACACAGTCGAGTTTCTTATAAAATGGAAGAGACTACAGAGGGGGGGACAACAAACTCGTCCCGGGACCGGTTCTGTCTTGGAGCACCATGTCCGCAGACAAGGGGGCTGTGAAGGAGCGGGGAGTTTTTCAGCTGTCTCCGGGATAAGACAGGATCCGAGAAGGAGCATGTTACGTAACCGCAAGCGGTGGTTGTAGCCTGGAGTCATTCCCATTCCCTTTTCTAATGACAGCTTAGGAGGAATGGCGCATCTGTAATTATGCGCGCAGGCACAGGCGCACACTCAGCCTCCTCTGATATTGACATATTCGGGGAGAGAGAACGTTTGCAAAACGGACTCCGGTTTGAGCTCCAGCTGTGAGCAGGAAGACGGATCACATCCAGTGTTACCGAGCCAGACAATAGGAGATGATCAAAACAAGGTTTAATATAGAAATAGTCAGACTTATGTAATTCTTTTGTTTCTTTGTCTTTTTAAAGGTGCAGCAATACAGAAGTCATGTAACAGAATATGGATGCCTTTAGTGAATTTACCAGCAACACTTTATATTAAAGGGGCACTATGTAGTTTTTTTGGGGGGAGGAAATGAATTTCAATATTTACAATATTTATGAGGTAATAATACAAAATCAGAGCTGTGTTTCCCTTTTTTTCCATAACTGAAGAAACAAGCTGTTCTCAGAGGGAAATAACACTGTTAGAAGCTGGAAAGGTGGCAGGGTCCGCCACATATAAACAAACTACATCATGGACCTTTAATGGCCTTAACAAATCTATTATAAATTCTCATAAATTTCTTAGAATCTAACAATGATTATGTTTATTATGATATTACTAACACTTAAAAATGTTGATAGTTACCCTATAACGATATAAATTAGTACTTATTACAGTTAACTCAATATGAAGTGTTACTAAATTGTTTTTTTATAGTTATTACAAACAACTCACTATTTCAGCCCCTGCCGTTTGAATGATCAGAATTTCTTTTTTTGTTCCTCGGGCGAGTTCAAAGGCAAAAAGTGAGAACGTGCAGCTGTTTTGTCCACAGGGTAGGAATAGCAGGGAGTTTCCTGGGACAGGCTCGTCAGCTCCCAGGGACTGTGTGTGTGGAGGATGGTTCGGGGAGTCAAAAAAACTCCCCACAGGCTCCTCTTGTCCATCCGATCTCTTTTCCTTTTTTTTTTTCTTCCTCAAACTGCTGCTCAGCTCTGCCCCTTCAGAACCACAGAACCACCAGCAGCAGCAGCAGCAGCAGCAGCAGCTTCCTCTGCTGCAACACAGAGCAGAGAGTGGAAGTGAGAACAGAAGGGGAAAGTTGTTTTTTGTCCAGGGTTAGGACAGGAAGCTGTGTACTGCTGCTTTTTTTTTTTTTCCTATGTAGAATAAACACTTCAGAAAATAAGCAGATGGATCAGGAGAATATTGGCTTTACGCTGTCTGGCACACAAACTGCACATGTTCACCCACTGATTTGCACTGAAATTGCCCAGATGTTGATATGATTATTATGTCTGGTTGCTGCTGATTTGTATTCATATCAGTAAGCCCCCTCCCATCCGCCCACACAAATAAAAGAAAATTGTGTTATTTCTCCCCAGTTGTTGACAAGTTATGATATTGATAGAATCATTGCTCAGTACGGAGCCTCCCCCAATAAAGACATTGGACCACCTTGGATACATAAAAGTAATATGAAAATAAACAGAGATGCATAGAGAAAAAGGGCAGACTTGGACTAAATGCTGGCGTCTTTGCTTGTTGTTTTTATGACAGTTATGGCATGCCCAGCCTCCCTCCCGCCATCCACCGCTGGACCGGGCCATGGATGGTTAAGCAATTAGGCCAGTTTTGATAAAAGATTCATAAGTCACCCCAGTGGATAGCGCAGAGACAAGCATGTTGTGAGTAAAACCTGCTGCAGTGACATCGGCACAAGCTGTGTCGGGTCAGAGAGCACGCACATCGTATCAATATTTGAACTGTGTGTGTACAAGTGTGTGTTTGTGTGGGTGCGCGGGCTTCTTACTGATGTCATCATTGTGTTGTCAGTGTAAACACTCGAGAGACGCAGTTGACCTGAATGAACACAGCAGGTGTACAGTCACCACGTCATTCGATCTCACACATGATGTGGCAAATGATCAGTGAGAGTGCATCATGGGAGACACAGACGCCGACTGTTGGTGGCATGAAAGTGTTGTTGTTGTTTTTTTGTTTTTTTTTTAAATTTATCTCACATTGCTAGTGGTGCTTCGTTAACTGCTTGTGCCGGGGCTCCACAGTTAATTGAAATCACAATCGCAGGAGCTGCAGTTTCCCGATAAAGGTAAAAATGTGTCACAACATAGCATTTAAAATGAAGCATTGTAGCGCAAATCCTACAAATCCTTTTCTCCAGCCGCTGACACAGTTTGCAAAATGATGCCGACCCGAATGCAGACAAACAGGCAGGCAGGTTGAAACAATAAAACGGGAGCTCTAATGAACAAAGCTGCAAATTCCAAAATCGTAAAACAAACAAACAAACAAAAAAAGTCCAACAATCAAGCAACATAACTAACAAAAACAGGCCGGGACGAGCCCACAATAGGAAGGAAGGAACGTGAGCAACACTGGAGACGTGTGGCTGGTGTGAGGAAAGAGAACAGACCAACGAACACAGGCGATGATATACAAACTTAACTAACATGAGGATGAGGTGCAGGTGAGGAGACAGTGAAAACAGGGCGGCACAAATGGGGCTGATGTGACACAGGTGTTGGGGGGGGGATCAGACAGGAGAGGAGCACAGGAGGGAAACAACACCGGGA
This sequence comes from Acanthopagrus latus, assembly GCF_904848185.1. Lineage (NCBI taxonomy): Eukaryota > Metazoa > Chordata > Actinopteri > Spariformes > Sparidae > Acanthopagrus > Acanthopagrus latus. The sequence continues at coordinate 13,830,994 of NC_051060.1, read as the reverse complement.
ACACAGGTGAGAAGGAAGTAGCAAATAACAACAAGACACATGACCAAACCATGACAGAGTTAAGATAACATGCTTGTTTGCTAGTGGCAAATCAAAATATCCCATCATTCCCTCTAAAAGTATAGTGTATTACCAACATTACAGGACACAACAGCACCAAATAGGCCTTTATGAAGTGCCACAGAGCGCTTTGCCTGAACGACTTGTGTTCCCTTGAGTAACAGAGTGATATTGCAGGGAGAAACGTTGGGAATACTGGTGCGCACACATTTGGGCAACAAGCTTTATTAAATTATTCTTTTTTTTAATTATGTAAATGTGTGACATGGTGATGTAGTGTGACGTCAGGAAGTCACAGAAATAAAGGTGAGACTACTGAAGAGGCGTTTCAGGAGCAGTGTTTTCTGTGGGAGAGAGGAGCGTCTGTTGGTGCACACTTGGACCTTTTCAACTTTCAAGAACTTTTACAAGAACCTATAAAACACTGAAGGAAAGGGGAAAAAAAACAGTCTCCTTTAAGTATGGTTATTAGAACGTGTTACAGATCTCTTTTGCTTGCTTTACTAGTTGATCTGTACAGTAGCTGACAGTATAATAGAACGGTACTTATCTTTAGCAGATGTGTGCTTGGTGAATTTTGAAGTGTGGGTCTGCTACGTCACAGTTTTGCATAAAACAGCTCAAAAATAATGTCGTGAAATGTTTGTCCGACATGAACATGATATCTAACAACACAAAAAAACGAGCCTCCGTCGTCCTTCCCGTGCTCTACGAGAAAACAGCATTCTTCTAATTTACAATGCCCCGACAATATAATATGCATGAATCATGTGTTTTTGTGGCATTTCGAGCAATGCTAGTTATTTATTTTTTTAAGTATTGGGTAAGCGCTTATTCGTCACTGTGGTGTTTCCACACCTGAATGACCCAGGCCTATTTTAGACCGAGCAGAGTCAAACGTTCAGCGTGGTAGAAAAGCCTCACATGTGAGTCCAGGCGCTTCATGTACGGCCTCTATAAGAGCAGCTCGCAGGTTTGCTGCGGCAGTTCTGAGCCCTGCACGGCGCTCTCACTCAGTACGTCTGTGGAAGGCATTAGGTCTTCTCCTCTTCTTTAATCATGTCGGGTCAGATTCCACAGTGGCATCTTCCCCTCAAACAAACCAACAAGAGGCCGTGTTTGTCCATGATCCACATCATTACATCTCGGCTCCTGCCCCAGTGAAAACCCTCCACCATCGACACAGAGCCTGTACACCCCCCCCTTCACCTTCACCTCACCCCAAACTAAGCCAGACGTTAACGTTATCCCCAAAACGACTTAACAGCAATCCAATCAAACACTTTAACATCTTGGATCAACTTTTTTTTTTTCCTGAGTTCTTGGCATTGTTTCCATTCCTTTATGCATTTTGGACTGTGCAGGAAGGCAGACTTTATTTACAGTGCCACATGTGTTTTCTTCATCACAAGGAAACACAGTTTTGACAAAAAGACGGGTCCATGAACAGTTGTCTTTGATAGTGAATCTCTCGAGCGATACCGCAAAGTTCAAGTATGCTTTTCCTGTTATCAGGTCAGATACAGTGCCTCGGTATTGTGTCTCGCTAAAAGTGCTCAAGGGCACTCTTCTGAAAGTGGAGGACAATTTCATGCTTTGTATCCCAAACACACTGCACGGAATCTTGACTGTACACGATCCGCAGATGATGATTCAGGTAAAAAGAAGCTTTTTTTTTTTTTTTTCTTTGCAATCTCGCTGCCAGGAATGACTTCATCAAGATTTTGCAAGAGATTGAGCTTTGTAGAGAAAAGCTGGAGCGAGTTGCAACAAAGCACCGAGGAATCTGTGTGAGATCTTAATAAAAATTCCTCGGCGAACAGCCCTACCAAAGCATTTTCCTTACAATCACAGAGTTATTTTGAATATAAACCAATACGACAAGTATGCTGTGGAGGGGGAAAAAAGAACGCTTTCCCATGTCTATTTTGGGGCCATATTTTCCCATCAAGTCTATTTTTGGAAGAATAAACTTGGAGGAAGTGTTTTGGCCTTTTCGATATTGGATTTTGAGAGTGCCAGAAGTGTGCCTGTGTGAGGGGAAGTGGCCGCCGTCTTGTTAGATCTTGCCCTCCAAACTGTGTCTAAGTATGCCCACAGGTCTGCCTGTACAATTAAACCGGCAACATCAGATGATTCACGAAGCGCGTAAACATCACTTTTTCCACTTGAGTAATGCTTCTGCACATTACTGCCAGAATCTCAGGTGCAATCCATTCCACCCAGGTTAATCCTTCCTTTGTCACATTAGCAAATGTGTTTGGAGACAGTTGGAAAAATGGATTTAAAGGTACACTCCTGTGGGGGAATATCCTCATGTATGGAAAGGGACACAATGTGTTACAGTCCATTGGTGGTGTAACATGGCAAAGTACATTTATTCAAGTACTGTAATTTACAGTATGTGCAATTCTGAGATACTTGTGCTTTAGCAAAAGTCTTGAGCGCTTGGAAAGTTGGTGGGAAACACAGTTTATAAAAACAAAGAACCAAAGCACTGTTGTGGCAAAATGTTAAACAGCCTTCATTCAGATGACTAATTGATGGTACAGTTCTTAAAAACGTAGACATGCATGTTAAAAACAAGCTGACTTGTTACTTGTTACATGCATTTTCTCCATTAGATAGTTGTATGAATAATGATTTTGTAACTTCTCAGCCAAAGTGTACTTCCTCTATTGTACCTCACTTGAGTATTTATCTCCATCCCCCGTGTATGTTGGTTTGTTGGTTGCTTGGTTGGTTTCTTGGTTTGTATGTTGCTTCGTTGGTTGGTTTGTGGGATTGTATGTTGGTTCATTTTTTTCCTAGGTTTGTATGTATGTTGGTTGGTTTGCTGGTTTGTTTGTAAGGCGGTCTGTTGGTTGGTAACCTAAACCTGGTCACAAAAAATACATTACAGAATAATCATATTAATAAATGCCGTGAAATACATAAATCAACCAGTATTTTGTGAAATTACTGAAGAAATATTTTTTGCCTTATAAATAAATTTTGGATATCAAAGAAAAAGAAAAGACGAAAATCTGAATGGGAAATCTCATTATCAAATGAGATATGATATATTATCCTTATATATTAAGCTACACATTGGTATGTAAAGCAAATAAAATTAGCCCCTCCATAACCAGTTCCAACAATAAAATCAGACACACATTGAGCAGTCAGTTCCCTCATTCACCTCAGTAAATGACCCGAGCATTTCTTCCACCACTGACAGTGATACACAGCCTCGTGAAGCTATACCATACCTCTGTGTCAGTTAGGATACAGGCTTACTTTACTTATGTCATTTGCGGTTTCCTGTTAAGGAAGTATCAGACACATTAACTGGAAGAAACGCTGTTACCCACCACCAGTGGACCAGGTGAGGAATGCGTTTAGAGATTTCACGCAGACGGTAACCAGGCATCCTCTCTGTGTGGGAGCTCTGTGACAGATGAGAGGCGATACGCACGTCTGTTTTCTCCTCCCTTTGCTGAAAATGAAAGTATAGATCAGAGACAGATAACTGTATGGGTGGACATACACTCGACATGTATTTTGGCCATTAGATTTCTAACCAAGCTTTATAATGCCCTTATGCCAGTGATTTCTGTTTATTTATTCATTGGATTGATCAGTTGCAGCTTCACCAGTTCCCATCAGAGCATAAAATGGGAGATAATTGTGCATCACTGTTGTTGCATGGATCGCGTTACTGGTTATGGATCAAGTGACCGGGAATCAATGAGCTTGGCCCTGAAGGTGAACATCATTAGGAGGCCTGACGATCAACTGGAAATCAATATCAGTGATGGATTAACAGTGCGGGCAACACGATCCAGCTGGTTTGATCGGTTTCACAAAGAAAAAAACCAAAAAGCTCCTCTGGCCGGCTCGACCCGAAGCCCAGAGCCGCCACCCATTTACAAGAGCCTCTCCCATCTCGGCCTGGGAGAAACGTTCAGTCCGACTGTTTAAAGTGTCGCGCGTAAATTTCGTTTTGCTGTGACAGTTTTACAGGCCTATTGTTGCTCTTTGGGAAGAAAAAAAAAAGATAGAGGCTTTGGCGAGTTTGTTGAGTCATGAATCAGGAGAAGGAAGCCTTATTTAACCTGTGTCAGTGTCGGGGTCAGTCACACAGACAGGAGAGCCACAGACTCTCAAATGAACCCCGCTCGTATAAGCAAAGACGCTAAAGATCACATTATTTGCCTCTTTTAAATCATTTAGTCTAAATTAAATATCCTCTATTGATGGCGCATATTCTCACAGCAATTTATGTTACATCCTCTGGTAAAGGGCTGCAACTAACGATTATTTATTATCAGTTAATCAGCTGATTATTTTCACAATCTGAACGTTTAATCCAAGTGTCAAAAAAATGTGCACATCATGATCCCAGAGTGACATCTTCAGATCGCCTCTTTTGTCCAACCGACAGTCCAAAAGGCAAAGATACTTAATGTACTATAACAAATGACAAAGAAAAGCAAACAAAGTCCCAGATTTAACAAGCTGGAACCAGTAAATATGTGTTGTTGTTTTTTTGTTTTGTTTTTTTGCTTGAAAATTACTGAAATAACAAATTGATTGTCAAAGTGGTAGGCAACACATTTTCTTGCTTTCCTTATCACTGTAGCTCTTCTACCAAAAACACAATGTTGTTGTATCATATTCTAGAAGAAGCTCTTTTTCATTTTTAAGACATCAAGGTGAAATGATCAGCTTTCCATGACACCGATGTGGTTGAACTGTGCTCATCTGCCACTTGTGTGTTATGACTCTAAATTTGAAGAGGTTTTGTTGTTTGAGTGTAATGTAAACAGTGTATTTTGGATGAGATTACCTTAAAGTTGCTATAATCAGTATTTTCTTCTACTAAAATTCAGATCAAATGGCTATGTGTAGTGTGATACGCCACCCAACTCTGTGGATCCCTTTAGCCTCTTTGAGCTCACTGTCTTGGTGGCACAATCTGTAACTTTAATTATTCGGTTCGCTCCACCTGCTGCCACAGTGTTTTCCGTGACAGAGCTTTAACTGTACACTACCTGCTCAGCACCAAATGTCCAATAGATAAAGTTACAGGCTGGCTGTTTGTTTACATTAAAAACTCTGATAAACTGCAATAGAATGAAAGATTTATCTGGCAGCGATAGGCTTGATCAGCATTGTGTAATCTTGTTCGGCAAGAACGTGAGCCTAACAGACTGCGTCATACTGCTTATCAAAGTTTAAAGGTGTGCTATGTAGTTTTGGGGAAGAGATTTCAATCAGAAGAGAAAGAGCTTCATCAACTGAGGTTTTATGCCTAAACAGCCAGATAGTTATGGAAAAAAAACAGTTGTATTATTACTTATTAATATTGTAAATACTGAAATAGTTGGCCCTTTATGGTAGATCATTTTTGTTGGAGGGTATGGTAAAGACTGCAGCTCGCTTTGGTGTCCGTTGTTCTCATTTACACTTTTCCTGTTCCTGTTGTTTCCAACAACCACAACAGGCTTCATCTTTGTGTCAGACTTTTTCATGTGCTGGAAGTTGAAAAGGTAACAAAAGTTCGTCCTCCCCTGACTGGTTGGTGCAGCTGTTGGTTAGACTTGATAAAAAGACGAGATAACAGATAAGATGTGATGCGTTTTGTATTATCATAACAGTACTGCTGCGATCACTGACTGCAGATAGGGAGTCGATGTGGGTTTGAGGGGAAGAGAACTATTGAGATAGCGTCATGCTAAGTGACTTGTTTATTGTGATGAACACCGATGGAGACTGTGATAGTAAAAGCTTTTGTTTGGATGTGCTCACCCCACACATACAAGCACTGTGTGTTCCGAAATGCCAGCCCGGTGTGTAAGAGCAGGTCTTTGATTCGTCCACTGAATCCGGCTTGAATTTGTTCATATACATGCAGACCCCTGACAGAGCCTTGGCCTGAGCGAACCCTGCAGAGTCCTCCTGGAGGTCAATGAGCTCTTTTTAGCATTCCCCTCCTCCTTCCCCTACCCGTCTTTATCTCCCTGCATTTGTTTTGATCCTCAGGGGTCATTAGCCAGATTAAATGTTTGTCTGCTCACAAAGGGAGATGGTTAATATGTTTCAACACATCCATTTGTCAGCCCTCTTGTCTCTCGCTGCACGGTGTGTGTGAAAGGCGAGCTCCGCGTCTCAACTGGCATTTCAAGACTTACAAGCATTTCAACACCTCCGGCAGGAGAGGTCTTCAGTGTGTGTCTGTGTGTGTCTGTGTGCGTGCGTTTGTGTGTGTGTGTGTTTGTGTGTGTGTGTGAGTCCAAATACATTCCTCCTCGAGGGTTGGGTTCCCAGCCGCCTGGTCGATATATCACCCCTGACATCATCAATGTGCAGTTAGGGGGAGAAAGAAAATGGAACGTTGCACTTCCTGCAAACATGCTCCGTCCTGTCAGTCGGCTGCAGTCAGATTAGCATGAGTTACGAGAATTAGGAAAGGGGTCAAAAAAGAGAAGAGAGGAGAGGAGAGGTTCGTTCAGTCCAGCAACAACAATTATTTGCCTGCGAGGTGAGAAGAAGGAAACCAAGGCCATAAATTTGAGGGGAATGTTTGTGTTGACAGGAAGTGGTGTTGTTGGCACCGCTCAAATGATACCACTGGTGATTTGCTGAGGCCTGGTCTAAACAGGAAGTCAGCGGTCCAGAAAAATGGCCGTCCTAACAGCGCTTAGCTATCAGTGGGCGAGGGATCCATTTGTCTCTGCGATGAGTGATTCTTTCCTGCTGGGCTGGACCCTCCTCCGGTACTCACAGCTCCAGGTTCTGCTCATAATTTCAGCCCTCATGGTGTGTCACGTCTGTTGACACCACACACTCTGAGTGGTATGTGTTAGTGTTCGACCATATATGTCTGTGGTTAGTAAATGTATGTGAAAAGGTTCAGCCACAAAGATGCAGTAATACTTTATGAAAAATGAGTGGTAGTGATAACAGCTTTAGTATTTGCAGTGGTACTGGAAATAGTTGTATAGCAAGTGGTTTAGATAGTAGTAGTAGTAGTTTAGGATTAGGTATAAATTTGTTGTGATTCAACTTAGTGTTGATTGCACACAGCACACTAAGAACAAGAACAACATAAGGTAATAGAAAAGCACATAAAAACACAAATTAAAGTGACTGTAAGAAGTTTTAAACTGCTTATAAAACAGTCACAATTTAATACTGATGCCTCTGTATGACCTATATAGGCAAATAAGACCATCAGTGCGAAGATGAACTATTTCTGTTTAGTTTTTCCTACCACCTGCAGACTGGAAGAGCCTGTGTTTACATTTTCCCAGTCAAAGTGACAGTGAGTAGGACGTTAGCCAGTTTAAAAAAGAAGCAGAGACAAAATATAAGACTAGAAACTTTAACGTACAGGATGAGCAATAATGTGAAGTAGTAGTGCTGGTAAAAATGGCTTTAAAAGTCAATCTCCAAAATGTGCAGTGTAAGTGAATGCAGCCATTATGTGACGGGTACAACAGGATGGAAAGTGAGAGTTATGTTAAGTACAAACAGCAGGCAGGTATGTATGCACGCTGTCATTTAAAGGCCTTATAAACAGACGGTCCTCTTGTTACAAGGAGCAGCAGTTTGGAGGAGCTAACATGAGTTTTAGATGTACTTTAAAGCCATGTGTTTACGTTTTTGTTTATAGATGTTGGAGCAAACCAATCTTGTATTTTGAGTTGGGAACAAAAAGATCATAAAGTCCTACATTCCAAGAACACACTATGTAACCAAAACTGTAGGTAATAGCAGAGTTACATAGTGTGCCTAAAAATACAGATAACGGGACGATGTTTGAAAAACTAAAAGGCTGAAGAGTTCAAGAGAAATTCATTGTCATTTTCTCTAATAACAAAACTGCAGTTGCAACTACAATCAAGTTCCTGGAGATGATAGAAAATGCCAACTAAAATGCCAATGTCAAACAGTTCCCTTTTGAACTCACTCATAGATAATAACTGCTTAAATATGTCATCAAGATCCATTGATAATTTCTTGTGAAATAAAAAAGATATCGCAATAAAATCCCACAAAGTTTAAGAAAGTGAGAAGAAATTCCCGGACCGTCCCCTCCAAAGCTGCAGGGCTCTGTTCTGGGCAGAGTCCAACCCTCCATCCAAGATTCAGTGGAAATCCGATCAATAGTTTTTGTGTAATCCTGACCACAATCCAACCAACAAACAAACAGATACAGATGAACGTACAACCTCCATGATGGGGAAAAATCCTAAATTATCGTATAAAAAAAAAAAGCATGCAGCTATAAGGTTTTAAAAAATAGATGCCCCATGGATAAAAGTACCAAAAAAGTACCGCGCTTGTAATTGTTATCTAGAGATTACGAGTTAATTATGTTATCATCACGAGATAACAAAGCTCATTTTTCTCGTGATAAGGGATTGATCCATCTCGTTATCTCACAAAAAAAAAACAAAATCGAAAGCGCAATTTCTCAAGATAATGAGGCAATAGACAAGAAAACAACAAATGTAGTTTCTGGAGTCGTTGCCCTATCGCATCCCCCGCTGTGATCAAAGCAGACAAAGTGTCTTCGCACGCAGAACGAAGTGAGACATCTCGAAAAAACACACAACACACGATCCGTCTTTTGGATTTGCATTGACTCACCTTGGATAAATCTGCGTTGACCTCATATGAGAGAGGAACAATAAGTGTGTTAACGACGCCGCACCTGTTGGTTACTAATGAATCCACACGTCAGGTCATTAGATGTGTGTGTGTGTGTGTGTGGGAATCTAGTGCAGTGTGTTTGCTTGCTTGCTGCTCGAGGAAAGTAAACGGGATGCAGGCGGACGTGAGACGATGACAACATGAAACTGTGGCTTATCACCGACTGCGTGATTACCTGAGTTAATGAGTCGTGTCAGGTTTATGTAATAAAACTGGACGGGGATGTCTAGTTTGGTTGCTTCTCTTCATGCTTGTGCACATTATGGAGTGTGTGTGTGTGTGTGTGTAAACGCCTTTGCTGTTAAAAGGCAGTAACGTCCTAATGAGATGTAAATGACTGCAGGAGGTGGTCTCACACTCCCTCAATGGGACGCCATCCCCACCTTTGAAGTCCTGATTTTTGGGGGTCCGGGGGTTGTCATAGTGATGCTCCCTCCACGACCGTCTCTGGGGAATTGGCTTTGATTGGAGTATTGACAGGCATGTGGCAGCCTCCTTCTCTTTCTCCCCCTCCACCCCCCTCCCTCTTCTGTTCTCCCTCAAGCTTTTTTTTTTTTTTTTTTTGTCGAGACAGCTCCGAGAAATCGGACAGCCCGTCTGCCACATGAAGTGCCACAGCGGAAAAAAGCATTGTTCTAAGCAAGAAAATGTCAGGTCCCGGTGGCGTCAAACACCCTGCTTAAAGCAGATCTCCTGTGTGACAACTTATGCAAAGCGCTTTATATTTAGACGCCTTTTGTTTTTGAGGATGCGTTCTGATGTTTTTTTCGGAGGTCAAGCTGAAAGCCGGGTGTATAAATAACTGATGCAAGGGTACGCGGGGAGGAGATGCTTAGTATGTGGCGCACAGTCGCAGCTCCGTCTGAGTGTGCCGGTATGCGCGTGTCGCCCACAAAGGGCTGCTGGCGGTGGGCACCGGGTTCAGTCCGACCACCAGCAAGGTAATCTGCCAGACGCGCCATGCTGCTCCATCTGCTCAGACCGCGTGTGTCTGACGATGGCAGACACATCACCCGCTGCTGTCTAAGACTCACGCACCTCACTGCACAGAAAAGCACAAACAACAAGGAGAGAAGTGGCGGAGGAACGGACTGAGAGGTGCGGTGGAGATAATGAGAGGAAAGAGGGGAATGGGGAGGACGATAATCCGACCACAGGGACACAGTGTTCCTACAGCTGCCCCATTGGCCCGGCAGATCACCCTTTCTTATCATTGATCATGCTTAGCTGTCAGTTGACGTGAATCTATTAGAATGGAGGGTCTTTGTGGATGAATTTCCTGACAGGCACCAGTAGCCTACAGGCCTGTGACCTTTGTGTCCTCAACAAGGTCGACACCCGCCTCCCTATCCCCCCCCCCAAAAAAAACTTGCCTGGCGTACACCCACCCTCCACTCTTGAGACCTCCATCATGTGGTCTTCTAATCAATTAAGCCGCATCTTGCATTCCTCTGGTGTGAGGTCATGCCAACGTTTCCTCCGGGGGGTTTCGTCTCTTGAATGACTGGCTACCCTCCCCACAACAAAAAAATGTCCTCAGTACAAGCATATGGTACTTGATTAACAAGCTCTGATTTATTCTTTTGCTCACGAGGGGAGACATTTATAATTTGTCTACAGTTCTGCAGGAAATTAGTCGTGGCATCCGTTTGTGTACCTGCTTGATTCCCCCTCCCCCCCCCAAGAGAATCAGCTGAGCAGAGCAGCAGTCGTCTTCAGGTCAAAGTTAAAGGTGGCCATTGGTGACGAAGTAACAGTTGGCAAAAATGCCAACTTAATTTAATGATTTATACAAAATCATCTCCCTCCTTCCTTGTTCCTTCGCTCCGGCTGTAGAGGAATCTCAGGTCGAGACACTGCTGAAGATCAGTGGCTCTGCTCAGGTATGAGGTTGTGATTATGCATCACGGAGCTCAGGTGGGAACATTTGTAACTGACTGAGGGTGAAGCAGGGCGTTGCAGACAAAGAATGTGCATGTTCAGCAAACTCTCCCTCGGTAAATACAGTTTAACCCCTTAAATGCATACATCTGGTCTTTACTGTACTGCGACTATATTATTAATTTAGCAGTCCTACCCACTGGTGCTACACAACCTGTTTGTCCTGTTCTCGTGTCAGAATTTTGACACCATCTTCCCAATTTGCAGACATTTTCACTTCTTCTTCTTGGTAGCCGTTAACTACTGCTAGCTGCTTTTTAACAGAGGCATAATGCTCATTTTCAGGTCCATAATTTTGTTTTGGGTGACTACAAGAAAAGGTTTAAATGCTGTAAAATACACACATGTTTTCACAAGTGCTCTGTTTTAACTGCTGTCTCTTTAAATATGTGACAAGATGACATAGTGTGATGTCAAGAAGCCACAGACTTAAAGGTGCACAATGTAGTTTTTGGGAAAGAAAATCTTCATTGACTGATTGTTTATGCATAAACAACCCACATGAATTTGTTTTCATGACTGAGCAAACTGAATAAACAAACTGAGCTTAAAGGTGCAATTTGTAAAAAAAAAAAAAAAAAGTTGTCTTTTGCTTTGGGATTGTTGGACAGGACGGCTGCCATCCTAAAAATGAATTTGAATTTCCTCTCCAAAACTACATAATGCCCCTTTAATCTTTGTTCTTGGTCAGCATTTGGAGTTGGGTGTATTATTTGTACTATATAAATATTGTGACTGATTAAAAACACTATTGGAGACAACACGTTCTGAAAAGTTTGCAAGTAATCAGATTTTTGTTGTTGTTGGGTCATTGGATACCTGAGATATGTGGGGAATGTTTGAAAAAGAGAGCCATGCACTTTAAGAGTAAACAAGATCCATTCCACTGCCTGGTGTTTGCAGTTTTGTCTGTCAGAAGGCACCATAAAATTTACCTCATTAGGGTGTTAGGAGTGAGTGCTTATCTGAGTGCCATTAACAAAGAGGCCTGATAGGGCCGTGCCTCAGGAACACCGTGATAGTCTGAGGCTCGGCTGAAAACGTATGAGGTCAAATCGACTATAATATGCCACACAGGGGAGTTGAGCTTTAGAAAGTGTTGCCAGGGAGGAAACGCATCTGACACTTGGAACAGAACACTGATAAGAAGTCAAAGAAACCTTTCCAACGCCTCTCAATGCAAGGTGAGGTAAGGTAACGTTTGATGGATACTAATGTCCTTGAACATTACTCTCCCGTTTGCCCGCGTTGACCATGCAAGCTCACGTCCTGTGAGCAGGGCCTCGGTGTGTGTGGGTCCCATATGATTTACATAAGTCCACGGAGGCCCGTAATCGCGCTCCGTAATCACTGTGCTAAATTTAACATGGGGAATAAGGGGGAAATCAGGCCCAAATCAAAGGCTTCGTTATCTGCCTGGTGCTTATAATGCAGATTATGAAACAGTGCGGGGATCTGATAAACATATGGGCAAGGAGCAGGGTAGAAACATCTGCATGCCTGCTGGCCACACAGTAGCAGGGAAAACTTCATCCCACTGCCAGCCTTTAATGAAAAAGAGGAAGCTGGTTAAAAGGGAAATGTAGACAGAAAATTAGTGTGTGTGTGTGTGTGTGTGTGTGTGTGTGTATGTGTGTTTCTAGTAAACCTCTTGGTCATGACTTGCTTGGCAACGTGATGAGGAAACAGTCCAGTTACTTCAGGGACCGATTGTGTTTGAGTGGAGGAAGGGAGGGAGGGGAGGAGGGGGGCATTTTTGGGTGGTGGGGACTTGGATGGAGGAGAACAGGAAGACAGATCGCTTATGGCAACCGGGACTTTCTGTCAGATCCAGGTCAGTAAGCTGCAGCGTGACACCAGAGGGGGAAACGGTCTGTAATCGCAATAATCAACGTGATTAGCGAGAGCAGGCTGCAGCGACCAGACCCTCAGTCCGCCACCCAGGCTGCTGCTGGCCTGCGAGCACCCTCAGTGCCGCTGCATGGGAACGATGGAGGCAAGCAGCTCCGCGACGCGCTGCTCGAACGTCGAAGACAATGAGAGAGAGGGGACTGTGCCTTAGGAGGTGGAGAAGATCGGGATCGTGACCTTATTTAGAATATTTGCTCGGATTTGTGGGAAAAACAGAGCAACATCCTCCTCTGCTGCGTCAGAAAAGTGAACCAGCTCTGTGTCACAAACAAATGGCTCCCCCTGGGAGACGAACTCCAGACAGTGTAAAAACATTTCTCCTTTTACTGTATGTCACAACTCCCCTTCGAGCACCAGTAATGGCTTCAGCCGGATGAAATATTGATTTGCACGGAGGCTTTTTGACCTTGGAGGCAAATATAAAATGCAATTTGGTTGCCATTTCGAGAAAGGGGCGCGGCGCTTGGGCTGAATTCCGTCCTGTGTCTGAAAAATATCACACAAATGTTTCCCCATTTGTCGATAAAGAGCCGTGTTAAACAGTTTCCTCCTTCACTGGTTAAAAAAAAAACACGAATGCCAAATAGTCAGAAGATAAATGCAAGAAAATAATTCATAAAAGTGAATTTTTGGAGATGAATTATTATAGGCGAGCAGGAGACCAAGAGAGCCCCCCCCCAATGCCCTGCAGCATGTATATTCTAGATCCAGTCAACGTGCAGTGATTTGTCAGTGAGTCGGCGTTTCTCCGGGTATCCATCTCTTTGTGTCTAAACAGCCTGTCGATCACCGCGCCGGCACTTCCTGTTTACCTGTCCCGTTGACCTCCTCTTTGGAGAGCCACCGGTGCTGAGTGCTCCGGGCAGCCCCGAGGACAAGCACTGACACGGCCAGCTTCAAAGTTAAGGCAAAGTTTACCCAGAGTTGAGCTTCCACAGGCTGCCCCGCTGCCCACTGGGGTTGTGTGTTCAGATAAGACGGCTGCTTCCTGGTCCAAACATACACACACACAAAGAGAAAAGAAAGGCAGAAAGACTGACAGAGAGGAGAAAAAAAAGGGGGGGGGGAGGCAAACAGTGAAGTGTTATCACAGGTATCATTTGTTTGAGAAGTGACTCAGTGATTAGGAAAGAGTGTGGTTGGGTGAGAGTTTGTAATGGGATTTGCTTAATGGACACTGTGGGTTGTGCTGTCACTGCTACTGAATGGAACTGGCTCCAGTGGGATTAAATTATTAATGCTTTATTTTATCCATCGGCTTCCACATGCAGCCTCCCAAATCGGTACGGGGGCGGACAGGAATGTTAAAAATGAGAGGGCAGTGCTACAAAGTCTCAGGAGATTCCTAGGGCCGCACAATTAATCACACTGCAATATGGCCAAGTGCAACAGTCAAATTATAGTGGGGTGACTATAAAAAATGGTGACAAAACAGCATGATAATGAAGTAGTGAAGGTCTGCAGGAGTGAGAAAACGTGTCTGTTTGGTACGGACCCATCAAATGTCTCGTCATCGTGATCTTAATAGTTGTTTTGTTTTGTTTTTTTTTTCAGTGAAAACCGAAATCAAAGACGCAAAAAAGATCATTCCAGCTCACATTGTGAGTCATGTCACAATCTTAGTATCTGTCAAAATATTCACATTATGATTTTTTCACATCATGCAGCCCCATTTTCCTCTTACACCATGCTGGGTGACCACCAGAGTTTATGATGTTAACAGAGGGATTATGTAAAATGGGGGAAAATGCGATACCTGACACGCTTTTAAAACGGTCGCTTCACATGAAAAGTGATAGAAGTAGTTGTGTCAAGACTGAAAAAGAGCTGGCGAATCGTCGGTTTCGCAAAGTAACAGAGATAGCTGGATGCAGATACTTCTTACATGATGCATATAAATGCAAAGATCGACGTAAAAACAATGCAAAAAGTTTTTTAATGAGGAATAACTCAGCATCACAGGCAGCAGTGTTTTTTTAACATGACATTAAAGTAACCCTGTCTACGCTGTGTAGAATCACTCTTGGGGTAATGGTGGACACTTTAGCATGTAGCGGAGGCTGGAAACTATTGGAAGTTAAAACAGCAAACCTGTAGATGTCTGGCCCCAGTACGTGACCATCGTCAGCCCAGTGTTGACCGCACTCTGAACTGGGAACATAATGGCTCTTCTGTTCCTGCCATCTCTCAATGTAATGGTACTGTAAACCAACAGACCAACAGCCCCTTGAGCCACATTGCCTCGCTGCCCTGGTATTTCTACAACAAATTAGCCAGGCAAACTTAAATATTGGGTCGTCCGTCAACATGATGGGTGAAAGGAAAAAAGAGGGCAATTTAGGCCTAATGTATTTCAATTAGTGGCTAAGTTTTAAAGGAAAAGCGGACTTCCGCACAGAGAAACATGTCCAAACGCGGGTCATCAGTGAGGGGTTGTGGCGGGTCTTTGGGTGTTTGGGGTTGGGGGGGTTGTAAGCATAAATAAGGCCTTGTGGCTATTAGCAAATGAGCAGTAATGTCCCCTGAATGATGGTGATAATGATGCAGTGGACAGGACATTGGATTCTGATTGGGCTCTCACTGTGAACGGGACCCAGTACACACAGGAAGTGCTTGTTTGTTCCGAGCAGCAGTGCTTCCTGTCGGACCGGCTGTGTGGGTGTGTGTATGTTTTCCACTGTGATAATCAGGACAGGCGTGTGTGTGTGTGCATGTGTGTGTGTGAGAGAGTGTGCGCGCGCCTCACTCCTCCGTTTGCCTCCTATGGCTGCCGGTTCAAAGAATCGCCGCTCGCCGGGACGGAAGTTCCTCACAACCCGAGGATGAGATCACTGTGCGCCCAACAAGGGACTTCCTCCCCACACAGGAAGTGGAGGCGCAGCTGAGAGGGAAAGGGCTCTTCCTCTGCCACCCCCGCTCCTCCTGCCCCCTGCTCTTCCCGTGTCCTCCTCCATGATCCGTGTTTTGTCTCAAATGTGAGCAGAGCGCCGCTCGCCCGCTCTCCCTCTCTTCGCTCTCCGACCAAGCAGGAAGTGCAGCCGGCTTTGTTTACGTAACAGAGGTCCCATCTCCCGCCAAAGCCGCCCAAAGGCCTCTGGGAAACGGGAATCCCCAGACTTCATATCCTCGCATTTGTGAAGTGAACATCCATCACGGATTGACGGGGCAGCGTGTCTGCAAGTGTACATGGGAGAGCGACCTAGAGGGGGAGCGAAGAGAGGGAACAGAAGAGCATCTGTGCCGACGCTGATGACCCTTTCCTGAGATGGTTTTCCCTCTACTTAAGTTGACCCCTGCAGGAACTGAACAGGGACTGGACATGCTCTTGTTCTAGAGTCTCCATCATTTCCCATTGTGCCTTTTGACCCGGGCACTTATCTGTCTGCACATGATTCCAATAGTGAACATTTGCACCCATTGCGGACTCGAAGCTGGGAAATATGAATGCCACCGGTGATGGATATCACACTGTGTCTGTGTGTGCCTTGTTCTGGGGGGAGACGTGCACACTCACGAGGCTCATGTGACTGGTGGAGGGTCGACAGAGAGAGGGTCTATCTATCCGAGGCCCCCCGGAAAACTGCCCGATAGCCATTATGGAACGAATGAAGATTTGTGAGTTTGTGGACGGGAAGTGGGTGTGTAGTCCAATGGAGACGGGGCTGGATGAGTGTGTGTCTGTGAATGCACTGCGTGTCACAAGCAAATATTTGTCACGGTGCTACATACTCTAAATACTCAAAAGCAAACATTGCCTGATATAACTAATTGTTGAACTAAATACATAATTTTATTTCAAATAATTACAGAAAATCACATGAATGCTTTGGGGGAACCTTTTTGAATGGTAGAACTTAGAGGATGAGTTTTTTAGGACAGAAGAAAAGAGTCCTATGCAATATATGAGAGACAATCATTTGTTTGTTTGATCTGTTGGTTGCCTGTTCATTTGGTTAGCTGGTTGGTTTGTCAGCTGGATTATACAGAAACTGCTTCGATGGATTACCAGGAAACATGGATGGACGCCCAGAATGGACCCCATTAAGTTTTGGTGCGGATTTGGATAAAGCGACAGATCCAGGAATATTTTCTCACTTTCTGTAACATTGCGAGATCAGGGAATTTTGCATGGATCTTGATTCAAAAAATAAAATGGACATATTTAGGTGGCTGGTATCTGTGAGTGAGAACAACTGAATTAAAGGGGACTGTTGTGCCTTGGTTGTGTTGTGTATCACTTAGTACCTTTTAGTCAAGTCTGTTGCAGTTATAGCAAAGAGTCAAACTTTCTAAGACTGCACATGACTGTATGACTGTTCTTGACTTGTTCAGCACTTTCATCATCAATTGGTTAATGATCTATTCTGATGAAATATGCTCATCACATGCTCCCGGAGTCCAAGGTTTCATCTTTAAGTTTCTTCTGCTGTCTGGTCAACTGTCCAAAACTCAAAGGTATTCACTTTAAAACCAAATAAAATCATATATAAAACTGCAAATTCTGATTCTTTATGTATTTTAGTTCAATAAAATACACAACCTATTCATTACATTACAATTTTTGACATTCTGTTGATTACCTAATAGCTTAATTGACTTGAAATTTGGTTCCACAGAAACCTACTTTTTCGAATCCTCTCCACTTTTGTGTCTACGTATAAGTCTCCGTCTGTGTTCTTCCTTGCATCTCTGGCGCGGGCCGGGAAACGTTAGCATGCAGCACGAGTGTCCTCCCTGCTAACTGGAGGGCCTGTCCCTGCTCCTGGCTCTGCAGCTCGGCTCATACAGTGGAGGGTTTGAGTGGCTGCCATAAGGACTGATGGCCTCAGGACCTGTTGGTGGAGGTCAGTGAGTACAAGAGGCGACAGCTGTAGAAACGCTGGGAGCCCGGTGCAGCATGAATACTGGCGATTATAGCCAGCATCGCACACACACACACACACACACTCATCATCCACACACACACACATACGCAGTGATCAGATCCTTATCTAAAGGATACATTGTTTAGAGGTTGCTGGAGCACCGCCTCACAGGATATAGACTGCTGTTAGAAAGTGTGTCCGTGTCCGTGTGCGTGCTGTGTTTGATTGTATAACGCGTGATCAAAAAGGTGAGGCTTGTGTCTGGCTTTTGATTTTTTTATGGGTCTACACGTGTGCATACGTGCGCTGTTAGTGAGACAAATCCATGTGTGCCCTCTCGTGCCTCTGCGAGGTGTTGATGTGGTCGTATAGTTTACAGGAGGTCCTCCCGGCTTCCACAGGACAGTGTCACTGTGTGTGAGCAACGCTGCCGCTACCACAACTGTGAGATCTCTCATATAAACAGCAGATAACTGCTGTGACTGAGCCGGTGTCAGCTGTGCTCATGTATTTGTTGTTATGCAAGTCCTCGGTTAACTGTCGACCCCCATTCGCTGACGCTTACGAAATAGATACAGGCGTGCCCCCACAGTTAGTCAGCAAAAGACCGTCAAGCTCAGGCTCAACTAAGAACAAGAGCATGATTAGTAAGGATACATTTCTTTTCATTCAGAGAGAGCTGTGGCAGGAATTTAAATGTCCCTTTTCTGCCTTAAACCCTTTGTTATGTTTCAGATATACAGTATCTGAAAGTACTGTACATGAAGGAAGGGTTAGCTCAGTCTTCATGAGTCACATGAGCAGCTAGTGACTCTTCAGTTGCGGCGAATAACGCGTTGTGAAATGATTCATGAAATATGGCACAGTCTCCCTCTGAGGTACCGTGGCCTTCATTGCTTGCAGCTGTGGATTAGTCTGCGTTGAATTAATCACAGCGAAGCAGCAATGAAACTAATATTAAATCATAACGAGAGGCGGCACAGACATCAACAGAAGCTTGAAAGCTGGAAAATTACTCTTCATTTAATTTCCCAGCGCACTTCCGAACAGCCACTCAAAGTGTCAAACACGCGGCATAATGTCAGTTTTCCTCTGTGCGGTCATAATGTAGCTCATGATTATCGAAGCATATTATTAGACCTAGAAGTCAAACAGTATGAAATTGTGTTTTAAGTGTCTGTCAGAGGAGTTAGGGATCATTTATGCTCAGTGTTAGATGAGCATGCAGATGGGGACGGAGCCGTCTTTACCTGCTCTGCGATCGTTTTGTCTGTATGGCTATAGTTAGTGTGGCAGTGTAGCCGATAGTCCGAGCGAGAAACGACGTCAGGAAAAGAAGAAGAAGGTTTGAAAAGCTGGTGACTTTTGGTGCTCCGTGGAGGAATTGCTCTGTAGAAAATGACACATCGATGTTCCCTCCAAATCAGCTTGGGTCAAAGATTTGGGTGCTATAGCAGCATTTTCTCCAAATATAGTAACTGTCAATATCTGCAGACACTGACAAATATCTTATAAAGCCTTTTTCTTTGCATATGCAATAATGTCAATTTTGAGACTGCCATTGCTAAAGAAAAACGACAAAGTCTCCCCATTACAAGACCCTCTGGCACCAAATGAGTTTGGCAGGACCTCATTACCTGTTTCCATTTACAGAGAGGGTATTTCAGTCCCTCAAATGCAGGACCCCTTTGCCCTTGGGGAGGGACTGGGGCCACTGACCTGGATGCCCAGGGAGAGGTGTTGCAGCTGGGATAGTGCTCTGGAGAGATGGTGCTGGTGCTGTTGGGAGCAGCTGTTGTGTGTTAGACTGTCAACACAGTCATGAAGGAGGGGTTAAATCTGGCACAAGGAGTTTTGGTTGAATTCTGTTCTGGGTTTATATAAGTATCTGCTTGGTTTTTACGCGGAATCGTTTGGAGGTGGATATCTTTGATGCACCACAGGCATAATATGAAGCTGATTCAAAGTGGCTTTATCGTCCCTTTACCAAACCATAACCTGATTGTAG
This sequence comes from Acanthopagrus latus, assembly GCF_904848185.1. NCBI lineage: Eukaryota > Metazoa > Chordata > Actinopteri > Spariformes > Sparidae > Acanthopagrus > Acanthopagrus latus. The sequence goes on along the minus strand of NC_051060.1, from coordinate 13,811,506 downwards.
CTCCTGTGGGGGCACCACCCAACCACGTTTATATAGAGGTATTCAACGATGCCGACGTCTACATCCTGATCATCTACGCACCAAACAAGCCTACCAGCATGTCAGAACACTGAAGTCCGCTTCAAGCCCTTCGTCGCCCTCATCATCAGGGTCTTGGATCTCTGAGCCTCCCCCTGTTCTCGTTCTCATGGGAACTTCAGCGCCTTTCAATGAGCCGCCTGGTTCACCTCTCAGCACTGGCCGCTCCGGGGTTAACTCCAGAGGTGAAAGGTCGCAGGATCACAGGCTCCACAATGCCTCAGATTGTTGATTGTTGATGCTGAGGCGGGCGCTGAGAGGAGGGGTATGGCCGTCTGTGTATACGTCTATATGTTTGCGTTTCTTTGATTGTGCACGTATTTATCCGTTTGCGCATGCGAGCTCATGTGAGTATGTGAGCGCCCCGTTTTTTTTTCGAGCGTGTTTTCCCAGCGTGTTTACGTGTGTGCTCGCACATGCCAAACGCATTGTGTGTAAAAAAGGAGGGACCTGATTGGCCGGACCACCGTGGCAGATGAAACTTGATGGACTGCAGGCTCTCTAAGCTCCTGTTGATGGGGATTTGGAGGCCTGTCTTTGAGGGGGGGGGGGAATTCAATTTCCTCCCCCTGCTCGCCGGCGCTGTTTGGATAGCTTGGCCTGGGATTGGAGAGGGTGTGTGACACTCCAGATTACCCAGTCACTGAGAAGTCTGCTGAGAAAGTGGTGTCGGATCCGCGGCGTGCCATGACTCAACGCGGGAGGAATGTGGCACGGCGGAGCGCTGTCAGTCCGTCTGTCAGCCCGTTCATTCCCACTTCTTTGACAATTTTTTTTTCGAGTGAGCGACAACACGTTTGTTCAAAAGATTTCCGTTTTGGACGTGAACGCTTTATACGGGTATTGATCTTATTAGGGCACTATGCAAAGCGGTCCTTTATTGACATCTGTTCTATTGATTTTGCATAATCAATACTCATGTTAAACAGTTCACGGGGTGACGATCCTTATTTATGCACAGTGACAAGTGAAGCGAATTGTTTATTGTTGTCATTGAACTGTGAATTTGAGCCTTTTACTTAATACTATGTCAGTTCCTGTGACATGGTGAGCCATTGTCAAAGAGAAGAATTACTTACGATATTTTGTTCCACAACGGTAAAATGTACTCAAAGGTTAGGTAAGAAAAGCGCCATCATAGAGTATGGAGAGGTATCCTTTAAATGTGGGCGTAACAGCAGACATTTTAGAGATATTGTCCTGAAAAACACTTGAAGCATATGAAGGCAGAAGTTCAAACCCAGCTACTTTCTCACCACAGCATGCCTGGCCAGTTACGGCATAAAGTGACAGGAGTTGCTGGACATGAATCCTCCCTCCCCTGTTTTAGGAAGGTGTTCAAGGAGCAGGTTTCCAGAACTATTTGACCATCCAGCTAGCAGTCCTGACTTTGCTATTAAAAATGCTTAAAGTGGTTCGTCTCCGCTCTTATAAGGTCTCTGGTCATATCAAATTTTCGGGTACCTGGTGAACACTGGGCATCTCCTCATTCTCGTCTGTGTGATTAGTAAAACCCAATTAGGGTGCTCACCTGCATTCAGGGGGCTGAGGCTGAGCAGGGTGACAAAGAGGTAATCACACATTAACTTAACTCATCCCCACTTGCCGTATCCAAGACAACATCCTCCACCTGAATCTGAATACTGAGCAGCTGGCGAGCCTCACAGTGACAGATATCTGTACTGCACGGAGGCAGCTGGATGCAGCGTGCGCAAACAAACACCGTGTACGCAATCCTGCAGGGGAGGTTTGTGTTCCACCTCATCAGGAATGTCAATTACCTCCGCATTGTTTGGCCTGTTGTTGTTTGTTTGTTTGGCCTGGCGGAGAGGCAGTGATAGGGATCAGGGAGGCGGTGCGGCGGTGTCGATGACACCCCGTGACACTCGCCTCCTCATTACCTTTCGGCTATCTCTCGCTCTCTCGCTCTCTCTCTCACCTAGCCGTAAAATGGAGGAATGTCTTTAAAGCCTCATCCAATTTTACTGGAGCGCTGACCACTTCATCATAGGCAGATGTTGCACTGTGCGTGTGTTGTTTGTGTGTGTGTGTGTGTGTGTGCGCGTGTGCTAGAGGGGCTGGCAAGCTTGTGTGTGCTTCCTGGGCCACAGCGAGTTATTGTTCTTGGAAAGCCCTCTTGATGGAGAAGTGCATCGCCTGAAGTCTCATATTTATTGCGACGACAAGAGGAAAAGGTAGAGAGAGCAAGTAAGGAACAGGAAGCATATAAATTAAATGACGGCTTGTGTTACAAAACATGTTTGGTGAAAAAAACGGTTCAGAGTTAAAGTCCAGAACATTCACGAATGCAATGACACAGGGGTAAATGAAACACGTGTAATCGAAAAGGCTCTAAATGTTTCAATTTGAAACATGTTGCGTTAAACTGTGACTTAACACTAATTGGTAGCAGCGGCAGCCGCATGACGCAACAATCACAACATTAATGCTCAAATAAACTGTGGTCGCGGCTCTTCATTTAGCAGATACTTTATGCTTTCAACATGACTCAGCCCGCCCGAGTCAAAGGCTATAATCAGACGACTGATTATTATGGTGATTATTGTAATGAAGCTAAAGAGATAAAGAGGAACAAGGACAATGTTCCCGCTGCGTGAGATTTCCAGCATGCATGACTCGACATTTAGACGCGGCGATGACAGTCAGTCACAAACAACTGCGAAACAGAAATTGAAGGTTTGTAACTTGTCATTGTGCCGCACGACCTCGGAGGATCAAAAAGCTCCGGAGCGGCAACCAAATACACGAAATGTACCTCGTGTTGGAGTTGTTGTTTTTTTTTTTTTTTTAATCGAACGTTTTCATGGTCAAGAGCTTTTTGAGCTGACGTGGACAAGAAGTCCTTCAAGTCCTCAGAAAATGGAAAATTGAACATGTGCACTCCATTTACTAAGGAGGAACGTGTGATAGGCTCAAAAGCTACTTAAAGTGACAAAATATAACATGCTGGAGAAAGACAGGGAACCTGGAGAAGAGGGAAGGGTGATTACACCATCAAATCCTGCTTTGGGAACAGACTACATTGAAGTCTATGGGAGATGCAAGAAAAAGCTACCATATCTACAACCTGTGACCTCTGATGCGGAAATGCCTCCAGGAAATGAAAGGATGCACTACAGAGAGCAGGTTAACTCTTTTTTATTTTTTTATTTTTTATTTGGCACGTTGGTCATCCCACAATGTCACTGCAGTCTCGTCAACAATTTTTGGTCAGAGTGGTCACAATATTATCAGCCCTGTGAATCATTTGGAGAACAAATCAGTTGTTAACGTACACGATGAAGTGTGTTCTTTGATTTTCTACGAAGAAAAAATACAATATAGACATGTTGGGTTTCACTGCAGTTTCTCTATGATTCCCCCATAGGCCTCAATAGAGCTGACACCATCCATCCATCCATCCATCCGTTTTCTAACCCTGTGTCACCCTGATTCTTGTCTGGACATGCCCCTCAGCTTTACTCTGTTGGGGGTTTTCTACAGAACGGGAAGGGGAGCAGATAAAAGCTGATTTGTTCAGTTTTGAGCTCCATGGGAAGAAAAAGAAAGTGATGGAAAGTGTTGAATAGCACTAACAAGTGTCACATCATGTCAACTTGTAACACTTCCACATGAGTGATATAGAGCTGCGGACAGATAAGTCAACCAAAAACAAAACAAAAATCAAGACAGTCAAGTGAAAGAACACTCATGGTTGTGTGGATTTGAATCAGATTCCTGGATGCGGATCATAGATCAGTGTCCTCCTTTGACTTTTCTCAGCTTTACATTCACAGGCGAGGGTGGGGGCGTGGTCTTGTCGAGTGGTCGCAGCAATCCCGGAGTATTTAGATGATTGGAGATAAGATCCAGATAGTTCAGATGTGACCGAGGATAAGAGGCATTAGCTTTGTTTCAGGGCTGGCAGGTCATCTCCTCTCCCCGTCCCATTTGTCTTCCGTCTCATTTCATCTGTACTCGTCTGCTCACCCGCTGTAACTAATCAGGTGCAAAGCGCGAGTCGGGGCAGAAACCGGATGCCACTGGTGTTTCAGATATCCCCTCGCACCTCATGACTTCTGTTTCTGCTGGAGCAGTCGCAGATATGAAGGCTTTCAGCGCTTCTCTCGGGGGGCTTATCTACGCCTTTGATCTATATTGGTTTATTTGGGTGTATATCAATCAGCCTCCACCAGCCCTTCTCCTTCTCTTCCGGCCACCACTTCCTGTCCCAGATTAGTCCTCCATCCTGCCCACCTCGTCGGCTCACGATGCAACGGCACTTCAGGTTCACAGGTCAGAGGGCAGGGGTCGAGCAGAGAGCGTCGTAACGATGTCCAGACTTAGAGCTGCGACTGACCGCTGCTGCTGCGGACGAGTGTGTGTGTGTGTGTGTGTGCGTGCGTGTGTGTGGAGGTGGAGGTGGTTAAACGGTTGAAAGGAAACTGTCCATCAATGTGAAATCTGAAAACAATTTGACTGCATTAAGGCATTTAAAGCGTCTCCACTGATTTCCCCACTGGCCTCTCGTCAGCACCACACACACACACACACACACACACACACACACGCCGCTGTGCGGAGCGGCACAGAAGGCCTTTCACAATTATGCATTCACTTGTCTGCCCGGCTTCTTCATTTACACATTTGTTTATTCATTTATTCATTTGCTATTGACTTCGCGTTTGATCCAGCTGTCATCTGCTTTACAACAGATGAACTGAGACTTTTGCTTGCCCGTGTAAACTCTTGTTTGCGAGAGGCGCGTGCTTCTAGGAGCCCGGGATGCAAGCGAGGACCCGTGAGCGTTAACAGGTCTCCTCGCGCCCCGCGATCTGTTTCCACTCTCCAATTTACCCACTTTGTCGATTGTCAAATGACACTTAATAGCGTGATTGATAACCGGCTCGTTTCTCCCCGCAACGCAAACATGCAGCGGAGTTGTAAAACTGCATTTATTAAAGGTTAAAACAGCATACTTCTTGTGTGACTCGGTACGCTCTCTGCCTATTTGCAGTGTGTAAATTGTGTGTGAATACTTTCTCTAATTCCTCCCCCTCCCTCCGTTGTATATGAATATATTCCTCTGTGTACTGTCCATGTTTATGCATCTCCACCCATGTTTAGCATAAGCTCATGACTCAACCGTTCCGCCGCTGCCACCAGGACAGTTTTGTCGGCTTCTGCACTCCACAAACGAGGCCTTTTCTCCGAAACTCCCCAAACCCTCGGCCTTGGCTCGCTGCAGCAGTTCCCATAAAGGAGCCCGCCGATGCCTCCTTTAATTGTAGCGTGTAATCTGACTTAAACACAAGGCTGATAATAGTGCTGTCTATGTGGAGGTTAGGATTAGAAAGGCCCCCGATTCCTACCAGCTCTCTTATTATCCCCTCAGCCCCGGCCGCAAGGAACCCGAACGGCCGACGTGCTCGTTTCAAGCGGTGCCAGTTACTCTGTGACTCATCTAGGTCGAGAAACATTTGAGGAGAATGGAGCCCCTGTTTTGGTGTGTCAGCGTGCTGCTTGTGGCTCCCTGACAGATTGCCGTGAGACGTGCAGGCGAATCTCCCTCCACGCTGCGCGAGCATGGAAAGCACACACGCCTCCACCTCAAGTTATGCAGTTCGACCGTACTCCCAGGGAGCCGCCGCGACCGTCCAATTTAGGCGGCATATTTGCGGTTAAATGGACGCAAAAAGAAAGTTTGAGCGCGAGCCATTCTTAAAGGTGGAGATGACATTTTTACTGTCAACTGCAGTGGGCTCGGCATCCCAAACACATCAATACTGAGCTCTTAGAAAAACACAAGACGTGAGTAATCGCATCTCAGATCCTCCTATCGCTTGATATATTACAGGAGAAAAGCCAGACGGTTTTTATTACATATTGCTTTGGCTTTGCTGTCTACATCGGGAGGGCGTTCTGCTGCTAAATATAGTTGTGAATAGGCCTTATATGTAGCGCTTCTTTTTTTTTTTTTTTAATCTGATTTTGCTTATGAAAAAGAGAAAGTTCAGTCGTGCAGAGCTCCAGCAGAAAATGTAATCAGTGTCACATTTACACACACGGCCCCCCGACGGAACTGACCTGAGAGCATCTTATCATCATATACCTTTTCTTCCCGTTAAAGGTTACAAAACTGTGTGTTTACACTTTTAGTTATAGTTCGTAGACAGAAAAAAGTCTGAATCTTGATGGATAAGGATGTAAGATCAAAGTGAAACCTGGTTTAAAGATATTCGATCCGATCTCGCTATGGGGCGGCGATACTTACTGGATATCGGACTGATGTCGCCGGTCAACATGCGGATCCAGATTCCACTTCGAAATGCTCCCATTACTTTTGAGCTCATGTACAGAAATCTATGCAGTTGATGCATTGCCGTGCGCTTGATTTGTTCAAGTCTCTCAAAACATCGAAGGAGGTGCCATTGTGTCGTTGTCGCCAGGTCAAACAAATTGTATTTGGAACAAAATTGAATTAATTAACTTTTGTAAATTGTTGCACTTTCACCAAGACGTGCCATGTTGTTTACTACAGCCTGATGTGACCTTACTCATAATACAGATACACCACACCACTCGCCACTTTTTAGTTACTTTGCAAAGAATCAGCAGCTAAATGCCCAAAATGTAAATATCCGTCCACTTATATGTTAAATGGTGTTTACCATGAGCCTATAGATTAGTGTGCCATGTGCTTAAACACCCAGCAGTGGTCATCTGGGAATATTCAACACAAACGGCCCCTGATCAATAGACATGTTTAATGCTAATCATCTGTTACACTCCCTCCGTCCTACACACGCACACTTTATCGATTCTCAGTGGCAAGAATCCGAATCACGCGGCTCTGTGTAGGATTCAAACGCACGCACGGCTTCGGCTTGTTTGATGACGGCGAGGAGGTGCCCTTGCGTGTATTGATCCTCCGGCCTCTGAAGGACAAGGTCGCCGGGTCAGCTGTCACAGAGCCGGAGGGAGACAGCGACGCGCACACACTTCAAACAGAACCGACGGACCGTGCAGGGGCCAGACGTGGTCGGTTAATGAGGGTCAGGAGGGAGCGCGGGCTGCGGTTTGGGCAGAGCTGACGCTGTTAGGCCGCGTTCCATCATGCCGGATGAGATATCACGGCAGGGACGGGAGATAACGCAGAGCTACAAAGGCGGCCTGTGCTTGTCAACAGGTTACGGGGGGGGATGTCGTCACCTTTTGAGGCATTAATCAGGCTCGATCATCTAGTGTAAACTCCGCAACCGCTTACCCTGCGTGCATCAGCAGCGTCTGGCTCTGTAAAGCTCCGCGATCAATGCTGCTAAGTGCCGGATAAGTTATGCAACCGTATGCACGTTTGTGTATAGAAATAGCAACCGGGAGGGCGTATTTTTATCCGCAGCATATCTGCATATTCCCATCAGCATATCAGCTGGAGGCCTGGAAGCCGACAGGAGAGAGTGCCTCACTTGAGTGTGCCGCTGAATGTAAAGTATGCCGCTGACACAGCCTGAGAAGTATTCCTGCTATGCTTTATTCTGTTTCCGCGCCGCTACATCCTCACTTTGACATTTGGCTGTGATAAGGGGAAAGCCTTGAATCCCACACATATCCACAGTGGATTCCTACCGCCGCACAACACTGGATTCTGACTCCACTCCCACACTCTGCCGTACAGTAAGACTACCACGCAGTGCTCGGACAATGCTGGGATTCAGGCTGTATGCATGAGGCCCATTCACACTTCCTATCGCTAGCATCTGCAATGCTAATGACAGAGTGACCGAGTGTGTTTCTCTCTGGCAGGGAGGCTGTGTTTTCTCTATGCATCTCTGTCCCGGTCCATTTTTTTTTTTTTTTCACCCCCCCTCCCCTCCTTCCTCGACTGCGCAGTTGCGTAGGCGGCACATCTGAAGCCGCATCAAAGCTCCAGACGTCAAAAGAAGCCGTGTGGCTCAGCTGTGCGCAGACTGTGGCACAATCGCGGCAGTAAATGTCATCTGAAAGATTGTTTACAGCATTTCTCTGTGGTTGCTTCATCAGATGTCCATTGTGCCGGCGAAAGCGGTGCAGTTTTCTCGCTGACGGGGCTGCAGCTGTGCGGGACGCTTTCTTTCACTTTCTCAGTTGATTTCCCCTCAGGTTCAGATTTCCGTTCAGTATTAAACACCTCCTTGGAAAGCCATAAGTCTACTCCCACTTCAACTTCCACGGGATTTATTCCACTTGAGAAACAGTCTTAATCTTAAACACATTCAACCCTTCAAACACTCCACTCTCTCATTCTCTGCCGCTTTATTTTTGTATGTCTCCGACTGCTCTCTCTGTCCGCCGTCTCCGTCAGATTTACACGCAGTCCGAACACACTGGAAGCTTTCTTTAGACTTTGTTGTATCAGTGTCAGTTTTGACTTTCCTCCCTCAACCGACTGCCGGCCAGGCAGAGAGGAGGACTGCTGGCGGTGCAGGGCCGTGCCGGAGGTGACTTCCTGTTCAACAGCTGGGCCCTTGTTCGGCCCCGGCCCGGGCTACACTGCGATAATCTCCCATGAGTCTTTCCACATGGGCAGAGAAGCCGCCGTGTCGCACCACTGTTTTTCCTGCCTTCCAACAAAGAAGAAAAGGTGATTGTGTTAAGACCTCTCAGCCCCTGCTAGGGGTCCAAATGTGTTTGTGTAGCGTGTGTGTGTGTGTGAGAGAGAGAGGGAGAGCTGTGAATCATTTTGCTACCAGGATGAATGCATGAATCAGCCTTTTCAGTAAGTATGTGCAGCAGAGGCTGGCTGAGGTGTACAGATTGGGAGCGTTCAGCTGTCACCAGCTGACCTCACCACAGACACACTTTGTGCTCGGAGGCGAGGAAACAGGGCTTCTCTCTGTCCCACCCCCCTCTGGAGAACACTTACACCTCAGTTGGTTATCCTTAGATAATCTGGACTGAGTTGTGTGTGCATGCTGGAGGGGGCAACTTCCATCTTTTTTTTTTTAAATCTCTTTTCCCATCGTACCCTCTTCCCCCCCCCCCCCTCTTGTTGTGACCTTTGGCTCATCGCGAGCCCCGCGGCGCCCCTGGGCACAGGAACTGACCTGCACAGAGGTCACCCCAGGTCACCAGAGTCTGCCTGGGTTTTTGTGTGCACCGATAGGTCTTTGATGGCTTATTAGGGAATGTAATGGTGGGTAAAATAGTGGAAGTCTCAGACTCCACCGCCTGCTGGGAAGGTGACTAGACCAACCTGTTATTAGAGGGATCATACAGGAAGAGAGGAAAAAATAGATCCAAACTTGTCATGATAATTAAAAATAAGCAGCTGGCTTTGTTTTCAGCTAAAACACACTCAGACTTAGCCTCTTCTGTTGTGGTTATCGAAACTTTGTTCTCCCGGTTTTATCATAAAATTTATTGGCCCCATTTCTCTATTGAAATCTGAATTCTCTAAGATTCAAAAAATGCAATCCTTCCCCTCCCCCGATGAGAAGACACATGCAGCCACACGGAGGGATGCCGTCGGGTTCATACAGTTCTATTCTGAACTTCATTTCCAACTGAAAGGCAGATGACACACGTGCGGCCATGATTGGACGGGACAGCTGTGCACAGGATGTACAGAGGGCTTTGATTGGCCTTGGCAGCTGCCCATGCCGAGCTTAGTTTTAGTGCTTGCTAAGTGTGTGTGTGCATTATCAGTGAGGTCACCGCTTCACCATACTACACTAATGCTTTTGAGCTGATGTTTATCCCACTAATCAAGTTTAGGGTTTTGACCGCTGTGGCCATCACTGAAAGGAGGCGGGCTCAAAAAAAAAAAAAGATAGAAAGAAAGAAAGAAAAGCGGCACCGTGTGTTCGTGTTCCGGCGCCTGCTTCGCAACATTATTGAGTTGTTTTGCGCTCAGTGAGTTTTAACCTGCATTAGTGTATTGAGATTACTGTATGTTGATGCAATTTTAGTTCTTAGTCTAGTAGGGATAATCTGATATCGCTAAATGTGCACTGCTGTAACAACCACTCTCTCTCTGTTCTCTGTCAAAACTCATGACTTTAGTACAAAGGGGAAGGGGCAAAAAAAAAAAAAAAACATCCACCGGAGTCACTCTTAAGCTTTTGTCATACCAGGACAACTCCCGCCGAAAAGACTGGGTCAGAAATTTCAACCAGGAAACTCCAACCTCTGACGGTGAGCCTTAAAGGGAAATTTCGAGTCCTTTGATGTGGGGTTGTAGGAAGTGCTTACCAATAGTCAGTGTCTTACCTGCAGTAGAGGACTGTCAGCTCCCCCTCTGTGTGGAGTGGAAGAAGGGACATCATATTGCTGTGAACCATAACCAGCAGCATGTTTTAAACATTATTGGTGCTTTACGTTGCCGTCCTACAGCCTTTTCCTTTGGCACTACATTACCTCAACCTCACAACGTCTGTGTTCCTGCACGCGATTGAAATGTGGTGCCAAAGAAAAAGGCTGTCGGACGGAAACATAAAGCACCCAAAGATTTTGAAAGCATGGCGTACACTTAAAAGGATATGGGACTCATTTTTAGGTGGCTAAAATACACCTTGCAGCTGGTGTGGTTTAAGCAGCACTAACTAAGGGAAAGTAGCTCATAAAACACCTCATCGAAAAGACTCGAATATCGCTTCAAGCTTTTGCCATGCCACGACAACTCGGAACCCCAACTTCAAGAGGGAAGGATGTAGGGTGGATTTGTAGATGACAAAATCTTTTGGTGAAGGGAATATTTAGATTAGTATCAAAGTATAAACGCTCTGTAAAATAACAGGTATGATCACGTTGGTTGTCTCATGTGTTGGTTTGCCTCGACTCCCTTTATACATGCGAGGAAGCTGCACAGCTGAGGGTTCACCCCCGTGTACACTCGCCAAACAGGCAAAATTTCTTTACAGTCAGCCAAGTTTTTAATTAACGTTTGGCATCGTTGGAAATGTCAACAAGGAAATTCCAGTCCCTGATGTTGAGTCTTAAGCTTCTGTTGTACCGGGACGACTCGGGACGCGAACGTTTCCGACCTGCTGCTAGAAAGAACAATGGAACGGCACTCAGAGGCAGAAATCCTACTTCCAAGGGGTTTTTTTTTGTGTGTTTTTAGCTTTTGGTGATGTGGGAAAATATAATCTAGGATCTTCCAACCTCTGATGTTGACTGTAAAGCAGCATTAATCCCTTGAGAGTTAATCTTTGGTCAACTTCAGTGAAATTATCTCAACAGTGTTGACCTTTAACGAGACGGAGAGCCTGAGAGTCCGGAATGGTGGAAGCCATGTAGCTTGTTAGCTATGTAGCATCATTCACTTTTATCTAACCGCATCTGATTAAAAACTGTGATGCGCCGGCAATGGTTTGCGGACATTTACTAGAAAAGGAGCTGAAGCTAATAAGCTAACGAGTATGTTTATTGACCACCGGCACTGCCTTTAGTTTGGGGAGCTTTTTTTCCACTACAAAATGATGTGAAGTAGCGAGGAGTATGCCCGAGGGAAGTAAACAAAACAGTAAAGAGAAATTAGAGAGAGGCTCTGGGAACTGTCCGGTCGGCTGTAGAAGTTTACCGACTTGCTCCGTGACTACTCATCATCTCACCAAAGCTTCCGGCCCCGCCCATTAAGCACGGACTGGAGAATTCACTTTGCGGCGTCAGAGAGCCGAGGTGTTTTGGCGAAAAAATAGCCACTAACCAGTTATCAAGAACAGCACAGTCATGACAGATCCATAAACCATACAGGGAATGTGAGAACTCTGAACAGAAGGGACCCCAAGAATGCCACACATGCGCGCACGCACGGAGTTATTCATGGAGTCCTATTGGCAGACAAATTCTGAACAGCACCACCAAAGAGTCACCCATCTTCCCTCCCTCTGCGGTTTCGGTTTGAGCTCTACCAACAGCTGAAGCGATTACATAATCGTGCTCCTACAGAGGGGCCGTGCCACCACTGCGGTGGGAGGGGTGCCACCGTAGGGCCCTGCTGCAGATGTCGGTCCTGCCTGCCCGCACCTGCGAATCATTTGGACCCCAAATTGTTTATTTGGCTTTTCCTAAGTGCTACCAGTGTTTCCTCTGTGCATTTGTGTCCCCTCTGGAAAATGAAAAAAAAAAAAAAAATCACCCCCAACTCAAAAGAGCATGTCCCTCTGGGCGATGTGCAGCTTCGGCATGACCACCAACAAAATAGGACCAAATTAACCCAAAGAACACCCTCCTGCTTTCCGCCCCAGCCCCCCCTCTTTTCCTCGGGCTGTCCACTTCCAGAAACGCACAGGCACTTAACACAAATAAAGGAGTAAAACAAGGTCTTTAAAGGGAAACGCAGAGCTGTTATTTGTTGGTGTTTGTTGTTTTTCATCCCTTTTTTTTGGGGGGGGGCACCTCTCTCTCTCTCTCTCTCTCTCTTCCTGCAATTCAAACATTTATTTCTGTGTTTGTTGTTGCCAGCACAGAGGAGGAGGCTGCTGTCTATTAACTTACACATTCCTCTCAACCGGCAAAAACAGCAGCATGCAGCGGGGTGACTCAAGCCTGTGGTCAAACTCTTTATGGCTGCGAGCTCTGGCTTTAAGTTGGCAGGATGATGCAAACACACACACAAGCACGCCCACACAGCAGCGATGGTGTCGTCCGTGGTGATAAAATGATTTTCCAGCCCCGGCCCCTTCCAGTTTTTTTTTTTGTTTTTTTTTTCCTTGAGAGCAGAAATCCACCTTCAAAACAGAAAGTGGAACATATCTGATGAATCCATCTCATTAACAAACAGCACCCTGGTAACCAGCACCATCCTGGCGGAGCTTGCAGGTGCTAACGAGGTCCACTCAATTTGCTAATGAGATAACGAGCGGGGCTAATGAGGCCCTGAAAGAAGGTCATGATGTAATGGAATACCCGGCTCACGCCCATGCAGGAATACGGGAGATGTACTCTTCTGGGGAATTAAAGATCTTAAAATGAATATGCAATAAAGTGGTGCTATTATAACTCATCCCTGGTGGGGATGGCTCCTAATAGGAGCTTTGATGGTAATACTCGGAGAGAGAGCGTAATAATAAAATCGGGATTAGATGAAATAAAACGAGAGTTTTGTGTTTACAATTTGTTTCAAGATAATGAGCTCGTCCAGTGGGGAGAGTCGGTAATAAAGGAGCGGAGAAACAAATTTTGGATGAGTGCGCGTTTGCTTAACGAGCACAGTGGAATCGTGTCTTATATGGTGTATTGTAAAATCGGTTTTGCACTGTAAAGTATCATGCATAAAGTTTCTCTTGTGTCAAGGTTTACAAAGCCAATCTCAATGTGCAAACTCAAGGGGTGAAGATGCACAACCCATGTTTGTCTTTGTCCAATGGTTAAAACATCCATCAAGGCCTCTATAGCTGAACTTCTTATTTCAGCCTCATGGGGATGATTGTTTTATGTCGTTACTGCGTATTTCTCGGTGTGCGTGAGGACCTCTTGCACGCCTTCCTTGTGCTATGTACATTTTTCGGCGATTGCGTCTGCCAAGCCATGTTCCCCACCATCTCCTTTTTCTGTGATTCAGTGGAAAATTCCCAGATTGCCATTGTGCTGGCTTAGAAAACACAGAGGCTGTAACCAAAGCTCCGGCTGTTTCGGTCGTAATCCCTCGTGCCTCTCCCTCGCACTGCTTCCCCATCAAAGGAGCGCTGATTACTGGGGACTCCGCTGGGAACGAGGCTGGGAGATGGGAAGTGGGCATGGAGAAGGAGGAGCAGACACGCCTCTGACAAACACGACTGTAACCAGTGATGAAGTGCTGAGTAAAGAGTGACTCTGCCACCGGATGAATTATTAGGCAAACGCTGCGCCAACATCTTTTTTCGACGTTTGTCAGCTGATGACTCTCTTGAAGCGAGGCTTAGTGGTCACAAGCGTTAATTACAGGATCAGGAGTCATTTTCCTCACAATTCCCAAGATTCACTCACAGTTATTAAGATGTTAATACTCTAAAAAAGTCTAACTGAGAGGAATACGTGATGCATGCGTGTATTATGAGAGCCACATAGGGCATGGCAAGTCAGGTTTGCGGCCAGTTTGTCCTGGAGGCTGATTTCAATACTGCAACAATAAAACCTCCAAGTGAACAAAGGACACTTTCCTCATAGATGTGAAAATGATAAGTAATAACTGTTCACAAGACCCACAAATAGCTGCCTGTCTTCTTCTTCTCTTCTGAATCAGGCAGGAGAGCCAGTTAGCTGCTAGCTGTTAGCAGGCAGCAGGATCCTGCAGTGTTTCTGGTGAAGGGGAGCCATGAGCTAAAGGAGCTAACAGCTAACACAGCTAAATGCACAGCAGAACTGAGAGTTTTGTGTTCAGAGGAACATTTACACTTTTACGTTAGCATCAAAATCACTATTTGGTTGCTGCTGCACCTGCGGCGCGCCGCCGTCATGGCAGACAAAAGATGTCGATCCCTGAGTGCGACCCAACAGACAGGAGAGTAATGGTGGACCGCTCCTCAAGTGGGATCGACACTTTTTGTCTGCTATGACAGTGGTGCGCAGGAGATGCAGCTACTAAAGTGATTTGTCCAAAAATGTTCTTTTTAGTAAACTCTTTGTACACAAACAATGTTCTCAATACTGGTGTTCATGTGTAGAGACCCTGGTGATACTACGAGCAAAGTTTCATGTTGTGTCGAGCCTTCTTAGTGTTTTAAAGATAACGATTTTGATGCTAGCGTAAAAGTGCCCGTAGCGCTCCCATTGAAAATTAGCTTGCCCAAAAACGAAACTATGGTCAGTCTTGCTTTTACACGACTATAGATGATAATCACATGTGTAAAGACACAGCATTTTGGTTTTGGGACAGTTTAAATTCACATTGCGATGGGGGAATAAAAAAAAAGTGTCACATGCTAAAACCTGACATAACAGTCGCACAATTTCAGAACTAGTCCTAGAGAGTCAGTGAATTGACTCAGTATCTACAGTTACACAACAATAAGCAGCGAGAGTTTGCAAACACAGTCCAACCTGACTCAGCCTGTCTCGGCTCTGTCACCCCAGATCTCCGCTGTATTGAAATGAGAATGGTTCAAACTTTTTTTTATTTGCGTGGAAAAGAAGTGCGCCGTTGACGTGTGCATCGCTTGAAGGAGGAGTGGACCTCTGTACAAACACTGCATTTTGTTAAAGTAGCGTCCCAACACTGGGCTGTAAACACCAGCGGCTTTTTCACATGTCATGTAACCACAGAAAACTGTCTCACAACTCTGAAAGGAAGGGAAAGGTATTCAAAACAAAACACGGCAAGAGTAGAAAACGTCTGACTCACTGGTGGCAAAGGGCAGGAAGCAAAGCATCCTTAGTGTGTCTGTGCTCATGTCCGTGTGTGTGTGTGTGTTTGTGTGTGTGTGCGTTTCCAAAGCCTTAAATAGATTAGGGAGGGTATCCGCACATTCTCCTCTCGCTCGTTTTTAATCTTCCTGTCCATTTGTCCATCATGTAGTGGTGCAGCGCTTCCTGTCTGTGTCGCCGCCGCGATGACTGCGTGGCCAATAAAAAGTCAAACAGGAAACTGAGCGGAGACCCTCTGATTGTTACTGAGGTGTCTGGAGCAGGAGTCCTCATTGTACATCCGCCGTGTTTTTTCCCTTTTAATCACACACACGCACGTGCACACACACACACACACACACACACACACACACACAGAAGCACACACGCATGAGCAAACAAAAGCTCAAAGATAAACAGAGAAAAAAGAGGCCTTAACCTGTGATTATGCAGAAATCAAAGAGATAAAACGCCGCACAAATATTAACACAGTCGTCTCCTTGTTGTGTGCACAAAACATAAACACACATGTTGGGGGGGAGGATTGTAAAGAGAGTGGAAGTGAGTGGAGGTGATAACACAGAGGCAGGAAGACAGAGCTGCTGGATATGTAATGGAAACATCCCGAGTCCGAGCCAAGAATGATCGAAAATCCTTCATGTTCTGTTATTTCCTGCACGGCGCTGAAAGGGTGCGGTGCGAGGAGACACTTGAGCATCAGGTGGGATGTGAGTCACGATCACCGGACTGTAAAAAGAATGCTAGAATGTACTGGCAGGTATTTTATTTCTCATACTTTCTCTTGCTAAGAAAGCTGCAGAGCGATCATGTGGGGTGGGGTGACTGCAGACATTTTGAGATAGGTGGTCTTGTGTTTCAGACAGGGTTGGATGTGCGGGGCTGGTGGCCCGACAGGAGCCACCTGGTGAAAGGCCAAGGCCTGGTCTGTAACCCTGGAAGGAAGTGGAGGTCCTGAGGAGCATGTTTGAGGCCAAAGGGGGCAGGATGTATAAGAGGGGGCTGGGCAGCATCTCCCACTATCCATTACTGTTTACACTTATATAGGAGATGAATGAGACCAACCTGTTTTCCTATTGTATTTGTATTATTATTATTATTATTATTATTATTATTATTATTATTATTATTTCTTAATTCCGTTCTGTTTGGTTACTTTTCTACTCCATTCCATTCTCATCTGTTCTATCCTGCTTGGTTCTGTTCTATTATCTTCATTTTTCCCAGCTCTGTTCTGTTCCATTTGTTTCCATTTCCTTCTGTTCTGTTCTAATTTTTAATTTCTACTCTATTCTATTATATTCTGCTCTAAACGGTTCTGCTGCATTGTATTGCTCCGTTCTAGTCTGTTCTGCTCTAGATTTTTCTTTGCATTCAGTTCTATTGTATTATGATATTTTCTGTTCCATCTATTATTTATTCCATCTATTCACCATTATTCTATTCTAAACTGTTCTAATGCATTCAATTGTATTCTATTGTATTACATTGTGTTCTATTCTATAATATGTTGTTCTGTTTTATTCTATTCTAAACTGTTCCAATGCATTCTATTCTGTTTTGTTCTATAGTGTTCAATTCCATTGTGTTCTATTCTACTTTATTCTGCTTTATGATTCTGTTCTATTCAATGCTCTTCTATGCTGTTCTGTTCTATTCTAAAGTGTTACACTGCACTGTGTTCTATTCTACTTAATTATATTCTGTACTATTTGATTCTGTTCTATTGCTTTCGATTCTCTTCTATTTTATTCTACTTTGTTCCGTTCTATACTGTTCTATCACATTCAATTAAATGATTTTGTATAATATTATTTTCTGTTCTATTCTACATGTTTATATTCTATTTTATTCCATTTTGTTAACAATTCTAATACATTTTTCTTTTGGTCCTGTCCTGTTCTATTCTATTGTGTTATATTGCATCAAGTTCTGTTCTACTTCATTATATTCTGTTCTTTTATGTTTCACTGCATTCAGTTCCATTCTATTTTAATCTATACTGTTCTACTTCATTGCATTCTATTCTAGTCTATTCTGTTCTGTTCCCGCTTCTCTATGTCTTCATGGTTTGCTCAATACTCAGTTGTAATTTGAAATACTTATTAATCATCTTCACTTTGCATCGTTACTGACAGATGAACTGTTGCATAAGTATAATTTCAGCATTATAGAAAGTAAATCATCATTTTGCAGGGCTGTCAGCCAAAGGTTTCAGACTGTCGATGTTGCTTTTTCATTCCGTTGCGGAAAGAATGGCCTTCTATGCATAAGATCCCCTTTCCTCTGTTTTACATGAAACCAGTTTTAAGACATTTAGGAACTTTAGAGCAGTGTGATTTTCCTGAAATAACTTCCTGATTCAAAAGAAGAAGAAGGCCCAGTGAAAAGCTGACAGCAGGCCCACAGCAGAGACGTAAAGTTTTTGCATATACAGCGGTAGAACAGACAGAAAGTGTCTTGAGAAATAATGTTACTATGTCTTGAGCAATCAGATGTTCTGTTGCTTCAGCCTCTGATGTTCAACCAACAGCAAACTAAAGGCCACGGCGTGTGAAAGGCCCTTTTGTGTCGTCCTCACGTGCTCTCTCTCTCTCTTTCTGTGTGTTGTGACTCTTTCAGAGTGTTTCTCTGTGTGTTTTTACGCAACATGCAGCGTCACAACACGACCGTGTGCCAGTTTCATCCGCGGTTTGCCAGCCTCCCAGGCAGCCATGCCAAAGTCTACGCACACACACGTCCCGTTCCCAACCGCACAAGCATGCATTCACTTGCGCGGCATACACCCGTGTGCACACGCACTGTACATGCTCGCGCTGGGAGCAAAGACGAGATAAACTAGAGCAATTATTTATTTCCACACTTTCACACGATCTTAATCCGATTGTTGCTCTCCCAAACACACCTCGACACACGTGCACCCACACCCCGATGAGCTTACAACAAGCCTCTGTTTTACTGCCTCTGCAGTATGATTATATAATAAGTGAGTTTATAGATTTGAGAGCATCATAAAAGTGAGAGAGCATGGGAGCTGCATGCCAGACCTCAGGCCCAAGATAACCAGCTCAGTGTGTCTTAATTGAAAGTCTCACAGGCCCGCGACTTGTTTTCCCTGGGAATCAGCTGGGGGAGCGGCTCTGGGGTGTTGCTGGCTCTGGCTCTGCATGCAGAAGCTTGCGCAAAACGCCGCCAATCACGGACAAAGGGGTGAGATTTAATTTGGTTTCGATTCAGATGTTTCTCTTCACTCTCCCACGATATCGAGCTGTAAAGCCTTTCAAAAGAATATTCCCAATGAAGTAGGTCACCACATGTGAACTTGGAGGCTTGCGGCACAATCGCCCCGGCCTGATCCGCTGACTCGCTCCCTTATTAAATCATCACACTGATGCAGTAACTTTTCCTCTCCGTGATCAGCGGCTAGCAGAACGAGCCGCATGTAAGTAAATGTGGAATTAACATCCCGGTCCCCAGTATAGTAAAAGAAAGGCTTTGCACTATGAACGAAAAACATGCCATATTACACACAAATAATGTTTATTACCTGATTTTCGCATCGGGACGCTGGTAGGTTTCTGGGGAACGAGGCTTCCAAATGGGAAACAACACTTTGTGTCTGTGTTTGGGCATTTGTAAGTGTGAAGCTACAGGATATTTTTCACGTAGAACCACAGCATTTCAACATTTGTACAATTTGGCTCCACTGGATATCTTTAAGGAGAACTCTGGATAATATCTGGCCGTGTTTGTGGCGACAAATTCTGTTTTTTTTTAAGTGGACCGTGGGACATTTCCAGCCGTGTTTGTGAAAAAGAAGTTGATTTCCTTTGCGCGAAGTTG
Organism: Acanthopagrus latus; assembly: GCF_904848185.1. Classification (NCBI taxonomy): domain Eukaryota; kingdom Metazoa; phylum Chordata; class Actinopteri; order Spariformes; family Sparidae; genus Acanthopagrus; species Acanthopagrus latus. The sequence goes on along the minus strand of NC_051060.1, from coordinate 13,792,264 downwards.
GGTCATCTCCAGCTGTGTTTGTGGAGACCAAATCCGGACATTTTTCCTGGGAAGTTCAGACATCTCCAGACGTGTTTTTTAAGCGGAGAAAACTGAGTGTCTTTAGGGAGACCTCAGGACATCTCCAGGCCCGTTTGTGGAGACAAATCCAGATGCTTTCAGTGGGAATTCACCTCTGTGCCTTTGAGCTCTTCCTTGGGGGTCAGCGGAGGTGAGGGCATAGCCACAGGCAAGGACGCACAAATGCAAACACTCCCCACACATACATGAACACACACAATCCCACTCTATCTGCTGATTTCCAGCAAGGTCAACACAAGGTTCTTCGGTGCTTTCAGTGGTTTGAATTCCTGCGTTCTGGTGTCCAGAGATCACTTCCAAGGTCACTTTACAGTCCACACTGTATGGCACTGTACTGCGCCCCGGTCAGGTCAGACGTTCCATCTCCAGGCGAGGACGATCCGAGCAGATCAAAGCTGGTCATTAGAGACGCGACGCTCATGGTTTTTTCATACCCGCTTGCACACAGAGTCCGCCCCACCCCGGCGGCATCGCCTCGGCCCTCTGACCCTGTGAACTGTGCGTGTACAGAGCTGAGGCGGAACTAAACGGGTGGCTCCGGCGGCGTCATGAGAAGAGCCCGCCGTCATCCATGCAGAATGCGTGTCAGGGGATTGGGTAACTCTGCCAAGGGAAGAAAAGGCAGGCAGCACACACTGCACACATTGTTGAAACAGAAGACATCTCACTTACACAAGACAAGTGCGCAGTGTGTGCGGAGGGGCCTGTGTGTGCATGCGTATATGAAATAGCATCTGCAGATTTGCATGCATGTGTGTGTCTCCCTCTGTTAGTGTTCAATAGCCGAGTGTAAATGCTATATATATATATATATATATATATATATATATATATATATATATATATATATGGAATTCATATTTATGTGCATGTAAGGAATCTGTGTATGTATAAGCTTCTTTGTGTGACTGAGTGTGTCTGCATGTGGTTATGCCTCTGGTCATAACCCCCCTCGAGCCTAAACATATTTAACTGAAGCAAATGACCCCTCATTACTCAGTGTGCTACAATCAGGGGTGATAGGTCACTGCTGCTCTTGTGTGTGTGTGTGTGCACGTGCGTGTGTGTGTGTGCAAGAGCATCCTTGCATTAGAGCAGTTTTTTGTCTCCGCATTTAGACTGCCAGACTGCGAGCGTGTGTGTGTGTGTGTGTGTCCGTGTGTGTGTGTGTGTGTGTGTGTGTGTGTGTGTCCGAGCATGCGAGTGTCATTTATCACCGGCGCTTTGTTTTCCCTCCTCTCAGAGTGTTTGTGTTTACCTGCAGCTCTTATCTGATCTGGCCACACGGGAGGTCAAAGTCACAACACGCTCGCGGAGGGATTATGTTTAGTCCATGTGAAGGACAAATCGCTGAGGATCAGCTCAGGTCTGGTGTAACCTGCTCGCCGTGACACTGACAGAGCCGGAAAATGAAAAGACAAAATTGTCAGACGCGTCACATTTAGGCATACACACACTCGCAATCCGAGTCCCATTCTGAGTGATTATTCAGGAAGAGGTTCCGGTTTGGTTGCTACGGCCGGTCCTGATGGATGTGGTTTCATCCATCTCCGAAATGTCTCTCTCTCTCTCTCTCTCTCGCTCTTTTGGCCACAAATTCCAGTTTCGCCCTGGAATTGCTATTGACTGTCCCTGCAGAGCCGAGGCGACTCGTCCTCCATCAATGCCACTGGAGAGCACGGCTTAGCTTCAGCTCACACGCTGCTGTATTTTCACGCCTCAGAGGCTGCACGGATTGTAAAGATGAACTCCCTTGACTCTTCCTGTGTTTCAGCTGCAAATGTCTTCTTATAGAAATAGGTTTTTTTTATGTTTTGTCAATTATGGGGCTTATGTTCCCTGGCGAATTTTCTCAAATGTAGGCAGCGCTGTATTAATGAAACACACTGAACAAACAGAGTGTGGTTGGGGTGAATGATGGGCATACAGATCAGAGCGTTTGCATCTGGTGTCCTGCTTTAATTTGGGCAACAAAAGCTCTTCAGTTCAAATCAGGTCCTTTGACTATTTAAGTATTAAACCATCGCCACGAAGTTCTCAGACCTTGAAGGGGATCTTCAACGATTTTACAGATGTGTGTTCACACGTCTTTGGCAGGGACAGACGGTAGAAAGGGGTGAGGGTCGAGAGAAATCGAGAATAAGTGTGTAGGAGAGAGAGGGTGGAGGGAGAAAGGCCATTTCTGCTCACCTAACCGCAAGTGTCACATTACTTCCGCCAAAATAAAAGTGAGATCAGAGCCAAAGATGCACCTCAAAAAACCTCTCAGCTGTTTCCCCCGTCTCTGCTGCCAGAATGATTTTTATCCTCACCTCTACTCTTAAGTACTGCTGTATCTTTGGGAGGAAAAAAGTGATTTAAAGCCCATTGTGGAGCACAAGATCTGACTTCTTGCCTGAAGTGCTGTCACTTGAGTCATCTGTCAGTTGGGTCTGAAGACTACAAGTTTGAAGGTGAAAAATGTTTGTGTGTGTGGGGCTGGGGAAAAAAAAGTGACATTACCAGACCTCTTTAACTCGCTCCTCACCTCTGCTCGAGGCTACATTAGCAGCTACTAGCATAACACACCTGAATCACCTACTCAGCTGAGAGTGGTAGAGATGTGTTCTGGGTAATGCAGACGCAAAGATTTTATGCACTCAAATCTTTTTTTCCATCCTGAGCCCAACAGTGCTAAATGCTGTGTGCACCCAAACATGGTGTGTGTGCTTCGGCACTGTACGGTTGCTCATGCACGAGCACAACCACGTGTACGCAGCACACCTGGACATGTATGTACAAGAGGTAACCGTGCTCGGGGCCGTGGGATCGGGGCCGGAGCAGTGTGAGTGCAGTCGAACGGTGGGATACGGAGCAACTGGGCCAAGTGTGATTGCGCCCCAGATCTCCAACAAAGGGACGCCGATCTCACAAATGATATTCCCTTTCACTGTGAGGGATGTGATTTACGCCATCGTCCTACTTATCAAAGCCATCATCAAAGTTGATGACCAGGAACAACTTTGCGTCGATTTGCAGCGACTAATGTTGGAGTTGTACCCAACAATGGGTCAAATGGGCCAAAAGCAAACAAAATTATCGTATTGTTGAAATGCAGAAGTAGTGCCAGGATCTCAAGTTGACGGCACAAACGGAGATTTATAGTATAATTGGAAGAAAATCATTAGAAACATCTGCCGGGCCAGATTTGTCCTACGAACGTCGACCCCTTGCGTCCCAACAGGGCTTGGGGTGTTCTGTTTATTCAGGTTTTTCCTTCCTCGTTTCCACCCTGCTCTACGTTATCGCTAAATGCTCTTCAGGTGCGCTTGGTGTCAACGTTTTGCCTGCCTTGGAAGGTAAATACATACGAATAACACTTTCTCATGACGCCATTTAACAGATCCCTCTAAAGAAGAGATAAAGTTGATCAGCTATGTAATCTTTCTACTTCCTCCTCGTCAGTTAAACGCTGATTGCCTTTTTTTCCATCCTCATCATCATCATCATCATCATCATCACTACCGCCACCCCTGGTCATATCCGTTTCCTCTGTACCTCACAGTGCTAAAAGACAACAGTCATCAGACAGCACATACAGTAAGCCCCATTATGGGTTTCCTGAGTCACATTCCAGCCAAACGACCCAGCCGACTGATGCCCGGCGCAGGGCACGCATTCCCATCCTCACACTGATCCCTGTACATGCTCCCGACCGTACTCACACTTTGAAAACATCCGGGGCCCTATCGGATGCCCCGTGGAACGCAGCCCGGCGACTCCGCGTGTCTCTCATCCAGCTGGCTCACATAATCAGGAGCTTTGAGGAGACACCCGGGAACGCTGGCATTCCCTTGGATATCATTCCCGTACTCGCCAGTGTTGCTGTCAGCATGAGTAAAAGGGGCTCAGATTCGGCAGCAGCTACGGTAATGGGATGGACAGATGTTTAGATGTGAGGGACCGGGGGCCCCCCGGGGCCTCTACAGTACTACAGTCTGACAGAAAGCAATCAGCTTGATGTGGAGGAACAGAATACTGTACAGTACACTCACAGAAAAGAGCTGCAATATGAGCCAGGAGAGAGGGATTTACTGCAGATATAGGGATGGATAAGACGGGAAATTAGCAGCGGGGAGAGCGAAAACAGTTGTGATACACAGTGTGGAAGGAGCCGAACACAGAACAGATGGAGAGGCAGAAACAATGCGTGTAGAGGCAGGAGGGATCCATTGTTGGATTCTGCGCGAAGAATTCTTGAATCGGCACGAGACTGAGGGTATTACAAAAAAGGGGGAGAGGAAGTGAAGGGAGGGAGGGGAGGTGAGGATAAAAATGAGTCATGTTGGCAGCGGAGAAGGGGGAAACAGCTGAGAGGTTTTTGAGGCGCGTCTTTGGCTCTGGTCGCATTTTTATTTTGGCTGAAGTAACGTGATACTTAAGGTTAGGTGAACAAAAATGGTTTCTCCCCCCCCCCCTTGCTCGCTCTCTCTCTCTCACACACACACACACACACACACACACACACACACACACTTATTCTCTATTTGTCTCGCCCTCACCCCTCCTCCCATCCATCCCTGCCAAGTTTTTTTGTCCTGGGAGGTGATGTGAGTGTTTCCACATGTGGTAGGCCAGTGCTACTAGTTTGGCTTGTAACACTGACTCGACACAAAGCCCCCTTATAGAACCAGAAGAGCAAACAGGAAAAAGGCCACGATTACCTCATAGTGATTTACTTTTAACTTGAAGGCTCGGATCAAAAAAAAAAGGAAGAGAGGGCAGCGGGAAGGAGAGCAGAGATAGATGTACTGTGTGTGCGTGTCTGCATTTTCCACGGTGTTTTTAATTCCTTTTTTTTTTTTTTTTTATTTATCATACACCTATCGTACTCTTTTCCCCCTTCAGTCATTCATTTATTTCTTTGGGTCCCATCTTTCCTCGTGAAACGACCGGGCGGGTCAGTTTGACAGTAATTGGGATGGGTCAATACAAGATGCCACCCGTGGTGCTGAGGATCATTAGTGTGAGTGAAATAAACATTAATCCGCTCGCTGTGCCGATGCCGCCGCTGGCAGCTGCAGTCGTCCGCACACTCCATCAGAGAGACGGAGAGAGAGAAAGAGAGAAAAGACGGATGAGCGGTTCACTTTTTCTTTTCTCTTTGCTTCAGTGCAGCTTGAACTGGGGGAGAGCGGCGAGGGCAGCACAGTCATTAATGTGATGCTGAGACAGTTTGTTGTTCATCAGGTGAGATCATTTGACTGATTCCCTTAACTGTGTTAGATGCAAATAATCTTTTTTTTTTTTTTTTTTAGAATGTCACTTGATTTTATGGCTGTTTCAATCTAATTACAGAAATCCTTGAAATTTACATAAGTGAAATAAATCATTTTAGCGGATTTAAGAGAATAGATTCTAAAATCTAATATTAGATTAGGTGTTGTCATTTACTGTTTTCTTCGTGATTTGTGCAGCCATTAGTGTTGAGTGATGTTTTTGCACCGCATTACCTTAGATTTATGCTACTTGATGCAAGATTTCAATGGGAGATATTATTGTTTTTACCTCCCTGTACATGTTTTTCATTAATGTTTACATACATGCGAAAAACACAAGGTTTCTATGGGCCAGGTAGAAGTGTGACGTAGCATAAAGTAAATACCATTATGCACATACATTCAAGTAGCAACGTACATGTTGGACAAGCAGCCAGTTCATCACAGGGGTGACATATAAGACAAACAACCATTCACATTCACATTCACACTTATGGGCAATTTAGAGCGACCAATTAACCTCACGCGCATGTGTTTGGACTGATGGAGGAAGCCGGAGTACCAGCGGAGAGAACCCACGCCGGGTCCCAACACCAGGAACCTTCTAACCATGAGGCATTTATGAACAGTACTTGAGTAAATCTACTTAGGATCTTTCAGCCCTGGCTGTAGATCTGCACGCGTGTATGCATCAAATATATTGCATATGATACGGTGGTTCAACACTTACATGGGTGATTTCACTTCTGATGCTTTATATACACTGTTGCACTTTTACACACGCAAGATTTGGAATGTAGAGCTTCTGCATGTAATCGAGTATTTTTGACCATGTTGCGTTGCCGCTTTTACTCGAGCGCAGGATCTCAGTCCTTCTTTCATCAATTGGGCTGTCAGGCGATGTGACAAACTATTGTTTTTACAAGTATTTGTACTTATAAGTGGAGAGTAATTATTGTTAGGGCTTACTAATTTGTTAATTTGCTGAGGTGGAGCTTATGGGTACATCTGCTGGGACGCGCACAGCTTCCCTCTGTGCCAGGACACGGGGGTGGCGATTGAAGGCGGCTGCTGACTGTGATGGAAGCTGAGCACGATGGAACTGGTGCAGCAGGCGGGGAGGAGGAGGAGGAGGAGGAGGAGGGTGGTGATGAAAGAGAGTGAGGGGGTAACACACACACACACACACACTTTTCTCTGTCGTCCGTTAGTGCCTGCCACCGTCACAGTGGGGGGGCCGTGGCCTCTGCATAGCCTGAGAATGCTAAAGGCTAATCCTACAGGAATGCCCCTGGAATGTGAAAGTTGAGTCAGGGATCGAACAAGAGAGGGGTGGAGAAGAAGTGGAGGGAGCGGGAAGGGGGGGTGGACAGAAAGAGAAAAAAGAGGGGGACTTAGAGAAAAGGGTGGCATTCAGGGAATAAATGAAATGAAAGAGAGAGAAAGAGAAAAGGGGGAGCAGCGGAGGGGGAGTTCAGAGAGAGTGAAAGAGAGGAGGAGGAGAGGTTGAGAGAGAAGAAAAGAGGAGCTTGGCAAAAAAAAAAGGAACAAAGACGGAAAAAGAGGGGAAGAGAGGCACAGATTGGCAGGAGGGGATGATTGCAGAGTGTCTAGTAGTTGTAAGATAAACGGTGGGATGCTTTCTTTTCTTTTCTTTTTTTTTTTTTCCCGCCGGCATTTACAGCAGTTGTTATGGAAACAGGCCAAAACCTGCTGGATTGTTTTTCAGAGACATCTCCTGTCCTGCAGGTACACAGAGATCGTCCAGATAGTTTCGCTGGAAGAGTGGGAGAGCTTGTCTTGTCATGAAACAAATGAACTTTGTGCAGGCTTTCGTAACAATGGCGGTTAGGCGTCCACCGTTGTAGCTTAGCTGTCAGGATGGGTCTCTGCTTGTCCTCGTTTCCTGGTTCCTGTTACAGAGATGCTTTTTCCCACCTCTCAGAGCCGAAACATCCACGCATGTGACGTCCTCAAAAGCGCGAGGAATGGTATGTTCCCCCATTGTGTGCACGCGCGCTCGGGTCCGGTTCAGTTGCGCCTGAAAACGTGCTGCTCAGAGTTTCCTGAAGCACATTTGGCACCGGTCTGCCTCAAAAGACCTACCCAGAAAAACGTGTTTGCTCTGTGTTAACACCGCTGCCTGATCGTCAAACATGAAACCAAAGTGGGGAGGGAAAAAAATAAATAAATAAAGAAGACTTGCAGGATACGACTGCATTATATGTCTTCAGTTACCTGAAAGGCAGGTGTGCCTCTGTGTGTTTGCCCGGACAGCTGCCAGCGAGGAGAGGTGCACGAGTAGGAAGAGAAGTTGTCTACACTGCAGATGTGTGTGTGTGTGTGTGTGTGTGTGTGTGCGCGTGTGTTCTTTGTCTCCTCGCTCTTGTGCAACAGAAATTACAGTTAGAGTTACGGTTACAGTTAAACTTGCTGACAAAACACAGCAGGCAGCGGTGGAGAAATGCAGCTGCCCCATTATCTTTATGTGCATGCGTGGGCAGACGTGTTTGTGTATATTTATGCAAATGTGCGTGCGAGTGTTGCGAAAAGAAAGAGAGGGCAGACTTAATTTGATAAACGACTAAACTGAAACGCTCCTTTTGTGCTTTTCCCTCAGCGACGACCTGTGAAAATGTCTGTTTCCGTAAGTGTGAGCAAAGTAAAACGTTAATTGGAGCAAATTTCCGTCAGCCGTCCTGATGCGAATATGACACGAATGACATGGATTTGTGCATTTTTAACTTGCGCAGTCACACGTAAGATGGCATATGTGTGTTATTTAAAGAACTGATTACTGTCCTCTGATCTACATGGACCCTCAGGCGTTCATACGAGCCACCCATAGCAGAGGTCAGAGAGCAAAGTTCAGACTCCAAAGGCTGTTGTACGAGTCGTCCAATCATCGGACATCAAAAGTGTTTATAGTTGTTCTGAACAGCTCAACTTGATATCGTCTCTCAATAATAACAGTGGAGACAACAGATGTAGTTTGATGATGTAAAGTAGCACGGTATTGTCAAAAAAACCACCTTTGCCGATTTCAAATGTGTCTCACGAGCAACACAAAAAGTGTTTCTCTCTTTTTTTTCCCTTTTTTTGTTTTAAATTTGAATCAAAATACAAGCTGTCTCTCTTTGTCCTGTTTGATAGGGGCGAACAAAATGACTCCGGAGTTCACATGTTTATTCAGGGTCATCTCGGAAAGGCATACATCAAACATGTCAGCTAACCTCTGCGGGATTTTCTTTGTGACAGTTGAAATTCGGGGGGGGAAAAAAATGAATTCTGGGGATGACAGGTCGTGTTCGCCATGTGTAAAATTATACAAGAGTAAGGTTCCATAGGCATGGGCCGACGCTCAGGTGCAGTCCGGAAAAGATGGGCCTTGTAGTGTTTTTGTCACGTGAAATATAAAGTGAAAATCAAACTATTTCTTAAACAGATATATTTTTTCATTTTAATACCCGTATCTGCAAAGAAAACTGAATGACCAAAAGATACACTGACCCTCTGCCATGTTTAGATTTAGTGAAGATTTAGCAGTAGCGGCAAATGAAACGGACCATTACCGTGAATAAAGCTACTGATTTTGGCGAGTTTGAACATTGTTGGAAGCATTTGATAACGAAGGTACACAAAAAAGGTGTATCCGTTTTGGGATATTTTGATGCGGAAATGCTGCTTATTGTACCTTTAAGTAGTTGTAGTTAGCGAAAGAAGCAAGACAGCTCAGGGGACACGCTCAAACTGTTTCCCACCTCGACATGGCTGGCGAATCAAGGTGTTGATTTCAGCTGTGGATTTCAGACGGTCACAGAAGTGCTCAGAAAGGTGCTGGGTGGGGGGAGTATCCAAAAGTATTCTGGCCGCTTAAAGGTACGACATGCTGTCCGACCGTGACGGATGCAACGGTGTTTTCTTGCTGTTCGGAACGTCGCCAGTCAAAGGTAGGTTGAAAAGCCGGCTTAAGTCGGGATGTCGTGGTTGTTAGTAGTTCACCCTGGAACACCTTAACTCTTTCTGTTCTTTTTATTTTTTGGGGGGGCCTCCGGGTTGAGGGGAGGCGTGTAATGATGAGTGGCGGCGCAACGTTAAGTGGAGCAGGTAGAGCGAGGTCGAGGTTCATTCAGCAAGCCTGCCTGTCAGCCTCGGTAGCTGCTTCTCTCTTTGCAAAGGGCGTCAAGAGATTTTATTCTCTCATATTTCCGCTCTTCCCCCCCCCGAATGTTCTAAATGTATTTTTAGATAGCGAAAATGAGAATGGACACAAACCGATTACATTTATTGAGGCCAAATTGATATCAGCAGGTTGTTTCAGTCCAGTGAACAACCTGCCAAGTCCAATATACAACACAATGAGAAGAGCAAATTAATGACTTAACCGGTTACAATTATGAGGCTTGTAATTGATCATTTGTAGGAGAAGAAAATCCCGTGTGTCTCGTGGTGTGTGTGTGTGCGTGCGTGTGTGCGAGTGTCTGCTGGCTGTCAGGAAGTTCTCTCATCATTAAGGCTGGCCGGCTCGGTGAGCCTCTGCGGTCGCCTGGATTCCCCCGGAGACGAACTCCCTCACTCGCTCAAGGACAGACACCAGACATAAAAAACAATACCACCGAGAGGGCGCGAGCATCGAGGGAGAGGGGAGAGGACGAGTGATAAATAGTAAATGTTTGAAGCCGGCTGAGAGCGAGTGGGAGAGGAAGAGAGAGCAGATGGACGCTGAGTGGCGATGAGAGATTTTAAGAGGGAGGGATACGGGGATAGACAATGAGACAGACGGGGGACACGGAGAAGTCCTGCAGTCGGAGGAAGTCCCCTAATAAAAGGTTTCCTGTCTCGCTGAGCATCTCTAGCCTCTGATGGCTTTTCACCGAGGCCTGCTTGACACCAATTAAACCTGCTCTGGGACTAATGCCCCCCCTCCCCACCCCCACCCGGGCCCCGGGACACGGCCGACAGACAGCCATGCACATGATGGCTGAGGGCTGGGTGAGAGGACTTCCTATGCAGGGGATACAATATAAACATGCACACACTGACAAATGCAGACGGCCTCCTGCAAGCTCCCACACACACACACACACACACACGGACACACACACGGACACAGAGACATACTGTCAAGGCAGTTTTAATGAACAGTCTGTCTCCCTCTCCAGTCGACGCACATTTTTATGGCGTAAATTCACAGAATTCTCCTCATTTTACGTGTGAGCAAGTATAAAGTATATTAATGCCACAGTGCATATTATCCCCCCCCCCCTCATTTTTAATAAGCCCACATAGTTAAGCCCACATGCTGGTCATGATTTGAGACGTCTGTTACTTTGGGAAGTCTCATCAGGCTGTTTGAGTTTGTGCTCCACTCAGAAACTGGAAGGTGCCGCACTTGGGTAACTGGCTCCCAGTTTTCAAGTGGAACGCCACACAATTTTTTTTTAAGTCATATCTTTTACGCTGCAGTTATCGGCGCCGAAAAGCTGTTCATGTTCGCGTCCAACTTATCATTTTAAGGAATTTCTAACAAGGCGTTGGGGGGTGGGGGGTCAGTGGAAGCAATGCTTTGTTTTTGAGGAATGACCTGGTCATATTCACACAGTTACACATTCACACCTGGAGGCACTACTGACGAAAGTCGAGGCTAAGTGCACTTCAGTGGTGGTAATGAGGTTCACTTTCCTTTCACTACCCTCACTCAGATTCATCCTGCTGGTCCAGAGAGTTTAAACCAACGACCCTCCGGCCACGAGCTCGTGCCTCTAATCTTTAGGCCACCACTGGCCAAAAAAATGCATCAGGCAGTTATAGCAAAGTAAAATGGAGTATTAACACTAATGCAGTTGAAGCATTAGAATGTCAAAAATTTACATCAGTGATTCGTCCTGTGACGTCACAGTAACATAGGGAGTGTTCACCTCACAGGTGGGATTGTACACTGTTGGACTTTTGATCAAATAATGAATAAGTGAAAACAAACATCACGATTTGATTATTTTAATTATAAGGGCTTCTAATTATTATATCACAAGACAACACCTCACTTAATCACTCTTGTTATTCCAATTCAGTTGTGTGTGTGTGGGAGCGTAATCTAACATGTGGCGGTGTGAGAACCTGTAAAAACACACGTGAGAGATTGACTTTCGCCAAAGTTCACCATTTGTGTGGCCCTTGAGATCCTGGAGGATCCGGGATGACGCGGCTCAGGATAAAGGATTGGGACGGCAGATTACAGAAAGGGGGCAGGCTGGGCGGCGGCCGGGGAGTGGGGGGGCGAATTGGAAATTGGGCCCAAAGCCCGGCACAGCATGCCACGCTCCAGGCTTCATCCAGCGCCGCTTCAAAGAGCCCTGAAATCTCTCCAGAGCCACTCAGACAAATTATAGTAATAAACAACAAGTCACCCCCCCCCGATCTCACCCGCCTCACCTCCCGGGGGGAAAACAAGCGGCCCGGGATCCCGTTGCCCCGGCGACTGAACCCTGACCAGCCCGCCCAGCCGCTCACCGTCTGTTTCCAACTTTGTTTGTTTGTTTGTTTACTCAAAGACACCAGAGACTGCTGCAGCAGGGAGGGTTATCTTCACAGAGCTCGCAAAGCTGAAAGGAGTTGGAAAAAATAAAGCCTCCAATTACATGTGATTGAGTCCATCCTGGGGTATTATGGGGATGGCGCATTTGATTGAGAGAGATAAGCTGGACTGTGAGTGGACTCTAATGACTGGCCGGCCTACGGGAAAGCTGGGTGTGCTTTTTTTTTTTAATTGTCTCCTTACCGTAAAAACTGCAAAAAAAAAAAAAAGCCTGCACGAGGACTTGGGAATCGTTTTCTCCCCCCCCTCGTTTTTTCTGTAGATAAAGCGGCAGTCCACCTTCGTGTCGAGCGAGGTGTGGCGTGCAGCGAGGGACGCGGCAGGTACACGAGGTCTCACACCAAACTATTGGCAGGTATTTGCCAAGAGCTCTGTCTGGGAATCATCAAAGATTCTTATCCGCCTCGACAGTTTGTCCCCAGGAGCCTATTAACGTGTTAAGATCGGCCCGGGGAATAAAATCCACGCACGTTCTTTTCGTGCCCTCGCCGTCCTTTCCATCATTTCCCATCACTTGGCACATCGTAAAAACCTTAGAACGTATCAAAGGGGAAAGAAATATACCACTCGTGTGCTCACGCAGGAGTCGAGGTCTTTACCTCCCGTCCAAGGCCAACGGCTCTCAGAAGGTGTGGAATTTGACAAAGCAATAACTCACAGCCCTCTACTGTAGCTCACATGGCACTGCTAACAGAAAAACCTATGACGGGCGAAGAGTGGGCGATCCATCAGGGCTCTCTTCTTTTATCTGGTTTAGCTAAGAGGAAAGCCAGATAAACACTCTCTGGTACCGTTTCCCCAAGGTCAATCCCCCGTGTGACACCGAAGCCCTCGCTGGAGATCCACCAGACAAAGAGGGAGAAAAAGAGAAGATGCGGCGATGGGGGGGAGGAAGACGGATGGACCGAAGGAGGCACGACCAAAACGTAAATGTTTAAGTTCAGGAGCCAAGTGAGGAGTGTACTTCCCAGGGCCTTGCTCGGGCAGATCAATCACGCTAATATCAGACAGTCATGGGAGGAATGTCAACAGTGCTCACCTCTAACCCCACGTGTGAAGGCATTACAGTGGAGCTGTGACCCCCCGATTCTCCTCACGGCGACCTCCAGGCAGCCCCGCTCTAATGGAGATTTTATGGATGGTGTTCCACTTTATAGAGATGGTGGGCCTGACTGGGCGGCTCTGGGAGCCAGATGTGTTATATGGACAAAGTAAGCCAATTACCGGAGACAGAAAGGGCTTTAAGATGCCTTTCTCAGGTACAGGCACTGATATGTCAATTAAACTTCACTCAGGGCAGCGGAGAGCGCTAATGTGGAAAATTGAAAGCGTGTCTCCCGCAAAATACATTTACAGGCTACTGTTTTTTTGCCAATTACGTTGCTGCCTGGATGGCGTTCATGTGTAATGTTTTTATTTCCAAACCACAAAGGTATTTAGTCAACGCTTAGATGCACAAGGCGCAGGAATTTGGCACTCGAGGCGTCCTGTATCTCGAGTCTTGTTGGCTTTAAGGTGCTTTCAGACAGCAAACGGTCGCTCTCGCTCTCGGCAACAACGATGTTGTGTTTTGAATCCGACTGTCTCTGATCTCACCGGCCTTTACATCGCACCTTTCTGTGATCTCATCCGAAATAGACCAAGTTATGTAAAAAAAAAAACAAAAAAAAAAACAGGACATGTCAACAGTATGACATGATTACTAACTTTAAACTTTTTTTTTTTTTGTCCCAGACTGGAAAATCCAACTTTGCAGCTGATGTTGCTCCCATTACATTCTCCTCATCTGTTCTGTGCTCATAACGAGGTGTGTAATTCAGGGATGCTCTTGTATCGCTTCCCTCACTGTAGTATTTTTTTTGATTGCTTTGGTTACATGACATGGCGAGATGAAGAAGTGTACCATCATAAACTCTCCTCCCTTTCCTCACTGTCGCCGCTAACCTAATTTTACATCGATAACTATGGAGGTGGTGACGGCGACCACTCTCTCTCTGGAAGCACTTCAGGCTACAGAGACAAAGGTTTGGGAGGGATTGTGATTATGGTCAAATATTGAAAAAGTCAACATTGATTTTTATTCATTTATTTATTTTTTCAGTACTTGACCAAGATCCTGTTTTTTCTTACATATTCGTATTTCATATCAATCATAAAAAGCGAATTGTGCTTTAGTTGCCAGGATGAGTGTATATTATTGGCACTATGAAAACAACAGTGAGCATTTTGTTGTGTTCAGTGTCAACAAAAAGTTCAGCGTGTACTATTTTCTGTTTTGTGTTGGCAGTTGAACAGTTTGAAGATTTGTTTTGTTGTGTCTCAGCATTAAAACATAGACCGGGCGGCTTTCCTGCTCAGCCTCTCAGCTGACGCAGATTAGTGACATATTAATGTCATTTTTAAGGAGACGGGGTGGAAAACTCCACAGTAGCTTTTCTACAAGTTGCAGAAATGGTTTATTTAGTACATAACTGAGTTTCCTGACGTCATCAAGCATCAAAGTGTCAAACTTGCTTGTAGTTAAGAAACATGTAGAAACTTATTTTTGTTATTATTTACTGGAAAAAAGTTGTATTGATTTCCTTAACTGTGATTTGTGACGTCTACAGGATTTTCTAAGCTTATTAGTTTCTTAGTTGGTGTGACGAGGAAGCTGTGATATTTGACGATAAAGGAATTAGTTATCAGGAAGTTTATGATGACAGCTGTAATCGCAATGGAGATAAAGGCAACAGCTGCGAAGACAGTGCTGATAAGAAGAAACTGGACAGACCAACACCATCACTTATCCTTCCATCAGATAAAGACAGCTATGAACAAGACATGTTCGGTGACCCTTGGTAGTTTGATCATGTTTCATAAAATGTGCGCTGAGACGTCAATCAAAGACGCGTCACCTAACAAAGTAGACATGAACAAATGTGTAATCAGCTATATTGACAGTAATATAGCCGTGCGGGAATACGACTTTGGGCGAAGTTGTCCGGTTCACACGAAAAAGACATGAAAGGCCAAAACAGAGAGAGAGAGAAAAAAATGCATTTTCAAATTTAGCAAGAACCAAAAAAGGAATACCAAGACGGAAGAGAGAGAGAGGGAGAGAGAGGCAGACAGAAAGTGTGAGATGGCGAAAGGAATGATGGAGTGAGACAGACAGAGAGTTAGTGCAGAGAGAGAGAGAGAGAGAGAGAGATAAAAGAGAGGCAGAGAAAGAGAAGAGAGATCAAGTGTCAGGTCCACTGTGGTCCATTTTGCCCAGAGACAGCTGCAGCCACAACTGACAAATCCAGAGGGGCCCCTTCCTCTATAGGCACCGGGAAAGCACCGGGAATTATCCAGCGTCTCAGCTCTCTGCTCCTTGGGGAACCTCTCTCTCTCTCTCTCTCTCTCTCTCTCTCTCTCTCTCTCTCTCTTCAGTTAGCAGGGAGGAGGAGGAGGAGGAGGAGGGGGGGGAGAGGGTCACGGCCAGTTCCACTTCCACTGATACGCCTGCTCCACATGACCCCCCCTTGCATTTGCAGTCCTTAAACGGGGCAAAATCCTGGAGATTCAGGGGGCACACACCTCTCCCACCCTCCCCTGTGTCCACTTCTTGTTCTTCTTCCTCTTCTTCTTCGTTCCCCATACGTCCTCTCATAATGATTTGTATATGTGTGTGCGTGTTGAAGGGCATGTGGAATGAGAGGTGGGGGCAAGTGTGAACAGCTGTGATGTATTGTCGTCTGGGGCATGATAATATACCCACGCCATTAAGGGGCTGGACATTGCTAACATGTGTACGTGGTACGTTCGTGTGTGTGTGTGTGTGTGTGTGTGTGTGTGTTAAGGTAGGGTTTTAAAACAAGCAAGTCACAGTTCAAAGGAGGCCACAGCCTGCCGGCAAAGCCTGCGATACCTGCTGCGCCCGTAAAGGAAGGAGAATAAAGTGAGTAAAGTGAAATGAATGCAGCCGACCGCCACATAGCAAGAAAAAAAAAAAAAACACAGGGCAGGCCACGGATATTAGCGAGAAAGAGGGGAGGAGGGGGGTATCAGGTAAAGGAGGAGGAAGGGTTGGGGTGCAGTAGCTAGGAGGGTGAGAAAGGTAGAGGGTGGTTTTGATGTTTGGAAGGGGAGTTCAGCAGGGGAGCGCATCGTAATGTATCTATTGAAGTTCAGGCCTCTGTGTTTGATACAGTACATCTGTACCCCATTTCCCTCTTTTCCCCCAGCTGTGCACTCTCACGTGTACAGGAACAATAAGACCCGGGACCATAAATTCCCTCACTCCCTCCGCATCCATCTCCCTTAGCGTCCACGCTCCTCTGCTTTTATCTCTTTTCTCTCCATCCTTTTTCCGTCACCCAAACAACATCCTTTCTCTCTTTTCTTCTCCCCTCCCCACCTTTTTTTGATTTAATCCAACGATGCGGGCCTCCCCTATCACCTCTGCCGACGTCCGCCTCAGATTGCTGACTTGGCAGCAGACGCCGCACCATACAAAAAAAAGAAAAAAAAAAGCTTGAATTAATTGATTTCCTCCCGGTAAGAGGGGTCATGTCTTCTTGCTCTGGTTTCCGACATCCCTTTACCCCCCCCTACCTCTTCCCTCCCTCGCCTCACACTCTCTTCACGCCAAATCCCCTCCACCGCCCACTCTCCGCCGTGCAGGAGAGTGGAGGTATCAGTTGGCCCCCATCGGGTCCACTGGGGTCTGGGTGCGCGGTAAATGAAATATGGTAGCTGTCGCATTAGGAAATCCATTGAAGTTAATTAGGGCCGGTGTTCTCTGCGGAGCCACATCTGCTGCTGTTTAGGCGCCAACACCCCCTCCCGTCCAGACGCTGCTGTGGGGACCGTGGTGGGGGGAACAGGGAACAGGGAGGGTGGGGGCTGATGCCGACGGGGAAACTGGACCTGGGGTATTGAGTGGTACTGGCCAGCGGTTGGCTGGGGAGAGTGGCGAGGAAGCTGAGTGGCTCAGAGGTCGTGACCTCCAGGTAATTCGTAATGGTGGCTGGACGGAGCATCGAGTAATGGATACCGCGTTGTTATCAGGGCTATCAGCTGGCTAAGCTGTAGTAAAACCGAGGAAGCCAGCCACTCCACACCCACATGCTATAACAACGTATGGTATCGACCAGCCAGCTGAGATTCCTTCATGTACATATGATATTTCAGTTCAGACGCTGCTCGGCTTCTTTGAGGGTCAAACAATATCAGCAATAAAAGAATGGCACCGTCTCATATTATTGGCCGGTAATGAGCTGCGAAACAGATCTTAGCAATTTGCGCTATTGCCGGGTAATGGGGTGTAATTTTGCGATGGCAGCCTCAGATAGAGGAGGCTTAACCGTACGCTGGAGGATTTATCGCCCCACAACAGCTAACTCACATCATCAGGTGTGTGGGCCGGAGAGCGATGGTGGCAAGCAAACAATAAAGACAAGACAAGTAAACCTAGTGTGACACGGCTGACCACTACATCGACGGTAGTTGCGGGACTCAAAGGGCGGCGTTTTGTCAAAGAGCGACAGACGCAGCGGGGTCAAAAGTTTAATGATAGCGAGTGTGTGAAGCACTGTGGCCGGGCAGCGTATTGGCATGCAGACAAACGGTTCCGAGCTGCCACAATTGGCTGGTCACAGCTCTTTAAGATCAGACTCCGATCGGGTCAGATAAGGTTCTGAATCATCCGGCGGATTCCGGGAGTGTCAAGAAGGCCTGTGTGGAGTCTGACGGCTGCCAGAGGGTTTGTTTTTATACCCGGCTCGGGTCAAATATTTGGAAATTAGTTTTACTCTTTCGTTTTAACCTGCTCGACGTTCCAGATGGGGAAGGGTTTACTGTGTCAGAGCGGTTTCAAAGAGTGTTTGGTAAGCTGTCAGTCACAGAGCTCTAAGTTGACATTATACTTTTAGCTTGGTTTTCATTGTGATACCCCACAGAAAAAAAACCCACCCATCTGGTTCCTCACAGAGTTTAAAAATGGCAATAGACAAGTTTTTTGCTTTAACGTATCATAGTAATGTAAATGTTGATTGCACAGTATAATGGTTTTAGAATAATGTCAGCATCAACATTCAGATTGGCTTCTGATAAACCTCACTATCACTTTTCTATTACCTGGTCTATCACATAGTCACAAGCTAAATTAGACTAAATGATGAGTAAACTCATGTTTTGGCCTGTTTTGTTGGTAGTGGCACCAACGATAATACCAGTTGGAAATGCTGATGGGGGAAGTTGAATTTCAAAAATCTTTGTTTTGGTTTGAGCAGGGATGACGTGTCAGTTATAATCCTTTAAAATACCCCAGTGAAGTAAATATTGATTGGACGATGTAATGGCTATTGAACAATGTCGCCATTTTTACATTCACATTCGTTCCTGATATACCTCACTCTCATTTTTCCTATTTTGTCTGCCACCAAGCACAAACTCTCCCAGGCAGCCTGGCACCAGTTATATCTGCTGTCCCATCTCCATTATTGACTAAATAAATGAATAACTTGTGTTTGGTCCAGTGTTGTTGTTGGTTGTGGCACCAGTGATAAGACCACATGGAAATGCTGGCAGGGGGAACTTGTCTGTTTTCACTGTAATTAAAAAAATAACCTGCATGTACTATTTCAAAATTCTTTGTTTTGGTTTAAGCAGGAATGATGAGGACGTGTCCGTTATAGTGTTTATTGCAGATATTTTTATAGTTTGATATAAATCTTAATGCTATTTATATTCAAAGTAAACAGATACATACATACATACATATGGTATCATGCAGTTACAAATAGAGTTTATTTGCCTAATTCAGTCTTATTTAACTTCTGAGCACTTTTGACCCACTTTATTCACTTCTATATTTTTTAAGTCGATTTGTATCTATATTTTAGTGTCATTGTCATTATAATTATTGAATTATATTTCATTAACATTTTTTTAATTGACTTATATATATATTATTAATATTTTAATTTATCTTTATAATAATTTGTTGCTTGTATTTATTTTGTGTTCTTTATCTTTTATCATTTTAACTAAAGCAATTGGTTTGTATAAGTCTCTAAATACATTGCTGTTTTCTTAACACTTTTTTGGAACTCATTTGGAGTTGCATTTTGATTAGTCCGAAAGGTGCTCTATAAATAAAGTTCCAGTGATTGATTGCTTTTCTAACTTTATTTACTCGAATCGAGGATCCAAAGATAGACAGTGTGAAATGTAGCGATTGATAAGACAAATTTGTGATTCCAGACTGTATAAATTAGACTGACCTGACGCGACTTTGTTATTTTTTTTACCCAAAGAAAACGTTGGCAAACAAAGAGGGAGTGCATGGTTTATCTTTGGCTCTACCAATCAGCAGGAGAAAGAAGGGTGAAAAACTGGTCACTTAACCTTTGTCAAAAAACAAAATAAGCCACCCTCGGTCAGCCACAGCAGGGGGTCAGTGCACCCGCTGAGGTGGCTGATCATTTCTCACCTACACTTCAGCTCAGGGAGCATCTTTGCCGCGTCATCCATCTTCACTTTGCATTGTAATTGTCTGCGGTGTGTGTGTGTGTGTTTCACACCATTTGTCAATAGTTCAGAGTGCATCTTCACTCATTCGTCTTCAGCGAGCGTCTTAAGTGTGCATTCTTTGTGTCCATCTCAGGTCATTAGTGGTCAGCGTTTATAATGGATGAATGGGGTGGGTGGCTATCAGGATAATGTGAAGGGCTCTCTCTTCTTGTCTGAAGCAGATAACACGATTGTGTTGCAACAGCATTTTCATCCTTAGAGTAAGATTCAGATCTTTCACTTATGTATACTTTATACAGTATACTGCCAGGCAGCTCAACCTATTATAATACATCATGATTTACTAGTTAATGTATATTTTGTTACTGATCTTTATCTGCTGAGAAACAAGTTACTGATGCTGTCAGATAAATGTAGTTAAGCAAAAAGTACAGTATTTCCCTCTTAAATGTAGAGAAGTAGAGGTGTAATGTCGCACAAAAGTGAAAAGCTGAAGTTAAGTAGAAGTAACTCAAATTGTGCCTACTTGAAAGTACTCACTCCTGTGAGAAGTTCACACTGTCCTTACAGTCCAGTTAGCTCCTATATAAAGACTTGACAAATATTTAAAGCCTCCCTCCAACCCAAAACATTTTTTCCCATTACTGAATCATTTGGAGACCTTCGCTGTGACAGATAATTTACGCGCAGTTTGAACCCCGGCGGCTGTTTTCATTTTCATCTGCTGAAGGTGGAAAGTTTATCAGGGATCACCTTAAATCTCAGTTTAAGGAGTGTACGTACTGTTCAAGGTTGATTTGTGACATCACAGTTAGTTTGGAGCCATTCGTCATCCAATATGCAACTGACACAAGTATAATGCAGACTCTAAGAATTTGGGGCTTTTCAGTAAAATAAGAGGTCTCTTGCATAGAGTGGTCAAAACATTTTCCAATGAGAGAGACGGAATGGATGTTCTTCATATGTGTACAAACATATCTGGAGGGGTGGAGCTTACCCTCACAACACCTTGTGTCCAGTCGTTCAACCTTTATTGAAATCTCGAGGAGCCATCGAGGGCATGAACTTTGAAGTTTCAAACGCGTGTAAACCCAACGTGACATTACTAATTGGTTTGTGGAGTACTGTTTTGGAGCTGTGAGTTCCCTTTCTTAGCTTTTTGGAGTGAGAAGTGACCATATTTGGGCGAGAGGGTGGAGGTGGGGCCGATGATGATTGGATTTGACTGAGAACTGAAGGACACACCGGGGTAGTGAGGTTTTTTACTCTAAAAGGGAAACCATCATTTACAAACATCATTCTGCATTGAGGAAGACCTGAAACTATCAATTAAGACCTTAAACTAATTGGGAAACTGTTTATTGGGGTAAGTAATCAAGTGAGAAATAGGGTCATTTTCTCATAAGCTTACATACAATCAGACTTCTTTTAGCAACCAGTGGAGTTGCCCCGTGCTGGCTATTAGAAAGAATGTAAGTTTAAGGCGCTTCTGAATTTGCTTTGCATTTCAGACCAGAAAACATATTTCACAAAGTCAGTGGTTTGTAATTGTAGTTTTAAATGGACCTATAGTGACAATTGTGGTATTAAAGTGTGTTGTTAAATGAGTGTGTGTAGCACAAAAACGGAAAGTGATGTCCCCAAATGTAGTGTTTGCGCTCCAGACTTTGAGCATGAAGCCACTGACAATGGGACCAATTTGATAAGGAAACTATAGATGATAGATAGATATGATGATATGTTGTCGCTAAGGGCTTTATAAATGAATATAAAATGTTAGTTTGAGATCCACTCAGTTGTTTGTTGACTTTCTTGAGGCCTTGAAGTGTAGAGTTCACCTGAGTTTCCCCTCACCGCTCTGGTTCCCTCCCACAGAGAAAAGCGCAGCGCTGAGGCGGTCTGTTACTCTTGAGTTTCCCATAAATGAGAATGCCTTTCAGTCTACATTTGCCACACATGACAAAATATACACTTCGGATTGTCAGACGATCTAAAGCTATGTGGTTTTGGCCCGGAATCAAACGGGCGTGAGCCTAAACGCCGCTCCATCCACTCCCACTTTTGTATATCAATGGCAATTTGGGCGAAATTGCCTCTCAGCTGCAGTTTGATACCAGAGGAAAAAAAAAAAAGTGAGGGGAGGCAGTGTGATGAAGCTGGCGGTGCCCAGTCCTGTGAATGTGTGTTCTGCCTGCATACTTGGCAGCAGATCAAGGTGAATCTGGTATGAGCAAGGGAATGAGCTAAGGAAAAGTGTGAGCTGAGAGAGAGAGAGAGAGAGAGAGAGCAGTGTGTGTGTGTGTGTGTCTGCATTTGCAGCCCTCATTAGTCAACTCCAGCCCTGCATTCACAGTATGAACGCGCCACTCCTCCCCTTCCCCTCACTCTCAGCCTCTCAGCTAAATGAGGTTAATAAACTCAAGCGTTTACTACCATCACCAACACCATCCCTCCTCCCCACCGCTTTCCCCTTCATCTCCACCTCTGCTGGACCGGCACTCCTCCACCTACCTCCCTTCTCCTTCGCTAAGCCTCCCCTCATTCTTTCATCTCCAGCTGAAACGCTTTCTTCCTCTCTTCCTCACCTCTGTTTTATTGTCATTGTTGCGCGGCGAAAGCTCTGGGATTTCCTCCCTCTATTTCCCAGGACAGAGCTGCAATTACAGCTCAGGAGAGAGAAGAAGACCAGCTGTGCATGGGAGCCGGGGAGCAAGAAGTGGGGGAGATGAAAGATGAGGGCGCCCCTCAGAGGCGAGGGAACGAAACTGCTCGCATCTCGGCCGCAATATTTCTTCCTCACATCAAAAGGGGGGCGGGGGGGAATACTTTCAGACCACATGGCTGTTCTCTCTGTTTTTGTTAGTACCAGACAGGGTCATCATGACCAAACAGGAATAACAACCAATCATAACGAATAATGTGCTGTGTTATGACCCGGCTCGCATGTTGCACTGAGCCGTTAAAACACGCACACACACACACACAGTGCACAGTGATAGCAGTGATACCAGGGAAATGTGAAGAATGCATCAAACAGCCTTGGGTGCCCTTATCTTTGGACAGCATGTGGACAGGGACATCCTAAGAGAAGAGAGAAAAAAAAACCCACAATATGATATGATTGAAAAGTACACATAAACCTAAAGGACAAATTCAGACAGCTGTGACCTGAATACGTGCAGGAATGCCATCGGGTCTGGGCACCATGTCAATTCTTAATATGTTTGTGGGTGAATGTCTCAAAACACACATTGTTGCCGTTGGTGTGGCTTGTTTTCCCTCTCATCTTGTCACGTCTAGCCTTCAGGCGCAGAATCAATCAAACGTCTTTCACCGCCGCATCGCATATTACTTATTATAACGTGCTACCTGCAGTGCAGTACAGAACACGTGACCCTATCTAGAATTTAAAAAGGCCCTCTGTGATTTTTTTTGTCCCGACATCTGACTGGATTACCTTCAAACAAAAGGTTTAAGATTTATTTGCACCAGGTCTGGTCACAGTGTTCCTCTGATCATATGACCGAGGGCCTTGCTATTTATCAAGGCCCCAAGCTGTTAAACCTTCTTGAGTTTTTGCTTCTCCAGAACACACTGGGTGATACGCAGCAATCGTGACTTTGCACAGTCACTCATCCTGCTGCCAAACGGACGCTACATTTTTTTTGCTGTGGTGGAAGAAATATTCAGATCATTTACTTAAGTGAAAGTGCTTAAACCACATTCCTTTCTTGAGTGTTGCCATGCTGATCCCTCTCTTCTTATGCTCGCAAAGTTATGGCCATCTCCACCTTTTTCCATTAACACCACTCTAGCTGTTGGGGTCTTTAATCCTCCTGTGATCAGCCTTGAACTTTTTGCATTTTGGCCTGCATTTGGCTCGAACAACCTGGAATGTAGATTTCTCTCAATTGACGTGACATTGAATGAAATGGCGGGTTTGTGCTGGTGTTTGTGCTCTGTTCTTCTTGTCCGGCAGTAGTGAAGACTCTGTCAACCAATCAATGGACTGCAGTGCTTCCAGCACCCCAGTGGAGGCAGAGACATGGGATTTGTTGACGCTATTAAAATACAGTGGTGGAAGGTTACCAAGTACATTTACCCAAGTACTCTTCTTTAAAGTTGTAATGTGGAAAGAACAGGGAAGTCGTGTTGTATTTTAACGCTCAGAGTGCTTGAACAGCATGTTGATAGCTGTTTGAAACTTAATATTACCACATGATTTTGTCCTAATTGTCCTACACCAGTGCGTTCCTCAAATAAAACTAAAAATGACTTGAATTGCTACTTTTTGAACCATCAACCAAACACTTACTTTTGTCCACCATATTCACATGAATATGATGTCGAAAGTTGGTAGTCCTGTACCAAACCTTTGACATTTTTTTTTTAACTTGGCGGTGAGTTCAGGCGAATTTTCTAAGTCAGAAACAAATTTTTCCAATTATTCCAACTGCACATGAATGCACTAAAATGCGGTGCTTTACCCATATTAGTTACTCAAAGTCAAGATATATAGGCTTTTTTTCCTCTCATCTCTTAAGTGGAAATGCAAAATACTAAATCGCTGGAGTCGTCTTTTAAAGCAACACAATGTAACTTCCTGGAGAAGGACAGCTGATTCATAAGTCTCATCTCTAGATCGTCAAATACTGACGCTTTGGTTTGGCAGCTTGGGATGACACTCCACAACCAACTATCTTGCTGCAGGAAGTTACATATTCTTGCTTTAAAAGTCCTGTCCTGTACAGTCACCCCTGCACTCTGGATATCTGTGAACATGTGCTTTGATGGTCACTTTTTTCACGTACATTTTTAGGATGCTTGGCCCCAACTGGATAAGAACACATGACCCAGGCGGTACTGCCAGAGCTCCTCCACACACACACACACACACACACACACACACAGGATCACATTATTAAAATGACTCTGATATGTGCCTGTTCGACTTGAGGCATCAGCTGCTTGCGATGTAATGTTTCCCAACAGCTGTCGCACTGTCAGGTTGCCTGTGTGAGAGAGAGTGATGGCAGCAGGAGCCTCCCCGTCAGGCCCATGGGACAGTCGGAGAGGAGCAGACGGTCGTGTCGTTTCACTGGAAACATATGGTGAAACTCAAGTGTGTAATTTACCTAGGACTACGGGTGGCCCCGAGTAGCGCATACACACATGCTTACACACACATGTACACACACACACAGTGACAGGGTGTAATTTACCTGGGGCCTATGGGTGGCCCAGTATCCCGTTGCACTTGTCATACACAAAGACAGCTCAAACACAGTTCACACTCGCCGGTGGAGACGGAGAGAGTGAAACTAATTTCCCCAGGCCTGCAGACAGGAGAGTAAGAAATCACGCGGTGACAGAGACGTTAAGAGATCAGCGCACCGTAAAGGTTCAGAGAGCGAGGCTGCATTCGCGCCGGTGGAGGACATTACCCACAAAATCTCACTCATGTGGGAGTTTTGCTGCACACCCTGTATCACATCCTCTCCAATTCATCAGCCTGGCTCCTTTTCAAAGCCAGCGCTATCCTCCCTTTGGAGTGAGAGCGAGATGAAGGTCATGGGAGCACCGGCGATGGGGAGGAAGAGGGATTAGAGGAGTGTGTCCCTCCCTACATTCCTGCACTGACCTTCGTAGTGGTGTGGCACTGTAGCTATCATCGGCCCACCATGCTTTACAGTCCACTGCCATTGAGGGGTGGGATTACGGGCTGCTCAGAACCTGCATGCCCCACCCCGATGCCACGGCAACGGTGATTGGAGCGTATCTCGTTTCACATGAGGACTGACAGAAAGGCTATCCCAGACGTTTACAGTTGGCACTGTTTGAGGTGTCTGTCTGTGAAGGCTGATATGATAGCCTGTCTGCAAGTCTAGGTGTATGTGTGTGTGAGAGAGAGAGCTGGTGTTTGATCTTCTTTCCCAGCCAAGGGGCTTTAACTTCACTCCAGGTGCAGAGAAGTCAACCTGAGGGCATGGGAGGCACATACAGTTGAGATCCCAAAGCACACACACACACAAAATCACACACTGAGGCAGGAAGTTTCCTTGAAGCAGTAACTCAGACCGAGTAACTCTGTGGTTTGAACTGGTTTACAGGTCCGGTGGTGTCGCCGAGGAATGCTTCTAAAGAATCGGGCAATGTGCTGTAGCATAAACATTTCTGTTACCGCCTCCACATGTGAACATCAATCAGTCCCAAACAGAAGTACTGACAGTAGGAAAAAAAAAAAAAAAAAAAAAAAGGTGAAAGGGCCGGCTGGTTCAGTGGGTAGTGTAATGACAATGTGCAGGACTGGCTCTCAAACTACTGTACACAGACGCAGATGAGGTTGGTTTTTCTTTGCTGCAGGTCAGGTCTGATTGGGCAGAGTCACCATCAGGACTAAACACACCGAAGAGAGTCTGCGACTGAGCTTTTCAACAGGTGCAAATTTTGATAAACCAAACCGAGCCATTAACTCCACCCAACTGCGTGGATTTCTTGAAAGGTTAACTGCGTTTCTTTTACTCCATTAGCTAAGACCTAACAGGAATAATCACTCTCTGCATTCGTATCCATCTCCACACAGGAACTCTGTGTGGTCCATAATGAGCTCAGTAAACATCTGCTACTCCTGTATTAGAGACCATTTTCTCCGCGTCTCATCCTGTAATATGGAGAAATTAGAGTGCAGGGACTCATTCAGCATGTTTATACACACACACACACACAGAAAGAAAGAGAGAGAGCGCAGACATAACATCAGGAGTCCAAGTGTTTTTATACTACCCAACTGACGCTCTAACATACCATCTCGACACCACAATTTTCCATCCACAACAGTAAAACACTACCGGGTGTCCTTGGTGTATGGTCCCTGAAAACCAGGGTTGCTTTTTTCCCCAAAGTGCAGGATACAGCGGCCTGTTCCAAGAAGCAGGTTTACCGATTTATCAGGATATCTTTACTTAGTTAGACCCAGAAGCCTCTCAAATCTGTGACAGGTAAAATATTTTTTTATAGGGGTAAAAACCAGAGAACTGAGAGAAACTGCTTTTTCAGAAAGAGAACTAAAATAATACACTGTTTGTTTTAGCATGGCAGGAGTTTCCCTAAAAACACTGTAGGACACAACAAAGGTTTGTTTATGCAACTGCTGGCGGATGAGAGAATTTATGGTGGGATAGTGCCACCTAGTGTCAACACTCCATTACTCCACAGCAAGGACACACATGGACCTGGCTAGAAAACCAAACAGGGGCACAAACTTTTAGGGTGGAGAACAAAATAAAAATCAAAAGCTTGTAAGGTTTAATAGCATTTATTGTAGAAACTATGTAATGGATGGAGTTGTAAATGTCATAACTCAGGACAGTTACATTAACAACTCGTGATGTACAGCAGACTGACGAAACAAAGAGAAGGCGGCATGATTCCTCTAAGTAGATCACCAGTTTCCATATCGGTTCCTCCTTATATACACTGGTGTGACTGCAGTAAACCATCAGGATTAACTTAAACTGATGAGCAGCAGAGTGTTCGACATCCCTGCAAACCTCCATATTTCAGTCTTTTCCTAGTCGTGAAAAGCTATAGATTGTAAATGTACTTCACTTGCTCATCTCCTGCTGGACCTCACTGAGGATCTGCTCCTCCAGTTTGGATGTGTCATACTCCTTCAGCATGTCGTACTCCAGCCAAGGCTTTGCCCACTTCTGGGCGTGCTCCATCTGCTCTGGGGTCAGGGACCTGTCGAAGCGTATGCCCTGGATTTTGAACTTGGGTCGTTCCCAGCGTTTGGACCACGGCTTTGGGCGCATCCTTACCTTCAGCTGTTGAAAAGACAGAAATGTTTTATAATTTAGATTCCTCTGTTTTTCATACTTTGTTTGCTTTATGTTGGTTATGAATTTAACTTGGGCTGCAACTAATGATTGTTTTCATTCCACATTGCTCAGACGTTCATTTTCTCAACTGATCAATTTGTTGCTTGGTCTATAAAATGGTGAAAAATCATGATTATTATTTCCAAAAGCCCAGGATGACAACCTCAAGTCGCTTGTTGTATCCAGAACTTAACATGTTTAATTTACTTTCAGAGGAGTAAATAAACCAAAATATACTCAAATTAGGATTTTTTTTCTTTAAAACTACTTACAACAATTTAATTAATTATTAATTAATTAATTATCAAAATACTTTGCAATTAATCTAATAGCTGACATTGATTAATTGTTACATCTCTAGATTTACACTTAGAAATCAACACTAATTTCTAAAGTTAAAAGATTTAGACCAAATCACCCACAAAAGCCATGATTTCTATCATGATTACTAGAAATAATACTTGCAATAATATGAATAATAATACATGCATCTTTCTGAAAATGAAAATTGATAATATTAAGCACAACAGATGAGATTGGAGAGTCTCCATCTCAAAGCTCTCTCACCTTGTTGATAGGCACCTCTCCTGTGGGGGAGAAGGGCTCAGGCTTCATGTCTGGGTCAATAGTGCTGTACTCCGGCAGAGCATCTCTTAGGTACATCAGGTTGTCATCCAGCCTCTTCTCCAGCTTCAGCAATTCAATCTGCTGGATACGAGGGCTGTATAGCTCGTAGCAGAACTCCACACCTGAGCCAACAAAGCATGACTGAAATGGGCGTTTTGCCTGAAGGCAACCTGGTTAACTTTACTGAACATGTTAAAAATCTCTTGCTTGGTGAACTGAAGACAGAAGCCTTTCATGTTCCTCAACCAAATTATCGATGATCACAGTAACGAACTGTGTGACCATTAGTAAGTCTGTGATGGATTAGTAATAACAAAGAAAGTAATTAATCTCACCTTGGTTGTCAATGATGTTCCTCAGGACAAATGTGGCTCCCAGCCCGTGTCCGCCCCTCTGGATACAGATGCCAACAAAGCGGTTTGCTTTCCCACTGGCATGAGGGTCGGCCATGGTCACAGCCAGGATACTCCCTTAAAACAAGCAGAATAATTCACACCATTTAAAAACGAGATACTTAACATACTACTTGTTGAATCTCATTCCCAGGTCATCAGTGTTTGATATCATTGAAATGTTGAATTATGATACAAACAACAGACCTCACGTAAGACACCAATTATATTTGTAAAGTTTTGGGTAAATAAGTAAAATAATGATATGACTGTACAATAGGGAAAAAATAACAATACATTGTGTCAAACAATAGTTAACTAAATAGTTACTATATATTGGAGAATGCCTGGTATGAATGCGGTCTTGACAAGGGATTTCCTTTTTGATTCTTTGTAAGCCACAACAGGTTGTGGGGGGTCTGAACTTGCCGCCTTTAATGAGCCAACACCATAACAGTACAAATGAGCTGACCATATGAATGGACTGCTTACCTACGTAGAATTCGGGGACATTGAGCACTTTCCTCCTACGGATCATGTCTTTCCTCTCAATGTAAAACTTGAACGGGTTCGTTCTCTGTCTGGGAGGGATGAACTCTGGGCTCAGATGGCTGACAGGGAGAGACAGGACTTTAAGCAGTCATATTTCGCATGTTATGCAGCTTTGGTGTGTGTCTTAATGAGTGTCGATAGTGTGCTTATTACGCCGATCATACCTTCGCAGAGATGCCACAGTCTGTGTTTTATCTATGATGACAGGTTTCGCTGGAGGAGTGAATTTTGGAGGCTGTTCGCTGCTGCCCCCCACAGCAAGACGACACATAGACGTGGACAGGAACCCTGGAAATAACAAGTAAACGGCACACTATGTCCAAAAGGTTCGAGCAAAGTCGGGGTGAAGAGAGCTAACGCTAGAGCCACCTTTAGCTAGCCACATTAGCTCGCAGCTAGCTGATGTAAATTGCAGCTACGACAAATCTTCGAAGTCCGACAGCAAACTATAAAGTTGAGCGGTGAAAGCAGAGCCTGTTCGGTTTACTTACGTTCATTCTGGAGCTGGAGGTTTCGTAATAACCTCAGCGAGAACATTAATTTGTCGAGCCCTCTCCCACAGGCTGCCATGATTGACCTTCCGCAGACACGCGCAAGTAGAACGGAAGCCGTGATGATCAAAATGTCTTTGAAACGCGATTTGCCCGAATCGCAACGGAGCCCGCCGTCCACAAGATGGCGGAACTGTTCTGTCGGTTTTTACACGAGCTCACTTGGACCCATTTCAAGTGCGAAAGTGTGCTATAAACCAGTAGTAACACAATACAATAATACAAAAATTGAATTCAGTCAACAAAACTGTAATAATCAAAGGCTGGACCGTCCACAAGATTACATACTTAAAGTGAAACCTGTCTGTTTCATTTTGTCAGCACTGGTGAGAGACATCTTCCATGTTCTTTCTAAGATTACATAAAATACACACAAAATACTTACTTTTTCGTCTTTGGATATACTATGTAAGCTATTTGCACTGTTGACATTCATATTGTTGTCTACCTACTGTGTGCTATCAACAGCTCAGGGAGAGTAAGTTAAGCTTTCTGCTTTCTTTGTCTGCATTCACAGATTGTTCCAGCCAGCTCTTTTAAAGGACATGTTCCTCTGTTCCTCCCAGAACTATGGAGAAGTATGGAGATCCTCTATTTCTGTAACATTAACAATAACACACATTAACGGGGCTCCATGTGGTGTTCAAACTCAGAATTTTAATATTTAGAAGTTTTACAAACTCAGAAATCTTCATTTTCCCCTCATAACTGAATAAACAAGATGTTATTAGAGAAAAATAAGGTCCCTAAGCTACGTAGGTGGCGTGGTCCGCCACATGTAAACAAAGTCCTTTAAGGTCAGTTTGTTTATTCAGTCATGAAAACAAAATGATGTGTTAATTTAGTTTGTTAAGGCATAAAAAAAATCTGCTAATGAAGATCTTGCCCTCCTGATTAAAATGTCTTCCTTAAAACTACACAGTGCACCTTTAAATACTGGAGACTCTTTCATGTACATTACTGCATCAATTATTTTACTAACACACACAAAAGCACTGAAAAAAAATATGTGCATAAGGTGTGAGAAAGTGCTCACTGGTGGGACAGAATGACAGTGTCGCTGGATTATCGCATGGTGTCTGGTACTGAACTCCGGGTCTTTGAGACCATGCAGGGGCGCGGCGGTCCTCCAGGTGGGCTGCCTCCCTCCACACACACACACACACACACACACACACACACAAACACAACACGCAGTTAGAAAATGCTCCCAGAGAGCAGCGGCAGCGCAGAGAGCACTGCTCCAGCCCCCGGAGGAACTCCCGATCCCGGTCTCACTCTGGAGGAGGATGAGGCGGAGACAATAGAGACATGATGGGACCGCACACCAGAATCTGAACACCCCACCACCACCATCACCACCACCACCCCTCAATGCTGCTGCTGCTGCTGCTGGACTTTCTAATGCTACGGAGGAAGTCCAAAACTTTTCCGCTTCAAGGATGTTCTGCTCGGATGGGACTCTCTCAGCCGTCACTTATGCGCTCCTGTTGGGAATAACGTGTCTGACCGTCCTCTGCGACCTCACCAAGGGATCCTCGGACTTTTCAGGTGGGGGAGTGAAAGTAGTGCGGAGCTGTTTCAAATCAGCGATCAGCACTTGTTGTTAAGTCT
This sequence comes from Acanthopagrus latus, assembly GCF_904848185.1. Classification (NCBI taxonomy): domain Eukaryota; kingdom Metazoa; phylum Chordata; class Actinopteri; order Spariformes; family Sparidae; genus Acanthopagrus; species Acanthopagrus latus. Next base: position 13,761,211 of record NC_051060.1, on the reverse strand, counting down.
GACTGCTTGTGTCGCCTCGTTTACGCTCCATCCTGTCTTTACGCATGGGAAATACGCATTGTGCTGCCCGGGAGGGGGGTTGGGGTGGGGTGGGATGAAATTGAAGTCATTAGGCATGTTTTTTAACGTCTCCAACAAGAACAACAAGGAGTGATTTGAGTGTCGCATCAGCCTCTCCACACAGGACGACCCGTGCCTGTGGCGTGCTGCAGCATGCACGCTCAGATGTTTGCTCAACAGACCCGAGTTTAAAAAAAACAAAAAAACAACGCAGCTTTAAAAAGACCCAGATTGCATCCTGACAGATTTTGCGAAGAACGCACCCACACCAGGCACTTGGGAGCAACAGGTTCCCCCTTTGACTTCAGCCATCTGGCTGTTAAGGGGCAGGTTGTTATCAGCAGAGCACTTTTATCTGCAGCTCATATCTATTGATGCAGTTGAGATAAAACATGTAGTTAATGTGTGACTAGATGCTGAACTATTGTCTGGAGCAAGTGCTGTCCTTTTACAGCCAGGAGAAGAAAGCCGGTGCCGACTGCATATCAGTTTACTTTTATCATTATGCACACAGTCATATTTGCTGCTAAGTGCTTACATCATGATGTGGGAACCTGCCTTTGACTTGTAAGCACCGTCCTATGTGACCTGAATCTGCAGGCTTTTGTGTCTGCTTTAGAAAAGGCAGCATATCGCCGAACTAATGACTTATTCTGTGCTGTATTATGGGCTGTTGAGCTCTGCTGAGCCCAAAGGCGGCCCTGCAGGTTTTGTTTACAGTGCCATAAAACAGGAAGGGAGCTTTGTGTCGGTGTTAATTGGCCTCTAATGGGTCTAATGGCTGGAAACGAGCAGACTAACACTGTGGGGGGAAAAAAAGGTGCTACAGAGCAGATGTGTGTAGGATGCCCTCCGTGTATGATCCTGTGTGCGAACATGTGTCCGCTTTGCAGCCTAATGAGCTGCTAAAGATCATAGAGTGTTAACGAGGCTGTGTGGCTGTAATTGGGAGGGATGTGTCAGTGGTGGCTGGTTCAGCCGTAATTCCTGGGATTGAGAAGTTAATTAAAGCGGCTGAGTCCAGATTAGATTTGTGGATACTGTGTCACAGGCAGGAGGTAATTTGTTGAAATCTCAGCTTTGGTGGAAGTTTACCTCCGGACTTTTCTGTGGCCTGCTGGAAAGTTTGCTCCGCAGAGGGAAGATGTTGAGATTTTCCTTTTCCTTCTCACGGCGCTGAGATCGGCTTTGTTCCCCCCCCACGGGCCCTCAGGGGACGCTAGTGTTAAAATGGAGTCTCCGGATGCAATTTTTGTTGTCACATTTACAGAAATGCTGACCCGTGAATGAAGTGAGACAAAAGGGGACCGGCTCGGAATACCTCCGGGACAAAGAAATCCTTCAGTCCTCACATTCTTGACCAGGAGTGCTGTGATTGACAGGTGCAGGGTGACAGGAGTGGTGGGCCTTGGTTTAACATCTGTCACATGGTAGGATCGGTTATAGTGGACTTCTCTGGTCACATCAGTGAACATCTGCCAGTGTGCTGAATGGAACCAACTGTAGATTCAAGTGGCACAAGGTTGATTAATTTTGTCACACACTATTTTTAGGTCATGCTTCTGTAAGTGTCAAGTTTCTGGTGTAAACTGGTGTAATGGCAGTGTCGTATTTCAGCAGCGTCTTTGAGCGCACTGCCGCAATGGAAACAAACTACAGTATGTTGGTGGGTAATTTAATTTGTTCTCTTCCCCTGTTATCATCTTCTATTATACAGTCGCCTGAACAGCTAATTAGAGGTATGGAGCGAGCTGTGCACACTTGTTAGCCCCCAGGCTAACAGACTTAGCGAAAGCTGCAACAACAAGTTGATGAATCAATTACTCAATCGCAATTAAATTAATCGGCAATGAATTTCGATGACTGGTTGATAGTTTAAGTTTTTTTTAAGTAAAAATGTCAAACATGCAGCTTTTCTTCGGGTTTTGGACTTTTGGATAGAAGGAGCCATTTGAGGATATCACGTTGGTCTTTGGGAAATTGTGACGAGCATTCTACTCAAAGACTTGTAGACTGTAGCTACTGTTAGCTTGTTAGCTCAGTTAGCCGTGCAGCTAGCGGGAGTGACACTGCCAGCACTGGAGCTTTGAATCGTCGGGACAAAGTGGTATTCAGGGCCTGGGGCTAGCGTGCTAACCACAGTCGATAACTCTGCTACACAATATACATGGACATAATTGGTATGCCAAACGCGGATAATTTTAATACATTTTAAAATGCTTTACGCCACCATTCTGACATATTACACCTTTAATGATCTTCATTTGACAAGCTCATTTGTTGATTTTGTAACCTTAGCGTCTCCTCTCCTGCATGTATTTGTTTAGGTTGTGTGGTGAGCGCTAAGCTCTTTATGTAACTGTTCTTTATCAGACAGCTAGCAGCAGAGCATCCATTAGCAGAAATGTATGTTGTGCTTTATTGCTTTTAGTGCGCAAATCCAGACCACACCTGCACCTGGTACCTGATATGTGTTAACAGTAAAAGAGAGCTGAGCAGGTCAGTTAATTCATTGACAAGTGGATCTGCACACGCTGACAAATCGTTGCCATCATTTTGTGAGCTCAAGTGCCAGCTTCTCTAAGAAAAATAAGGTCCCCAGAACACTATTGTAAGCTAGAAAGGTGGCAGGGTCCGCCACATACACACAGTAGAAAATAGTGTGAACCTGTGTTGTTGGCAGTTTGTTTATTCAGTTAATTCAGTCACGACAGCAAAGCGAGTTTGTTTGTTTAGTTTGTCTAGGCAGAAAAGAAAATCAGTCAGTAAAGATCTTTTCTCTTCTTCCCCCAAACTACATAAATGAGGTCTTAGTGCTGTTTGGCAGGTGTGTCTAAGCACTGGCTGTGATTTCTGCCACTCTGTCTCCCACTGGATGCCGTCAACTGCTGACAGAGACAGAAAACAGATTATCATTTTTGCCAGCGCATGGCTGTGAAGGGAAAATGAAGTGATGAATGTGGGAGTGTTTGGAGAAAGGCCGAAACAATAACACCTGGACCTTTCGCCCGGCTTCATCTGCAAGCACACAAAACACAGATGTGGTATTGTGTGTTCCTTTTCACCGCGGAACATTTTAGAATCGCCGCATTGTTTACGGCCCAAAATGTTACAGTGGAGCCACTCTTCTTCTCTTTCTGTGTCATAAAAACCCTGCAGGCAAAACCCCATTTAACCCCAGTCAATGGGATGTGAGGCTGCTGAAGGGCCAAGGGGTCAACTGAGGTCAACCCATAGTGACTGTGAGTGTGTGGTAAGGGGGAGTTACCATCCATCTTGCTCTTTGTTCCCCTCCTGTCGATCCCCATCACATGTGTTGACCAATGTCAGGAAAGGACGAAGGAAAAGTCAACAGAAGGCCATTTTTTTAGGTCATGAAGTTTGAAGATGTAGTGGATTTTTTGTCAGTTTCGATGTTTTGCATTTAGATAAAGCACACTTGTGCAGGGTTTCAGAATGCAGTTAAAACAGTTTTATGTCAGGTTAACAAGATAGTTAACGTGTGGTCAACCTAATTTGTTTGCAGAGACGGTTGCATAATTGTAAGGAATTAAATTGTGAGCTGAATCATCATGATGATCACTTTAACCATAATTAGATCCTTTTCTTTATTGTGAGACGCTCCACAATCCAAAGAAAGCGTCAATTTAATGTGCAAAACTGGTTTCTTACGATAACATGTTAATTTTTTTAACATATGACATAAACACTTGGTCTTTTTGTCTGTGCCTCTAAAGCCATATTTTCATTCATTAATTCAATCCAGCTTATCCAATATCACCTCGAAAGCACTTCATTCATGGGGCAACAAACTCAAATGTCTCAAACGTCTCAACATCGATGTTAGAACAATAACACAGGGATGACTTTTGGTATAATCATCAGTGACCAAGCAGAGCAGTCTGGTACAACACTTATGCAAAGTCATGATATCTCTATAAACAAAATCCAGGATGATATTCATATATCACGATGACGATATAATACAGATATATTTCCCAGCCCTTGTTGAAGCCCCTCTTAATATATATTGATGAATGTTGTTAACTGTTTAATCTTGTGATATAAAGCACTGGAGAGTCTGATCCTTCCGTGATGACAGATCAGCTGATTGCTTCCCTATGAGCTGGTGCTCTAAGCTGCCTGACACAAATCCACCTATGCTATCACCCTATGGGCAAGTCCTGGATTAAGCTACCCCCTAACTGCCTACTACCCCCCACGCAAACACACAAACACACCCCTCCGCCTACTACTGAGCACTACTCGAGGCCCCTCGAGTCTTAATCCTCTCTGATTTTTGCGTGGCCCTGGATAAGAGTAGCGCACTGAACCCCATGCTCCCCCCTCTCAGCCCCTTCCCTTCCCCCATCCTCACGCTGGCAGGCTTTCCCCCCGCCGCCTCCTCGCTGCCTCCGCTCCTCCCTAGGGCTCGCCTGATCACTGTTTCTGTGTCTATGTGCGCCAGGTGAGCTCTGTCTAAACAAATCCTGCCTCCCGCTTGTTTTGTCTACTGCGGTGGAGGCAGGCGGCGAGGCGGACAGCGAGGGCCTGGCATAAGGCTGCTTTTCTCTACAACTAAATAGAAAGGGGGTGGGGTTGGGTGGGGGGAGTGACGCTAGTCAAAGAATAGTCTGTGAGTTAGGCTCCCAAAGGAGTGGGCTGTCAAGACGTTTGAGTTCATTTCATGGTGGCATCAAACCACGCAGAGTTGCTGGCTGTCGATAAAAGTGTGCATTCTTTCATGTCTTGTATTGTTTTGCGACTTGCCTAAGATATAAAAGGTTTGCAGCAAAGCACCCAATGATTTCAGGTTTTCCTTATATTTTAGAATTCACCAGAGACACGTTGAGAAGGATTTGGTCAGGGCTCGATAGCATTTTAGCAACTCTGAATCTCCTTTTTCGAATCCGCTTATCAAATCTAAATCCTTTCAAAGCACTCCACTAAATCCATCTAGGTGTTTCTTTGATACAATGTAAGTAACAAAAGTTATAGATAACCAAACAGCTAAGAGATTTACACTCAAAGACAATTTCTTTGCCACAGAAAAAGAGACAAAGGATGCAGTACGACAAGTGTAAAACAAATCGATTCTGGTTTTGACAGCTGAAATAGAACCAGCCGTCAGAAACCAACCTATTTAAACCCTGAGGTAACTGAGACGGAGGCTTTTCCAGCTTCACATTACAGAAAAGTCTACATATAGCATGCTAAGAAAGCATCGCAGCGACTTTGAAACATCATATCCAGCTATCTCATGAGTGACACGTATCATTAATAGCTGAGCGATGCTGGTTATGTATAGCAGCGTAAATCCCGTCTATAAAGTTTGGTACTAACAAGAGTCCGCTTGCAGTCTAACGAGGGAAGAGAAATGCGGAACTAAAGAGCCTTTGGGTGCAGACAGCTCGGAGATGTAACATAGATAACTTCTGGATATGTGTGTTTGGGTCTGTATATGTGTGTGTGTGGGGTGTGTGAGGTCTGGCCTGACACAACATGATAGCGCTGAAAGACGGGACCCACTGTGCGAGTCCCTCCCCCTGGATACAATAAGTACATAAACAAACACATAAAGCAGAGGCTGACATCATGTCGGGGAACAACAGTGTGCTGCTGGTGATGAGCGATGGCTGTTTACAACAGGAAACAACTCTTCGGCGCTGCTCATTTCGAGTTCAGCGTGAGGGCAATAAATTACCCCACATCACACTGCAGTAAACAGAAACAGCTTCACTGTGGAGTGAATAAAAAAGGGAATTGTTGGGAAGTACATTATACAAGCTCTGTTTAAATTATACATATCGGCGGTTTTGAGAGAACAACAATGCGCTGGCGGAAATGAAAGGGAAGAACAAAGCGCTTAATACAGAAGCGCTGACAAGATTAATGTGGAAATGTGTTCAAAGCAGACGTAGCCTTAAAGGGGAGCTTTGTGTCAACTGAGTCAAGTCCCGGCATATAAACCATATGAATGTGCACCAATCAAAATACGTCTTTGTCTCGTTGCCAAGATATGTGTGGGAGGAGAGCTCATCCTGAATGAGGTAATGCTTAATAAATGATTTGGCAGCTGTTGGGGCAATATTACACTAAATGAAGTCCCGGTATGTCAGTAAGTGTCCTGGTAGCACACAGAGAACAGAGACACACTCGTCACGCATGCAGTGAAGATTTTCTCTTTCTTTGATTCTGTGCTGTCTCACTGAGTATATGTTCCATCTGTGCAAAGGTAATGTTACTCTTAATGTCGGTCATCTTTCGCTTCAATCAGCAGTGATGGAGAGATGACGTCTGGGTGGACACGCTAATTTTCGCCCCTTTTCCGGAAGGATGCTTTGATAAGTAACAACTGAAACACTGTCATTTCCCCCCATGCTGCTTTTTTTTTTACATTTGCCGGTTTTCTATCTCATTCACAATGTTGAATATAACTCAATAGAGAGACAAGAAGACGGAAAAAGATTAGCGACAAAACAACAAAAAGTCGACTACTGGCAGTGTAAATGGAGTTTACCTGTGTCTAACAACCTGCATAAACAGTCACTTTAAAAAGGCAGTGTGATGATAATATTTCAGCTTCTAAATATCAGTAGAAAAAAAAATCTTTAGATGTGTTTTTTTTTTTTTTTTTGATTCAGGTCTTTGACTTCCCTGTATGGGTTCATGTGGTGCTGATAAAGCAGGATCACAATTGTCTACTGTGGAACTTTGTTTGCAACACAAACTTGACCAGAACTAAGAAAGCAACACTTTTGTGTTGCTGCCACTGTTATTGTCACCTACTGTTCCATGAATCCCCTCCAAACTTGGCCCCAAGAAGTTCAGGAGGAAGCCTTTTGCATACTGTTTGTTGTTGGTGTTTTTAATAATTTTTTTCTGAATGTATTTTTACTTTCGAATCCGGATAACTTTTTTCAGTGTGCCACACACAGATTGTGGTTGAATAGTTTTTTTTTTTTTATTGCTGAGATAGATTCTGAGTGAAATGAGCTGGTGGTATCTGGGTGGCAGCCGTGATAAGAGCTTTTTGAATTCTCTAAATAAAGCTTCGTCAGCGCTTCCTTTCTTATCTTTTTTAGCAAAGCTAACACTGAATCATCCTTTATAAAAGGAAAGGAGATAATTCCTTCCCTTCCAAGTTCTCTGTTCAAATGTGCCAAACTGCAGCTGTGAAGACTTCCGTCGGTGTCTCAGCTGTATACCATACTGTAATGTGTATTGTCTGTATGCTGCGTGAGGGCTTACTTTGGCTGTTGTCCAAAACAAATCACTATAATTTGAGTGAGAGTAGGTAGATGTCACTTTTTCAGACAGTCTCTGTCTCGTTGCTGATTTTGGGGTGAAACTCCCGGATTAAACCCAGACTGCAGTTGAGGAGTCCTAACTACCAGCTAATCAAGACTTATAATCAGCCGAAAACTGCTCAACCAGTCAGCTCTTGATATGATAATCATTATTTTGCATAGATTTCTGTCTATCCCTGAGATCCACCCAAATCGCCCAATCAGCTGTTGGGCTGGATGGTTTCTATAGTAATAACTGTTATTCAGGAGGGAAGACAGGGGTCTAATTCCTTCACCGTATGGATATGTGTATGTAGACATTGCAGGTGTGTGTTTGCACTTGCCCTCTCTCGCATGAGGGAGGTGCGAGAAGCCCCAAAGAAAACACAGCGAAGCGCATGAAGAGGATTCTTGAGTGACACCCCGACGTCGCTGCACGCAGGTGCACTTACAGGGAGTGACCTCTGTTTTGTTTAATTCATTAATTATGCAGTCTCATTTGTCATTTTCTGACTCTCTGTGGGCCCAGAACTTATTTAAGCATCAGATACCTGTTGCTGCAGGCACAGAGGATGAACCTGGAGCTGCAGACAAACAGAAACAAGTGTTGAGAAAGAGTCTGGTGGGTGTGTGTGCACCGGCAATTATCCTCCCCCCGTGTCCAGACCGCCTTATGTGCTCGACAAGTCTCACGACGCACACACTCGCGAGCTCCGGACGCACGCACCTTTTTCCTGCTCCTGCATCTCGGAGAATGTCGAGCGAGCTTTGATGCCCCCCCTCCTCCTCCCCTCCGTCCCTTTTATCCTGTTTCCTGGGAGCTGATTTATGTTTCGCTTATGAGTCAACATGTCCGCCTTGATCTCTCTCTCCCCTCCTCGCCTCATTCTTCCTTCATCATAGGAGAGGAGGGGGAGAGCACATTTTGAGCACTATTTGTTTTGGGGTTTTTTCTTTTATGGTTTTGATTAAAACCCCCTAGAGGCAAAGAGAGAGGGAGACAGAGGGAGATGGCGAGGTAGTGAGGTAGGGCGCAGAAGGGCCAGTCTGAACAAGGAGGCATTGTGTCGCCCCCCAACTGTGTCGGACTGACAGTCTGCATTACAGCACGCTACAGCAGCCTGCTCCCCAAAGCACTGCTAATCTGTTGCTTACTGGCCCCTCCGGCTAGCTCAGGTAAGGGGGGAGGGAACCGAGAGAGCGAGAGAGAGAGAGGGGGAGGCAGATTTACCCTGGGGGTTTTTTTCTTCCCATTTTTCAGTTTAAATCATTTTTTACCAGGCAGACATCAGACAAACCGTTCATCTGCAGCACGGTGTCATTGTTGAATCGTGTTACAGCTGGACGATAAGATCGAACAATTGTTAGATTCATAAGATAACTGTGATGATAACCAGCAAGTAGTTCAAGAACAGGGGATGTTGGCTGACTGGTTGGTAGATGTTCTGGTTGGACGTCACTGGTTGTGTCAGTTTATTGAGCACTGCGATGTGATGCGAGTTTGATGAGCGATTCATTCCTCTCCCCTCATTCATTCCCCTGAGCTAAACTCTCATCTGGTAAAAGATAAAAAAAAAACAACTGAAGTTTGCCTTTAAGTTTTCTCCTGAAAGCACATCTCAAACCAGGACAAGACGAACCATTCAACGACAGCGATTATGAGATTGTGACAAGGCGAGCGATCCGTCCAGCCGATCCACTCAGCAGGCGTCGACCTTTTACCTGAGGAGACCCCGCTAACTCGGTCGCCACAAAAACAAACCACTCCGTGAAACTCTGAGTGAATAGGGTGTGAATAAGGTAAGCTTTCACATCGGGTCTGCTCATTCCTGCAGATCTGTCTGCGTTTGTTGTAAATGGAAGGAGATCTCCCTACTAAGTCCCATTGGACATGCTGCAGACGGCTTTTCACCCCCTCAGCTCCTCAGGACTTGTCCCATTGCTTGTTTTCGCAGAGCAGCCCCCCTGATAAGCTTGTTAATTCCCCCCAAAAAGCTTAGCCTTTCAGTGCCCACCAGTTCTTCCCCCCTCCCCTTTCTTTTTCAAAGGAAATACCTCTTGTTTCCTTCACAGCGCGTGTTTGAACCTCGATAGAGGTATGCTGTCTTGCTGTTACGGCATTAAAAACTAATTATTGTTTTCTTTACGGGGTTTTGAGGTTTTGAAAAAATAGAGAAGGCCGGGAAGTGATGGAGCAATTGGAAGGCAACTGGATCGCAAAGATGCCAGGGTGCGGAGGAAGGAAATGGGCTGCAAAGTGCGATCATACTGAGTAAAAAAAGCCATGTTCATTTTCTGCTTGAATAATGTCAGGTGTCCTGCTGCTGCGGGGCACACAGGCTTGCAAAAGAGAAGCGATTGTGTTGGAAAATATCTGATTCTTTGATGAGAACGAGTGGAAAGGAAAAACTGAAGGGGAAAGCTCCGAAGTAGCTCCGATGAAGTATAGAAACATTTAGATTAATTATTAGTTGATTGTTAAGCAGAAATGTGAAATATGTACTGGTTTCAGCCTGTCAGATGGAACTTATGACAGGACGTCACTTTACTCTCTGTGAAATTGTGGTGAGTTTTTTTTTTTTATTATTACTGTATAAAAGATTGATCTGGAAAGTAGCCAGCAGATTAATGGATAAGGAGAATAATCATTAGTTGCAGCCTGAGTCAGTTCCCCGACATGTCACTCAGTAAACTGCTCAACAGCAGAGAAAATGAGTGAAAGGAGATCGCTCCTTTATGACCTCTTCTCTCAGCCCGAGGCTTCCGCTGCCCCACCCAACAATCACTTAAATCCAATCCTGCAGTGACTTTGACTCGGGAGAGATACATCTGCCGTTCGCCCGGTGACAATAAAGCTCGCACGCTGATGCATCTGTCTGGTGTCTGCCGGACTGCGGTCAGTAATGGAGCAGTCTGGTTGCCACCCAACTCTCCCAGGCCATAAAAGTGACCATTAAAATGACAGATTTCTCTTGCCATGTCTCTCTCTCTTTCCATCTCTTTCTTTCTGTCGCACACTCTCTCTTTGTGGGCGTCTGGACATGCAGCCGAACACCAGAGAGGGCGTCTCCGGGAACCTCTGCGCCCCTCGACTCTTGTCACCCTTCACCCCCCACATCCCATTAGAAGATACACACAGCGCACACCCGCTCAGGGACTCTGGAGTGAAAGCGTCCTCTCACCTAGTGCCCTTTGACCCCCGGGGGTCGTAAGGATAGGCACGTGCTAGCAGAGGTCATGGGAGGGCTTGGTTGGGACCAGTGTTTTGTTTTTTGGGGGGACGGCCTTGGGTAGACGCAGCGGCCACTCTCCAGCCGTGAGGCCACCTCCGACCCGGCAGATGTTTCATAGCGCTTCACCCCCTTGGGATGAGCTCAAACGACAGACCCACAGGTGGACGTCCTCTCATTGTCTGCGGGAGTTAAGTTAGACGCCTAGAACCTGAAACGCCAACCGAGGGCCTTGTTGCGAAGAGGACAAGCTCTGCTTCTGTGGTTTCATTTAAACCACGCCGGTGAAATGCGGATGCTTCCTCGGCCGTGTGGCTGTGAACAAGCAGGAGGAGCGTGTTGTGTTCACTTTCTCCTCCAGAGAATGAATTCCTCATCCCCTCCTGATGTGCGTCTGACTTAGCATGTGACATCCCTCCAGTTCTCTCTGTTTAATCCCCTTCTCTCTTCACAGATAAAACCCCACTTTGTCGATGGAAACAAGAAAAAACGTTCAGCACATTATCATTTCCTCGTATACAACATGCTAATACAGTGTTTGACGATCACATTTGTTAAACTAAAGCGAGAATTTGCCACCATCACGCATCGACCATCAGCTATCCAGTTCTCAGTCCGAACTTAAAAAGCAGTGCACCCAGTAATGTAGCGAGTGGGGAAAGTGAGGGTGTCAGTGTCGAGCCGTTAGATTGGCCTGAGAATGAAGGTTGTAAAGTTTTGCTTCCCTTGACCAAATGTTTTAGCAGCCTAACCCTAATCATACCTCGACCACACTGCGGTTGCCATAACCACAGTTTTTCCCAAAGCCATAACCATCCTGTAGGTTCCACAAGTAGAGATCTCAGAAGGTGGTGTTTTAATGTAATCCAGGAGTTTTTCAGAATCATCCAGCTTCAGTGTTTTCTGGCGAAGGTGTGGGTTCTGTGACCGGTATAAATTGGGATGAAGAATGTAGAGCCAAGTCAGGGACTCCTAACTTTTAAATGCATCTAATCCTGTTTGAACAGAAGTATCAGCGAATGGGAAGACTTAGGTAATTGAAAGCTGTTTTCATAGTTTTGTAATTTTAAAACTTGTAGGCCATGACACGGGCCCAGGAGACTGCTGCTAATGGGTCCATATGTCATGGAGTGAACAAATAAACGGGTTGTGTTTAGGAAAGCTGTGGGGCAAGGGTGGGTGTAGAAGTTGTTTATGTCCGGCAGGTTATAGTTTGTGTCTGCATGCCTCTGTAGGTTTATGTCTGAGCATATGTGTGTGTGTGTGTGTGTGTGTGTGTGCCTCCAAGTGTGTGTAGGTGTTAGAAAGATAAGCCATCTCAGGGAGGAGGACGAGGGCTGGGCCAGCAGAGTGTTTGTGTTTGTGTCTCCGGGTTTTAATGACTTCAGCTGCCCAGGCTCCGCTCTCTGTCTGTCTGTTGGTGGGGAGGGGGGGGGGGGGTGTTAGCAAACCCTGACATTCAAATTAAAGAGACCATCACCTGAGGATATTGATTCGCACAACATGAGCTTAACCCACAACGGTGAATCAAAAAAAAGAAAACAAGTTCCACCCCATCTTCTGCCTCTGGGTTCCAGACCGCAGAATTTTAGTGCATCGGTGAACCAAATCCAAATACGTGGGTTTGTTTTTTCCGTATCTGGCGGGCATTGATGACGACAGACGTAAGAAAGGTGAGAATAAACGCAGGATCGTTAACCCTGCACGCACCCACATAGCCCACGTTTACGCACATGTTTCTGCCACAGCTTGTTACATGAAAGTGGCAAGTCGGTTTCACCTCGATTCGCTGCAGGAAGCACAGCTGAAGCCGCCCTCATCTTTTTTCTTCCTCATCTCAATTTACAAAACGTTGTTTACCAGTCTTCCCAATCCCATTAGCTGTTGTTTGATCAGTCTGATAGCTGAGTGTGAAACACATGCTGGGTTTGTGTCTCAGGGGGATACTGGGGAGGGGATACTGTGGATTTGAGGCTGCGTTGTTTAGGTGCTCAGTGGGGTTAAATCCAGGGGACCAGCCTCATGAGAATAAGCCCCTTCAGCTGACATCCCACCCATTCAGAAGCCGAGTGGAGCGTACAGTGTGTCTTGTGTACACCTTAACGTGTTCAGTGAGTATACCACAAAGTCTGCGCTAGCCATCACGTGTTGCCTGTTAATGCTGTCAGTACATCCCAGACCTCACCTCTCGCACACCCTCCGTCACTTGTACTGCAGAAAATGTTGCTTTTCGGAATATCTTTAAAAGTTTGTTCAGCTCTTCATTCAGAGTAAGTTTAGGTGTTTTACAGGCGAAGGTTTAAAGCTCCTCACTTGTTTTCAAAACATAAATGGGCTATATTCAATACTGGATCGAAATGGCTATTTAACGTCAGAGAAGTTTATCATGGTGATGAACCTGCAGCCAAATGTGCAGTATTCCGTTTTATTAACTTTCAGGTAATTGTTTTGGTTGTGTGACCGATATCTGCCAAAAAACAAATTGTTTTGTTTCACTCTTTAGGCTCTCATTGACCTTCTTCTCAGTTTTAAGCAATACGATTAAAGAATACTTTTACCCCTAAAAAAACATAATTCAGTCATTATCTACTCAGGCCGAAGTAAAATTAAGTTTTGTAGTCCACAAACCTTTTCTAGAGCTGCACAGCAAAACAGTGTTGCAGCATTCAACAAAAACATAAAATGGCTCCATAAAAATTGCCTGGCATGATTTAAGCCCTGACATCCCAAAACAGACTGACAGATCCTCTTCAGTGCATATCAATAAAAAATATTTGCCAATTCTGTACTAAAAAATGGCATGCCAGTGCATGTTTACTCAAACTAGTGTGCAAAATCTCCCCTCCCTACTCACTACAGCACTTTGAATGGGCCACACAATTGCAGTACTGGAGTATTTGAAAAGGTAATCCTGCTCTGACTCATGTCAAATTTAACTGCCAATTTTTCAGCCAAATATCTCGGGGCTCTCTCTCTGCCCTGCAGTGAGATTAGCAAGAAAGTAGGTTAATCCAAAACGGGACTATAGTAGCAAGACTAATGTATTGTAAGCAAAGGAATGCAGTGTATTTTAGGAATGCATTTTTAATTTTTCTTTTTTTTTTTTACCCTGAATCTGAAAGGCGTAGCAGCGAGGACAGTACTTGGCACGTTCACAGCAGCGGCTGCTCGTAGATCTCCTTTGACATCGTGCCCATTGTGTACTGGCGTGTCCTTTTGTGGCGTCCACGTGAACTCTTGCTGCCTTCTTCTTCTGTTGTTCCGCGGTCTCATTTGATGTCAGCACACCTCATCAACCTGTCTCATTCGGCTCGCGTATCGTATATTTCAGCTGAAGGTCTGAAGAGGTGAATGCAGAGTTCTGACCGCACATGATTTAGAGACGGCAGCCGTTTTATCTCAAAGCCATGCCGTGCTCCGGGCTCTTGTGCCGCCTTCTGTGGTCTGTGGAGGAAAGTAATTACTACAAGGCCTAAAGCCACCAGCTCCAGCCTTGTGGACTCTCTGCTGCCACATCCTGTGAGCAGCGACTTTGCTTTTTAAAGATATTTTCTCCGTATGGCTCCTTTTCTCACGGTCAGTTTGCTGCCTCGTCCGATTGAAACCACCGCCCCCCGTGTGTCTACTCACAAACCTAATCAACGCTTGATTATTCAGCAGGTGTCTATTTCAGATTTTCTTTCCTTAATCGTCACTCATCCTCATCGCTGCTTTCCAACGTCCCCTTCCTCCCCTCGTCATCTCCAACCACGTTCTCTCGGCTGCTGCCAGCGCGCCGCCTGCGTCTTTGAAGGAAACCTCCGCTCGTCCCAGTAATCACCACTTAAAGGGAATTCCTTCTCCGGCGGCAGGCCTGCAGCTCTACATCTTTGAACATTTGATGGTTTGACGGCTATAATTTGCTTAAAATAACACCAATAAAGTCATGAAGCTGTAAATGCCTAAATACCTAATGTACCAAGATGAAACGCGATACAGCCTTTGATTTTCAGCTTTCAAGAACGTCTTGGTTACTAAGCTTCCTATCGCATGCGTTTTGACGTGTTGTTCCGGATGTATATTTATTATGCGTACATGATCCATTTAAAGAGGCTTCGGCTATGACTCTTATTCACGCAGCCCGTTGATTATCTTTAAAATACAACGTAAACAGGCACTTCTGTGGTGTCAAGATAAGCTGTAATCTTCTAATATTCTGCAATATTACGTGGTCTCGCCCAATCCAAAAGGCTTTACAAAAATGACCCCACGCATAAAATGAGGAAGCAGCAGAATAATAAGCAGCATTAAGCAGGCGCTATTATAACACATCAGTAATGCTTCGTGCATTGTTTCGTCCGTTCTCCCGGCTCGGGCCAATGGGAGGAGGCGGCATCTTTCAAAGCAGGGGAAAGCCCTGAGCATGAGTAACAGAATGGAGTCTCCACCTGAACTGCCTCCCTCCCCTCTCCTTCCTCATTCCCCTCCCACCTGCCCTCAGTTCGTGTCAGAAATACCTGTCGTAGTCGGTCGCTCAGCAGGCAGACACCTCAGCTTAGTGGATCATTAGGGGAATTAGTCAGAGCTCACTCGCAGTCTGACCTGAATTTGCAGGCAGGTGAGACTGCAGCAGAGGATCCAGCTGTGGATGGAAGAAAATAACTGAATATTTAAAGTAGATAAAGTTTCGTAGTCCACAAAACATTTCTGGAGCCTCACATCTGAAGCAGATGGAGATTTGTCATCAGTCATTTGAAAAAGCGTAATTTACATCCTTTTTCTTTTTCTTTTTTTTTTTTTTTAACGCAAAATATTCACCATAGCGGCTCAGCTCAAAGTGTCAGCACAGCCCCGTCCCAAGTGGGTGCTGGCTTGACCAAGCTTGCGAGTAAAGGGTGCAGATATTGTGATTTGGGTTCTTGGGGCTTCCAGAGAATTTGAGACAAGCTGTGTGGAGCCATTTTATGTTCTTTTTTCCATCTACTAAGTTTATTTACCCACACCTCTATCTTGAAGACTTCTACAATTTACTTTTGCATGGAAAAAGTATTTTATGTTCTGGACAGATCATACACCTCTAACTCTGCAGTGAATCTGCACTGGTATGTAGCCCAGTTGTGACTTATCAGTGAATCCTAAGGAGGAAAGCTTTCTTTCTGTGTCATGTTGTCACAACATAGTGGCCTGTCACTAATCTGCATCATACCTGACCCCTTCCATGGCTGGGTCAGACTTTAGGGTCATCACATGACTGCAATTGAGGGGGCTAAAAATCCCAAGGGCCTCGAGCTTTACAATTAGTCGAAAGATTGGGTTTGTAGCTAAAACTCGGACATTCTCGCCTTCTGACAGGTCAAGTCGCATCATATGACGAGATCCCATCTGTGTTGGATGATGCATACAAAAAGGCAGGTGCAGTTGTTTATGACAAATCCCCACGCTTAAAATGGGCCTGGCACGCCTTTCAATCCAGGTCACGACAAGACAACCTGTTTGTGCACGAACGGCATCGCGACCGCAACCTCCTGTCCTTTAATGGCCGAATAAACAAAAAAGCAGACATAATAGTGCGGCGCTTTTGTTAAGGGAAAGGGCAGAGAGCTAGTTAAGGAAGGAGTCTGGCCCCACATGAAAAGAAACAGGGAGGAGAAGGGAGAAGGAGAGACGCCTGGGTGTTCCTCCAGCATTGTTTCGGCCCTCTGCCTCTGAGGGACACCTGTCATTGGCTGGGCGGTTTACACAGGTGCCTTCACCCCCGCCTGGTTTGTCGACCTTGAAAGGAGGCCTCAGTCAACAGGTAGCGTGAAGGGAACAATAGTGACGATCCTGAGGAAGAGCGAGCGAGACAGAGAAAGGGAGTGGGAGGAGGAAGAAAGAGAAATGGATTCTTTGGAAAGCACCTGAGGGTTTGTGTGAGATAATCTGTTTGCCTTCACACACAGTCCCACTTTTGTGGAGAGGAGGGAGGCGTAGCGGTGTTAGCGGGCGCTCACACTGTTGCTCAACGATCTCCTCCCTTGTGAAGCTCCTCCTCCGAGTGGCCCAATCATCCATCTTCCGTCCTCTCTGTTTCACCCTCTTCATAACCTCGGTTTCCATGGATACGCCGCTGTACCCGATGCTCGCTTAACCGGAGGGCCGCGCAAAACTCGTGGTCTCTCATGGCGCTGGCACTCTGCCAAGGAACCAGCCCGAATAAAGTGATACTGTTACACCGACACCACACACACCCTGGCTTCCAGAGCCAAAGCAGAGAGGCTTGTTCCTACCACGTTGTTTGTGTTGACGTTTTTGTATGCGTGTGTGCGTGCGTGCGTGTGTGTGTGTGTGTGTGTGTGTGTGGTCTCGCTGCCAGGGGGAAATGCCAAGTTCCCTCTCACCCTTTGTGGAATGTGGCATGCAAAGCAGACCTGTGTGTGTGTGTGTGTGTGTGTGTGTGTGTGTGTGTGTGTGTGTGAGCGGGGCAGATTACTGCAGCGGGGGGGAAACTAGTTTAGCCAACACAAGTAAAAGAAAGAATCAAAATTTCAGGAGAAGTAATGTGTAATTTCTAATCACAAAAGGGACACTGTGTCAGGGGGCCTTAAAGGATAAGTTTGCTCAAAATGTAAAGTTCAGTCATTATATACTCAGCAGTAGGCCCATGGAAAGAACTTTTGTAGTCTGCAAAACGTTTGTGGAGCTCAACGGCTAAAAAGTGTTTCAGCATTCTCCTAAACAACTGAAGCAGATGGAGATTTGTTTAAAGTTTAAAAAAACAAACCGTAATCCAAATCTCCAGATGCCCTGAGATCTGAAAAAAAATTATTTGACATCACATTATTGTCACCATTGATAGTTGTGCACCAACCCAGATTTTTAACGTCTTTTTGAAAAGAAAAAGAAAAATGTGGGATCTTGTGGCTTCCAGACACTTGGATTTGATGTTGTTTTTTTTTTACATTTTAAAACAAGTCTCCATCTACTTCAGTTGTTTAGGTGTTTAGGAGGATGCTTCAACACAGTGTTGCTGTGAAGCTCCAGAAAAATGTTTTGCGAATTGCAAAACTTCACCTGACTTTCCATCTGCATTCATAGATAATGACTGAATTTTCATTTTTGGGTGAACTTATCCTTTGATAGAATGTCCTTGTTTCCGGTTAATGATCATGGGGTCGTTAACACTCGATCAAGATATGTTTCATAATTTATATCCAATCCACACCTCTGTGTAAATATATCGCAACTTAATGATTTAGATTCAGTTTTGTCTTTCTTTCCTAGTGCAGTTTGGCAGCGAGCAGGTGATTTTGTATGAAACTGGTAAAAACAGGTAATAAAACTGTAGCATGTCTACAAGTCAGAGCTTTAGTTGCTGCTGTAGTCGGGTTCTCCTTCACATCCTGATAATTTGGTCCATGGCATCCAAATAATCTCTAGATAAACCTAAAACAGGACTGCACAAGTGCACCTGTTCTCTCTATTTTCACAGCCCAGCCACAGGTGGAAAAACTGTTATTGTGAGCTACGGTGGTTTAATAACTATCTCTATTTAAAGTGAGTGTGTTGACCTTTCACAGCCTGAGAATGTCTCTCTTGTTTCGCTTCCTCCTTTTCACTGTGGCCATGGTGATAAGGGGACAATGTGTGTGTTCAGTGTGTGTCCACGTGTGTGCCCTCCCTGCTAATGTGTGTGTGTTAGGAAACAGTTTTTTTCCTCTTCCCTCCCAAACACTAACCAAATACAGGTAATCGAATGACAGTGTGTCCACTTTGCGAGTGCGTGCGAGCATGTGTGCATGTTTACTTACCTGAAAGACGCGTTTGCGGAGCACTTCCATGGAAGCTTGAGCTCGCTTTGGACTCTGTTTGCAGTCGTCGAATGAGTGGACATTTTAAACTTTGAGACTTAAATGTGATGATTTGATTTTTTGTTTTTGAATGCCAGTTTCTTATTTTGACACTAAACCTCACAGTGAGTCGTAGAAAAGTCAGCCACAGCTGATCTTCCATATGCCAGGCTTTATCTGTTTTCAATCATCTTGCCTTCAAACCAGGAATTCAGTGATCCAGCCGACTTTAGAGACTAAGAGAGGGTTTATTTCTGCTCTTCAGTGACTAGTATGTTGGCGAAATGGTCCCAGATAAGACATTATATGACAGTGGCCGGGGATCAACTCTCCTTTATCTGCTCTTTCCTTCTCACAGGCTGGAATGTTAATGGTGGCTTTTGTGATGGCTTCAGTTATCCCGTGTGACTGACAGGCTGACTGGCAGCTCTCAAAGACTCCTAATGGGCAAGAGGAGTTAGCTGTGAGACTCAAGTGTTTTTTAAAAGAATGAGGGCTTTTATTTGATTTCAAGCAGCCTCCGAGGTGAAATGAAAGTTCACGCAGTGCTTGTTCCATTAAACGGTTTATGTAATGTTCCCATTCACAGTCTTCATAGTAGCCGGTTGCTTCGGTGCAAGTTAACATGGTTACTAGCGAGGAAGTATAGAAATAATAATGGAAAAGAAGAGTGGCACATAAAAGCCTCAGTGAAGATGGACAGTTCATCACATGCCAGAATATCAAGGCTTTAAAATGTTTACTTCAGTTTACAGATAAATAAGACGACCATCACAGCTCACCTGGTAGCATTTTTAGCTAGCTATGCTTCAAAATGCTTTCAAAACTCTATTGCTGGAAAAATCCAGTAAGTACAGTTGGTATGTATGAAGTGTATCCTTGTATGAAAAGTGCAATAATGTCAGGCTTTAAAATTCTTCCTTGGCAGGTATTTTTTAATATCAAACACAGGAATATGGTCTCCAGCCATGACCAGAGGGCTGACGCTAACAGCTAAATAAGCTAAAGCTTTACCTTCCCTGTGTTGTTGTGGTATTCACGGCCTGGAGGCATCCTTTAGATGTAAGTAGTGATCTGTCAGGGCTTGCTGATATGCAGCGCTACCAAATGTCCATGGAAACAGTTCATTATTGAAGAAACGAAGATCTCTAGCATATTAGCAGCCGTCCTTGTTTATGATCCTAGCATTAAAAAACTTTAGCTTGGACAATGCAAAACAGAGGTAGCAGGATTTAATCTGGTTAACAAGGATTTTCCTCTTCAATATTTCCAGTGCAGTGAAATTAAAGATGAAATGTACGGAATAAGACTTTTAATTGAGAACGTTCAAAAATGTATTCATTCAAATTATCAAAAGAATTTGAATGGGTAGCAGTTTTTTCCTGGTGATTGGTCACCAGCAACACCAGTAAATGTTGTGTTTTGGTGCTGGTTTTGGCTCTGGTCTATGCTGTTTTTTCCAGCAGGGTTGACATGATGATGTCTTTGTATTGTGTTTCAGAGATAGCTCCTGAAGTTAGCATGCTAACCACCTTCCGTCCTGGTCCTGTGTTAGCAGTGTAAACCCTAACCCTGCCCCGGTCCCCAAGCTCCCTGTCCAAACCACTAGCTGCACGGCCACCTGAGCTAACTAGCTAGAGCAGCTGCTGTTAGCAGCAGTTTGTTGCCTCGTATTTGTCTGGTGTATGAGTTTGACAAGTGGCCAATTCTTAAATACTGTCTTTTAGGACGCTTGTGCTGCACATACAATGCAAATTATGCTACAGAGCTGCAACGTCAATAAGTCTTGCACTTTCAGTATCCGAAGTAAAAGCTGTATTGCTGTCCCACAGGTTACTTATCCAAAGTGTTGAGGAACTACACCGAGCAGGCCTGTGACGGAGACTTCTTGTCTGTTCGCTGCCCACCCCGCACCACCATCACCGTCCAGTCGGCTTTCTACGGAAGGAAAGGCGCCTCGGACCCCCAGCAGTGCCCTCAGACCTACCAAGCCCTCCTGAGTTCTTATAACCCTCGGGAGGATGATCGATATTGTTCCGTGTCCACTGCACTACAGGTAAATAACGACACATAGTCTTGATAGAGTTTTGTATCAGAAATGAATTGTTTAGTGATTATTTTGTATTTACCATTTACCAGAACTAACTCAGAGGTCAGTACATTTCATCCCCAGTATCTCCCAGAGCCACTGAATCTCTTTTTCTTCCCTCTGTTAGTCCACTCTTCTTGGGCTGCAGGTCCTCCTGAGAGCAAGTGTCCTGTAAAATGGTCAAATTGGCCAAGGGTTACATTTTGGAGGACCACCACTGATTATGTAATGCTTTGTGAGGATGTTTTCCGGCAAATTACACTCTCTAAAGAGGAAGCCGGCTTGTATGTTCCCCGTGACACAAAGCGATTTCATGGGGTCCTTGCCTTAGCATCCTTTTTCTAAATTGGGATGCGGCTTGACCAGAACCCCCACTTTGCAGGACCAATACAAACACACACAAACACATCCTGTTCAGCATTCATGCCCTTGTTTGGTTTATTCTTAGTGCCCCTGCCTTCTAGTGTCGAACACCCTCCGTTTCCATAATAGACAGGACAGCCATGAATGCACAGACACAGAGAGTGCATTGTCCTGAAGTGAGAGAATGACTGACTGCTGCGCCACCCACATTAGTCCAACCCTGAAGAATCCCATTGTACCACCTGTCCATGACCCCTGGTTTGTTTTCATCACAGTGTGAATGTCTCCATATCAAAAGGTTTACGTCAAAATTTAGCCAGCAAGGTTTATTTCTTTTTTTTTGTCTCTCAATGATTTTTTTGTTCCACCAACAGTTTTATCAGCTGTAACTTGCATATGTTCTGCATTCTTACATGATAAACACACATACTGTTGCAGATTACTTATCTGACAATTAACCAATTAGTTTACTGACTGATTGTTCCACTAATCCGAGTAATCCTCGCACTGAAAATCTGGACGAAGCACTCAGCCGTACTTTTAATAGATTCTCAGAGTGAAGTCTGGTGGAATGTGAAGGTTGGATCTTTTCCATCATGCAGTGAGCAGTTTTGTTTCTTTGACGAGAAGTGATATAGAGATCTATGTATCCCTGGTTATTTTGAAGAGGGTTGGGCAACGTCTACTGATATGGCATGCAACGATGTCTACAGTGAAACATAGCAATAGATGACATAATTGTTTTAAACTCCGATAAATCCGGGAAAAAGGATGTTAGTCTCCACCTTTGATGCTTGAAATGAAGCCGGTGCTCCGTTGAAAAGAAACATGAAAATTAAACCATGGGTTTAATTTGTAAGAAAATAATAAAGAGACAGCCGTGATAAACTTAATATATTAGGCTTGATTTATTCTATATATTCGTGTCAAAAAAGTCCTACAGAAAGACCAAAACCACTCATGTTTTACAACTTCTGTCCTGTCTTTGGCACTCAAAAGTCCATTCTTTCCAACTGGAGATGTAAATCCTCACAAGTCAAGAATATCAGGGGTGTCACAACTTTTCAAGTCAGGATTCAACTCAACACCTGTCATTTACATTTTCATATTCTTCTTTAAGAACAACTGTGGTATCAAGTTGGATATAACTGCCATTTTTATTGAATGTAGGCTACTACACAAAGGGTACAGTACAATGAAAAGTTGAGCTTCAGTATCTACAAAACACGGCAGACTTGTGAAAGAAGGTGAGGTTAGAGAGAAAAAGAACACTGGGAGAGTTGCTGCCGATCCTGCTTTTGATTTCAATACATGACATAATTGCTAATTTCAGACAATTTTTGAATCAGAATTGAAATTGTGACACCTCTTAAGAATATTCACTTTTAAGTATTTTCTTAAAACAGCTAGACACTGTGCTTTTCAGCACAGTCATAAGTTAGTCATAAAGGAGTAATTTGTGTATTTGTTGGGGACTATTTTTGCTCCTGTGAGTATTTACAGAATGCTGCTCCTTTCATATTAAATTCAGGGGGAGGCTCTGAACAGAATCCATTCAGTCATTCCTTTAGCAAGTGGGATTGTGCTGGAATGTGCTCACCTGGGTTACAGCTGGGTAAAGATGATGAAACTAGAGAAGCCAAAGGATGCCAGGAAATGAGTGGAGTGGAGCTTTTTCCACAGATTTCTTTCTCCTGTCCTCTTTATTCTCTTACCTGCTCCTCTCCACCATATTCCCGTGGCCATAAGCAGCCTGTTTGAAGTGGTTTTAGGTTTTGCCTGCCGCTCGTCTCACCATCGTTGGCTTATTGTGCTCCCTCTAAACCTCTCTTTGGTCTTCTCCCGCTCTCTGTCACTCTTTCCCTCTTTAGAAAATGCTGGACGAGTGCCAAGACAGAAGGAGCTGTCAAGTCCTTGTCAACAGCCGTGTGTTTGGGACAGACCAGTGTCCTGGCAGCAGTAAATACCTCATTGTCTGGTACAAATGCAGACCTAGTAAGTCCCTCATCGCCTCAGATCCTGACAGTGACACACATTTTCTGCTCTCCTGTGAACTGGGACTGTGTTTTTTCCAGTCTTTTCTCACACACCTCCATATTCAGTCTGAAATTTAACAGGTGGGGTCACCAATGACCATCATATGGAGGGTTGATTTCCAGTAAAAATGTCCATCTCTATATAATATACGCATGTAATGTGGCTATGTACAGCAAACAGAGCATTTGTAGATCTATGTCATGTGTCTTTGAAGAGAATAATCCATGGAAAAAGCATCAGGTGCTGATCTTTCCCCTTTACGCTGTAATGCTGTAATGCACTGAAACTGGACATGAGCTTATACTGTAAGAAAGCTTTGATAAATATCAGAATCATGTCCATGTTCCACTGTTACAATACAAATCCCAGGTTTCTGTGACAGTATAATCAGATGTAATGTCACAGGGGCTAACTGGCTAACTGCAGCTACAGTTAGCATAGTGAGCGGTTATGGTAGCAGCACATAAAGACCAAATTAACTTTTTGACCTTCCTGCCTGGTCAGTGGCACTCAAGTCATAAACCCATTGGTCATTGGTTCTGACTGAAGATTATTATTGGGTCACAAATTTCATACTAAAAGGCTCAGTCATTTCTTGAAGCAGCTGGCAATTGTAGTTTTCAGCAAACGTGATTTAAACTGGAGTAAAATGTGTGTGTGTTTGGGGACTATTTTCAGTTGTGGATGGATACACGTTGGGTGCAATATAATTTTATGGGGCCACAATGGAATAAAAGTTTTTTATTTGTTCACAATAAGAAAAATACAGAATTTTGCTGGCCAAATTGGCAACAGTATTTAGTTTACTTGTCACTTGACCAATGTCTCTAATCATCTAAATTTACTATAATTTCTACACAGGATTAAGCGTCACAGTATCTTCGAGAGTCTTTCCTGCTTCTGCAAACTTCCCTGCTTCATTTAAAAGCAAAAAAAAAAAAAAACCTGGTGCGTGCCTCCCTTCCTTTATCCCATTCCTTCCCCTCTCACTGTGAGCCAGGAAGTTAAGAGTATCACTCCAGAGGGGAGCCACAACAGTGCAGTAATCCCACCCATATTCTGGTCCCCATTCATGTCTCAGTGCTGTGCTGAGCTGAGCTGCACTGAGCTGTGCAGTGGTTCACACTAGAGTGACCAGAAGTGGGCATTAATCCACTGATCTGCCTGCCCTCCCCACTTTTTCTTTCTTCACCGGACCCCGGGGCCAATCAACAGCTCATTGTTCACTGTCACTTAACCAATGACTTCTGGGGGGGGAAGAGAGAAAGGCCGCATGGGGTGTTAGTGAGGTGCAACGGGCAGGTGTCACTGCCTCTGAAAGGAGAGGTGGATGGAGGATGGAGGAAGTGAAGGAGAAAGGGAGGTAGCGAGAGGGAACAAGAGTGAATCCATCACCGAGGGATATAACAAACCAGTACTGCCCCTGTTTTGGTTTTTTTTCCTCGGCTCTTTTCCTATCTCTTCTTTCCGCATTCCTGTTCCACTCCCCTCATGGACGGAGGAACGGCTGCTGTTGTGTTTTTATTTGCTGGCCAGTGGAGCTGCTCTGGTTGTCACAGGTCACTGTGGCTGGATGTGTGTGAGGAATGTCTCTGCATGGCTCTACATGTCCACCCAGACGCTCTGCCTCTGTTACTGCATGTTTACACTGAACAAAGCTTTGTTTTTCTGTGCATTTTAAAGCTGTCCTATGGAGGTTTAATTAAATGAAGAATATAACAAAAAGATTCCCTTTTATTCCGAAATTTTATAGAAACCAGTAGATTAGAGTTTAATGTGTTGTTGTCAAGGGAATCAACTGCATGATTGTCTGCCAACTCAAATAATTTGCCTTTGTAACATCTTGTGCCCTTTCTCTCCCTCTATCCCCAGACGAATACAAGAGTAAGGTGGTCTGCGAGGAGGAGAGGATGAGGCTGAGCTGCAAAAGGGGTATGCAGATCGCTGTTTACTCCGCCATGTTTGGCCGAACTCAACAGGGCACCCTGGAGTGTCCCCTGCACCACAGGAGGGCCCCGTCAGTAGGTGAGCCACCATCTCACTCCCACACCGGTAGGAGCAGGGCAGTTGATTGGCTCGACCCACAAGATGCAGTAACTAGTAAACTTAGTCTGAATTTAAGTGAAGGTTTGTCCTTTTTTTAATTACACTAAGTAGTTCTTATGTTGACATGATAAGTCAGCAGATATTTCAACTGACATTTGACCTGTCCAATATAGCTGTTATGTAGCTACCTGAGAGAGCTAACTGACAGGTAAGTGTTAGCTATTGACCACATTCAGGCTGAAGATTAAAAAGGAGTGGGTAACATAAAACATGGTTGACATAGCCAGACCTGACAGTAGATTGTAATAGGACTTATTATGAATTAAATTACATCATAGTTTTCCTGAAATTGACAAAAGCTATAATTGCTAAATGACTAGATAGCAGTTAGGTTAGCATTGTCCGATTTCCTACTCATTTTCCATGTCCCATGTCAATAAATGAAAGTCATAGCTAAATTTACAAAGAATTCTAGCAGCAGTATTATAGATTATGACTTTCTTAATAAACTAAAACATTTTGCATTTTATTGGTACTGCTTGATTTAGGAAATTGCAAGTTTGTTAGTAGTGATAGGTAGTAGAGAGCTAGCAATTACTGGACTAACTTATGAGCTACTAGCCAGTAGACCTGGAAAATTTAGTATGAACTACCCAGTCTACTTTCTTAAGGACTTAATAAGGACTTTACACACTAAGGTAAAAAAAAAAAAAGGGTTAGGTCACTGTATCCCTACCAAGGGTGCTTTGGTGACTATCATATTAACATACTGTGGAGTACTTTTTTACATTATCATCATTCACTCATAGCATCAGTTTTTGGGGTCAGTCTGAGTTCAGGAAAGGAATGCCATTTCCTACATGAAGACACCAGCTGGGAATGCAAATCACGTCTGCTTGCGTTTGCATGATGTTAAACTGAGTCTCCTTGTTCTGCTTACGCTCATTTACATATTAATGATTTGGGAGAGTGGAACTTCAGGTCACTCTGGGCTTTTTCATTTTTTTCCTTTTGGCAAGATTTGTCTTCTCAAAAACCTACCAGGCGTCATGATGCAAGCAGCAGACGGGCGAAATGAAACATTTCTGTTAATGTTTTACACGTCGGCACTTGAACGTCTCTGGAAGAGAACTAGAAATTCTCAACAAAATGAAATGGTGAAATTACCATCCACACCCTTCATCATTTAACTTTCAGAAACATATCTTTTATGCCCCTTTTTATTCTTTATTTTGTTAGGAAAGCATGCTGAGATATATAAAGCCACTCGAGCTCAGGTAGACGCATACAAACACACATTGCCAGGGGAATTGGGGTGGAATGTAGATCAGGTGTCTCCGTCATCCAAAGAGTTTGGCCCGTAGAAAAAGGGACGGGATTGAGTTCCCTCTAAGTATGTGAGCGTGAGTGTGTGTGTGTGTGTGCATGTGCGAGTGCATGGGCTATCCAGATGTACTCAATCCTTGTGTAGGGGAATGTTAATGACTCTAAGCTTGGATCCATAACAAGCATTAGCTACAGTGTTGGCCCGGGCGGCTCATTTATTCTGTTATAGCCTGCGCTGCATTTGTCTCGTTAATGTATAGGAGAAAATGGATACCGAGGTTTGCACTTGTAAATAAGTGTCCCGGGCAGGTGTATGTTAACTGGTGTGTCTGCCTGTTTAATGTTGCGAAGGAACAATGCACTGCAGACATGCCCTATGTACCTTCTTTATGACAGAGGTGACAGGACGGGGTTGAGAAGGCTGACACAGGCGTCAGTCAGCCGGTAATCAGAGACAGATATAAAGAAGGCATTGTGTGAGTGTGTATGCATCTGTGTGTGTTATTGTGTTCTATATGAGCATCGAGGGGCTTTGAAAGCAACCTCAGCCAGTCCTACGCATGCAGGTGGACCAGGAATGTGCGACAGGTAGGTGTAGCGGGTGAGACGGGGCCGGCCTGATATCTGGTTTCAGACTCAGGATTAAATACAGTAGCTGAGCTCTCACTGTATTGAGGGAATATGGACTCTACTGTTACAGTTACACAAAGAGCAGATTAGAGCAGGGGAGCAGTGGTGTTTACTGTCAAATCACATGTTGACCTCGTGTGCGTTCACCGCCACTGGACACTCAAACGCCTCGCTGTTCCTGTTCACATAATGTACAGCATGCGTTTCTGTCTCTCTGTCACACACACACGCACACACATATATGTTTAAAGACACTTCACCCACCCACAAACACCTCCTCAGGCTGTTCCAGACAGTCGAGCGGTGCCCTAGTGGGATTTCCCCTGTCAGCTCCGTCTTTCATGTGGCTTCCATGTCACCAGGAGCAGGAAGTGAGGGTGTGTTGAGTGACAGCTCAGACACACACCGTTAATTATTTTTAAATGGTTTTCTCCCCCCCCCTTTTGCCCTCACGTCCGAGCTGGTGCAGTGTCTCGCGTGTGTGTGTATGTGTGTGTATGTGCGGCCCTGCTTGTCTGAATAATCTCGGGCTTGGCGGTAGCATTACGCACAAGTTTGTTTTGAGCCTATTTTGATTTTATGTCTCTTTTAAATGTGTGTTTGAATGTGCCAACAAGGCTGGTTAAAGTAATCTCCTTAACCGCACCGGCCTGGCAACCTCGCCGCTGCCTGAGGTGCGAGATCAACGGCTGAACTCACACAGCCGCCTACACCTGCCCGGATGAAATACGCCTTGAGTCAGACATTACAAGACACTACAGTAGCAGGGAATCGCTTGTATACTATTTATTATTTAAAGTTTTCTGTGCAAACAATCTCCTTGCATCTTCTAGTTCTGATTTATCCTGAGAGTAGGGTTGGTATCCAGCACCAGCTAGCTGCCAAATACACCTGCCTTTTTTGTGGAAGAAAAGCTAGAGCATATCGTAAACAACACACACAAAGTTGATGATGAAAACGTTTTGTTTTGATGCTCTCCACATTGATCTGACATTTATTTGGCTTATGTGGTGCCCATAATGGCTTTGCTTTGCTGCATCCAAGCCTTGTAATTGTAGGACAAACCCTGATATAGACGTAGGATTTTCTTTACAGCTTGTTGAAAACCAGCCATCGTCCAGAGGTGCTTTTACAGTCGACAGACTGTGGAGACTGAAAAGCATTTGTTCTCTAAGCATGATCAAAGTTGATGGAGAGTTCGTCTCAGACGTCAAGCAGATGTCAGGATAATCAGGAAAAATACTCCCAAAACCTTTATTTGCAACGTTACAGTGCCAGAATGCAAATGCTTGATAAAGGTCTATTATTGAAATGTATTTGCATTTCCCATGAAGGTCTAGACCTACGAAAGAGGACTGAGCCACTGTTTTTACAATTCAGACTTTCTTCTCTCAAAATCCTGACTTTAAACTCATAATTCTGACTTTAATCTCAGAATCCATAAGGTACAGAAACATCACAAATAAATCCGTTTTGCAAGTTAGACAGTCGGCGGGAGATGGCCTGCAATGAGAGGATTAAAACCATAACCATCACTTGTTACTGCTATTTACATTTGACACAAATTCAAAAAGAAATGCACTACAGAATTGTTTTCTGGATGTAAACATGCACGTATGTGTAGCAGTAACTGCATATATCGTTTTTCTTTTCTTTTGTTTTCTTCTCCTCTAAATCTGTCTTTATATATGTTGTTTGTGTACTTAGAAAGAACTTTCATGTTGTTTTGCAACCCTGCGTTGAATAATGACGGATACATTACCTTGATCCCTTGTGTTTAGCTTGTGAGTTTTACAGTCTACTTGCTACCACAGAGAGCAGCTATGTGGCTGCTTGTTGAATCCAAAAGCCTTTGAAAAGCATTTCAGACCAAAACAAGTGCATACACAGGCGTGTGCGCGCAAACGTAAGCCCCCTTTGATCTCGCCTGTTCCTTGGTTTTGGGGTGGGGTGGGAGTGGTGGAGTTGGACAGGTTTCGGCGGCGATGGAGAATCCTCAAAGGGAAGGGGGCCTGCCTCAGCCCTCCTCTCTCATCTGCCCCATTACCATCACACACACCTCTTGACATCTAAATAGCCCCCCACGCTTGGCATGCGAGGGTCTCGGACTGCTTTTTCTTTCCCTCTCTTTTTATTTCCTTTCTGAAGGCCGCCGTGCTTTCACTTTTGAGTATGTGCGCCGAAGATGTTTTAAACCGTAAGCAGTAATCGAGCGGTCTCTCATATGATCTCGAGCACGCACAGCTGCAGTTCAGATTTAACGTTCGGCTTTTGGAAGCGTGCTCCAGTTGTTAGGGGACAGGCTGCTTCACTGTAACACTATCTGCGTTTCTGTCTGACTTTGATGCATGCAGAGCAGATAGGCTGCAGGATGTCAGTGTTGTTTTGGTCGATTTGCAGATTAGGTGAAATTCTGTGAAGTTCTGTGTGTTGAAACGTGTCCGGAAGAGTAAGCACAGTCCAGCTGTTAAAGTGGGTGACAGATTTTAGCGATTTAATTCTCGGTGGCGGTGAAAAACAAACATCCCTGACGTTTGTGTTCCAGCTTCGCCCTGTATATGCTTTCCACAACAGTTCCGTGCAGGGGTGCGAGCTACGGGCCACCACCGGCTGGAATTCAGATGGAGTAACATGTTGTCAGTTCTAACACGCGTGCGAAGGGTTGACTGTTTTAGTCGCCGACTCTAGAAATAACCTGCTATCATCTTACAAACAAATCTGGACATATGTGCATGTCTGTGCTAGGATGTTTGTGGCACTTTAAGGGTGCACTATGTAGTTTGGGGGAAGACATTTTAATCAGAAAAGAAAGATTCATTGACTTTTTTTTTTATGCCTAAACAAACTTAATTAGCAAACTCTCTGTTTGACCTCTACTTTGTTTATAGGTGGCGGACCCTGCCACCTTTCTAGCTTCAAACAGGGTTTTGGGGACCTAATTTTTCTCTTACAAGAGCTTGTTATTCAGTTATGGAATACATGTTTTGTATTATTACCTCATTGATATTGTAAATATTAAAATTTGAGTTTGAATTTCTTCTCCAAAAATGACATGCCTCTTTTAAGACTGGAACTTGGTGTGTGTAATACTGGAATTCACCTTGTTGCAGTAAAATTCAATGCCTCCAAAGCTAAAGGACCATTTACAGTAAGTGTGGTGTGGAAGAGTGGTTTCAAATTCATTAATGGCTTTCACAGGAAGCACTTGGCGTGTGCAGGTTTATTACACCCCACCCTGACATCTAAAAAGTCGGTTTTCTTTCACACAAAGACGTTTAATCCGACAACAATGAGTTGAGCCTCCCCATGAAATGATACGTGTCGCTGGTGAGTCAGAGTAGAAGAGGAGATGAGGACCTCTGACAAGTTTTCCAGCCCATTGTCTTGGAAATTCCAGGAAAGCTGTGCGTGGGTGGAATACCTGGAGGAATTGTTACGCACAGTCGCTGCAAGAACATTCTGGGAAAGTTTGCTGCAGAAGCATTGTGTTGTGCCTGTTTGTGTATGTGTGTGTGTGTGTGTAGGAGTGTGAATCAGAAGTTTCCCCAAGGTGACCAGCATGTACTCACCCTACATTAATCTTAATATAAGGGCTCTGTGACAAGTGAAACTCTCAACAGCACCCACCACAACAGACAAAGTATTTGATGGTGTTATTGTAATTGCGTTGCCTTAGTTTTAATTCTGTGGAGGCAGATCGCTGGCAAAGACGTAATCCAGCGGCCGATGCTGGTTTCAAGCAGGCAGAAAGTTAGCGGTACCACGGATGACTGATGTGACAAAAGGAGCTGAGCAGCGAAGAGATGCTGCTGGTACGGGGCAGCGTAACAACACACACACAACAGGTGTCAGTAGCTTCCAGAAGCTGTGGGCGATCAACCTGCGGGTCATTCTCGGGGGAAAGTCATCCCTTTGCGCGTTCTTCCTGTGGTATTCTCTGTACACGACCTCCGTCTGTAATCAGTCATGAGTGAGAATACGTGTCCAGGAAACTCCTCCCTTTCCTTCGCCACTCCTCCTGACTGTGCGCAGGCTCAGAGGTGGTTGAGGTTAAAGGTTAGAGGTAGCAGGGGTTATTCATTCCTCTTCCCATCTATCCGTGTGTGATAGAGAGGACTGTTGTATGCCTGTCTGTCTGCGTTAAAGCCGCTAATGAGAGCCAGGGGAGGTCAGACTCTGAGGAATGTTCTTTTAAACTGCACAGAAATGCTGTGTGCATGTGTGTGTGCATTTGTGTGTGTGTGTGTGTGTGTGTCTGCTTGCACATGTGAGCATGGAGAGCCAGTGGACAAAGAATAAATGTGTGTCTCCATCCTCTTGTCTCTAGAAGTTTCTATCTATCTCTGAAGCCCCCCACCCTCTTACATTCTGGTCCCACCCGGTCCTCTTCGGGCCCCTCTGCTCTACTAATCACCCAGTCAGGGAATCAAAGCTGCGGCTAATGGGGGCCTGTCTGTCAGTGGGTTCCCTTGTAAGGAGAGGAAGGTCTTCAGCGTAGCACACCAGCTTAAAAGAGCCCTCTGGGGAGGAAGAGAGAGAGAGGCAGGCAGACCAGGAGGTCACTTCAGTGACATTTTTAGTAGAAGTCATGAAGTTAGAAAGTTAGCCACAAACCCACTTAATTAGTGTTGGCATTTATTGGCATGAACGTGGCTGGAAAATTTCCAAAACACCCCTGTCGGTAGAAGTGGTAATGAACAGTGGGGTCTCATGTAATCTGAGTGTAATGCAATATGTATAGTAGAAATGTTGATGGGATAAATATGTTGCGTACGTTTTTAACAGAAGTGAGAAAAAATTTCCAATGGCAACATTTTATTCTGCCGACAAGGAGTGTTTTCTGTATTTTCAGATGAAGCCATTTGTGAATCAATCATAATCAGTGACTCCACATGTGTGGGAACTGTCTCACCTTTTAGGGTGTCCGACTGGTTATCCAGTTACACTCACTGGTTCCCACAGGCTTCCACCTCGCCGCATCCTGGTTGGGAATTCCAGCGTGTCGTCTCCAGCTGGGGAGGGTCCGGTTGCCCCCTCGAACAGACACAGTTCAGGATCACATTCTTAAGAAGCTTTTAGTCTTTGATCCAGTTTCATTACGAACACAATAATTTCCAGGAAATGGAGTGTCATCCTTGATTACAAATGCCGTAATCCAATAAAAACTGGACCTGACCAATGAATGAATTCCCAGTGTTGACACCGTGCTTGACTTCCTGACTGGGACATTTGCACTTCGACCTGAGCTGTAATTTGTTGTGGCCCGTTGACGTGTGAGCCAAGTCTCAACTGGCCTCTTCCCTCTACCTTTCTGATCTGCCTTTTTTTTTGGGGCCCACCAGGGCAATCAGTGTGAAAGCACAGTGTCCACTTTCAAAGGCTCATCTCCTCGTGTTGTTCTTTAGGGGTTAGATGGAGCGTGGGGGTCGTGGAAGGCATTCATGTGGAACCACGACTCAGCCACATTCCCACAAGATTCAGCTGGAGGTTCTGCCGACTTTCTTAATGCTTCTCATACCTGAGTTTGGGGTGTCACGGAAGTTCAGGAAATGGAACATAGAATATTAATTGGTTAAACATTTAACTGAGTTCCAGTTCCTCCGCTTTTCGTACGGATCATGTTGTAGCCGTAGTTTGAAATGATATTTCTTAAAGAAGGGCCATGTAAGTCTGGCTTCATGAGCTCTAAAGAGTTCATTCTAAAGTCTTCAAGCACTGCAGGTCAGTATATCATCCTCTGTTATGGATGTGAGAGAGGAAGGAAGTGAGTGCGGCATAAGGAAAAAAGACGAGCCTCATCTGTCCATCCGCAGGATGAGAGCTGCAGAACAGAGGGGTCTGGAGGAGCTGGCAGGTGCTTAGCAATGATGTATGAGAGGCACATCCATTACACTGTCTGGACTACAAACACACATATGCATACACACACACATGCTGGATCGGGTATCCTTCAGACAATGTGAGGCCCCAGTAAGGTTTCTGTATGTGGGTCTGATGTGGACTGAGGCTCCACCAAGGAAACCTTTATGTGAAGGAGTGTGTGATGTCCCCTTCGTCTGTGTGTGTCCAGATCTGTTTGGCTGACAGAGACTCATGTAGTCCTTTTTGCGCCTCAAGTGCTACTTGTCCATCAAACTCTCTACAGCAAAGTAGTAGAAGACTCATCTGCAATATGAACACTTGGTATCCAATACTCTTATACTATAAACAGGCCTTTCATGTTTCATGTTTCATGTTTCACTCACAGAAGAAGGCTTGAGTTAAGAGTTTTTAGGGTCCAGCGTAATCATGCCATGAGAATAAAGGCATTTTATCAGTTCAAAAGAGAGTGCTTTGGAGTTTTATCAGGGCTTTTAGATAAACATTCGTCATATCTTAAATAAGAATGTGTAGATTCTGAATTGTGTAACGCAAAGGAATCAAATGAGAACTTTTCAAAGGATGAGGCCAGCAGCAAGGCAGATTCGTAGTTTGATTATGATTATCTCTAAAGAACGAACCAGAGAAGATTTTTGTATCTTTGCATCTGCGTCTTTTGGTACCATTTAAATTGAGCATAGAAACAATGTTTGGAGACAAAGCAAGGGAATGGTGCAGTCGCCAGTAGACAGCTGATGCTGATTTAAAGTGACGTTCATCTTCAAAGAGATACACAATTCTTGATGTATGGACAAAGTCAAAGAGTTTCGGTTGAAGCAAACAAACGTTTCTTGCCTGTAATTTGCAACTCCCAAGGACAATATTTACATTTTTGCGTGTTCCAACCTGCATGTAAGATGGTGAATGCTGCAAAATAACTGAAACTTTTTTCATTTGCGGGCTAAAATGCGCAGTTGTTGTCTTTGTTAATGTTTGATGTCCACATTGTTTTATTTGGCCATTAGATCAATAGTCTGGTCTGTGTATGTCTGTGCATAAATTGACATATTCATATTGCTTAATGGATATTCTACCATTACGGAAGACTAAGAAAACAAACAAATACTCAAATTTGAGATTTTTTTTTTTAGCTACGCTGCTTTTCATTCGTCTGATCAGTCTAACAATTCAATACCTTTCCCTCTCTCCGTCTGTCCTTCAGACTGCCAGTCGTCTGTGGCTCTGCAGGTTCTGACCGCCCGCTGTCAGGGAAAGAAGAGCTGTCTGGTTCGAGCCTCCACCAGAGACTTTGGAGATCCGTGTTACTCCGGCACCAGGAAGTATCTCAGTGTCATCTACACCTGTGGTGAGTCCCAGCACACCTTCGCTCAGGGCTTCATTTTCTCACCACCAGGGGGCGATGTTCACTCACTGATCAGCTTCATTTAAGTCTTGTCTTTGATCACTCAGCTCTATGTCCAAGAGTCAGCAGCCTAAAATGTCTTTTAGGGTGAGAGTTATAATGATGCTATTGGGTGTGTGTAAGGATATAAAGAGGAAACACAAGCACGTCTAACGTCCACTACCTGTTTTGTCAGGGACAGATCACATTTGATTTGGTTTTCCACCATTAGTTATACATTTGAATTTGAACGTGTAAGCTGACTATACATTTAGAAATAATCAGCCATTTGTTGGTGGTAAATGAAATATGTTGTGATACTTGTTCGATGTGGTTCCACACTGCAGAGCAACTTATATGTCAAGGAGATTATGATTGAGAAAAAAGGTGAAAAATGTTCATCAGTGTTCCCCAAAGCCCAAGATGATGCCCTCAGATGTCTTGTTTTATCCCCAACACAAAGATATTTAGTTTACTGTCATAGTGGAGTAAAGGAGCAAGGAAATATTTGTATTATGCAGCTAGGATCAGGTATTTTTTTCTTAAAAACTTAATCAAACTAATACATCAATTATTAGAACAGTTGGCAATTACTTAATAGTTGACAGTTAATCAAGTTGCAGCTCTAGTTGCGTTTATATGCTATGTTTTTCACGTGTTCATATGTGGTTGTGCACAACTTACAGATATGGCTACCAGTGGACAATGAAGGTTTCAGTTACTGTACTATGGTACAGCCAGTGGAAATACTGTGTCCCTGATACTATCATTGATAGTTTGAAATACTTTTGTGTTCACTTTTAAATGAAATTCAAGGTTTCTTTGAGAATCAAAAGTGTCAGAAACATTTTATAAGCTTAAAATGGATTCTGAAAGCAGGCAGTTTGTTTTTTTGACTCTTTGATTAGAGGAAGTGAGCAGATTCAAAGTGCAAAGCTTCTGCTTCTTCTAATTTTCCATGTTCAAGTAACATTATTCAAATGGACAAGACAGCCTCAACATTTAGTGAAGAAAAACAATTTTGCAATTGTTCGCTCTGACTTTTCATCTATGCGGATAAGGGAGAGAATGATGGTCTTCCTTTTTAACTGTTCCACACCCCTGGGCTAATCCTGACCTGTCAAGGCTGTAATTCATTAACCACACACTTTGAAACACACTCAAACACACACACGGACACACACGCGCTATCCGGGCGCCTCCAGCATCAAGAATTGATCAATCAGCACCGCGGCCTGGAGTGCCCACACGCACCAAAATAACTAGCGCATATATTCCGATGTAGACTGGGATGAGATGTTACACTTGGCATTTTAAATGTGAATTTTGAGATTTGCTTTTTAGGAATTTACGAGATCTGTGTCATCCCCGCTGGGCCTTAAAATCCCTGTAATGTGCCTCGTAGGACTGTAAATTAAAGTCTGTTTGTGGACTTTTCTGAAGTTCTGATCACAATTTATGGCTTGTTTATTGTCTGGTTTTTGATGTTTCACAACCCAGTCCTTTGTCTCCAAGCGCTGTGTGTGTGTTTGTCAGATTGTTGTCCAAAAGCCATCCATCCTCCATTCTTTATCTCAGCGACAACCGGTCAGCACAGACAAGAACACACAGACTGTTCAGCTGTGTTTATGGAGTTGTTTGGCTTGAATCTCTGTCTGACCTCCCTTATCTGCACACTGATAACACACGGTGTGCTCTCCCAACAGCTACGTCCTGACTCGGGTTGGTGAGCGTGGTAGAAGGCATGCAGGGGATGTGGGATGGTGTAAATGTTCAACAGATAGAGGGGGGAACGTGCTCTGAGGGGGTAAGAGATGTGTTTCCTGGGCTGCGGTGGGATTTGAGAGGGTTGAACATGAGTAAATCAGTGTAGCGGCAGCAGACATGAAGTCACTGGTTGCTCCGGGCTCCAGCAAAGTGGTAATTTTCGGGGATCCTCTTTCATTGGTGGGTTGAGTGCGTGTGGGACTGACCCCATTTGTTTCTGAGTACGGGACGGAGGATGTCTGTCTCCACATGATCGGTTTCCATATCTGTGTGTAAGTGCGTGTGTGTGTTTTTCTGTAGGATGTTTTGTTCCAGCTGAGAAGAAGTGGCCTCTACTCACACAACGTGATCGATGGCACATAATGTTAACCACAACTGTACTTTTTTAAAGGGCTGCAACTAATGAGGATTGTCACTGTCGATGAATCTGTCTTGGCCTTGGGTCATGCGACTTTTTCTCATCCTTCTTCGGAGTCCTTGAAGAAGTAGAGAAAACTACGGTGGCCCTGAAGGTCAAAACACAACAACATTTCACGAAACAAAACAACATCACATTGTGTTTTGACCCTCAGGGCCACCGTAGGAAACAGCCAAAAGCACGTCTAACATACGCTACCTGTTTTTTCAGAGCCAGATCACGTTTAATTTGGTTTACCACCAGTAGATATACATTTGAATCACGTGTAGGTTGACTATACATTTGGAAAATAATCATGATCATTTGTTGTTGGTAAATGAAATATGTTGTAATGCTTGTTGTTGGTTGTGGTTCTACACTGCTGAGCACCTATGCTTTTCTGGGAAGAGGATTACGATTGAGAAAAAGATGAAAAATGTTCATCGGTGTTCCCCGAAGCCCAAGATGACATCCTCAAATGTCTTGTTTTATCCCCAACACAGAGATAATCAGTTTGCTGTAAGTGTATAAGTGTGGTTGGAAAAATATGTGAACTCTTTCTCTCAGTGTGTGTATGTGCTGGTGTGTGTGAGTTTCTATACCACTAAACATTCAGCATGTGCTGCCTGAAGGAGGTGTTAACCCACTTTAAGTCTTTACTGTCCCATGATGACCTAAGTGCTATTTTAGGGGCTTTTGCAGCCTGCCAAGAATAAAATAATTTGGGAAATGGCTTTTTATGAGTGCATGTGTGTGCGTTGAGTGTATGCACACACATGCAGCCACGATGTTTGATTCACAGTGTGTGGACTCTCTGTCGGCCCTCAGCTCGCCTGTGATTTATAAAGCCATCAACCCTCCGAGCTCCAGCTTCTTCCCTCACACAGCCCCAGGGGCAGACTCGCTCCTCGGCAATAACACAGCAGCAAATGGCCCGGAACCTGCCATCGCTCTCCCAGCAGATCACACACAGTCGGCACAACCGCCACTGTCAGGCTTCATTTACATCCAGTCCCCCTGGAGGAAGTCCCTCCAGTTTGTTTGTTTATCAGAAAATACTTAAGCCAGGAGTCCGATCACATAGCTCTGAATGTCTCTGAATGTCCACTCTTGAAATGAGTTCTGTCTTGCAAATTATTCGTAGCCTAAACTTGCCGTCAGTGCGACTGCTGGAGATTGATGAATTAGCCTGCTCGGGGCGCTTTCTTCAAAAAGCAAAGTTCCACTATGGTTGCTTTGAAGTTTCTCTCTTGAAATTTTGTGTTGGTTATTTTGTTGGGGCTTGACCTGCGCCTATTGAAGCTGTAGGAATGAAGAACACGCTCTTTGCAACATGTATTTAACCAGTTCTTTTAATTAAAAAAAGTAAAGCAGGATGACTCCTATTAATATAGCTTCCTAAACCAGACCACTGAGGCCTGTCCTGCTGTCCTAAAATATCCTTCTTGCTTTTTGCCAACATCTTTCCTCTGCATGCTGAGTGAAGACATGCAGCCTGAAGGCGTCCTGCTTCTGTATCTGTGTGTCTTCGTATCGGAAAGCGCAGCTATAACCTTAAACATGATTTAACCAAATATGATTTATGGACATCCATGCTGATCGAATCATATCCAGAAGAATCTGGTCTCTTCCTCCCCTGAGAGGTATTAAAGCATGAGACTTCATATCAAGATGAGGAGGCCTCTCTCGTAAACTTCCCCTCCGGAGTGTTCACTGCGGTGTAATGGATCACCCCGAACAAGCCACACAGCCTCGTTTGAACTAGAGCAGACTTTCGGAGGGGGGGGGGTTATGGAAAGCTTAATGAACAGGTCTAATTTCTGTGGAGGAAATGGATTAATTGCGGTGCTCAGCTGGTTAACATGGGACACCGGGTTTGGGGAAGGGGGGTGCTTGGTGGAGCAGGCGACTCAGGCATTTCCAGCCCTGGGGTGGAAACCTCAAAATGGAAATAGAATCCCTCAAAAAAAAACCCTAATGAAAGTATAATGAGTCCATAAATTTCCTATATGTGTTTTTAGAGATACTGTAGGTCTACTGCCGCTTTGGGACCGGATGCCAGACTTTCCAAATAACGGGTGCTGGTCCATGTGTCCAAGAGGAATGGGAGAGATATTATCTGTGTTTATTGAACTTTGATTATTGAACTCGAGACTCAACAATCAAGAAACCTTGTCCAGAATTGATTACGGCACCTTCTCCAACATGAATTGTGCTCAAAAGGAATTCAAGAATCAAATACGACAGACTTCAACAGATTTTACCGGTAAAGCAAAGGTAACTACCAGATAACATAAAACTGAAAAAATGCTCCTGCTGAGTTTGTGTTCCATAGCTTTCAATCATATCGCACAATCTTTGTCAGCTTCTGAATACATCAAGGATTTTTATGTCCATGCCGGTTTAACTCACTGAGTTTAAACCTTACTCGAAATTGAGGGTCCAAGGACAGAGGGCGTCCACTGGGGTAATATGATATGTAATTTCAGGCTATATAAATAAAATTGGCCTGACTTGACTTGATTTAAATAGCTCTTCGTCCCTCAGCTAACAATAAATGCTCAATAAGGCCTGGAATTGGCAGTTGGTCTGTCCATGGCATGCTTTCTTCTGTAATTCATGTGGACGTGTCAAAGCACAATGAACAACAGAGTGTTTACACTACTCCCAGATAAAATGCTGCGAGTGCTCAACCCATCAGAAATATCCAGTTGTACGCTTCAAGCAGGGACTTTTTTGGTGGGTAAAATAATTTCCCGAGAACGTCATTTTGACCCTGGTCCCTGTGGTGAAAATGCGGAATTCTTCCAAAAGGTCCTGGTCCCGCGGGTGAAGTTCCTGTGGTGGAAACGGGGCTTTCGTTGAACATCACAGAGTAACTTGGTATCTGAGATTGATTTTCCTTTATTGTCTAAGCTGCTCTTAAAATTTAATTTCCCCATCATGTTTTCACCAATTGTGTTATAAACATTTCCTCCATCTTTCCCAGATAGAACTCTGCAGCAGGAGCTTGTTTTATCCATTTTGGTGAAGTTTACACTGTTGAGGCTGAACTGCTGGGGCTGTCAGAGGTGTGGTCACTGGACTGTGCTACTGGTGTTTTTAATGGACACGATCCGAGCAGTGGAGGCTCTGGCTGCCTACATGTGGCTCAGGGGGGCTGATTTAGTTGTAACAGGGGGAAACAGAGGAAGATAAAGATGTAATTCAGAGGCCTGAGGGTTTCGTATTGTCCCAATCGGTTAAGCAGACGCACACACAGGCACACACACATAAATATATGTGCACAAAGATACTTGAGGTGCACATGTGGCCGCTGCAGTAAGCCACGCGGTCCTGCAGCTCCCCCGCACACATTCATGTCATGTCAGCAGAGGAGTCTGTGGGGAAGATGTTTATTTTGGCCCGGTTGTGTGGAACTGTAGTCCTGCTGGGGCAGGCAGTAGCTGCTGCTAGGCCCCATCAGTCTCCCTTATAGATATCAAGTTATAGCTGCAAGAGTCAGTGACACACACACATTTATACTGTGGACAGTGACGCATATTAACACTTAAATATGATGCAGACACATGTAAAAACGCTCCAAACTGTAGCAGGCCAGGTGCATAGTTCATCCATCAAGTTATTCTCTGCCTTTTGTCTCCTGAAAGCCTCTACCTTCCTCCGCCACCACCATTAAAAATGTAGACCAAAGTTTGGACAATTCAGACCGCTTGTTCCCTTCGGTGGGTTCAGAATCGCTATCTGTTAAATAGCAGCATATCACCAGGGTAACCGCTAACTGCTGCTAACTGTAGCAGACATTAGCTGGCGGTCACATTAGCTGACTCTGGGGGGTTGTTGGTGTTTTTACCCTTGGAACATGACCTTTTCAGGTATATGTGACTGTGACATAATGCAAAGATATTGTCAAAATTGTCATTTCTACACATTCTGTGGTTCATTTTTGTAAATGTTTTTAATGTTTAAAACTAAAATATGATATAAACATATCTCACCTTTAAGTATTATAACAATTTCATCATCATTGTGGTCTAGTGTTCATCAGGAAGTATCCTTAAAGGAAGTCAAAAGCAAAGATATATGATGATAGATATGATGTTAGTTATTATTTTTTGATTATATTTTTTTAATCATAATTTTATTTTGAAGGAAAACATTTAAATGGGAGAAAACTTCAGTCAAATCTGATTCTCATGTAGATACAAATTTTCCAAGTCTCCTTAGTTTATGGGCTTTGATTTGAGACCAGGATTACCTTTCTACCTCAGAAATAATGCTCATTGTAACCGAAGTTAT
The DNA here is from genome assembly GCF_904848185.1 of Acanthopagrus latus. Taxonomy (NCBI): domain Eukaryota; kingdom Metazoa; phylum Chordata; class Actinopteri; order Spariformes; family Sparidae; genus Acanthopagrus; species Acanthopagrus latus. The sequence goes on along the minus strand of NC_051060.1, from coordinate 13,720,609 downwards.
TCACTTTCCCTAAATCATAAAAGCCACAGTAATAAATTGATGTAATATTAACAGCCTTTTATTACACTCAGCACTCCTGCTTGCAATTGTAGTGGCCCTTGAGTCTCAAGAGCCGCTTTGTTCATTTATTGAGCATGCTTTAGGAAAAACTTTGACTTTTGCTTCATAAAACAGAGACACACTCCAGACTTTTTCATTCTACCATCTGCTGGCTGCTCTATACAGGCTAACCTCTGAATTCCTTAGAAAACTTTCATGACTGCTGCTTGATTTGATAACGTCTTATTGACTATAAACGTATGATTTCATTATCAACGTGACCGAAGGCGCTTTCAAGATACAAAAATCCAGTAGAAAACATCTTTGAGCCTTGTGTAGCTTGTGTCATTTTATCATTGACTCAGCTTATTGTGCTCTCTCTTTAAGCCAGCCACGTACATCTCGCTGTATGCTTGACTAAGCTGTCACACTCTATACTGTAATGTGTTGAAGCTGCACCTTGTTGGAAACAAAGGATTCTTTGAGTATGGCCGGGCCGGGCGTGGTTCACTACAAACGGCCGAATCCAATTGTACCAGGCGAGTAAGAAAGAGTGTCAGTCAAAAGAAAAACGGCCTCACTTAACCCTCAAATACTTCCGCGGTAACGTCACAGGATTCTGGCACTCATTGCATCATTAAACAGTGTATGACCGGCTCTGCCCATTGGGTAAAACAACCCAAGGACCTGAAAAAGGTGTTTTAAAAAACGGTCTTTGACCCAAACGTGATCCGTGGTGTGTCTGTTGTTGGTGAGCGGAGAAGCAAGCAGAAAGGAATGAGGTGGCCCCTCTGAACGCTCCCCAGCCTCGTAACACAAACCTGACTGTGCAGAAACAGCCAGCAGCTGGCACTCTCAGGACCACTGCCGCGGGAAAACACACGGCACGTGACCTCACCTGACCCGTGTGTGTGTGTTGCATTAATAGTCGGTTCAGCCAATGCCCATAAAAGGCTCTGAGTTCGGTTGTAGTCTCCTCTGTACTTTACTGAGTTTGGGTGAAGTGGCTGAAAGTCACTCAGGGTGCGGTCTCCAGAGCGGGACGAGCAGGGAGGGGGTTTTTTTTGGCGGGAACACACTGTTGCCACTGCAATTTGCTGATGCAAGGGGGTTGTGGTTTTGCCAGCATGTTCAGTCAGCTGATGTCTGTCTCATCGGCCCGCATCGCCTGGTGTCTGCTGGCTGTTCGGTGCACACGAGCAAATGCAAAGCAATCAGACGCTAATTCTGGTAGTTTTCCCTCCTCCAGACACATGCACGCTCAGCTGTGAGTCAGTCATTACAAATCCATTGTAATTCCCTGCTGGTGTCAGCACTGGGCCCGGGGGAGAGAGTCTGTAAGAAGTTTAATCAGATTATAATGAATCTTGAACAAAAGGTGTTAATTTCCCTTTTAAGTTCTCACAGCTCCTCTGACCCTTTTACCCTTTGTGCTTTCTTCTCTCTCCCCCTCCACCACACACATGACTGACTCAAAGTTTTTTCACAGACATCAACTTTTTTTTTTTTTTAACCCGGTCCCCTCCGATGTTCTCCATTTCCTCGTCCATGTCACCCTCTGAAGCAGCGAACCTCTGCCTTTCATCTCACCCCTCTTCCTTGTTTGTCTTCTGTCTCCACACTGTCCACCATTTCCGACCACGCAGACAGCGCTAGCCTCGAGGTTACAGCTGGAAGTTGACTGGTTCATGTCCCTGACTATCTGAGGGGAACAGAAGAGATACCAATTACACGATGCCTTTGAGCAGTCGAGCGCCACAGTGTTTGGTGTCCCTTCATGTGAGTGTATGTAACGCAGTCTAATCTGAAGATAATCCTTAAGGCTGCTGCTCTGATTAACAGTGTTATTAACAAAATACACCATTCTTGTTATTGACATTGGATTGGTTTGAATCAAATCCTTTAAAGTCTTTTATCTGAAAGATAAAGTTTAAAACTAACTCGTTACTTAAAATGGAGACTGCGACTTCTCCAGTGCAAGCTCAACAGAAAATAAGGATTTAAACTGGATTATTTTCTTTCAAAAGTGGATGAGTTAATTCATCTAACCAGTTCAAATTCGATAACAATATCACTGAAAATGAACACCTGACACGCTCAGGTGGAAAAACAGCCCACTCAAAAAGCAAAATGCATAAAAACTACATATACGGAGGGCCAGTGTTTCACAAGAGGTTAATCAAGACATAAATAATAAGAAATAAACATAAATGAGTAAAGAAATAACATGAGCAGTTTCATTTTAAGCACTTTGCCTGTTAGTGTGAAAAAAAACTTCCACAAAGCCTGGTATCTCACCACAGTATCCGTGACTGGTACGAGTTAAATGTGTTCTCAGAACTCAGTGATTTTTCTTTTCTCCTGAGCCAGTGGCACTCTAAAACCAGCCTTTAATGAAAACAGAAAAAGAGAAAAACTGGAAACGGAAACTAGACTGTGTGTCGGCCAGACGCTTCGGTTCCACCATCTACAGACTGTTTGGTGAAGATGAGGAAGCAGCAACAGAGGGCTGCACTGATAGAGACAGAGATAACACAGGTGACTGCAGCCTGATAGGACCAGTGCCAACTCAGTGATGACCTCAGTGCTGCACTTTGAGGAATTCAACATCAGCTGTGTTCAGACGAACCAAGCCAAACCACAAGATAAGCTGAGCAGTGGTGAAATGTATGATGTGTCTATGAAGTAGATTTCATTGCTTCAAGCAAGAACATTTAGATTTTTGTACAAATTTGAGATACTCGTGTTTCCATGTTAACACTCATGCATTATTCCTGCCAATAACTGTGGCAGAGAGCTTTGGTATTTTTTCCTCTATTTTTTAAATAGGCTGTGCCTCTTTGTGAATTTGTGTCTGAAGGAATAAAAGATTTGATTACTTCCTCAACCACTGATGAGGACTAGCATACAAAGTGTTACGGTATGTCAGAGAATAATAACATATTTTTTTTCTAATTTGCAGAAAAGCCCACTGTTTTGCCACCCTCCCTTTATCTTCACTGTGCTGACGGTGTCCTGACAGTAGATAATTAGTGTCTATCATCCCTACTGTCTGGTCTACTGGCTCGGCACTGACCACCCACTCCTGAAAAGCCTCTTTGGGACTGTTGTCGAGGCCGTAGGTCTCTTTATCGCCGGTCTGTATGGTAATGGGAGAGAGAGGGCCTCTCTGATGATCACTGGTAGGGTCTGTCGCTCCAGTCAGAGCCACTTATGTCCCTGTAACCGTTCCAGCCCCCAACATAGGAAGCGCTTTCCAGAGCGGAGGAATGTTCTGCGTTTGGCTTTAGGCTGTTTGTCTGCTTTAGAAACGCGGGATAATGGGAGCGTGCAGTCAAGTTCGTACAGTCGCACAAACACATGTGTACACATGTACAAACATACCTACACACATAAACAACAAGCACGAGTACATTATACACTACATGCACAAACTGAATGCAAACATACAAACACACCCCCCCCCATCCGTCCTGTGGGCTTTTTTTTGTTGCTTGGCCCGTTTTCCCAAATGAGCAACTGCCTCTTTGTTGGGCTGGAAACTGCAAAATAAGCAAAGCTCTGGACGAGAAGTGGTTGCCAACTTTGTCAGCTTCGCGGAGTCGTAAACTGTGTACACTACTGTTTGTCGTGTCACTGCTCCGAGCTCGCGGCGAAAACTACTCTCCGCTCTTTTTTTTTGCAATCCGTCGTTCTTGTTTTCTCTTGTATGTAGAGTGTGTTGGATCGGAGGAGGTGTGGTGGGGGGGAAGACTAATGCTTTCCAGTCTGTGGCTGGTTTCAGTTTTCCTCCTGCGGTGGACGAGGACAGAGGGAGAGGAAGGGAGAAAGGGAGAGGGGGGAATTAGGGAGGCAGCGTAGGGGGTGGGAACCAAGCGGAGAAATTCCCAGGCCATCTTAAGCTAGAATTATAGTTCTGCAGGATACATTTAAATGTCTCCGTGGATCCGCGCAGAGAGGGGTGTTCTGGGTAACTATAGGTCTCAGAGGCTTGCAGAGGAATCAGTGCACACTCTGCTCTCATGTTTCAGCTTTATATAAAAACAAAATAAAGAGATCATTATAATCTTATTAAAACAGCTTTCTTGTTGTTTGAAGAGGAGATTCGGTCAAATACCGTGTAGTTTCATTCATAAGTAATAGAAAATAGTGTCAAGGTACCCCGTGTAGTGCCGATGACCACGGTAGTAATGTTATTTCCAAGAGGTGGTCCCTGTTCCATTTCATGATACAAATTCCTGCTAACGGTTTCACGACGTTCTACCAACTGAACGTTTTCGTCTAAATGGTGTCCAAAAATGCTGCAGTGCACCAGGAAAGGCAGAGAAGAAGAAGCTAGCAAACACAGAGCTAAACAACGCAAATCGTTCTCAAAATGTTTGTCATATGTTCGTGGAATGAATGGCAGAAACCATCTTTTGGAAAAATGTAGTTATCCTTCTGTTAACATGGAGGTGGATGTATGACCTAAACTGCAGTCAGGGAGTCAAGATGTTTCGGCTGTGCTTTTGAGGAGCTGTCAAAGGAGCCTTTGTATTTTTGGAGGAGGAATTCCAATATTTAAAACACTAATGAAGTATTAATTCAAAGAAATGTTTGTTTTTTCTATAACTGAATAAACAACGAGAGTTTATTTAGTTTGTTTAGACACAAAAAAAATCAGTCAATGAATGGCTTTCTCTTTCTATAGTGTATCTGCAATGTATGTAAATAATTGGTTTTACCCAAAAGTGTACAAATGAAAAGGTGTGAAAGTGAGCACTTAAATCAATCATCACGAAATATGCATATTTGAATTGCTGTTTTGATATACTTACAGTCAGAATGTCATTCAGTTTCTGAGCCCTGCTTGTTGAATTGCAACACACAGGTATAAAAGAGACAGTTATCATGTTATAATGGTGGATCACCCTGTTGCCTGCTGTCTCCCGGTGTATACGGTGATATTATACAACCACACTGTGTGGGTAGCCTGGAGCAGCATGTTCCAGCTCATACACACAACATTCCCAGATTTCCCAAACTGAGCTGAATGAAATTCTCAGGTCATTTCCTGGAGCTGGACTCTTTCTCTTTCTTTTTCTTTTTTCACCTCTCTCTCTCTCTCTCGTAGCCCCCTCCTCCTCTTTCGCTCGCTCCTTCCCTCCCCCTTTCCTACCTCTCTTTGACTGCTCACTCACGCAGCAGTGGGCTGTAGAGGTGGACACTTCATGTCCCTTCTTCTCTCTCTTTCTCCCTCTCTCTCGCTCTCTCTTTCCCCCTCTCCCTCCCTCACCACCTCATTCTCTCTCCCTCGCTCTCTCCTGCTGTCACATTCCAGTTGTCTAAAGCTGGGGTTTAACTTTCTCTCTACCCTGAGAGCAGGAAGGAAGGGCAGACTAAAAGAGGAGAAGCACTAGAAAAACTCTGTGGATGAGAAGAAACTCCGTTTGGCTCTCTAAAGAGAAGTGGGAGTCACCGTCAAGGAGCGTACCTTCTTAAAGGGGCTATTCTTTTTATTTTTTCCACTCTCCCCTCCTTTTCCCTTTTTTGGGCCGTGCTCTGTTATTCTGGTCGGACCCACGGTGGACTATTCACGTGAGCGCTTGTTTTCACGGTAAAGCTAGTGGCGGGACGAGGAGGAGGAGGAGGAGGAGGAGGAGGAGGGAGCAGTGTTTGACAAGCCAGACAGCCGCACACAAATACACACTCGGAGAGAAAGTTACCGCCTGGATCCCCGGAGGATTTTCCATTCAGCGATGTGTGTGTAAGTGTCACCCTCGTCTTCTGCCCGAACACGCTGTTAGATCTCTCTCCGTGTTGTTATTTGAGAAGTGGGACCAGTGTTTTCCTGTTTTCTATCTGAAGTTTGGTTGTTGAAGAATCATTTCTCTGCATGTTCAATCCATCATCGGGCTGTTTTAGCCCTCTGCTCGTTGTTGGGAAGTTTAAATGGCTCACCTTGTGTTGCTCTCAGGAATGTCATTGCTGTTTCAGCTCTTGGCCGCAGAGGTTGTGAGAACGCATGAGAAGATGTATTAGTGTGACTTTGTGTTTCGTTATTTGGAAGTTGGATTGCAGGGAAATATGAGGGAGGGTTCAAGTGTTGCATGCACTGCATGAGATCACCTAGATAAGACATGCACATGACTACAGTGATACCTGACAACACGCCACTCGGTATCAGTTCCTTTAACAGCAAAACTCTTCCCTTTTCATGTGTGTGTGTGTGTTTCCATAGATGGTCAGTGTTCTGCCTGATGATCTGCAGTCAGGCAGGAGTCTGACGCCACTGTAATTAACCACAGGGGGCATAATACAGTAAAACCAACAGGGGCAGCAAGTCGTTGAAACACTGCAGATACTGACTGCTGACTCAGAGCAGGCAGCCGTGATGAGCTCACAGCAAAGATGTCACTTATCTCCGAAACCCTATGACACACCTTCTTTGAACGCTTGTTTTGGTTATCTACCGGATCGATATCTCGATTAATCCGCTTTCAAAAAGCTTTCAAGAAGCTGTTCATCAGAGCCCGAGGCGATGTCTTGAAAATGCCTTATGTCTGGCCAAAAACCCCAAGATACAGCAAGATATTCAGTAAATTGTAAAACAGATACAGAGGAGATAAACTTTCAAAATAGTTGCCCTAATTGTCTTATCAGTTAATCAAATAATTGTTGGATCTTTTTCCTGGTTCTGCTGGCCTCAGAATATTTGGTGATTTCAACAGTGTACGTGCATTTTTACACCAGGTTCACTGCGCACATCTATTATACATGTAGGGTCAAATAATACAGTCAAATATCAATATAAATATTTTTTCACTTGTGCAGTCACATTAACTGTCAGGTGACCTTTCTGTACAGGTACTTGTCGGGCATGTCTCTGCGCTGGTCCTGAAATGTCACATGGAGGACATAAGTGTTCGTGGGAGCATGATCTGGTGTTTGGACTCCACCGTAATTCTGTCCAGCACCCAGTGTTCAAAATGTTCGGATGTGCCTGCAGCTAGCTGACGGCTGCAATGAAACAAATAAGTCTCACTAATTGAGTACTTCTCCTTCTTCTTCTTCTTCTTCTTCTTCTTCTTCTATTTTCTTCCTCTTCTATTATTGCTGTATGACCATTTAAACCCTGCACGTCATCTAATCGGTTGTTTGAACATCTGGTTAGATGTCTTGACTGCTTCAGTTAATCTGAGTGCAGTTGTGTTTGTCTGTAAAATTGCAAATTAATGAGAACATTCAGCTCGTAAAAGATTCACAAGCGATTTGGTATTTGAGTTTATCGTCGCCAGGGAATCCGTAAACCGAGATGAACCGGCGCAATCAGCCACGATCGCTTCCTTTCATCTGATGCCGAACTCAAAACAGGTTTCGCGTTTGGTCCACGCGCGCGATCGCAGCGGCGGCTCCCGCATTTCAGCGCGGGGGTTTCTCCACAGAAGCCCTCCTTTAGCCCGACACAACAGCGTTCTTTACTCCCACCGCTGCGTGTGCGACACCTGAACACACACACGTCACCCCTCGTAAACAGGAACGAGTAGCCGGCTTGCAGCAGACAATGGCGCAGTCAGTTCCTGGGCACCAAAGTGACAAAATTGCTTTCGATGGCTTCCAAATGGTGTGTGTGTGTGCGCGCGTGTTTTCTTCCTGTTCCGTTGTCAACATGCATATAGAGTAGCGCTCCTGAGACTCCGACTGTGTGAGTTAGTTTTGATGTGTGCACGCATCCACACCTACCTCTCCCCGTCAACCAGGTTTCCCTCTAATTGACGCGCTGCTGCTCCCCTTTAGCGCCAGTGTGCAGCGCCGGCCTCGGTCCCTCCCAACCCACAAGGGACTCTTTGTTTGTAATTTATGAATTAGTGTGTGGTTTGGGTTACGAGAAGAGAGGGAAGGCCGGCGAGCTGAATGACGGCGCAGGAACAGGAAGAGGAGTGAGCCCAGCCTGCCCGCTCACGTCAGCGCTCATTTCAATTAGCTGGATTGTTATACGCGCTTTTGTTTATTATTCCAGATTAGCGGTCTGGGCTTCCTCTGGAGATGGAGAGGGGGAGATTGAGATGAGAGTAATAATAATTGAATGATTCCCTGTTTTTCTTTTTCCTCTCTCTTTTTGCGCCTCCTCATGCAGCGTTGTGACATCATGTTTGACAGTCCCGTGGTAATCTGTGTGAATCTGTGTCCGGCCGTCAGATAAGGCGGCAGCTCAGTTGTGAAAACAGAAAAATCTGATGTTCCCTTCTCTCTCTGCATCTTTATAACTTCATACAGCCTCCCCCCCCCCCCCCCCCCCCCCCCCCCCCCCCGCCTTTTGGAACGCTCTTTCCGCCATCCATTGGCTTCCTTTTGCTTTTTCATCAAGTGGTTTTATTTACTTTGTCTAGTCTGAATGGAACCTGGCGCTGTACTAAGCTTTGGCCTGGTTCTCTCACAGAAAAGCAAAAGCCCTCTTTCCTTTCCAGCCCCGGCCTTTTTTCTCTGCCCTTGATTTGATTTTTATCCTTTTCTTCTCTGTTCTCTGTTTTTCGAAGCCCAGCATGCATTCCTAATGGCTTCAGCTCTCCGAGAGGGGTGTTTTCTTTTTTTTCCCCTTCCGTCCTACTGCCCTTCCTTCCTTCCTTCCTTCCTTCCTTCCTTTTCCAAAAAGTAAAAGTCATTTTTAAATGCATGGGGAGAGTGAGGGGGGTCTCTTGATAGTCAAAGCAGATGTGCCCCCCCCCCCCCACACAAAAAAAAAAACTTCCTGGCATCCAACATGCAGCTGCTTGCGGGAGGTGCTGGGGTTCTCCTGTCCCCCATATCCCACTCTTTACTTTCCCCCACCACCGCCTCAGTAATACCTATACATCCTCATACCATACCTGCTCTACTCTCCATCATAGCTGCAAGACACCCCCCATCTCAATTATTCTACGCTATAGATCGGCTTCCAAAAAACCCTTTACTCTCTAGTCCATCGACCAAAGTCTGCCTTTATTTCCTTCTCCCGGAGGAGAAGTGTTTTTCACTCCTCTGATGTCTGTGTTATTGTCCGGACCGGTCCCAGATTGAGGGATTTGAGGAGCCTCATAGCTGTCGGGAGTCATTTATCTCCCAGCGAGTTTTGTGGGGGTAAGTCCCCTGGATCTTGCTAGATTTAAAAGGTCAGCGAGGTGGGAGAGCCGAAAAAACAGCAACAGGCCGCGCACGTGTACAGACGCGTGAAGAAACACACAAACACACACTTGAAGTGTTAACACAGTTGAGTTTTTCATTGTTCGTTGACTGTTGTTCAATTTTCTTGCCCTCCTCGCTGAAGAGTTTTTACATTGCTCAAGGTCGACTGTTTGTCTCTTTCTACATGTATTTAAGGAAACAAGCACAGAACCCCTGCATCAAGCGCTGGCTTACATGCCGTTGAATTGTCTACGTGGAATCCATTTAAAATTGGTTGGAGACCAAACCAGTGCACGTTTAAGATGAGAATTGACTTTTCAGTGAAGAACATCTTGTGTCTAGTAAAGGAATAAACAACAGCTTTACATCCATAGTTGCTGAAAAAGTGATTGTTTATCTTTAGATATTGTGTATCTAGTATATTGCGCTTGTGTAATTTGCTCGATGTTACAGCGACAACAAGCTGATACGGCATATTGTTAGCTGCCTTGTCCAGTTATCCAGACAGCATGTGTGTGCTCAGGTCTGTTGGATATGTGGACAGAAGGCCAAAGAGCCTCTTGAATGGCTTTATTCAGCCTTCTGCCTCTTTAGCTGCCCTTTAGTGAGCCATGCTCACCCAGGAAAAATTCATTTTCTCTTCGAGGCACCCTGGTCAGGGTGAAGGACGCTGCACTTCTGACTGTATGTGTCTGTGTATGTGTGTGTGTTTTCCTGGATGTGCTGGCCTTAGGAGAACCTTCACAGTAGTCCAGTTAATTAAACCAGAGCATTGCAGCGTGAGGAGAGCAGAAAAAGGCCAGTGTTCAGGCGCATACCAAGTGTGTGTGTTCACGTCAGTGTTTTGCCAAAGGTGTGTATGTTTGCTCACTTGCCTGTCCAGCCGGGTTGGTGTGTGTGTGAGACGTGGGTGAAGTAGTATCTGCCAACGACTGAGACTGTTTTAAGCCACTCGGGGAGGAAGATGGATGGTGTTTGTCAGTGCAATTTACACTCAAGGTTGAGACATTTTGAAAGTCAGTGAATGAGTTTACGTTTCTCTGACAGCTACCTAGATTCTGTGACTATCTACACAGTGTCCGGACACATTGATACAAACAGGACTGTATATGAATATTGTATTGTATATATGAAATAACTCATGAAAACACATTTTAAAGACTAAATCCCTCTTTAAATCTCCCACCCAAAAATCTAAAAGCCTTACTCCCCTCTCACCTGTAGTGCTATTTATCCATCTACATCTCATTTTGGTGTGAGTTGCCAAGTTTTGGAGATATTAGTCAGAGACGTCTGCCTTCTTTCAAATATAAAGGAACTGGATGAGACTAAGCTTTGTGAGTTCTCGAATCTAAAATAAATGTACATGAAATCGTGATCCTGTTACTCAGGATAATCCACAGACCTTGTCTTGAGCAGCTTCATGTCAAAACTGTTTTCTACCTTCCAAACTACACCTGCCAGCAGATACTCTGTGTTTCCCACACATAGTCTTTACTTACTTATGTTGTTTTGTACAAATTTGCAAGTGCGCCGGGTAGATGTGCTGATCCGGTGTACCTTTTGATAAGCAACGTATTGAACATCAAGCTTCCTCCACACTCAGCTCATGTATAGATTTTTGGGTGAACTGCCTCTTTAAGATGTATTTTTTGCCAGTCGGTGCCAGTGTGTTGGTTCTTGCCATCCTAGCGTATGTTACTGTTGGATTCGGCGCAAGGAATAATGTCAGAAGCAGTAACGCTGCAGTTCTCCTCATAGGGACTGGCATGGAGTCGCATGTGGTGTGTCTTTACAGCCCTCTCTTCGCCTTCCCCTCTCCTCCCTCTCGGCTCACCCTGCCTCACCCCTATTAAACTCAATTTGTTCTGAGAGGCGAGGATTGCTATGGGTCCTGGGACATGTGCTGCATGAGCACAAGAAGGCAGAGAAAGTTGATTTAAAGAAGGATTTAGTGGCATTGTGGGAAAAAGAAAATGAAACAGACATTTTCAAGTAGTTAATCATTAAAATATAGTTTGAATGAGCCATGGTTGGCATGCTTTGGATCGCATAACAACTTCCAGTACTTTTTACAGCCTGAATGGATTGAGGAGAGGGGGGGGAGGAGAGACACGAGGAGACAGAGCACTTAGTTTTTTTTTTTATGTTTTGGCTTAGTTGGTACCTTACAAGAAGTCTGGAGATTTTCAAAAAGCCCAAACACTCATCAACAGTCCACCAATCTTCCAATAAAGGCTGAAATGTTATACAGCAGGATTACAGGGTGCAAATTTAATGAAGACTCCAAGTCTCAATGAGGAGACTTTGGGAGGAGGTTTCAATCTAAACATGTGTTTTAAGTCGACCCACGTTTGGTAGGTTTCAATCTACAGTAAACATGTGTTTCGCGTTGCGTTGGCCTTAGTAGTTTTATCGCCGCTGTATTTCAGGTTTTAGAAATTAGCAGACATGCTTAATGATGTCTGTAGATTTTACAGCCCGGGGTTTTTGAATGAAGCATTAAATGACTGGCTGCAGATGTTAAGCAGGTTTTCAGATGAAGGGAGAACATCTGCTGTGATTTGTGTAAGTGATATCTAATAAAGCAGGAAGCTTTCAGGGTTGACTTTTATCTCGTTACTGTCTTCAAGACAGACAACTTAAAGATCTGCAATATGCTTATAAAGCAAATAACTGCTGATGTATGCTTTGAGGTGTACAAAGAATTGTTATGTACAGTATAAGACGTTAACAATCGATCAGCCAAATTTAATCAGTTTAAACTCCAAATGTTTAAGAGTTCCTGACTGATATCTCTTAGTCTGTGGACATCACAAGATTTGACATGGTCTCGGCATGAGAAGTTTCACGAGGATAAAGATCTGTGATTGGAGATCTCAGAAAACACAGGACACAGGGCTCAAGTAAACATGTGATGGATCACGACCTCGAGCAGCCGGGGTCAGTCCACTTATCAATGCATTCTGTGTGGAGGGCGGCCTTACTCAAGACAATATTGATCCTTGATTGCTGCTTTCAGGGTCAAAGGTTATCTGTCATTAGCGGCCGATGGCTCAGTCCAGTGCACTAGGCAAAGGTCAGGAGGTTGTTTGGAGGAAGTAAACTTTATCTATTGAATGTGCTGGATGATGTTCAGGTATCAGTGATCTGGGCAACTTTTTGCTGTTCCTGTATATTTTTCTGTTCTTCCGATCAGAACTCAAGAAATTCCAAAAGCTCTATTTTAAGACTAATTATCACCGGGACAGTATCCCAGGATCCAAAAATATGCTATTTCATTTTTTTGTCCTCAACCATCTGGTGACCACTAGATAACACACAACCCTCTTAGGGATGCCAAGTTTAGAAACAATGACATGAAGGTTGCAATTTCTATTTATAATAATAAACTCAATAATTATATTATAGTCAGATGGCAGAAGACACACAAGATTTCAGCCAACCAGACGGGTTTTAAACAAAGCTCTACATAGTTGAAAGAATAAAAACAGCCAAACTATGACATAACAGTCTTGCACGTCACATGTTCTTGCAATACCGTTACAAGTTTTTCTTCCAAATAAAGCTGTTAACATGATTTTTCAACTCACTTCACTCACTTGAAACTTTGAAGCTTTTATCACAACTTATTCTCTTTCACACAAACTTTAAATGTTGCCCATACTGTATATTTGTAGTGCTAATCTGAAACACAGCACTTGATAGCGATATTATTTCCTGAATGCTTAAAATATATTCTCACCCGTTGGGATGTGTCCTGTCTTAAATAGCCTGCAGGCTGTGTGTCCCAGCTTAGCCCAGTACAGTAGAACCATGCTGGGCTGTTATTTAAAAAAACTCCCCGAGAACTCCATCACTCTGATCTCGAGCCAGAGCCCACTGATGTAGCCTCCAAACACCACCACGGCCTCAGTCTTCCTCTGCCTTCCAACCGAGGATGAAGGGATGATAGAGGGAGAGAAAGAGGGAGGGAAGCATTCTCTCTGGCCCTCTTTGGCGTGCTTTTTTTTCCTACTTTTTCTCCCCCCAGCAGGCCATCTGTTTCCTGTCTGCAACATGACACCAGTGCCCGACCAGTGCCTGGGTTCTGGTTCTCTTGAGGTGTGTGTGTGTGTGTGTACTATTGTAGGATTTCTGATTAGCTGCTATGCTAATGCAGCTAGTCATTTATGTTGGTACAAAGTGGCCCATGTGCTCTCATGTGATTCAAGTGTGATATAGTGGACACGCTTGCCCCCGAAGTGTGGGAAGCGCTGACTTCTGTATCATTGATTCATATTGAGAGTTCTCATTGGCTGATGTGATGTGGTAATGCATTATGTTCTGTCCCAGACAGTCTTTTTCCACACTTGTTTCTATGGAACAGTGTGGATTAATGAAAAATGCTAAAGAAGAGGGCAGAGAATTTACCACAATATATATAACATCTTAAAACTTGCCTAATCAGGTTTGGTAAAAAGTGGCTGTTCTGTCTGACCAACGATCAGTCTTGTGTACTCTTGCGGAGGGGGCCGTCTCTGTTTGGATCTTGGCTTTTCTCCACTAATAACAGTAATAGAGCTGTCTGCATGAACCTGGATAATCCCCACTCTCTTATTTCATTTGCTCTGTAGAACAGCAGAAGAGGTAAAATGAAAGTCATTTAGCTTGGTTGTCTGTTCTGTTGCTGTTTTAATCTTGGCATGACAAGTCAGCCAACAAATAAGACAAATCTTATCCAAAGGTAGCCTCCGTTCTCAGCAGATCTCTGTCTTCTGCTCTCTGACAGATGGGGATTTTCCACCCGTAGGCCCACACTGAAACGCTGGACGTCTCTCTCTGCCAGTGTGTTTGTTTTTAATCGATGTGCATAATGACGTTCATCAGCGAAAGCGAAGCCAGACCTCCAAGTTGTGTTTGTTTTGCGAGGGCCACTGTGGATCCAGGCCTCCGTAGGTTTGGCTGCAGCCCGAGCCAAGCCAGCCAGATTTTGGGATGCTACTATTATGCTATCCAAAATTTTGGTCGCCTGCTGATGGAAGCAAACACTGTACTCTGCGGTGCCAGATCCACTGGAAGTGCGAGGAGGAGAAGAGGTTGTTTTCCGAAGGACTGACCTGCTCTTTTATGACATGTGAGGAAGTTGGATCTCTGATATTGTGTTTGTAATAGATTTATTTAACAACAGTTTAACAACGAAAAATAAAAATTCAGAGAGCGAAACTGTAGACATGTCAGAACAAAGGTTGCAATAACTACATGTGATTTCTTGCCTGATAAAAGTACAAAGAGTTTATAAGGACCCACAGACCCCTCTGTAGAAATGTTACAGACAACCACATGCTCTATGTTTTGATCACAAGATTTTTTCTACACTTTTCCTCGCCTAATAAAACGCCTGTCAACGTTAATATGGCTGTTGCCCTATAAAGGTCACGGCTGATGAATTCATGGGTGGTCCTTTTAATCTAAAATCTGACTCCTCACAACGTTGGCACATTCTCCACCCTGCTAGAAACGGCTTCAAAATGTGCTACTTGAAATCGCTTTGATGACCTGAAAAGTCATTCATCAGCATAAACACACTGACAGATATTTTGTGGGAGATTTCTAAATTTTGAAAAAAATAGTTTGATTCATTCCACACCACGGTTAACTTAGCTTAGCATAAAGACTGGAAACGGGGGAAACTGGCGGTGTAGATATGGCCACAGATAACAAAATCTGCCCATCGACAGCACTAAAGCTTTATTCATTAAACGTCATACCAGGCTCCAGGATGTGACTATTCGGTGGCACATGCACCCAGAAATCTGTCATATGCAACTCAGCTTTCTCATTGGTTGCACTGGTGCACCTGATATTTAGCATGTCAGATTCAAAAAGAATAAATGTTTCAATTTGCCATATAACGGAGGGTTATGAACCAGACTTTTTCTTGGCAGGGTGCCGTAACTTCCTGGAGTCTCTAATTTAAACCTTCAGCAAGACACCAACTGGGCTCATTTTCCAAAATGTCCAACTACACCTTTATCCCTGATTGCATGTTCCTCATCTTTCTCCCCTCCACTTATCATTTGTATTCCTCGCGCTGCACTTAACGTATCGTATTTTGACATAATAGACACAAATATTTCAGTTTGTTTGGTTTAAAGCTGATCTGTTTGCGTCACCCTCAGAGGGAAAGCCATCATTTTTCTCCCTTGCTCCTTCAGTTTCCATCCCTCCCACTCTTACTTCCTGTCTTCCCCCTGTCTCAGGATTGAATATATGTGCTCGAAAGGTGTCCTGCGTAATGTGTGTGTGAGTTAAAGTGCCAAGTGGTGACCCTGTGTGTCAGTGTGTGCTTGTGCGAGTCTGCCTTATGTCAAATCTGCACTGAACCCCCCTGCGGCAATGTAATGTGAAAAAAGACACAACCGCCGCAGATCGAATTGCATTTTCTAACTTTATAAGTTGCGGTTGGCTCGCTGTAGGAGGGTCTCTACTGCCGTTTGATACCGGAAAGATTTACAGCACAGCTGGAATGAAAATACTGTAGGCTGCGTCTGGGATTGAGAAGACAAATCTTCTGAGCTGTGACAAGGGTTTGATTCCTGTTGGGTAGAGAGTTATTTGTTACTGTAGGGTCAGGGGGATAAAGAAGCGAGGGTAATCTCTACCTCTTGTCAACTAGTCTATATAACTGTCCTTTGGTCTCACTGCATTTTTTTGCATGGTTTACATGATAAACAATCCATGTCCTAAAACCTAAAAGATAATATAGAAACCATTTTGTAAACAACTTCCTTTCTCGCTAAGGACTTCGGTGCTTCGATCACATCAATCAGTTTATTTTGTCACTTAATGGCTTATAGCTAGCTGCTTACTTTGTGGTCTTTTTCTGTCAAATTAGCACAGTTCAATTACATGTTTGTTTGCACATGTTTGTGCTAGCTTTGCTTGTTCTGGAGCATTGTTAGTTTGTCCGGTCAAATCAGACTCTAGTTTGTATTCCCCTGTGGTGCGATATATTTGTTTATGTTGCTCCGTGTTGTTTCAGTTTTGCTATGTGAAACACTTTGAGCTGCATGTTTATATGAAAGGTGTTATATAAATAAAATTGAGATGAGTTGAGTTGAACACAAAACTGAACCGAGGCCCTTTTTTGAGGAAGTAATCTTGGTCCCATCATAGATTCTGGAGTGGTTTGTTTGTGGTGGGAATGTGATCTAACCTTTGTTGGCCCCAACTGCAAGAAACACTCCGTAAGTTTGAGCAAACCGTCTCCTTTAACTATACGCATCGTGCATTCTAATGTTTGGTTGAATTGAATAATTGTGAATGGACTGCATTCAAAAGTTTCCTAGTATACCAACCTCTCAAAGCCTTTTACAACACATGCCACATTCACCCATTCATATCTGACAAACATTCAGTCAGAGGCTGCCGTGCCATTCAAGGTGGTTTCTATCCACAGCGCCCGACAATAGTTGTATCATTAAATAAACCATCAGTTCAGTATCTTACTGACACTTGGACATGCAGAGCCGATCAAACCACAAACCCTCTGATTTGTGGATGACCCACTCAGTGTTTCCCACACATAGACTTTACTTGTGCGGGCCGGGCATGTTAATGGTTCCCCAAGAATATTTGGTCTGAGAAGTCTGCGAGAACGACAGCATCCACAATCAGTTAACTAGTGGACCATCTCTCCAACTTTTTTACTGATTCTTACCAGAGGAAACAAACTGTTGCTTGAGTCAGTTTTCCAGTGTAAAGCAGACTGTGCACCAGAAACTGCTAGATGGAGCCCAGGTTAAAAGGCACTTACAATTAAAACCTTTGTAAAACTTCATGGGTGCTGAATTTAAACAGTGGGCAGACAGTGTTTTATGTGCGTTTACCCTCCACTACAGCCCCGCCTGCTTGTTCGAGTTGCACGATGCCCTGTGCTTGTGCAGGATACTAAACCGGAATTGAGACTTGAGGACTTAAGAGATCATTTGTAATTCTGTAACTCTGTTAGCACAGTTTCATTATCTAATCACAGCCGTGCGGTTACAAACTGCAGGATCTCTGATGTTCCCCAGGCGCTTCGGCCACGGCAGCAGGTGTTTGTTTTAAAGGCTGCTGTAAAAGTGTCTCTGGCAGCCGCTGTGTCTGTCACGCCTCTCTCGCTCCCTCTCTGTCTGTTCCTCTCTCCTCTCTTAACCCTGAGGAAATGCATCTGCATCTGTTGTGGCTCAAGCTGTTTTAAGAACCTTTCAAAGTTGACAGGGGCAGAAGAAGAGGACAGGACACAGCAGGACAAACCGATAGCCAGCTGTATACCCAGGAAAGTCTCGGGATGGAAATACCAAAGCTTTGCGCCCACATGGGACTCAGAAACTCAGAGTTATCTCAACATCTGTCGAACACCGTGAGTGTTCTGCTATTTATGTGGAGTGTGTGCACAATCACGAGTGCATGCACTAACGTAAGAACCCAGCGAGAACATAACACAAGGAGAACTCCAAACCGTAACAGGAGAAAGGAAAGGAAATGTTCCTGCATCTCATCATCGTTTCTATTCTCTCTCGATCACAACCAGCTGCTCAGTGAAGCTTGTGATGGCACCCGCTTGCTAATGTCTATTTTCGGAGATGGTTCTAATAATAGCTCCGAAGAGAATAATGTCAGAAGTCTGCTCAGATGGGACAGGCTCTGTCCAGTATAGGGCTGGCTATCAAACACTTTTTCTTTATTTTTTTCATATCAACTGAAATGTGTCCATAAATGCCTGCTCATATTTGTGCTATTCTGTGCGTATTCTCAGTTAAAGGCACTACATATCGTATAATTTTGATGTTGGCATCAAAACATTTCAAACGATACCTCGCTTGAGTGTGGCAGACTAAACAAAAGGTGTTGTAATGTGCATGTGCGTGTAAGCTGTGTGTATTTGTGGTGATAAGGCCGATGACAGACGCGGGCTGACCCAGACCTCACCGTCATTATCTCCGTCCAGGCCTGACCGCTAATACGGCCCAGCGCCCTGTCAACACGTAGAGAAAAAACATGCCTGCCTTTCTTGAACTCATCCGAGCACGCCAACTCCCACTCACTACTTAGGTTTCCCATCTTTTCGTCCTCTGTGTAGACGTAAAGGTATAACTTGGCGAAAAGCGCCACGCTGCTTATGATTCACTCTCACTTTACTGCTCCTCTAATTACCCGACAATGACAGGGCGCAGACACACCTTATGAAAAACGAGAGTTATGATGAGGCAGGTGGTAGTGTTTTACCAAAATGATAAAGAGAGAGCGATGGAGTGCGATGGCCTGGATCAAATCATAGAGCTTATAATGACACACAGATGCTAAAACACACTCTGCTGTGTTATTTTGTTATGGGTACGTCCTCGGTCATTTAGTACAGTGGCTTGTAATCTAATCTAGTCAGTCTGGTGTTTACTGAAATGCCAGTTATGTTGTTATGAAGAGGGTCTAGAAAACAACATGTGACTCTGAGGTCACACTTACTGCCTCAAATTGTGACAGTTTTTATTGTGTGTTTAATACAGTCCATTTCCTTCTGAAGGTGTTGCACTTTGGGTATGTTGAACTCACTGCCCTTACTGTCTGAAGCTGACCATTCACACTGATTTTTAAGGGGAGACAGATACATTTACATTAATGAAACATCACATTAATAGTGTAAAGTAAATCAGAACATTCACACTGACAAAACAGTATACTTCACCAGTTGCGCCAGGGATGTACGTCACAACGTTACAACAATACCATTGTCCCTGTGCCTCTCAGTAAACTTCTGTGATGGAGTTTGCTTTATCAAAGACACCTATTCAGCAAGTTACGTGCTGAACTTGGTGAACCTTCTCAGGACTCCCTGTTGTTGGATGCCGTGAAGCAGAGCTCGTCTTGAGTTATTCATAACAGACTCCTTCTCATCCTCTCGTTTTGTGTTGCTCTGTGAGTCTGTTTTTAAAAGTCTGGCACACTCTTAATCTTGGGAACAGATCCGCCTTCAACTTGCTCACGTGATCAAAATACACAACTTTGACCGTGTGATAAGGTTAGGAATTGTAAAGCGGTGATGGAAATACGTGACTCTTGAGTTTAACTGACTGTATAGAATAAAGACAATGCTAGCAGGTCTGAGAAGTGAAGCCAATGTGGAAGTGCCTTCAACCTGCATTCTTTCTAATGGCCAGCTGGTTTCAAAAAGCGGTCAGATTTTATTTCAGCTTATGAGAAAATTACCCCATTTCTCACTTGATTTATTACCTCAATGAACTCCTGATGAGATTATAGTCTCAATCATTAGTTTCAAGTCTTCCTCAACACAGCATGATGATCATATCGTAAATTGTGGCCCCATTGAGAGTAAAATAGACAATAAAGCAGGTCATGGCTACAGCTTGTCTTTGGTTTTTCATTCAGATCCAATCTGGATGTCATCGTCAGCTCACCCTCTCATTGGAAAATGGTCGCTTGTGGCTCCAAAAATAACAAGAATGTGACCCCCATGATGCCAGCCTTCAAAACAGTTATCCACATCACAAAGGGTTTACAAATGACAACACTCTGCTGTAAGTTCATGCCTCAGTCTAGAGGCTTTAATGGTTAGCTCAAACTTGTCGTGCCTTGCCGTTGGATCAGAATAAAGTTAAATCTTGTTTCAACTACAACAGAACCACTCAGGAATAAGACCACTTCATCTAAATTGCCTCTGTTCTGCTGTTTTGGTCCTCATGTGTAGAGCTTTACACTTGGGTGACCTGGTGGCTTTGAATAGGAAGCGTGGATGACATGACAAAATGTGGTTTTGAGCCATTATCAAATTATATCAGGGCCACAATCACAGATACTCTCTAACCTACCAAATATTATACAATCAAAAATACTATAAATTGTGTCAATTATCTGAACTAAGGAGGTGACTGTCATCTCCATTCACATATCTGCAGCAGTGGAGCTTACATTGTTTAGGTGTCTGTCTCATTAACACTTACATCACTGCTCAAAACAAGACATTGTGGTATGACATCAATCAATCCGTTCTCCTTATTGGACCATGTGACACCATCCTGACATCTTCTAGTTACACACTTACACAGACAGTAAATGAGGTCAGCCTGCGCATAATCTGAGACCGGAATGAAACCTGCTCCACCGTATTGTCACTTTCCGGCTCTATTAGTCACTAATGATCTCATTACAAGCCTTTGTACTGATGTATTCAACCGTGGGAGAGATTAAGAGAGAAACAAAGAATGTCGACAGTCAACATTCATCTCAACAGTTGTAACTGTCACATTAACAAAGGTGAATGCACAATGAAGTTAAATAGAGACCTGTTTGTATCTTCGGAGGGATGGTTAAGACAGAGCTGGCCTACTTTTTGTTTATCTTTCACTGAAACATCATCCACGCCTCAGGTCCCAGCAGACATTTATGTCGCCAAGTGTTGATTTTATGAACTGCCCTGTGCGACCAGTTGTTGCCTCCTGCTAAAGATAGCACCATTGTTTAGATCAGCCGTGACATGTGCTGGAACACGCTCGTCGAATGCTGCAGCCTTCACTTCTGTCACGATTGCGTCTAGACAAGCCCTGCCACTCTCTGTCCTCTGTCTGCTCCACATCAGTGGCAACAAATGACGACCTCTGTCTTCACTGTTTTCACAAGTCCTTTGACGACCTCAGCAGCTCTCCGACCCAATCAGAACTCGGCATCCCATTACCTCATAACTCTGATATGAAGAAGTGAGTTTAGGTGGGCAGCGTGGTTTGATGAATCAGCGCCGGTCACATCCTTGTTGACCCAGCGGAACAGCAGATAATGACGAGGCCGTGCTGACTTCGACAGCGGACCAGCCTCTCCCACGTCCAGCCGATAAAGACGTAGGAACACAAACATTGGAAACATCTGAGGGCAGCATTCCATGTGGCGGGGTCACAGGTTATGTTTAGCCATGGACAGTAGACTTCCAAAGTTTACATTACAGTAAACACTTCTTGTGATATATTGCACTGGGATGTACTAAATCTAATGTTAAGAGTTATGAGTTCACCAATTTTGACACAATAATTCCCAAATTTCATAATTTCAACAGCAATAATAGTAATGATAAGAATAATAAGAAAAATACACTTTATACGGCTCTTTTCAAAACAAAGTTCCAAAGGTCTTTACACAGTTGAGCCAGGAATAACATATTCCAGGACTGAGGCATTAATATAAGGCTTTGTTTTAAAGATAACTCTTGCGTAACTCTTAATTCTGCAAGTCTCAGATAAGAAGTGAGCGGATCAAAAGAAGATGCTGATCACAATACAGTACATAAGAATTTCTGGAGTATTTACCAGAATCCTTTTAGTTAACTTTAATATTTACTTGACGTAAATGCTTTGTCCTGCTGGTTATGTTAGGGCAGTTTGGGATGCACTTGAGGAATTATTTATTAAAGGTGTGAAGAATTAGCGGACTTACAGTCAATATTTTTAGACTCCCAAGCTACATGTTATGCTTTGTTTGTTTAGTCCACTCAGTAATGCATGTTTGGCTTCAATCTCCTCCACCACTGCCATCGCCGTGATCCCATGACTATTCCTGACTCACACCTATTTGTGCTGGCATCATTTAAGGGGAAATCGCAAGGCACGTCCAATAAATTTGTAAGCACGCCACTGGAAATTATCTTACGACCAAGTTCATGTGCAAATGTAAGAATGTTTTTCATAAATGAGGCTCCAGATCACAGTTTTCATCTGAGGCATTCAAAGAAAATCCTACTAGACCAATTTTTATAAGTTACAAAGACATAACAAACTGACTCAATCACCGACCACATCCCAAAAATACCAACAGATGTTTTATTCACTGATGATCAGGGAGGGAATGGATGTGTACTCCTATAATGTGATTACTATGCTCAGCACCTCCTGGGGTGGAGGTTGTGAATATTATCAAAGTTGAAGACATCAATAGGATTCTGTGTGTCTGTGTGGGGTCCGAGGCGGGGGTGTCCCTGGGGTTCACAACTGAAGATTGCTGATTGTTATGACCCCACACTGTCAACAGAGCATCTGTTTCTGTCTCTGCATGCATGTTAATAACACCAACTGTGTGTGTGCACATGTGTGGTGTACAAGGAGTGTTTAAATAACCAAAACAGCTGGGATTGTGGAGTGTAACTGATGGCTGTGGTGAAGTGAGAGTGATTACGTTCAGGGCCCATGCTGTGGCATCTCCGTGTGTATTTGTGTGTGTGTGTGTATGTGCGCACACATATGCATTTGTGGGTGTCTCACAGCGGAGGGGATGTGTGTTATCCATTAAAGTAAATGGGGAAGAATTCTATGCTGTGTAGCTGAATGTAGGCCAGAGGGCTCGGTGAGGTAGGATGGAGGGCAGAGCTGTTCCACTCTCTCCATCCTGGAATGCACTCGCAGCCCTCGCTAAGACTATGTCACCATCCTGATATGCATTGCCTCACACAGAAGACTTTACCTGCGTCGCAAGAGAGAATACTGCATACAAACAGATCTTGTCACAAGACACTCCTGCCAACTCAGGGCTTTTCCTACACCGACTGGATAACTTGAGACCGCTGATTTGATCACGCAGTCATGCATCTGAGCCAGAAGAGAGAAAGCTGAACTTTTTCCAGATCTCCGGCAGTTGAGCGTCGGTTCTCATAACTTCATTTTCAGAGCTGTGCCTGCTTCTCATTCATACAGTTACAAACAACCAAAGCAGCGAACATCGCCAGTTTTCCACCAGTGGCCTGAGATTAGCTCCAGAAGTGGTTTTGGTTGGATTAACTGCCTTGCTAAAAGACATATTGGTGGCAGTTCGCCTGCTGGTGCACATCCAATTCATACACATTGTTTGTCTATAGATTTAAAATGTCAACTTACTGATTTTTATCCACACATGTATTAAGGAATACATAAATAATAATCTGTATTGTCTGCGAATGTGGAAATTTGCCGTCGGCTTCACAGGCTGGTCAGAAACACATCACACAGTAATAAAAAAGACATCATGCACAGTACAGACTACAGTAATGGACATTCAGTTTTCAGTTAGATTCACATCTTCTGTAAAAATGGTCTTAGATTATGCAAATGTGTGGCATGGTTACATAGTGCGATGTCAAGAAGTCACAGAATTAGAGGCAGGACTACTTATGAGGTATTCAGCAGCAGTGTTTTCTGTGGGAGAGGTGAGCTCCTTTGAGCGGTTTCACTTTAAAAACCTTTTTAAGAACCTAACCTAATTTAAAAGCATAATCTGTGTATTTTAAAATATCTGACATTTCTGACAGATCCAAGCCAATATTTATATGGCTGCAGTATTTAAATGAAAAATGAAATCCTCAATGTATCTTGTCTATCGTTTAGAAAAAGAAAACAGTGTAAATCAGTGGTTGTCTTGAAGGTGGGAATTAAATGTAAAAGTTATGGCGTGCTTTGAGAAGCTGTCTACAGTCGCGTAAATTAGATGTAGTCTGCAGTTAATGGGCTAAATCTTTCAAAACCACCGGTAGGCCCCTCGAAGGCTCCTTTAAGGTTACCACAGTCGTCCCAGTTTGTGTTGTAACTCTCTAGCAGACACACACACACACTCACAACGAAACCTAATAAAGTCTCAGAGTGGGTCAGATTGCCCACACTAACATAAAAATGGAGCAGAACCAGAAAAAGCACTCAGCTCACACCGCCGGTCCCTTGATAGAGTTACTTGACCAGACCTTAAACCTGGTCCACACTGTATACACAAGACAGGAATGAGTGTGTTAATCATGCCCTCTGACATTCGTGCTCTCGGTCATGCAGGCATACGTTCATTTTCGATATGTTGACACTCGTGCGGTCATTAATTTTCACAGTAAGAGGTCGTGGTTGTGCGTTCATTTGGAAAAAAGATAAACATGAAGGTAATGTCACACACTCAAGTCCTTATCCTGTGTCGTCCTCATCCAAACAATTCACAATTTATAATGAACAGATATTCCATTTCTTGTGTGTCAAAAGTGCACACACACACACACACACACACACACACACACACACACACACACACACTCTCTCAATCCCAATCAGCTGCTGTCAGCTGGATGCTGTTAGGGAGCGTTACTGGGGTTAGAGAAAAAAAGGAGAAGGGAGGCAGAGGAGGAATGCAATCTCAACACCTTCAGCTCCTGCCCTGTTCACCTTGCATGTTGTTCTGCAGGAATGCCATTAGCTAAGTGAAAAATGGTGATGTGTGTGCATGTTGTGTGTAAGTGTGTGTGTGCGTGTGTGTGTGTGTGTGTGTGTGTGGGTGGATGGGCGCGTGAATGTGAGCAGGCAAACGTCTGCATGCCACTCTCTGGGGTGTCTGAAGGTTATGCCTGTGTGTGTGTGTGTGTGTGTGTGTGTGTGTGTGTGTGTATCAAATGAATGTTGGGTCTTCAACAGCACTTTAATGTTGCAGATTAAGTAGGCACTAGCTGTGTGCTGATTGAAACCAGACTCTTTTGCTCAACTTCTTACACACATGCACACAAAAACCAGCACATTGTTTCAATGCACCCTTTTTTTTTTTTTTTTTTTTTTTTATGCCAAAATGCTTTATGCCCCTTTAAGGGAAAATTACTGCCCGAAGTGTAATGCATTGTGTCATCTAAGCTCTTAAGTTATCCACTGCATAGCAAATTTGTAACGGTCGATATCTGATTTGGAACCGAACTCTCCAAGTCTTCATGTGGCTGCAAATGAATTCCATCTCCTGTCAAAAGTTTCTCACACACAGTCCCTGTCTGTCACTGCAGCTTTCTGAATAAAGTACAGTACATCTCAATCAGACCTGGGTCACAGAAAACTGCAGGAACTAGGGGTGCTGAGGGGGCGGCAGCACCCCCTAAAACAAGGCTAGAACATGTGCCGATTTTACAAGAAGACCCGAATAATTAAGAATTTGTCAGAAACAGAACTTCACAAAGTTTAAAAGTTTCTCCAAACTCAACCACTCACAAAGCTGAGCGGTTTTATAAGGGAGTCTGGGAAATTTCTCTCCCTCTTCGTCTCCCTGTTGTTGTTGTTGTTGACTGTGTTTGCTTTGACTTATAGTGTGTCTGTGTTATGTTTGCCATCTACTGCCGTGCAAAACATTTCCAAATTGTTTCAAATACTAGATACATTACCCTGGCTATACACCGACTCCTCAGCATCACCAGCTGTGAATGACTCCCCGCTTCCTGCCTTTGCCGCACCCAGGACTGATTATGATTTCAGAGAGAGAAGTCATAGTAAAGATTAAGCTGTCATTTTAGAGCCAAACTCTCAGAGAACTAAATCAGACCAAGTATTATAAACA
This sequence comes from Acanthopagrus latus, assembly GCF_904848185.1. Lineage (NCBI taxonomy): Eukaryota > Metazoa > Chordata > Actinopteri > Spariformes > Sparidae > Acanthopagrus > Acanthopagrus latus. Next base: position 13,695,094 of record NC_051060.1, on the reverse strand, counting down.
TGCCCTCAAATGATCTTTGGAATACTCGGTCCCCAGCAGCAGCACCCCCCCCCCGCCCCCCCCCCCCATGTACGCTCCTAAAGGTTAAAGTCTGTTCAAATTATTGGCTTGCGGTCTGATCTCATCTCAGATTTAGCGTGGTTTAATATTTCATTATATCCCTTCTGGCTTATAGGGCTTTGTCCCAACTGTGTTCTGCATCGGTCAGCACATGGCCGGGCCGAACAGACACGTACGGACACGCACGCACACGCACACTCCGGCCCGCAGAGCCCAGTGAAAACAAAGCCGGGCTCTGCCAGTGTAAACACGGGCCATTGTTATGGGCACTCTTTTTCCCGCCTCGTATCTTCGCTCCCCGCGGCGACCCGGCACTCTGCGAGGTACAGCGCTGGCACGGCTCCCATTTTGTGCAGTTATATTAAGAGTTGCGAGTACTCATTTAGCATGCGTTTATGTGACCATGCCATTATGATGCAGGCCGTGGAGTGTGATTTATGTCCTTGGTTTCTCTCCCTTGCACTCCTCTTTCTCTCTTTTACTGCCTCACTTTTTTACTGCTTGGCTCCTTGCTCGTGGTCTGCGGGCACTTGCTTCGAGAGGTTTTTTTTTTTTTTTTTTTTTTGCCTTTTGACAATTATTTTTAGACAAGCAGCAGTCACTTCGCTGTACTGTACTGGCTATTGCCAGCAAAGTAAGTCCATGGACAAACATAACATGAGAAATGGCTGTGCGCAGGCATCTGGTGTGGCTGAGAGTGTGCATGTGCTTCTCTATAGTGTACCTCACGTACACATCCCTTAAATGTGTAAAAATGTGTGTGTGTGTCTGTCACATCGTGGCGTCTCTCAGCTGTGACCCTGGGCCACATGTGCAGCCAATTAGGGCCAATCAGAAGGCTGTAATCAGGGCGTGGCGTGGGGATGGTGGCAGCGTGGCAGTGGGGGAGTTTTAAGACCCATGATTAGTGTGTCAGACTGATGAGGACGGACAGGCGGAGCTGCCCAGGCCCGAATCCTATTTCTTCACTTCTCTGCCTCTTTCACCTCCACATGTGGGGAGCTCTTGTTTATTCAGCGTGTGCCAACCAGACCTGCACGAATCAGGGTTTCAAATTCTTGGGGTTTTTTTTTAACCTATTTAGGCGACAGATTGGTGCGGTTTGCCACATGAGATGATGCAATTACAGAGAGGTATTTAAATGTAAAACTGTATGTTTCTACAACTGGCACCCTACCTGACACCATATGAACTCTCCCCCGGCGCAGTAAGGTGAAGCCGCCTGAGCAGTTTTAATGACCAGAAATCATTTACCGCTTCTATTAGTCTGGCATCGACCTCTTGCCCTTTTTGCTCGTGGCAAGGAGAAAAGCAAAAGGCTGGAGCCAGATTCAGCGGACCTCTTTGAAGTCTGTCAGTAAACTGGCCCTGTTGATTGGCTGCAGCAAGATATCATCAGAAACTTTTCCTCTCACATGTGCATTGCTCCATACAGAGGATAATACGGTATGCATGGCAACAGGGGCAGAGGACTGGGGTGAAAAAGGGGACTGAGTCTGTTTTAAACTACATCCTGGTTCTCTTCGGGAAATGGCCTAAAGTATAGCCAACAGCAGGGTGAGATGGTGTATTTTCTTACTAGAAACTTGCCGGCACCTTATTTATTTATTTATTTAGGTATTTGTAGTAATAGAAGATGGTATTGTACAGACATAACTCCTCATTTCAGCTTCATGAATCAACTGAATCTTGTCTGTGTTGCGCTTTTAATGCATGCGTCAGGAATTAAGTTAGAAACAGGGCATGCAGCGTGCCACGTCATTTGGAGCCAGTTATGATGCTCCAATCTGAGACGATTAGTATCATGATAATAAAAATGACCAATTATATGGCTGACCCTCAGTCACGTCACATACAGTTAGGACACAATGTTCAGCGGCCTCTCCACCAACATGGAACAGGTTACATTTTGTTTTTTCAACTGATTTTACAACTGCAGGTTTTTCCTTGATCTTGAGTGTGAACCGAAGTCGGCGCGTCATATTCTACTGGAAACTAAAGCTGGTGTAAACACGGGCAGGTGTGCTTGATAACACAGAGGTTGGAAGAAGAAGGCATATTTCTCCTCAGGGGAATTCAGTTTCACAAACGGAGACTCAAATCACACGCACATGCACAAACAGGACCAATACACATGGATTAATGGAGAGCTGTTGGCACAGTGGGGGCTCCCCTGTATGAGGTGCCAGGTGCAGTTGGGGTTTGATGTCTTGCTCAAAGGCACCTCTGCAGTGATTAGGGGGGTGAACACACACCATATAGACTGGTTCAAGCAGCTCTTGAACCAGCAACCCTCATGTCCCAGCTGCTGAATTCTGCATCTTTGTGTGCCTTTCTTTGTGCAGATCACTGCAGAAATCACAAGTGCAACAGTTTAGCATCACAGTAGCACAGTAAAAATATTTCTGCGTGATAAATCTGACTGAATACCAAGACTTACAACAACTTGCACAGCTCCATCAATCCCATCCACGCCAGTTAGGTGTGGAGGAAGATGACGTCTAAGGAAAACAACTTCCATCTATTCCCCATATTTACTGCTGTTTGTTATGTGTCAGTCTAAAAGTAAAAACTGCATATTTTAAAATAATCTGTACCCTAGGTGTAAGCAGTTAAATGTTCCTGCTCAGTCTTGTGCTCATTGCTTACAATTGGAAAAATCTTGTAATGTGTCCAGGGTATAAACAGTGGAGCGGAGCTTTGTGGGGTCTGCTCTGCTCCTTCCTGCACTTTGATTGACTCTTGGGCCGTGGCCAAAATCCGTCTCTGGAAATTTGATCAGCGTGTTTATTCATCGGCCTTTAAACAAATGGTCCATTTTTACCCTAAATCACATGTCGCAGTTCCACTATTAGTGCTACTCATGTCAGCAAAAACCCGGCAGCTGATTATTCGTCATTGCCCGTTTGTTTGTGCCGAGCAGTGAAAATGCACGAATGGCAAACGGTCAGACTGACAGAAAGCTGGATGGCCGGTCATCTGTCGAGCTGTAAATCACCGCTGATCAACACGGTGACCGGAGCGTGGCCCGTCCTCCAGAAACCACATGTGAGCGGGCAGGAATGTATAGCCCACTGCTCTGTGGGTTTGTGTCTGGGGGAAAGAGTGCAGACTCCCTGACTCACAGGACACTGTGAGGTGGGGGGATGTGATGGGGGTGAGGAGGAGGAAGAGGAGGAGGAGGAGGGGGCAGCATAACTTTCGGGAATCAGAGTGCAAGTTCAGGAGGAGTGTGTGAATCACTGCCATCGTGCCATTTACAACTGCTGCTTACTCTCCCAGCACAATATACTCTCAGTTTAGCTACTTTCACTCCCATTACCAAGGAGGTTATATTTTTACCCTATTATATTTTTACCTTTTGTTTGGTTGGTTGGTTTGTCAGCAGGATTCCACAAAACTTGGATGGAGGATGAGTCTTGACCCAGACTAGACCCCATTAACTTTTGGTGCAGATCCAGTTAAAGGGACAGATCCAGGATTTTTTTATTACCGTCTTTAACATTGTGAGATGGGATGTTTTTGCTATATAAGGCACCTTTAGCAGCTAAAGTGCCGGATATTTACATCAGGAGTTTGTGGTGGTGGCCGAAGACAGAAACTGAATAAAGGCAAGAAACTCGACTGAACACTGATGTTCAACACGCATGTGTGTGTATGTGTGTGTGTGTTTGTTTGTGTTTGTATTTGCCATATCAGCTTAAAAGGTGTTAATAATTAATATCAGTTATAAACCCTTACCCACACTCAAGTGGCCAAAAAAAACCATTGGGAAATGTCATGTTTTCAAGAACACATACAAAAGAATATGATATTTATTTTTCTTTACATACTGATTATATAGATACATCTGTGATAAATGAGCATTAATTCAAATTTTCAAATCAAACTTTATCTAATTATCCTCTCTTTCGTTCTCTGATTCCCCCCCTCCCTTTGCTCTACCTATCCTTTTTCTTTGAAGTCCCAAAGAAGTTGCTCCAGGAGCAGGGACCCAGACCGCCGGTGTACTCCCCTCCACCCAGCGCCCATGACCCCAACATAGTGGGAGACAGCCCTCCAGAGGGGAGCTCAGTCAAAAGGCCCGACACTGTTCCAGGTGAGGATATAAGCTTATTTCACTCTCACACACACACTGACACACACTCACAGCCTCCCACGGAGAGCAGTTAACACTAAACAGTCCCGAGGCCTCCCAGGCATCAAGAGAAACAGTAACTTAGGTCTCAAGTCGGGGCATATATGTATGTATATAAAGTCACATGGGTTCAACTGTTTCCACATGTGTCCGAGGAGAGCCATCGGTTCGGACCATTTATGATCACTGGTCCTAAAAACACACTGCTTCCCAAGAGCCAATGATTGCACTTAGACGTGACCACAGTCTAAATCAGCCTATTCTCCCATAAAGAGAAAGAGAGAGAAGACAGAACGAGAACAATCAAATGAAAGAGAGAAAATAAAGGAGACGCCAGCAAGGAAGGAAGCTTAAACAAAGCTTTATTCATGAGGGATGGTGGCGTGCGTCCAGCACACCAAGTCCTCTGCTCAGCTACCGGCACTGTACTAATTAGGAGGATAGAGGAATAAATGAGGAGTTAAGAGAGGACAGGAGATATGTGCTGTCGTACTGACAGTTCCCAACGCATGACTGACTTCACTTCCTCGCACCGGCATCAAATGCTTGGCTCACCGAGAAAAACCTGTTTCCATCTCTGATGCACTGATAGGGGACAAAACTACATGAAGAGGCGACATGAGGAAAAATATGAAGGCGGAACAAGAAACTTTTTACTGTAAATATGTGATTTTGTCAGATCATTTGTCTCCTTTCACCTTGTCTTTGTTTATTTTCAAACAAGCCAAGGGATGGATGTGAAGAAACACATGTGATCCTTCTGCTTGACCAACATCTGTTTTCTAAACAGCTGGATGATTTTCCCAGGAATAGTTTGACTGTGCATCTTCATATCTGCGCAATACATGCTATAATCAACAGCCAGTTAGCTTAGCACAAAGATTTGATAGAGGAGAATACAGCAACCCCAGTCAACGAAAGATATGTGTAGAACTATTTCTCGGCCGGGTGCAGCGACTCTTCAAAGTGACTGCATGCAGCCAAGAAATAGTCCAGGACACAACTCCCCATTAATATCATAACTTATCATTTTAAACAACCAACAGCATTTAGCCTTGCATGGTAATTAGTGAGCTTTTTTTAAGGCTAACTGTTTCCTCGTACTTCCAGTCTTTATGCTAAGCTAAGCTAACTGGCTGCTGGCTCAGAGCTTCGTCTTAATCTCTCATCCATCTCTAAGCAGGAAACAAATGAGCATATTTCCAAAATGGGGTCATCCAAAGGCCAAGAGACAGTTAGGGAACTAGTTTTTGGGCGGATGCAGTGACTCGCTGTAGACTTGTTAACACCATTAGGTTGCTTGGCAACCAGCAAAGACTCCACAAAGTCACCACTCCCTGCTAAAAAGTAGCCCAGTTTAAAACTTGCCTAGCATATTATTCAGAGCTGTTCCCTTTCTACATAGCCAGGCTAACTGTTTCCTCCTACTTGCAGTCTTTATGCTAAGCTAATCAAACCAAACTGATTGCTGGCTCCAGCTTTGTCTTTATCTTAGTTAGTTAAGCATAGTTCCAAAATGTTGTTATCCAAAGGCTGATGCTGGCTTTCTTTAAACTAACTTGCCCTCACATATGCTCTACGTTCTCGATTCTTTATCCCTGTCTTTTCACTTATCTGTCATGCGTTTCTTGATGTATTTATGAATTATTTGAGTCCAAAGCTTCATGGCTTTGTTGGAAGTATCACTGTATCACGTGAATTTCCTAGTCGCCTGACTTATGTGCATCTTGAAAAACTTTTCGGATCTCGTGTAGACTTTAGAATAAAACTTTATGAATTCCAACACTACTTGGCAGGGCAAGATCATTTTGTAGGAGCTGACCCACCCGTTAGAAAGGTTAAAGAGGTTAAAGTCAGAAACCACAAAATTCCTTTTTCTTTTTATTGTCTCCATCTTTGGTCCAAATTGCTTGTTGCTGTGGCGTGTGACTGTTTCTCCCAGTGATTATTTGGCCACTACGATGTAGTCTTTTTCCTGGAATTTTTCTCTCGGTGAACTCCTGTTTTATTGGCTCTTCAGCCATGATGTACTGTACTGAATATTCCCAGTCAGTTTACTACCCAGTCCACTTATGTGTCTTCTAAACACACCTCTGTTGCTGGTGCTGAAAACATACAATACTGAACACACTGTACGACACGGGTCATTTGTGTCATAATATTTTTAAAACATCTTTTTAAGTAAATGATGAAGAAATTGGATAATAAATAATCATTTCACCTGAATTCATGATTTTGAATTCTTTAATCAAAAGAGCAATTACTGCATCTTCCATCATTACGTATTTTGTGCTTTCTCTCGCTGTTTTCTGTTGATGATTTGTCTGCCTATTTTTACTCGTGTTCGACAGAGGGATTGTGGCCCATTGGTTGAATGTTAGCTGATGTGTGCGTCACAACAGTGGGTCCAGGTGGAAACACTTACCTCCTCAGTGAGCAATTCCTGTCTAAACTGCATTTATCAGATAAAGAGAAGCCTGACGCACCTTAGAGCCTCTGCAATTAGAGGTCACCGGTGTGGGTGACAGATCACCGGAAAAAAATCAAGCATGTAAATATGACTATGCACACAGGACTGAATGCTCTTGTTTGTTTCGACAGTCTTATCATAAGGGTTGTTTTTTCAGTGATGCAACGCTTATTCTTGGAGTTAAGGTTACTCTAACCCACCTAAACCCGCTTCAGGTTAACCAGATGAGACTGTGCTCAGAAAATGAGTATCTGACTAATCAAATCACTCTGTTCTCTGACCTCAACTCCCCCGTTCTGCCTATACACAACACAAGCCAGCAAGTAAACACTGAAAGAATCTGTGGTGAAAATCCAGAGGAGGAAACAGTCGCTCCCGTCTATAAATAGATCTTTTTTCTGAGATTTCCAGCTTTTGAAATGTTGCCAGAGTGCAAACTTTTCCCATGTGGCTCTCTGTTTCTTAACGACCTGAGTCAGAGCAAGTTTGACAGAAGCGGATGTTGTGTTATCTTCTGAATCACACAACTCTCTGCGAACATGTGTGTGTCTTTATGAGTGATGCATCTTTTATCAGAAGCCTATCTCCTAAAAAACGAAAAACCACAGAGAGACTGCAGATGACTCAGTGGTCTGAATGTTGTAGTCACAATGCCTCAGAGACAATACGCTCTTTTTTTTACTGTAAATGACCGAAATAGCGCCGTCATAGTCTGACTGTACATGCGGTAACGAACCCACTCCTGTGTGTCATTGAACGTGGGCCCACAGATGTTGATCTTCCGGATGTATCCACGTTCTACATTGATCGTTTTAAACCTTCTGGTTTTGGGGTTGTTTTCAGAGGCCTGCAGCCAAACAGTTTAATTTATCCTCCAGTTTTTTGTTTTTTTTTCTGGTAAACCTGCTTCAAATCAAACCTTGTTGCACAACAATTTCAATCTTAAATGTTTTTCGTTGCAACAAGCTTTGACCTTCCATCCCAGCACAACATTACCCCCTACATCGATCTGACTTTGGTGGAGAGTATGGAGGCCTATTAGGGGCTTTATTAAAATGCAAAATGTAATGTAATGTTAAAACCTAATGCCACTGTGAGATTACATTTTCATCATCAAGTTTATGTTATCATTTTTCCAAATGTCAATGGAACGCCCATAGGAAGCAATGAAAGTGAAAATGGATTATTGCATTTTCATTTTGGAAAATATGGAAAGTTCTTGAAAATGAAAATGTAATTCCACAATTAGAATTGTCCACATGTGTTATTTGAGTAAAAGTGAAAATGCATTTGCCATTTGTTTTTGCATTTCCATGTCCTCATATGGGTGATCCATAGAAAACTATAATGCCGTTGTGGAATTACTTTTTTATTTTCAAGTTTACATTGTCATTTTAAAGGTCATACTGTAAAAAAAAAAACGTTCCTGCTCTGTCTCCTTTTGCAGATAGGAAGAAGATCAGGGAGACGAACCCCAACGAGGAGAAGTTTTCCGAACCCGGAGGAGGAGAAAGTCCGCTTCAGCCTCCAGACATGAATCCCATCATCAACTCCACCTCTAGCCCCAACATGGCCCTCATCAGCAACGCGCTGGCGGCCTACACTTATATATCAGGCAAGGCAACGGTCATAAAATCTTGTGTTCCGTGTTACATTATGGGCTCGGATCTTAATCTTCAAGTGCTGTATCTGATTACTTCTCGGGAGAGTGATATAAGTAACACTGAGATCCGAGAGTGCAGTTTCATGTGTGCTACTTGTGTGTGGCGCGTTATCTTTTGGGGTAATATCCCCCATTTCCTTTTTCCTGAGACTGAAAGGTGGGTTAATGTGGGCCAGAGGAATGCAGATGTTATGCAGAGATAAACTACATACACACCTTACACACACACACACACACACACACACACACACACACACTGTCAGTCACCTGCTTCAACAGACACTGCTAGAACAGACACTGCTATAGTTTGTTTGGATACTTCCCATTTTATTATGAGGCCATTCTGTGACTCAAATAAACAGTTTATATATAATGAAATGCAGGCACACAGTCAAATAAACATACAGTCCATATGCTGAAACCATGTAGGGTCGGCTAAGAGAGCTTTAAACGTGTTTGAAAAGTTTTCTCACTTTAGAAAGCTGCAATAAAACTTAACAACCTGCTTTAATAGAATGCATTTTATTGAGGGAATATTACACCAATCACAATAATGTATGACCTTTAAGTGTTTTATTAAAAAAAGAAAACTTTAACTGGACATTTTGAAAACGTGTTACTAATAGTTACACTTTATTACGCTTTGCATTTGGAACAACTGTCTGTCCGCCCAATATGAAAATATGCATTTTTCCTCTTCCCTTCATTGCTATGTTTAGAAGTTTTAAATCTGTGTTGAACTGTCCCTTTAACTAACATTAACAATGTCTAAAAAAGACCTTTCTGAAGGGGGTTAGCAGAATTTGTGAGACATTTCCAGGAGACCAAGCTAAGGAAATGAGTAATATATGAGTTGTGAGTCTGCAGCCAGTGCTCATGACCGTCTGTGAGCCAGCATGCAAAAATATTTCTTAACAACGCAGCTGAACAGGTCAGAGGGAAACAAAAGAGATCCAGCAGCAGTCACAAAGATCCAATTAAAAGTTTGACGTGTTTTCTGTCTTCCTCGCCCATAACAGACCACCCGGAGAGGGCAGCGCTCTTCTTCGTCTGCGGCGTGTGTTTGGGCCTCTTCCTCACGCTCTTCGCCCTGGTGATCCAGATCTCCTGTCGCACCGACTGCCAGCCCCGTCAGCGACCTCCCGCCAAGAAACGCGCGCGCCCCGCCGACTCGTCCTCCGACTCCAGCGACTCGGACTCGGACTGGGACACCACCTCGGACCTGTCGGCTCGGCGGCACCGGCGATTCGAGCGCACGCTCAACATGAACGTGTTCACGTCGGCGGAGGAGCTGGAGAGAGCGCAGAGGCTCGAGGAGAGGGAGCGGATCATCCGAGAGATATGGATGAACGGGCAGCCTGACATCCCTGGGACGCGGAGCCTCAACCGGTATTACTGAGAGGCTTCTTCTCTCGAAACAGCTTACTTGACTTGAACGAAAATTAGGACACACTTGGGTTGTAAAAGGGCAAGAGACGTGACCCTTACGAAGCTTTATAAGCAAGCATGCAAAAGTGACTCGCTCACACTGATGAGGACAGTGGAAGGTATTGCAGACTTTATTGCAGACTTGGGAAGAAAGTCCTCCCTCTCTGTTGGTTTGTATGTTCCTCTGGGTATCATAAGCTGCACCCCCTTCAGTAAGAGAATAAGCTCCCCACTCTGCGTGGTAAGCTCACCTCTTTCTGCCGGAAACGAGGGGTGAAAGGCTACACTGCCTTGCCCGTGACCTCAGCAGGCCTGTTTTGAAGTGGGGATTTATGGGTTTGCTGCCTTAGACACACGCAGGCCTGTCGAGAGTACATGGTGACTGAAGGGCCGAGGCCTCAGAACGTGAGGCAGCTGCGAAAAAAGACTGCGACGCTTGGGGCTTTACGCTCGGCACCCTCCAGTATTCAAGTGTGGACTTCACAGAGGGGCAGCGTAAGGCAGAACGAAGTGTACTCTGGACAATGTAAGACAATCTTTCCACAATCTAACCACGCTGCCTTTTGAACTTCATCCAGAACCAAAAGATTTTTTTTTTTTTGTGGGAATTCATCTCAGCCCTTTATGAAATCTATTTTATAATATTTAATAGTTTATTGATGTTGTGTATTTTTGTTCTCAAGTATGGTTTATTATGAGATATTTTTATACTTGGCGAAGGTTGTCTGGCACCTCAGGGATGCAATCCTATTGTTTCTGTGTTTGGTTGATGTGTTTGCTTCCTAAGAAGGGGATCGGCCCATTTTTAAACAGCTTATGTCAGCATTTAAAGAAAAGAATTAGAAAAAATATTGTATAAATAAAGAGCCTCAAAGAGGTTTTTAGTGATTTAATCTTATTTTTGATACAGTATGTTTAATTCACAGTGCAGTGCCTTTTCTAGCTATTAAGTCACTGTTGTCAAGAGTGCAGCTAGTGTTTAATTTCAATAACTGGTCAGAGGATTTATGAATCGGATAGCCCAAATTTATCTCATCATGTGTGTATTCCCTTTTATCATTACTGTAGCTTTGCTGAGGTGGAGCTTGTGTCACATTTGAATGTCTCTGTCACACGTTGCACTTGCACGGAACCAGAATATGCCAATTTTGTACAAGTGAATTTGCCTTCGAAATGATCTGTCTCTGAAAGAAACCTGCAAAATTCCAGGTCTCATGTTAGCTGTCGCCCCTTTGTCAAAGATACCAGTGCTAAACCAGATGCTTGTGCTCATCGCTGCTCATCTGGAGAAGGAACCAGCACTGATAAGAGGTTCACAGTGGACGTGCAAACTGCCAGTTTAATAAAATAAGCTATTGTCAATCCAGTTCTGTTTGCGCTGCCCTGGATTCAACCATAGAATTTATAACAGTTCTGAGGAACAGCTTGGTATTTTTTTTTTTTTTCCTGACTGAGAGTTTAATTGAGAGTACACAGGACATATTAGGGTCATCCACATAAAGACTGCCACACTATATAGTTTTTATAAAGACAGTTTTTAAATGTGTTTCAATTTGAATGGGATTCAAATGTGCCAATAGCTGGTAAAGTGAGACCAAAATATGACTCCTGTGCTTGGAATAAACTGTGTTTAAAAAAAAAAAAAAAAAGAAATCCAACTCATCCGCTGTCTTGTTTATTCTTGCACATTCGTTTTTTTCCCCCGAAATCGTGTTTTGCATTTAAAATGTCACTTCAAATGTTCACAGCGCCTCTTTTACAGTCCAGATATGCACAGTAATTGCCCTGTACTGTGGAAAAAAGGCACTCCTCTAATCTTATAATGATATAATACTACATTACAGACATATAGAGTAAACACTGTGGAACAAGAACTCATCATGAAGTCATCAATGGGATTGGTTGGTGTTGCTCGCCCCCTGCTGGTGAAGTCGGAGCTCTGCAGTTGGTTTAGTAGAATGTACAGAATAAAATGACGAATGTATATTTGTTAAGTTATTTTTAGGTGTCGCAAATCATTTTCAGATTTCAGATTATAGGTTATTACAGCACTCAACACAGAACGTTTTTAATAATTGCACTAATTATGAAAAACATCTTGATATTAAGGATTATATGCTACTTTAGGTTTTAATGTTTTTTATTTGTTGGTTTTTTTTTGTGGGGGTCAACGTAGATATTATTTCTATGTTTTTCATTCCGAATTTATTTTAGTTTTCAGTTTTCTAATTTTTCTAAACATTTCTCGAAATTGTTGCTCTCGTGCGTCTCCATGGAGACAGTAAACTCACCTCGGGGGAGCTGCTGGAAGCTTTAACGTCCACACGCTAACAAAACCTCATTTCAGCCACATTTTTACGACAATAATACTGTTTAACATCGTATAGAGGTGAGGAAGTAGGCGAACATACTTCAAAAAAAGAGCAATGTCGTGGAACTGGAACAGCCACGGGCTACCATTTTTACCGGGATACTCATTTCGGGATGTAACGGTAAGACTGTCGGTTACTTAAAGTTACAGTAGACATAACTAGCTAGCTTGATTAATTATGTTTATGGGTAACTTAACGGGTTTTTTTCCTAACGTTTGACTAACATTAAGGTGTTTGTGTTTCGCAAGATAAGTCGCTGTTTTCTTTGTGTAATGGAATTCCTGCATTGCTTCAATTTTTATGTTGAATAACTGTCGCCGTTTTAATAAAACGGGATGCTATTAGCTAAAATCACTAACTGTTGTGTTGCCACAGTATCCGTTACTAGCTTGAGACACATACACATACCGGTACTCTGTTGAAGATTGCACAGTGATGGAAAGTAACTACCTGCTAAAGTACTGTAATTAAGTACAATTTTTAGGTACTTGTACTTTACTTACTAGTATTTAATTGTCCTCCTCCTGATACTTCCACGACATTTTGAAGGCAAAAGTAAAGATACTGTTTTAACTGTTAATGGGTAGAGGATCTGATATTAAATGTACTTAAATACTGAATAGTATTCCCACTATACTAACTTTATACTTCAACTCCACGACATTTTGGAGGCACGTATTGTCCTTTTTACTCCTACATTTATTTGACAACTGTAGTTACTAGTTATTTTCGATTTGCACATTGCTTGCTGCATCAGGGCCAAAGCTCCATGACCTTTAGTTTACAACGTAAGTCACTCTGTACTTTGCAGACATGCTTGATGTGTCCAGTGTTGTAAAGAGAACCCGAATTCAACATGGGTAAAAGTAAATATATCATGTTAATATATTGCTTTTTTTAAAAGTGGAAGTCATACAGACAAAGTATCTGATATAAAATTAACCCAAGTACAAGTAAAATGAATTATACATATATTTACATGTATAGTATAATAGTAATATTGTCACATCACACTGTTTATGAATACACTGTTAATATTTGTACATATTATGTATATACAAGTGTATTTCATTTTTTTTTTTACCTTTTTTTTTATCATATTGTTTATTTTTGACTATTATTATTGTTTATTGTTAAATTGAACAGTCCTTTGGCGTTGTGACACACAAATGTCCCTGTTTGCAGGATTAATAAAGGAACTCTGAAGCTATCAAACAGATGTAGCAGAGTTAAAAAAAAAAAAAAAAAAGCTCAATTCTTCCACTCCGAATCAAGTAGAGGAAAATGGAAAAAAAGAAAAAAAAACTTGAGTAAATATACTTTCACCAGTGGCTACATAGGATACAGTCTAGAGTTTACTTGTAATTTTATATTAAGTATTTTTTATTGCTGGAAACATACTTTTGATGATTTTAATATCAGATCCTTTAAGACTTTAACACAAGTACTGTTTATATGGATGACTTTCACTTTTAACAAGGTAACATTTCAAAACAATACCTTTACTCAAGTATGAGTTTTAACAATGTTAATGCGTTGTCATGTTATTCTATCCACCGCTATATCTCATACAACACTCTGTGTAGCGCAGTATCTTGTCCGACAGCAGACACACAGTAATCACCCTTTGAGTATACACACCTGCGTCAGTGTTGCAAATAAATAATAATGATAATAATACATTTCTATTTTTGTTTCGATTTACAAGTGTTAATTTACTCCCTCATCAATAATCTTTCTCTGCAGAAGTCAGCCTTCCATCGTCCACAGACACTGGGCTACAAGAATGGCTATGCTCTGTCCCGTCGCCCCGCTGCAGGCATTGGACAGGATCCCCTTTTATCAGAGCAGCTGATCCAGCAGGAAATCAGTGAATTGTCCCTTCAGACACATGATATGACTTATGGCTCCTATGAGCGGGACCTCCCTAAAGACTTCATCCCAGCTCATGTGGCCCTTGACAAGAAGGTAAAATTGCACCTACAAATGTCCGGAACTGGAAGATTTTTCTTGTCGTCCATCACATTCCTCCTTTGTCTGTTCTTCACCACCCGCATGTCTCGTAGGTGTTGCGCTTCTATGCATACTTTGTGGAAAAAATCCTGTGCTCCCCTGAAGAGGACTGCCGTGTGCGCTCCGTGGTCATTTACTACTACCTTGAGGATGACAGCATTTGCATCATTGAGCCCACAGTGCAGGATTCCGGGATGCTGCAGGGGAAACGGATCAAACGCCAGCGTCTCCCCAAGAATGAACACGGAGACCATCACCTGTGGAAAGACCTGAACCTTGGCATAGACCTGGAGGTGTATGGGGTCAAGTACCACATCACAGATTGTGACGCTTTTACAAAGGTACAACAACACTCACCTGTATTAATGCTCTCACTGAGACAAAAATATACATATTTTATATAGAGTACACCCTATATTGTGGACCTGTTTCTTTCATTGATCATGTATAGGAATTCATGGAGAGTGAGGGAATTGTTCTGAATGATCCCGAGCCTACGCCTGTGGATGCTTACAGCAAACGACGCACTAACCCCCAGCCTTCCTTCACAAAACCCTCCGAATTCAACCACACCCAACAGTTTCTCACCATGGATTGTAAGGTATAGGAAATTCCCTCCCTTCCAAACTCACTGGGTAACCATTGCAAACCCTATCTGGACAGCAGTTAACATTGAAGCAGAGTACAATAATAGCTTCTAACCAAGCTATTTAGAAAGCAACAATGATCTACAATGATGGCATATTGTTCAATTTTTTAAAATATCCCCTCTCAAGAGACTGCAAATACTTTTACGAGTAAAATAATGTATCGTGTGACGATTGATAATTTGTTGTCATTATTCTGCAATCAACATCAAAATGATAAGTTAAAGCAAAATATGTGTTCCCACTTTCAAACCTCTCTCTTGTTTTAATCGTTGTGAGCTTCTGTAATGCCTGCTAGGTCTTGTTATATTAACTTTGATCCATGTCTCAAACTGTACCGTGTTGAATTCGCAGGGCCTTCAAAGTCTTTAAAAAGACCTTTCAATTTGTCATTTAAGAAGGTGTGGGAACCCTCGCGTTCCCTGAGATTTTACATATCAGAATTCCAATTCTAGTTTCAAGCTCATAACCTCTTCTTGGTCAGGTGCTGCGTTTCTTTGCCCTGTGGGACGATGCTGACTCTCTGTATGGGGACACCAGGCCTGTAACCATCCATTATTTCTTGTCGGACGACACAGTAGAGGTCAGAGAGGATCACAAACCCAACAGCGGGCGGGATCCCTTCCCTGTCCTGATGCGCAGACAGAGGCTGCCCAAGAAAATCAAACCAGAGTCTGGTAAGAAGCAGTGGTGGGCTGCTTTTAGCTTCATATATCATTTCATTAGATTTGATACAATGCTTTGGTCATGCTTTTGGTCATATTTTTGTCAGCTATTTTATGTACCACACTACGATTGTATATTACAATAATTTAATGTGATCTATATAGTGTGATTCATACAAAAAGATACAATATAATGTACTTTTATTTCTTGCACCATTACTTGACCTAAAAATTAACATTAACTAAACTAACTAAATGAGACAATAAAAAAGGGATTTAAAAACAAAAGATAAATACTAAGACATGGTATTCGTATTACATTTTTTTCCAGAGACCTTTCCCAGCTGCGTGCTGGAGGTTTCAACACAGGAAGTGGATGAGTACTACTCCCCCAAAGACTTCCAGCTCGGTAAAACGATTACGCTGCTATGTCGTCGCTTCCAGCTGTACGACTGTGATGGCTTCACTAAAGAGTATTACCAGGAGAACCATCCTGACATGGAGATGAAACCAATAGAGGTCCCAAAAAAAACAGACACGTCTCAGGCGACGAAGAAGGTGAGAAACTGAAATGTGTTTGTCATCTTTTCGTCTTTTTTTTTTTTTTTTTTACAAAACATCCGTACTGCCAGAGAGCATGTGACTTAATGTTGTTATAAATAACATTTTTTTGTTTCTTACCGTGTTTACAGGAGGTTCCTCCCTACAATGGTTTTGGTTCACTTGAAGACTCTCTCCAGAACTGTTTGTCTTTAATTCCCCAGCCTCCCAAAAAGAACATACTGAAGATGCTAGAAAACAGCAACAAAGTGCTTCGCTACACTGCCAGGCTGGTGAGAAAAACCTCTGAATGACTGCTGGTTGGTCATACCTATTTGCAAGTCATCAGAATGTCCATAAACAAGGCTGAGTAACCCATTACTAAAAAGAGCCATGCTGCATTCTACATTCTACATTGTAGCCCCAGGTTCAAAACATTGTGAGTAAATAACTACTGACCTGACAAAGAGCTCATTTCTCATCTTATTTAAGCTGAACTGTGTTTCTGACATTTCAGGACTCACAGAATCCAAAGGATGAGGGCAGACCTTTCGTACTGTCCTACTCCCTGTCCGATGACACAATCAGTATTTTTGAAAGGCCCACTCGCAACTCTGGCATCATCAGTGGCAAGTTCCTGGAAAAGACGCGCGTCCCCAAGCCGGGCACTACAGTGGAGAATCCTGAGTTCTACTCACCTGCAGACTTTGCTATTGGAGCCACTGTGGAAGGTAACTTTTTCTTGTTTTAAGTCTTTTATTATGTTATGTCTTTGTTTACAAAAGGAATATTTCTGAATATTTATTTTTCTTTTAGTTTTCAACCACCGCTTTGTGTTGACCGATGCTGACCACTATGTCCTGACGTACCTGGAGTCCATCTCAAGCCAGATCCCTTGTCAGACACTGGAGTCTTTGAGGCAGAAGCTGGGTGTGGAAACATCGAGTAACCAGCCAGTTGACCAAAATGGTAAAAACCAAATTGGGAAAATTCAGGAAAATATGCTTCGCTATAATTGTCTAGCAATACAAGATTTCTTCCAGAAAATATCACTTTTTAGAATTTTGGACAACAATTTATGCACCAATTTTAATGTTTTATTTTTTTCATTCTTTGTCAGGTGATGATGTAGCAGAGCAATCTTCATGATGTCCTGGAAGGCTGGAATGCCCCAGACGTTGTTCACTACCTAATTAAATCTAATTCAAAGCGTTTGCAGAATGTTTCTTGATATAATTAATAAATAAACACTGGAGTTGCTGCAGAAAGGATAGTCTCAAAAATCTGACAGCTTCTGGAAATGTATCAAATACAACCCTGATTAAAAAAAAAAAAGTTGTGTGAAACAAACAGAATATGATAGTTTGCTAATTCTTACAAAACATTACAAAGACAATATATTTAATGTATTACCTCATTTTACTTTATTAAATGTTAATAACTTGATTTTTGTAAACAAAACAAAAAAAACATGCTGATTCTGAATGTCATGCCAGCAACACATTTCAAACAAGTCAGGACAGGGGAGACAAAAGACTGGGATAGTTGTGGAATGCTCCGAAAATAGATAGCTCCGGTTCATTCGTAACATGTGACAGTATCATGATTGGATATTAAAGGGGTGTCCTGGAAAAGGCTCAGTTGTTCCAAAGCAAGGATGGGATGAGGTTCACCACTTTGTGAAACACATGACTGTATGATGGATATAACTACATAGGCTCAGAAACAGTTTGCAAAACAAATGTCGTTTATCAAGGTTTGTTTGTAAATGATTGCATTCTGTGTTCAATTCATGTTTTCCATAGCATCCATGTAAAATCTGCCGCCATTTGTTCGTCTTTACCAATTACAAACATTGAGATTTGTTGTTATGGTGAGCCAGGTGTAGAAAATGAAAACAGAAAATGTAGAATACTTCACAATCAAGTCCCACAATCTATTTCAGGAAAATGCATTATTTAATAAAGTAATTAACAAAACAATTAAAAGAAAAAAACAAAAAACAAACATGGAATGGCATGCGGTAATATCCAACATACATACTTGATGCTTATCTGTTAAGTGACCAGTGACAAATGTTTTTCGACAGACATAAACTGTTGGGGCGAGCTCAGGTGGCCACTCCACTGGTCCCTTCCATGGAGCAGTGAAGGGATGATGTTGAGGCCAGCATACAGTAAGCTCGTATCAAACCATATCATCAGTAACATTCTCTGCTGAAATGGACCAGACAAAAAAAAAACAAAAAAACAAGCAAAGCCGGCTCAATGGGAAGAGCTGAAAAAAAAAAAAAAGCTGTGACATGAGACAACACTGCAACCAATACAGTACTTGTGTATGAGGATATGCATCATCACTGACAGACACAGCAAACGTGTGCTGCATACTGCGTTCACTTTACATTTGAATCATACAATAGTGCTCCTTAGGGTGGGATAGCAGGCTGCGTGGCTGTATAAAAAAAAAATACTGATATGATGAGAGGAGTAAATGTCTGTTGGGCTTGAGGGGTTTTCGTTTTCCAGCATTCAAGCCTAAGTCTGTGGGTGACCGAGTCCCTGGAACGTCTCAGGGCATACTCAACAAGGGGCTTGGTGGCCAGCGGCTGCCAGCTTCCCTGTTGTGGGGGATGAGAAACCTTACCCGGGGCTAAGGCCACTTGTTTGGGGCAGTCAGCGTGCTGTCTTAGGGGGATTTGAGTTTTTTGGTCCGAGGAGAGGCTCCGTTTTCAGCTTTCAGAACTCCGTTTTCATGGTGGCCAACTACAAAGAGAAGAGGTGAGAAGTCAGTAGATGTGCCTTTGACTGTTTAAACATGGATGACATGAGTTTCGTAGATTTGCTTCCTCTGACGATTCTGGCAGGCTATTTAAACTATGATACTGATTGCATAATGTAATGGCTGTAGAATTACGACACTATCCGCGTATAAATTGGTTCCCTATAAACCCTGCCTTTACTTTGCTATTCTGTCTTCAAACAGGCTGGATTTTTTCCAGAAAAATTTAGGTGAATTACAGCACCAAGGAGGTGCGTCATTATTGCACAACCAAAAACATGAAGAGCCATTGTTTTGCCCTGGTTGCTATCCTAGAACAACTGGAATAACTGTGGAAACTCAACACAGCAAAAGGAAAAACAGCTTCACTGATGGAAGAGGCAAACAAGGTGAAGATGGAGACTGACAGAAACCAAGGTACAGGCGTTCACTCCAAAAACACTCTGGAGTTTTGTCAAAGTCTGTTCCCTCTCTGACGTGTTCTACCTTATCACGAGGACACAACATGCTTCAAAACCAGTTTTCCTTCTACTAGATCGGTAAGTTACATAACCTGCCTTTTTAACTGGAAGTTTTCTTTTCATAGGACTGAGATCGAACTTCTCGGTCAAACTTGGGGACTTGCGCTTGTTGTTTGCTCTGGATAGTAGCCAGGCTGCTAGCAAAAGCAAGGAATGATGGGCGAGAGATGGGGACACAACTTTCATTTTTATTGAGGAATTAAGTCACGTTCCTGATGAACGTTGTTCCCTGATGACATCAGTGTGAGACATGTTTGAGCCGGTGTTGGCACTCACGTGAGTCTCTCTTAAGCGGCCGTAGGACTTGCTTTGTGGCAGTCTTCTTGCGCACGGCCTGTTCGTGTCTGAACTCTCTCCAACGCCTCAGCTGGAAGCGGATAAACTTCCAGAGTAGCCAAGATTGTGTCAAACATACCAGGAGTAGAACGGTCATCCTAGAGGGGCACAAAGGTTAGGTGATTAGTGTTATTGTATGTTTAGAGGACAGCGGACCTGATATTCACAACAAGGCAGATCATGGTTTAGTTTGGCCTCGTTGTCCCATTTCCTGTCTGCATCCACTGTGAATCTATCCCTGCCAACATTCGGTGTGAATCTGTGTTGTAAAACCATAAAACATTTAAAAGTCAACACTTTTTTATGGTGTTTTGACCGCACAGTTGTTACCGCGGCCGTAAAAAGTAATACAACAACATGAATCATTATCCACGGATGTTGGACACGGGTCATCACCTTATCAGTACAGTGTTGAAGTTGCCCATCTCCAAGTCCAGCCCCTGGTTCTCTGCACGAGCCAAGCCAAACCCAACGGCCAGGAACATCAGGGTCAGAGTGGCCATCCGTGTAAACACAAAGCTGACTGCCCACATGTCAAACCTGAAGGGCGACACGCAGTCAAAAGATGTAGTCAATAAAAAACAAAAGCTGCCGAGCTGAACAGTTAAAAAACCCGGTTGAGGTTACTCACATTTTCTGATGGTTCTCGTCAGTGAAGTAAAAGAGCCTGGCAATGTGGAAGCCCAGCTCGGACACATACTGCAGAAAGAGGAGTACCAGACCCACACGACTCATACTGGACAAGAAAGAAGGGAGAGGAGTTTCAAAACTTAAACCTCAGAGTGTTTCTGACAAGCTTTGTAAATTTGCAGCTCCCCTCTACTGGACGCTTACTTTAACAAATACGCTGCAGAGATGTGCAGCAGATACAGACAGATGTACTGGAGCTGACGAGAAATCTCCTCCTGGAAAAAAACAAAAACAACAACAACAAAAAACAGCCTTTTATTTACGAAGGTACTCGTCCTCTCAATCTTGGAGTTCTTTTTGCCCTTTCGCACTCTTCAAATAATGTGGAAATAGTGTAAAAGCAGAATATACGTGAGCTGACACAAATACGCTCAAGCTTATCTAGTCACACTCCAGTACTCCCCTCCAGTTCCCAGGGCCTCCTTTACTGACCTTGCGTACTTTCTGGAAGTAGAGCTCTGGCAAGGCGTGGAGCCAGTAGGCCAGCTGAGTGAGGTAGAAAAACTTCACCTGAAACCTGGAGCGAGAGAGAGAAAATTTACAGTGCTGCCACAGTGATACATTCCCAGTTTTGTTTGTCTCTCATGACGATGCAACTGCTCAAAAAACGAACCTCTGGAAAAACCTGGTCCAAACGTAGACAGAGCCGAGTGAAAAGCAAAAAAAAAATGTCTCTGTGCTGAACTGTGTTAAATGGGTTATTTTTAATCCTCCTAACTGAAAATGGAAACCGTGTTTCACATTTACATAAATGTTTCTGAAATCAGCCGGCTGAAGAACCTGACTAAACTCTGTGATTTATGTGAACACAGCTGGTCGGAGCACTTGTTCAGGTTTTGGGCTGTGTGTGTGTGTGTGTGTGTGTGTGTGTGTGTGTGTGTGTGTGTGTGCCAGGTGCACACAGAAGGCTGTTCAGCACTGCACATGTAAGGAAACGATGATAAGCTACAGGCGGTGCACAAAAGATGGATAACCAACCTGCCAAAGCAAACAAGTGGGAGTCCCAAAAGATTTACTGTGTGGCAATTATTTCGTAGACTCATTTTCAACTCTTGGTAACCTAAACCAGCTGCTGCATTATTATAGCACCCTGTGTGAAAATCTGATTATAATGTATTTTGTTTTTCAGTGGATATAAAGCGCATATGTGCATATGCCTAAATCAGTGTGTTTAACGGGGTTCAGCTTCTTAGACATCGAATTCAAGGTAATTTCGAGAACTCTCCAGTCCCAATTCCCTAAAGCTTAAGAACCCAGCGAGGCCTCCTTTGAGACATGGAGCAAGGGTAACTCAGTGATTGGTTTGCCATTTCATGCATTCATGAATATATAGATTGAGTGAATACCACCAACACTGTTACGACTGCTGAGCCCACATAGCTAACGCTTCCAATTCCCTCAAAGTGCTGAGGGTGAGTCAGTTATTATTATTATGATACTTACTTACATTAGCTCCGCCAAAGCACAGGAAGTATCACCCGTAATCGTTTCCCCGGTGACCTCCCCGGGAAATCCATCGATAAATTCATGCACAGTAAATGAAACGCGTCTATTCACGCCTATTTTTAAACACCCTCAAGGCCTTGTTTTACCACCTCCGATTCACAAACTTGTGAATTATAACCATGTTAACTGGAGGGGTTGCGGGAATTAATTAGGGCACACACTTAATTTTTAATCCCGTGGGTTCCTCGCAGTCAAATTCAGCCCTGCAGTAGACAAATTATGTTATCTCCTCAAAAACACTGAGCTCAACAGTGCCTAAGATATCTGTCAACACAGAGCAAAGTGTAGATGGTGTTTCAAGGTACAGAGCTAAAACGATTAGTTGATTCAACGATCAACCAAAATTGAGTCTGCAGACATTTTTCATGTCTTTTTTTTTTTTCCCCAAGTGAAAATGGCAAAAGAATAGCCTGTTGTCAGCCTCTCGCATGTGAACATTTGACACTGTGATACTAAACTTTGGGAAATGTTGAGGGTCCTAACATTAAACTTTGAATGAAGCAAACTGCAGCAGCAGTTCTATCGTTAGGAACGTCTGTGGATACTACTCGTGTTTGCCGTACTCTTCTAGCCACACCACCCAGCTCTACAACTGTCTCACATTGAACAGAGTTCGTTTCATAGCAGTCATACCTGAGGTGTACATGGGGATAGTTCTCCCAAAGGCTGCTGGGATGCAGGAGATATCCCTCCTGGGAAAGGGGAAACAAGAAAAAGTCACTTTAAAATACTGCTCATTCCTGTGTGATAGGATTGAGAAATATATGTGACATTTCCTTAAAACAGGAGGTGGCTTCTCAGTTCAGTGTGAACAAAATACCACAACAATCTCACTCACTGTTATGAGGATGTAAAAACTCCACACACTCGACACCAAGTGAAACACACACAGCTGACCCGACTCATTAAACTTGGTGTTCTTGCTCTTGGAGAGGTGGAGTCGCCGGTTCACTTTCTGCAGCGAGAACAATAAAGAAGAGATCATGTGAGTGCGGCGGGACACAGTCATAATGGGGCGACGTGTCATCGCCGTCTTTGTCATGCACAAGGAAGTGTAACGGTAACACAAATAACTAGGACGAGAAAAGACAGCAGGCGCTATTAATAGCTCCTGCTGAAAACCTTCCTCTGAAGAAGTATTCCTTTCAAGAAGACGTTTTGGAAACCGTGGTGACGGGGCTAAAATAAAACATCCGTCCTGCCCACTGGCCTATTTCTAAACAATGACACAAGCGCTCGTGCTTTTAGATGGATTAAATACTACCCTCTCCTCCCATCTCCATAACTCTGTCCTACTGGGGAACACTCACCGTGCTGCGCTCGTGTTTTCACAATGCTGTGTTTCAAACTCCTCTCTTTAAAAATGTCCTTTTGAGCCCCACAAAGTGCAACTGGGTGGAAACATTTCAAGTATTTTTGTTTATATGTTCATACACTTGAAGATATCATAAACAGTAAAGTCTTTTTGTCACCAAGGAATCAGTTGACATGATGAGACACAGTGGATATTTTATGTTCGTCTAAAGGTTCCTGACCTGGCTGGAAATAAAGGAAAAAATGTTTTATTATTGACGTAATATTACCTGTATATGCACCTGACAATATTAAAAGGGTTATTATGCGAGATTTGGGGTCGGTGGCTCTTCTGGTGAAAGATGGCCGATTGTTGAGCCTCAGCAATTAACCATCTTTCTCCAGAATCAGTTATGCAAATGTAATTTATCTGAAAACGTATTTTGGCAACAGTAGGGTAAGTTTCCGATCTTAAATTGATAATGAATGGAGATTTACTTTACAATGAGTGCATGGGATTCTCCTGGGAAAGTATGGCCTGATAAAACAAAGCGTCACCCTCATTTGATTGTGTGCTCATTGCAGCCGCAGACCACATTCAGGAGGTATAGAGGGACCTTTGTGGCTGTCTGACGCCACAATGACTGTGCACTTACATCCAGGAGATACTCCTGTACCACCGCATGGAGGATGATGGCGATGAAGAAATAGAAGAGGATGGTGGCGGAGTCCTTCCATCCATAATGGTAAAACGTCACCTCTCCCTCTGAGCACACAAAGGAGGAGTTGAACACACACACATGCACACACACACACACACACACATACACAGCAGATGCATACGATCAGTAGGTGTGATAAACATCCTGGAACACTGCAGTCTGAATTCAGTGACATAATGATGCACTGTGCAGGGAGAGCAGTGGCAGAAGTGAAACTGTGAAAAGTACAAACTGTGGGAAGGTCATGAACTGAATTCAGATGATTGTTAATGAGCTGTGCTGCATACCTGCTGATAGTGTGGTGACATTGTACTGAGGCTGAATGAACAGTATGGCCGTCTTGGCTGTTGCCTGGAAAATTAAAACGAGATGGTAATTAGCGACACATTTCAGTGTGCGAATGCAGCTTGAGGAGGTCTGTGACAGGTGTGTGTGTGTGTGTGTGTGTGTGTGTGTGTGTGTGTGTGTAGGGGGACAGAGAGCGAGCGAGGAGGCCATCTTTTTCAGAATACATCATGTTGTTTATCGTGTTGTCAGTCAGTCCTCCCCCGCGGCATCATAATTGCCTGCTGGGAGATGAATTCCTTGAGCAGCACTGCAAAAGAATCTGTGCGGCGTGACGAGGCTTGTATTGACCAGACGGAGCTTCCCAAATTATTTTATGTCAAGCATCCCCACAGAGACACACATTACAACAGTTTCTTTCCAACCTTATATATCTTTTATATCTGCCTGCCTGATCTGCGACTCCTCGTTACAGTGGGACAGTCAAATGGTGATTAAAAGAAAATGTGAAAAAGACACTTCCCTGATTACTGGTTGTATAAAAAGGTACACAAAATAAAAGTGAAATTGCTTCTATCTAAATAACAGTCAAAGTTTCATAAATGACAAAGAAAAGCAGCAAATCCTCATATTTAAGAACCTAAAAACTAATGGATTCATTGACTTGTTGCAGCTCTACGATCCAGGATCTCACAAGAGAGACAACTTAAGGCTGCCACTGTTTTTAAACTGATTAATTAAACTATGTAATATGCAAGAATATGAATTCACACCCAAAAGAACAAATAGGAGCAGCATATCACCAGGGTAACCGCTAACTGCTGCCAAATGCAGCTGCTGTTAGCTAATTAGCCCAATTGGCCGTGCAGCAATCCAGACAGGGAGAACTGGGAAAGTTCTGGTGTTGACACTGCTTTAGGCCTGGATGGCCCAGGGCTAGCTCCTTAGCATGCTAAACATGCTTTGCAACTTAATACATGGATGTCATAATATTAAAACTGTTTTTCCTGCTTTTTTTCTGTGGGGTCAACCAAAATTCTTACATATTGAACCTTTAATCATGGAGCTTCCGCAATGTCGCAAAGTCGAGAAAAATTCTCATCAAAATTTCGAGGTGATGTGAGGAAACTGCTCATTTTGGCCACCCACCAGTCAAAGAAAAAAAAAAAAAATACAAACAAACAAACAAACAAATACATTCAATACAACAAAATAAACAGGAGCTAATTTTTACATTTGAGAAGGTTGAACCAGAAACCAGCTGTTTAATAATTATTCACCCTATTAAAATTGCCAATATTGTTGACAGCTGATTAATATATGAACCAACTACTGGTTTCAACACAACACAAATCAAAGAATTTGCCTGAATTTAACTTTGTGTGTCTCAGATATCTCTCTAATCTGGTTCATCAATGTGTGCCTCCTCGTTTACACTACACAAAATCAGTGAACGAGACTGTTGCATTGATGCCTGTGCATGGATATGCAATAAAAGTCCAAGAAATGTGTCGCATTATTTTGGGGGACCACAATTACTGACAAAACACAAAATGGATTCAAAAACAAACAAACAAACAAAAACAAAAAACAGCATCCCTAACTCGTTTTAAGCAGTTTATGTTCAACCCTTTGCAGGACAGGACAATAAATTGCCAACACTTTGCCTCAAGCAGCCTCATCCTGGTAGATACGGTGTATAACAGCTGAGGAGTCACCCTCACTGAGACCTCTCTAGGGACCCTGTTGGTCCCCTGGCCCCAGTTTGGGCACCACAGTGCATCCAGTCACCGGTCATTCCTTGCGCACCGAGACCATAGGTGGGCTGTCAACGCCACATGTCCAGTTCATGGCCAGCTAACAGCACTGATGAAGCCTACTCTTTTTTTCTCTCCATTTTCTTTTTTCTCCCCCGAAACTAGAAATATGAAGGAAATCCCCTGCTTAGTTTTTACTCGGCCAGCTGTGTGACCACAACCAGGGGTTCCGGATTGAAACTTTGCTATGCGCTGAAGCGGCGGGCAGAAAGTCTGTGCGAACGCAAGGGTGGAAAAGCCATCAACTAATGAGACAGCTAGTTAATTCAGTGGCTGGGTGTCAGTGGTGAAATCCCTTCAGGTCAAAGCAGTCCACAGTTCAGCTGAGCCGACGGCAGCCAGCAGCAAAGGCACAAAGATTGAGACGTGGCAGTTAACTTCGACTGGGCAAGCTAGCGACGGAAAGCCATAAGACTTCCGGCTACGCTTTTCAAAATAAGACCCCATCCCGGTCCGACGTGTGCTAGAGCCCGTCTAAAGCCATGGCGACGCTTTTAATCTGAAGTCTCAAACGCTTCACTTCCTATATTAATCGCGCACACTGTGGCCACTGACAAATCTTGGACTCAAATGTTGACGCGGACTGGAAACTGGAACAGGTCGTTGTCAAGAGGGTAAAAATGTGAATTTTAGGACACGTAAATGTTTCATTGTGGTGTTCTGGAGTAGCTTAATGTGTGTGCGAGTCTTAAGTTGCACTCTGTGGCAAGAAAATCCCCTCCGAATCGAAGTATGCAGCGCAAGACATCGAAAACTTTCTACTTAAATAGCTAAAACTAGCAAGAAACGTGTAACCGCAGAGTTTGATCCCCGCTGCAACTCTCCGGGTCAGTTTTAAATCACAAGTTGCTTCTTTGACTGCGGACAGAGCGACATTCATTGTTCTCAAAACTTATGAAAAACTGCAGCAGGCAGCCACCATATATCCTCGAAAACTGCGGCACAAAGCTCAAACGCAGCCAAACGTTTCCACAAAGCAGGAAGGTGATCGAATACGAATTCAACTTCGCGCCGAGTCACATCTTTTGAGTATGCAGCAGACTTTTTGCCATCTTAAAAAGCAGCTGAGAGAGATGAGTAGGGGGAAGAAAAAGGAGAATCTGAGTTCAGCTCACCTCAAACATCAATCCAATCAGAATGAAAATCACCAGACTGAACACGATGTCGGCGTGGTTTTGAATTAAGAACTCCTGGCTGAAGAAAGGGTAACTCTTGTTTCTTCGGCGGAATGCCATGTCAGCTCAATGCTGTTTTCCCTGCTATTTTATAAATCAGAATTTTTTCTGACTACGAAGTTCAGGAGTTAACTTTCTCACTGACGTGCGCATGCGCGGCCTCTTAAAGGGCGAGTGCCATAAATACCTTCTTCGAGGCCATTTACACAGTCTGGCGTGTATGAACCCGAGGGGATCACGTTTTCTCCAGATTCTCCGCAAACACTCGTTTGACACCATAAAATAAACATATAGATGAAATAATAACAAAACACTTGCATTCCAGTCACTCCAATATGTAGGCTATTTATTGCTTATTTAAAGCCACCAGTGGCCTTTCACTTCACAGTTCAGAGTTTCATATAGGCAGTCACCTGGGTGCGAGAGAAAAACCCAGCACCGTCTCACTGCTTGTTAAGTGGAGCTCATCCCTTTTACAGAACAGTGATGAGCAAAAAATGCATTTGTTCCCCTACAAATGGCAATCAAGAGCACATAAAAAAGTCACAACGAGTATCCTATAAGCATCTTTTTTCCCCCCTTCTTTTTGATACACGATAAAACATTTGAAAGCTTTTTAAAGTTGGTGCCTGAGACATGATTTTTTTTCCCACTCCAACATAATGTAAAATTCAAAAAAACGCGCTTTTTTTTGTTAGCAATTACATGGTCAACATGTAAATAAAGATAAAACATTAAACACAGTTTGCCTGCTCAAAGCAATGCCAGTTTACATGATTATACAAAAAATACAGTATATCATTCTCTCAGGGGATAAGAGATTTCTTTTCTTTTTTTAAGGAGAATAACAAAGGAATCACAGCAATAGACGTATGATACAGACGATACTTGTGCTTTTAAGAAGCCAACAAAGCTCAGGCTTACGCTGAGTTAGTAAAGCCTCAGAGGTCACACACTCCTGCCCCGTTTAGGTTTCGGCATCATTTCTCTATTCTCATAACTGCTGGCAGTTTTTAACATGAATAGCAGCAGTTTCGGTATGTAACATAGAGATCATCAGATGTGCGAGATCATTAAACAGCTGCATATTATGATGTTTTGATACAACTCATGGCTACTTATTTAATATGTACTTATAATCTGGCAGAACCAGTGTTCACTTTTAACACAGTTGAGGCTGCCAAAATAATGTAAAAGAAATACTGGATATCAGGTAGAATGTGTGTGTTGAGCTCCGTAACCACCTTTGTGGCTAACTGGCTCTTTAATTATATTCTTTCGTGTTAGAACTGAAGGTGCTGAAGGATTCACCTGTGTGTTTCAAGCATTTGGGCAAAGCAATGCTTTTAGAAAACAGCTTATGATTTGAGAAGGCTAGCTTAGCAGTATCTCAGAATCGTTGCATATACTATGCCCCACAGTGTACTAAATATATAGACATTTAGAGGTGATCATTTCTGCAGCACTGAGCAGATGAAAAAGCAGCCTTCCAAAAAGCTGGTGTACTCCTCCTTTAATGTCGGAGACGTAGCCGTTGCTCCCTCCCTGATTCGGTCTTGAGAAAGCTAGAAGTTGTTGTCCTCATCTCTCCGGGACATTATGAGCTGCCTCCTTGGACCTGTGAGATGTGGGACACTCGATGGGGAGTCCAGCACTCCAGAGTCCAGTTTAGGAGTGGAGGTACAGCGTGGCCCAACCCGGCCCATGAGCCCACGTACATCTCTGTGAAGTGCAGGATCGCTGGGGATTGAGTTGAGGCGTGCCCCCATTTCCAGACCCCCAATATCCCGGTCCAAGCGGGGGTTACTGGCACTGCTGGGAGACTGAGGATCGGCGCTGAAATATAAGGTTGAGCTTGACTCTGTGGGGCAGAAGTATGGCTCCGGGCTGTCACCAAACACAGACTTTCCCTCTGGTGAGCTACGTTTGAAATCTGACGTGGGGGACTCCATCGGGCTCTCCATCTCCAGACTGTCATCCTCCTCTTCAGGTTGTTCGGTTGACGTGGGTTCACTCACACTCTGGAACTCGTCTTTGCAGTCCGAGAGAGGTGCGAGGCCTTTCCCCTGAGACTCGGAGGTGGAGATGCCCTCGCAGCTGCCTCCCGCTGTTATGGTCATGCCCTCGTTACTCTTAAACTCTTGGTTGTACTCCTCCATGTCCAGTATTGCTGCTGCTCCGCCAGCCCCATATGCTCTGTTTATCTTCCCCAGGTCTCCTGTTTTCAGAGCCAGCCGGATCAGGAGCCAGTGGTGGTGGTAGCAAGGGCAGGAGCTGTTAGGCCGGACCCCGCAGGTTCCTGGATGCTCCAGCAGAGAGCCAGCCACACCTGAGAGTGAGAAGCTGCCATGGTTTTGTATGGTGGGAGCTGGCAGGCTTTTGTCCCTGAGAGAGAAGGAGGACTCCCCTCGTTCTATGCACGTGCTGCCCATGTGGTTGTGGTTCGTACCCTGGGAGATCTCGGTTGACTTGGGGTGGAGGAACCGGTAGTATAGGACAAGAGAGGTGCCGCCTGGGAAGCAGGTACAGGAATAAATTATTTTTTGAATATTCAGTATGTTTTATTACACTTTCAATGTGTTTTTAATGTCTTGCTCCAGGTCTAATCTTAATATAAATTAATTCCTACTACTTCCTACTGCAGAAAAAATTGCATACATGCTCTACTATATACAGTCCAAATCACAATGTAGAGCTGACTGAAATAGCTGAATATCATGCATATAAATATATTGATTATAAGATCTTTTGAGGATCTAAAGTTCCCACTGTATCCGTAATTTCACCTGTATTTTTTAAAAGCGCAATGTGTAAGAACTGGCCACATGTCTAATTCACACTCCAAACCTACAGGTGGTAGCATATCACCTGGGTAACCGGTGACTGTTGCCGATGTTAGCTGTTAGTTATTAGCTGTGCAGCTAGTAATGCCAATAATCTGATTCTAGCTTTTTAGCATGACGGCATGTTGGGTTTTGTTTTACATTGTATTTATAATTTTCATAAATTTTTGAATGATTTAAACTTGACTTAGATACATATAACATATTGCACCTTTAAGCAGAGAAGCACTAAAGACATCTTCTTTGACTGAATTAGAATTAGGGAGGTTCCTAATGGCTAATTTCACCGACCGTTTAAAGAGAAATTCAAACTTCGATTACTAGACTAATCTGAAAGTTCGAAAAGACTCCGAAAACAGTCAAAATGCATCACAATTTAATCCACAAGGTCAAACACTGTCCGATAAAATATCATGCAACAGTTGACTGTTGTGAACATGAGTGAGCGATCTAGCACCTTTATATGTCTTTATTAAGACACAGTTGACTTTGAAGATGTGACATTTACGTGCCAGTTTATTAATATAATAGTAATATGTTTTATCGACTTGTATTTCTAGTGCAGATTAACGAGGGCAGTAGTGTTTATTTGCTGGTCTGACTACCTGTGTGGAATTACTTTTAACCCATTTGAATCACCATTAGGGTGATATTACTCATGACATGCTATTAGATATTTTGACACTAGTCTAATTATAAACATTACACATAATAACACTGAAGACAACTTTGCTCCAAAACAAGGAGAGCGCAGATAGAGAGAGTGACTCACCGAGGAGAAAGCTACACAGCACAGTGGTGGGAAGGGTCATGCTGTCCCATGACGCTTCGCTAAGGAAGTCGGAGGCGGCCAGCAGCAGAGTGGCGTTCTCTACGAGCATGAACTGAAGGAGGGGAGAAGGTCACACCATCAGTCATCTACAGACAGATTTACGTCACTGTGAGCTTTGGACGCGGAGGTGAGGATGACGATGCAAACTATCTGCCTGTGTGTGTGTGTGTGTGCATCTGTGTGTGTAAGTCGATGGGCCAGTGGTGCACATGGAATACAGAACAGCATATGGAAAAACAGGCATTGGAATCAAGCACAGAAGTCTTACTGCATAAAAACTGGCCATGCGGAAGCGCGAGGGTCCATCTTTGACATTGAGGAAGAGGAAGACATGGACGAGCCCCATTATGGCATTAAAGGCACGCCAACACCAGGGTCCAGTGCAGATGTCTGGTTGCTGTGATACCAGCCAGAAGGAGGCTGTGAGCCAGTGGAAACCTGGAGGTCAACGTAAAAATAGACTAAAAGCGCAGTATGGGGATGTATATGCAGTGTATCATGCTGATGCAGAGAAGCAACCAAAAAAGACTGGATTAGGAGGACATGCTGCATCACTCTAAGTGTAATTACATCACTCATTAACTTAAGTAAATATCATCATTTGTTAGCAAGGGTGTCAGGTATCAGCTACTCAAAAGCACATAAGGAGCTGTTGCTCACCTGCCACTCCACAGACCCACCAGTTAAACACCCTGGCAAAGAACATGAGGCAAGTCACCCTTGCACCCAGCATGCCCGCCCTCCACACCAGCTGGCACAGCAGGGCTGCCGGAGGCATGGCCAGGTGGCCCGGTCGTATCAGACAGCAGGCTCTGCTGTACAGCACCAGGGCCCAGGAAACTGACAGCACACACAGGCCACAGCAATAGGCCACTGAGGGTAAAAACAAAAGGTTTACATCTTATGCAGAAGCTGTCTTCAACACATGACATGCCAAAAACAAGGTATGTGCTAAGACCAGTGTACCTGGGGACATGATGCCCACATCCGTGGACACCACGACATACGCCTGCAGCAGGCTCTGAGGCAGCGTGAGGACGAGGGCCTCCAGCAGCCAGAGAGCAGCAGCATCCGCCTGCTGCATGACAGCAGCCCCGAGCTCGGCCACTGAGTCCTGCCTGCGCAGCACAGACCTCATACAGTCCCACAACCTACCACAAGAGGGAGCCAGAGACAAATACGAGAGGGGTGATGCACAATAACCTCCTGGGGAAGGTTTCAATGACAGATTCATATGAATAGAATTCTTTCTGCTTTCTTTTATATAGTCACACCATGCAATATTTTTTTTAATACGATATCTGGAGTTGCAGGAACTCACCTTTTGAAGATGCCCAAGTGCAGTATGTGTATGACAGAGAGGTAGCATCGCCTGTCATCACCGTCATCGTAGTACCATTTCATACTGAGCAGCTGAACTGCCGTCCCCGGTAGAAAGAGGCCGAGAGTGAGGCCCGCCCATTGCGTCTCCTCGTTCCAAAGGTAAAACCCTATACAGTAGAACACTAACACACCCATACACACACACAAAAAACAGATGGTGTAAGTATTGTGTGTTTGTTTTCCAGTGGAGAATTGATATCCTTAGAGTGCGGTCCGATTCACCACATAGTCATGCAGGTCATGAAGGAAAAGGAGCACCTAAAAGCCAGCACATGTGTGAGCCGAGAGCTGCAGAGGCCAGCAGAGTCCTTGAGAAATTAAAGACCACCTTGCTGAAGTGAATTGTCCTTTAATTTAAGAGGAAGCTGCTCTAATGAGATGATACAAGCTCCACCAAGAGGAGTCTGACTCCTGGCTTTTCAGCACAGCCTGCAATTATTTGTCTGCAATTACAAGTCCTCTTGCACTGTGAAAGTAACGACTTGTTCAGGATCAGAAATATTGATCGTTTTGACCAACGCCTCAATTTTCTGTGACAGCCTGACTCCAGTGAGGAGCCCGTGCAGAAGCAGTGGCACAGTACAGTATTTTTATCCTCTGGCAATGATATACCTGCTGAAGGCAAAGTCACACTGTGTGCACAGCCAGTCACCTCGTCTCTCACGCGTCCTGTCCTTGCCACATTGATCTGCTTAGTCAGGGAATCATCACACCTGGAAGTGCTGCACACTGTGTTCAGTTCAGCCTCCAGATGTGCATCCATTGAGACACGATAATAAGTAATACCTATAATAACATCTGTTTTTGGAGGATGGGTGCAAAGAAAAAATAAATAAATAGATATATGGTGATTCCTATTGCTGTTGTTGGATGCAGTCATTTTGAGCTCTGTGACCCTGCACAATGACCTCTCGGGGGGTCCTGGGGCCCCAGTTTGGCCAACCCAGCTGGGCTAACCAAAGCCGTTGTTAAAAGAAAAGACAAACATGACTAGGACTGCCAGTTCAGCAGTAACGACTGTGCTACAGCATCACAGCATTTGAATAGTGTGTGTGTGTGTGTGTGTGTGTGTGTGTGTGTGTGTGTGTGTGTGTGTGTGTGTGTGTGACCTGCTGCTGGGAGAGCTCTAGCACGAAGCATCATGGCTGAGCAACAGCGTGCTTCATTCACTACAGCCGACGATAACACCTCAGTCAAACAAACACAGCGGCACCTTCCTGCAATGTCTTCACAGTCGCCCTCCGCCCCACACCACCACAGCTAGCACCGAGGAGGATTCTGTGCCCACTTACGAGCGGTCCGTTCGGCCACGATCACCAGCGCCGACACGCCGAGCAGCACCGCCTGGCAGCACGCGATCCAGCATCCGCTCCGCCGGGCCGCGGACGGCATCCTGCGGGCGAGCGCCCCGACAGCGTTTATCATGATACGGATGGTCGGGAGAGCGAGCGAAGCGGTGACATTATCCTGGGCATCCTTCACCCTGGGTACATCCGCTGCCTTCTTCTCCCGCTGCCTGCCCCCCGTCAAAAAAAGGGATGACGTCACCGCGCCGTGTTAAAGGGGCATCGGTTTACAAGCTGACCGTCCGGTCCGCTGCGGTGCTGTGCACAGCTCACCTCCTCCTCCCTCCAGCCCTGCTTACATTACCTCCTCTCCTGCTCTGACCACGTCAGAAATACCAGAATGTTTCACTGGAGGTACATCCGACTAATTTCATCATGATAGATTATTGATAGCTTATTGAACACCAAGGTCTGCAGGATTTTCACACAGAATGTTTCAGCTTTAAAGTGGCACTGTTCATCTATGTTAAAGTGGCACACAGATTAAAGTCATTCAAACTCAGAATTTTATTATGTATATATATATATAACAAAATTATGAATATATATGTATGTGTATATATGTATATAATATTACAAATACATATTTGTTTTTTCCATAACTGAATAAACAAGCTGTTCTCAGAGGAAAATAAGGTCCCCAGAAGACCAACTGAAGCTAGAAAGGAGGCGGGGTCTGCCAAATATAAACAAATTAAAACATTATGAAACTGTGTTGCTCTTTAAACTCAGTTTGTTTATTCAGTTTATTCAGTCATGAAAACAAAGAGTTTGTTTATTTCTGTTTTTTGGCATAAAAATTCAGTCAGAAGCTCTTTCTCTTCTGATTAAAAACTACATAATGCACCTTTAACAGAACATTTTTTTCCTGTTGGGACTGTCTTCTTCCATTCTATCGTAGCCCCACAGCAGGTGGTAGGCACGCTGTGACCTGATCAGGAGTGTGTCATCACCATTGAGGATGCATGCTCTGAAAGTTGTCTCATCATTTGACGGCCACTTTGAACAATACGCCACCTGACACCCTTTTAAGTTGTAATTTGAGGATCACAGAACACCAGTGCACGGAAAGACAGGCCTTCTGCCGCAAATTTATGATGGGTAAAAGTCATTCTGATTCTTTTACAGTCAGACTGTGTGTTGTTTTATTAGTAGGTCTAGTTTTATAGCTGTACAGTCATTTGTTGTGGGTTTATTGTCTGTCACCTGATTAATACTGAAACTTTTATTATGCAAGCGTAAGCCTAAAAATTAGACGAAGGATATTTTTAAAAGTGAACATGATTTTAGGTTTTTTTTTTTTTTTTCCAGGCTTATGAGTTCACACTTCTCAGTGGTGAACATCCCAAGACTCATAACAGGATGTTTATCTACGTCACTAACTCCCCAAGCCAGTTTACATGTACCACACAAACAGAGGCACTTAGCTCACTGACGCTACAGAGCCATGCCAAACAGAAACACTCATGTTGAAACCACAACTAAGGGCAAACTTTTTTATGCATGATGACATGTTTAGTTGTTGTTCCATGAAAATGGTGCAGAGATACAAAACAAAGTGCAGGAAATCTCAGATCTCAAATCTTTTACACATTTTAGATCATTATTAGCAACGGAATAAATTAACTATGCATTAAATCAATTAAATCAAGTCCTTGGTCCCAGGCCGTGCTGGTAACATCTTGATTCTTCACATACAACTGTAGAGTGTAGGCTAGGCAGTCCATGATTGAGACAAGGCTTTACTTCAAATAGGGCAGTAACAGACAGCTGCTGAGTTGACCTGTAAGGATTATATGGCTGGATTAGCAAGGCTGTCTTAGGGCTCTGATATGCAGCCTGACTCCAGCTTGATGCTGGTTGGATTTAGAGGTAGAGGGCTGCCATGAGGCAGCTGAACGGCAGAACACTCGTTTGCCTTGTAGATGCTCAGCTCAGAGTTGTCTCTGGTACTGGAGTTATGAGTCTCCATCTTTTTTATGAGCTCAATGACATTCCCCGTGTCCATCTCTGCCTCTGCAGCCATGGCCTCGAGCTGCTCTGCCGCCTCGCTCACATCGAACCTCTCAATCTCGGCATTGACTCGATGTAGCTCCTCCGGCGAGTGTCCGGTGGAGGCGGAGGGTGAGAGGGGGCAGAAGCCTCGGAGATGCACCTGGAGGCTGCAGAAGTGGAGATAGGCGCAGGGGCAGCGGGGACACCGGTGAGGTCGTTCTCCGGTGTGGAGGCGTTTGTGGAGCTTGAGGTGGACAAACTGGGTGAAGCGGGCCGGGCAGAGCTTGCACTGGTAAGGCCTCTCACCTGAGTGCAGCCGCTGGTGGGTCTTCAGGTTGCTAGTGCTACTGAACCGCTTATGGCAAACCTGCATCAAAACAGAGCAAAAGAGAATGTTTTTGAATCTGTTGGATTTCTGTCTCTTTCAAAATTACTTAACCAACCAGTTATAACATGTTAATAAATAAGCTTGATAGCCCTTCATTAGCTTCCCATGCTACTTTCTACTGGATGGAAACATGGATGGCAAAAAAGAAGTTGTTTTGCGTTTTAATTGTTCAAAGCATTTAAACAGCATGTTGACAGCTGTATCCAGTATTTGAGTGACAAGGAGGAGCAGAGGAAATGATACAGTGACTACACATTCATACGCCATGTTTCAGTGTCATATGGTGTCAATTCAGCCACTTGTGGACCAAATTTTTCTCCAACTTTCTATTTTGTTGTTCCAACTTAAGAGGGCATTTACATGAATTTTTACAGTAATTTTGGTATAAAAGTTGTATAAGAGATGGTGGTACGCAGATTTCGGTTCCTTTGACAGAGCAATGCTACCTTCTGTCCCCTATGTTTCCAGTCAGTGGTATACTGTTTCTTTAACTGCTGTAGCCTTACCTTGCATTCATGAGGCTTCTCTCCTGTGTGGACCAGGTAGTGTTTCTGCAGGTGGGCCAGCTGTGTGAAGTTCTTATTGCAGGTCTGACACCTGAAGGGACGCTCTCCGCTGTGCACTCGCAGATGGACCTGGGGACAGCATGTCAGAGACTTTATATTTTCTGTCAAACTCAGGAAAGAGTCGTGGCTGGTAAATCCTGATATTCTCTAGCCACTTCTCTAGTTCATGGTTGTCATTTTTCCCACCCCTGCTCTACTAATATTATGAAGAGGAACTGACCTTGAGGTTGGACAGCTGCCCAAAGATCTTTCCACATACATTGCAGTCATACCGGATCTTTCCATTCTGCCTGGTGAGGGGGTACGACAGAGTCTTGTAGCCAATAATCTGCCCCCCTTGTTTGGTCTTCCTGAGGTCCATGGCATCCTCTGTGTTGCTCTGTGTGGCAGAGGTGGGTTTGGAAGGGAGGCGGTCTGAAAAGGCGGCCATGCCCACTGGCGGTGAGCTTCCTCCGGGTGCATGGGAGGGCAGCGCTCGGCGGAGTGACGTGACCATCGGTGAGGCACTGGATGCAGCGGGCGTAGTGAGGTCTGCATTGCTGAGGGGAGAGTGTTTGAAATCTCTGAGGTCAGATGAGGGGATCCTGAGGTAGTTTGTTCTTTTGGATATGAGGTTCTTGTTGTCTTTGTGCCCGCCGGTTGGTGACAGGATGAGGTCTCGTTTGGTGTCAGATAGTGCAAGTGTCAAGTCTTTGTGTCCATTGGCCAAAGGATGGAGGAAGTGTGCATAGCCGTCATAAGGCAGGAAATGAGACGAGAGTGTTAAGTGAGGCTTCAGTCGATCACTGTAAAGTGGGTATGAATGAGGTAGAATGCTGTTTAGGCCAGATGAGTAGTGAGGCAGTAGATAGGGAGCATGCCTCAGAGCAGGATGGACTCGATCAGACACAGAGGCCTCCTGGTAAGGTTTGGCAATGCCAGGGCCTTGACTGTGCTGAAGGGTGAAGTGCAAACCGGCTGGGACAGGGCTACTTAGAACTGGCCTTTTGGCAGCTAAAGGGCTACTGGATGGCAGAGATGGTAGAGTTGCATATCTATGGCCATGGACGGATTCCGACTGGGGCTGGATTGGGTAGACAACACGGGGACACAAGGGGAAAACCCCTGGGAGGTTGGTCGGAGGCAAGGGACTGTTCAGACGTCCGGAGCAGGTGGATTTGGAAGGGTCGTCTCTGAGGATTTCAGAAACGCTGTGTCCTCTTTTTCCTGTCTTCTTCTCCTGAGATTGACCCTGTTCTGTGGGACAAATAAACAACAGGGAAAAGACGTCAGAAACAGGAAAATCATAACAGTGTCATCGTTCAGTTTAATGACAAATTCATGTGATGGTGTGCATGTTCCTTAATGTGCATCTTTACATTCCCTCTGAACCGGTTGTGTTATGATTTAAAGGAGACGTGCTCATTTTTCAGGTTCACAAATTCATTTAGTTACGACTATAATAGGTTAACATGTTCAGTCCCCCCCAAAACAGATCAGTTTTCTCATACTGTCCAGTGCTGCAGCCCTATATTTCCCCCTCTGTCTCTTTAAGTCCCTCTTCCTGATAACCCAGTGTCTTCTAATTGGTCGGCTCACACACGCCTGAGCCAGCATCACTAACAACAACAGAGCAGCTGTCCTTCTTACATGCACAAGAACCTATAAAACACACTGAAGGAAAGAGGCATATAAGGGTCCCCTTTATAGACTGGAAGATCTGTCTCCCAGGCCTACCCCTGGCTCTCTATGAAAGTGGACACCACATGAGAAACAATAGGTGGCTGATCAGGACAGAGATAGCACACACTTAGTGGACACAGTATGTTATTTGCATTAGAGAGACGGACACTTGTAAATGTTTTCCACCACACGCAGGACGGGATAAGGATTTACTTTTTTATCTGAAAGCGGCTGATGACCCACAGATTTCAGGCAGACATAAATAATCCTAAAAGATGCTGAATGGAATGGAAAATAATATTTATAGTGACCCATAAATAATATTACTTTCTCCTGAATTCTGCACACAGGTCATGATTACGAACTCTGGGTTTAATCTGAGCAAATCTTTCAACTTTATCTAAAGCAAGTCACGAGGACGTCCTCAAGAGCTGACAAAGGCCACCAGCTGACAAACAGAGGAAGATGAAATACAGAAGTCTGCGTGCGCTTTTCACCTACTCTCAACCCACACAAACACAGAGCGACCCTTATCTATCGTGTACTCCCCTGCGTCACCCTTCCCCCTCTCCTGAGAGGTCGGCTCTCAGCAAACAAACAGCCGACACTCAGTGAGATATCAATCTGTCAGCGGGTTGCCTTGTCAGGAAGTTCAAGTAGTCACTGGAGCGCTTCCTACCCCTCTTCCTCCTTAAGAGCCAAATAAATACAAGAAGTCGTGCCAGAATGCTGTCAGCGCCTCAGGCAGCCTCTTGTGTGTGAGCGTGCGCGTAAATGAGTGTTTTGGTGTGTGCGTGCGGTCTGTCTGCTGGCATGTGCGCTCTTTGTGCTCGTGAATGAAAGACAAATGCTTTGTGTGTCGAAGAGCTGCCAGCTGTGGAGTTTTGTTTTTTTTTTTTAGGAAAAAAAAAGGGAAACTGAAACATTGCCCTTAAGTCCTGAAATTGGTCTCACCTTACTCAGGAACTATGGCAATACCTGGAGACAGATCCTCTCTGCTTTCAGGGCTCTACTCTCCTCCTTTGTGTGTTGCGTTAACAAAAGAGCTGTGGGTGTGACTGAGTAACTTCTTAAACACCCACACAAAGAGTGCATCAGTCGGCCAAGCGCTTTGATTACTCCACAATGACAGTACATAACAGATATGCCTCAAAGCGTGGGCACAAGAATAGTTTCTGTTCACTAAAGTTGTCCAGAAACACTCACTGCATTGATATTACTCACTCACTTACCAATAGTGTCGATCGTCAGCTGGCCCAGTGGAGGGTAGTTGCAGCGCTGGGCGAAGTCAGGGCAGTACCAGACCAGGAGCTCCTGCCCCGGCTGAAGTGGTTTGATGGTGTAGAAGTAGATGTCCAGACCGTTCTGGCAGGCAACAAGGTTCTGCTCCTCCACAGCGCAGGCTGGGTTGACGTAGCGCATCCAGTTGCTGCGTTCCTCGTTCAAACCATCCAGGATGTGGTGTAAATGCCCCTCTGAGAAGACCTGCAGCGTTAGGGAACCAAGATGGGAGATATTTCAGTGACGATGACGAGGTCTGATTCTGAAACCATGATGCCACAGGTTTCATGGTGTCTTTATGGTAAAGACTGTATCTTCTTTCAGCTGATGTCGTCTGTGATTGTGGCACACAAGTCATTTTGGGTTACGAAACAAAAGAACTTTGTGACTGGTTATTCTAACTCGCCCACTCTCACCTAGTGCCCTTGGGGAGGAATTGTCGCTGCATCATCTGCCCTTTTAAAAGAAAGCTTTACAGGTGCGCCATGTTGTTTTGGGGGAGAAATTTAATCAGAAGAGAAAGATATATGATAAAGAATAAACAAACTCTCTTCATTTTCATGACTGAATGAGGTGAAGAAACAAACTGACCTCAAAGGAAAACACAATTTCATGTGGCGGACCCTGCCACCTTTCTAGCTTCAAATTTATTTACTTATTTTCCCCTTAGAGCAGCTTGTCCATTCATTTATGGAAAAAATGAATATTTCTGTGTTTGCATCATTGTCTCATTAATATTGTCAATTTTCAAATTCTCAGTTTGAATTTCTTCACCAAAACTGCACAGAGCACCTTTAAATTTGGCTGCTTTGAACACATGTGCCTCCCTCTCTCTTATGTCTCTTCATCTCTTCATGCTGTCTGCTCTTTGAAGCTCTGCTGTCGCTTGAGTCATGGCTGTGAAGTTAGCGGATGGTCTGTGTTTTGGCTGTTGCAAGATTTGGTCGGTGTGGCATGATTTCGATGTTGCTGACTCTCAACCGTAGAAACACACAGACGGCCTCTTGTGTGTAATGGAAGATGTCCTGATGCGGTTGATTTGTAAAAAAAAAAAAAAAAGTTCTCAGGCTCGAAGCCACTTCCTTGCTTAGTCAGTGTGAGAGTTTTGTGAGCCTGGAGAGGCGCGGACATGGTGTGTTTACTGGCAAGAGATACCACTGCCGAGAGAAGCGGAGAGAGAGAGAAGAACCGCTGCGTCACTGAAACCAAACAGCTGTGTGTGTGACCTCAGACAGCCATGCAAAGAGCCAGGCACATACGCTGCACGCAAATTTAAACCCGCTGTTTAAAAGCTACCCCAGGGGTTGGCAAAGCGGAGTCACACTTTCGCAGGATGTCAGACCTTGGCCACAACTGCTTACTCGTGCCATGCCACAGCCACAGCAGCGACTCCAGATGGAGATACAGGATGTGAACAGGTTTGAAAAACATACACACACACACACACACACACACACACACAGATCCAGAGGCTCACATGCAGCGCACTTACCCTCCAGAAGTATTTCCTGTCAGCATCCTTTGGCAGCGTTTCATTGGTGTAGCTCTCCCCCACCAGAGGGCCAAAACGTGTCCCCTTAGGAATCAGCTCCTTGCTGGTCACCCCCAGCACCTGTTTGACAGGGAGGACATGAAATCATCAAACAACAGAGTAGCTCCACAAATTGGAGGCCCGAGCAGCCGGATGCACTCAGGGTTGAAAAACATAATTAGAGGGATGAGATCCTTGGGACTACAGGCGTTCTTATCTGACTTTACCACTGCCTGCTTGTTTCTTGGTTAATTAAAAGAAAAAGAAAAAAAAAAGATCAGGTCATTTCACTGGAAAATTGTCCCCTGATGATTGCTATCTCAAGAAAAAAGGAAATAATTTTCTGTCATGACAAATCTCCCATGGAGAAAATTACTACTTTGTCAGCCTGTGACAGAATGCGTTCGTTCCTTCACATGCTGAATATTTTATAAACCAACAGCCCGAGTTATCTTCAGTTTCTCTACCATATTAAAATTTCACCACCGCTCTTGTTCTGATACCTGCAGGTGTGAAACTCATCCCCGCTGTCTAAAGCCTCTGGGGTGTGAAAGGGAATATAAGGTGTCATGGGCACACCCCGACCAGTCAACTGCACCTTGTGCTCCTTGTTCAGATCCCCTAAAGCAATGGTAATGTGCTTTCTCTTTCATCTTGGAGCACGGCTGGCATGGTGTATGTCGCCAGATCAACCACTGCATGCTTTTATCTCTGGGTTATGCAGCAAGTTTGACCCCTTTGCGTTCGTTGGCCTTGTCTGACAGCTGCATTTTAGGTGTCAGAGATTGCTGTAACTTGTCCTGTTCTTCATTGTCAACCAGACTCCAGTCAGACCTCAATATGAGGTCAAAGTGGTAGTACAGGTATTTTGCGGCAGACGCCTTGGCTGCTTCCTCTGATCTCATCTGACTACCATCTTTCATCTTATGGAGGCTCAACCCGAACTTTGCATAAGGAAACCTAACGTTTCCTTTTTACATTTAGTCATCTGGGTGGAGCTTTTATCATGTATCTTCCACATTACCTAGCCCTTGTCCATGCAAACATAAATAGCCTCTATTCTATAACTCACTATTGCCATTTTGAATCCACAAGATTGTTCATAGATTCCATATTATGGAAACAATCATCCACATGTGTAAAACAAGCCGGTCAGGTAAAATAACGTATGTAAGTTACATCCAAAAATGTAAACTTCCTATGTGGAAATAGTTGTTCAGATGTGGAACAAAGCCAATCACTTATGAACGTATATAATTCACATGCGAAAATGTATATTTTCTTTTTTCGTTAAAATGTGAGAAAAATAGAAAAAATGTGCCATGATTTTTTCCCACATGTGAAAATTCTAATTTAGCCATTTCTAAAAAAAAAAGTCAGTCACATATGAACACATGTAATTCACATGGAAAAATGTTTGTTTTTTTTAAATGTGAAAAAAGCGCATCATAAAGCCAGACATTCTTGGTTGAAAATAGCCAGTCAAATGTAAGACATTTCCAGTTCCCATTCAAAATAAGTTGGCTCTTGGTGCTTGTGCTCTGCTTTACGGTGTAATACTGTCCTGGGACAAAGTTTTGGGAATCTGACGTAGCTACTAATCATAGCGACCCCCAGGCTAAGTGCCTTTCTCTTTGCCTCGGAGCAGAAAGAGGAAAGGCTGAAATTAGACAACAACATGTCAAGTACTTCCCGCCTGAGGATGGATGAGTGGATGGAAGGATGTTGGGGTGACGCAGAGAGCCGGCAGTTACACAAAACATAAACAACTACCGTACATGCTTACATACCACTTAGAAATATTCAGGATTTATTTTTGAGCATCAGTTTCCTGCTTTGGTGATGCTAACAACTTCCTTGGACAATGTGACTAACAGGTAAACAAGAAAAGTCTGCTTTATGAGTACCTCTGCTGTTGTGTTGCAGCCCCGTTTTAGGGCCAGGTTTCTGGGTAAGGATCTCTCAGCCCGTGTCCTGCTGTCGTTGACAGACTCTTCCTCCAGAGGTTGGTCTTTCACGATGTAAGTGCACTTCTCTTCGAAGTCTGCCTCGCTCCACGACGTCACGTCTACGTCCTGGGTCTCCGGCATCGCTGCCGCGATGATCCCTGAGCTTTGCGGTGACCTTTCTGGGGTTAACATGACTGCGGTGCACTGAGAGGAGGAGGCCTACAGAAAAAAAAAGACATCAAGTAGTAGAAACATGTTGTTGAGCAAAGACTTCTTTTCCTTTTACCTTTTTTGTTGCAATTTAAGGGGAAAAACACGGACAATACAAGCAACAGCTGGCGGGAAGTTTTGAATGGAGCTAAAATTAGACTCCAGAGTGCAAGATGTGACACAGAGGAGGCAGCAGCAGTAGGTTGGGGGACGTTAAGGAGGGGGAGAAGTGGCTGAGGATCTAACTTTCCCATCAACTACCGGACAAACAAACTTCAAAGTGGAACCTTCATGTTTGCTGCCCCATTGCCCCCACTGTCCCATACATCCTGTGACTCTCCAAATCACAAGCCCTGGGCTATAAGGGAGGTTCCTGTGCACGTCAGGACCACTTTCACAAGGAAACCAGTGCTCCCCGTGAATCGAGCAGACTTCCTCTGAACTGCCTGGGACTTGGCTCTCAGCCAGGTCCAAGTGCTCTTTCTTTCTGTCTGTCTACTACCGTCTGTCCCTCGCTTCTCAGGTGTCTCAGCCCCTGAAAAAAGGCTGAGTGCCCCCCGACTGATGGGATGAAACGGTGAGGTGGTGAAGAGTGAAAGAGAAGACTTGT
This sequence comes from Acanthopagrus latus, assembly GCF_904848185.1. NCBI lineage: Eukaryota > Metazoa > Chordata > Actinopteri > Spariformes > Sparidae > Acanthopagrus > Acanthopagrus latus. The sequence goes on along the minus strand of NC_051060.1, from coordinate 13,651,379 downwards.
GATTAGAAGACAATGCTCACAACTTCCTTTTTCAGGTTCGTCGTTTTTTTTTGGTTTTTTTTCTGAGATAGCGATAGATAAGGTCTGTGGTTGGCAATATTTGGTACGTTCTCATGTGACTTATCTCATCAACTTGAAGTGAAACCAAACTCCGAAACCCCTAAAACTTAAATAAAAGTAGTAAATAGATGAGATTTATGGATGACATTTCACTCTATTTTTCTCTGAAGTGTGTTACCACAGCTGACTCGGAATGACTGTCACAAGCGTGACAGCTCACTCCGAAACCATCGAACCCAGTGACACAGCATAAATATACTCTGAAAATCAAGTATGAGTCAAAGGCGCACAGCTGTGGCTCGTGGGACAACATGCAACGGTTTGACTCTAGGAAGCACACTTTTCCTTAATTTGACACTCGCGTGGGACAATGTCGTCATGCAAAAAAAAAAAAAAGACAAAAAAACACATTCACATATATGTCCAAACTTTCAGAATAATTACAACAAGCTACAATTTCAAGAGGGATGTTGCGCACTTACTGTGAAGCCTTGAGAGGAGCCACACATAGGGCAGGCTGTCAGTGCCCTCCTTTGAAAAGCTTGAGTGCAACTGAGCAACCAGTGGCTGTTCTCTGTCTCTCGTCCTCTTGTATCCTGTGTACCTGTGTGTGGCCGACTGCGCGACTGAAAAACTCGAGTGTGTGACTCTTTCTCTTGCATGGGAGGAGGGAAGGTGTGTTTGCGAGAGAAATACACTCCCTCTTCCTCTAGCGCTGCCTCCCCCCTCCTCCCCTTTGCCCCGTGACTCCTCCTTGGAGAGTGTTTGTGTGTGTTTGTGTCTGTGTGTGTGTGTGTGTGTGTCACTCTCCTGCCCCGGGGCGTGAGGCTTTCTCCAGGGGGGCGCACTGGCTGTCACATAGCTATGTCCGGATCAGACAAATACATCTTCATTTTTTGACAGTCACCCACTCCTTCTCGAGGGGCATACCTGTGTTGTGTTTCGGAAGTCTGGGACACACCGCAGAGGAGATGAGGTCATTTCGGCGCTCGTGTGGTGCAAAGAAAGATTTGGGAAGCTTTTAATATGTTATAGGAGATCTTGTCTGCGCACTGGATTAAACGCAGCAGATCATCACATTCACGATTCTCGTTCTTGTCACTTCTACAGCAGTGCTTTAAAAAGTCAAATTTGGCTAAATCTGAGACTGAATCTTTCCCCTGTCGCGTTCTGCAGTTCAGTCAGCTTAAAATGACTTAAATGCAGATGGTAAAATGACACTTGTTGAATATGAAGAAATTCAATATCCAACTGTTCATCACAGCAGCAGCTGCGCACTGAAATATTTCCACTCCATGTATGACTGTCGCGTGTTTGACTTACGGATACAGATACTTGGTAAGGTTGAGATTCAGAGAGCAGAGAAGAAATACAGAATTGTGATATACTGACCCAGTTTCTTGAGATCAATCTTGGAGCTTGTAATGTTCTACAAAAAGAAGGTAATGAAGAACTATTTAAATCTGTAAATCAAAAAGTGATGTGTACATGGCAACAACTTCTGGTTGCAAGGAACGATCATTCTTGTTATCAGTTAATCTGATGATTGTTTTCTCACTTCAATGCATAGTATGTGATTTCTGCCGCCATGGGTCTCTCAATCAAAACAAAAGACAGAGTGAAAGAACTAGCGTGGGATCATGGGAGTTGTTGTCTTCACCGTTAAACAACCACCACTACAGATGAAAATCTATCTGATGTGACTCATGTTATTTTTAGTCACGTTTCCCGACTTCCAGCCTCACTCTCACAGACTCTCTCATATTTATAGCGACAGAAAACAAACTGAAATGCGCAGCTACCTTTAGAAAATTATGGATTTCTCTGATTGAACCCTTTCAACAATGCAGGCGCACATCTCAACAGAATATACAACAAAGGTTTTTTTGTCATTTCGATGCAGAAACTTTGCATATATCTTTAACTGTCTGGTCAGTAAAACATGGTAGTTTCTAAGAGCAGAGGAGGATCTCAACAGCCCGAAACATTTGTTTTGATATGAAAGACCGAGAAACAATTATTCAACAACTGCCCACTTACCTAGACTCATTTAACCTTTTGCCATTATTTCTTGACATTTACGTCTGCTTCCCCATAAGAGTAGGATCATGTGTGAGCCCAGCCTTGGTCTGCAGAGCCATGAAGCCAGAGAGCTACGGCCTGCAGAAACTGCACAGAGGCCGCACTCGCCGTTTATTCAAAGTTGATCAATATTGAATGTGACACGTGCCCTCAGCAATAAACCTAAAAGTGGATCAGATGACCTGTTCCATGAAATATTTCAAAAACAGACAGAGTCCTGGCTTTATTTTTGGATAAGAACTTAAACACACAAGTGAAATGTTCAGACACTTGGAGAGTAAGGTAACACTTTGTATCACTGCCGACTAAACATAAATGATCGAATATAGATAATAAGAACATTTGTTTGTTTTTTTCTGATTTTCTGCTGCCATCCTCTCAGTGTCTCCCTTCCAGAGGTGCTTGGGTCTTATCCAAAACAATTCATTGGCATCATTCCCATATTTAAATAAATGATTTTAATGCTCAGCTCCTGAGTGTTGCTGGATACTGCAAAATGAAACTGTTCCCCTCATGTGAGAGACAAACAAATGAATGGAGCACTGTGAAGGGTGTGTTTTCTGGTGCATGCATGTGTTTTTGTTTTTTTTTTTGTCTTTTGTGTCCAGCTGTCCCTCTGTACGACTCGGCAGGGGTGAGATCCAGAGTATGTTGATACTTGTGTCATCCTGAAAGTTTGTCTGTAGCCGGGCTCTCACCCCACTCTGCTCTCCCCCTTGTTCTTCTCTCCAAAGGCAACATTTGACTTGGCAGGCCGCCAGCCAGCACAAGAATTGCCAGAATTTTTCAGACTCTTCGTCCACGTGCTTGACACGCGTCATACTGCGAACAACAGCCTCGTATGTGTGAGCTTATTTCCATTCGCACATGGGTTTGCCGCGGACACTGCCCCTCGCTCACTCTCTCCTCTTCGACGTTCATGTTGCATTAGCTGCGTGTCAAGTGGGTTCTGATCCAGCACAGCCTCTCCTTCGTTTCTGCGGTGTTTTGTCCTCCTTTTCATACTTCCTGTCCCACTCATCACACCTGACCAAGCTACTAATTACAGCTGCTGACATGAGCCACCATGTAATTTAAAATCCACTTCTCTCTTGCCGTTTCGCTCTTTCTCTCCGCCTTCAGTCATCTCATTCATCGCCTTCTATTCAGCGCTGCTCTCCTCCACCCCTCCTCTTCCTCCGCAATACCTCTCTATCTGAGCCTTCCCTTTCACTACATCTATTACTCATACGTAACGTGTGAGTACTTCACATAATGACAACAGCACTTCTCGAATGAGTCGTGCAGATGCCCGAGGTTGCACTCAGAGCGTCGGTTTTGTGCGAGTGGACGTTTTAAGAGCGTGGGCTTGTATGTGGCTAGCTGGAAGTCGGACTGCCTGATATTTGAAGTGACGTTCTTAAAATGACAGGATGGTGACCAGGCCTATGGAGACATGAACACGACTGCTCACAAAGGAGTGTCAAGAAATGTAGTTTGCTTGTATGGAGCACAAAAACAACAAGCTCATGAGCTGAATATGGCAAAGACATCGAGACATGATTTTTTTCAGTTAACACCCACAGCCACAATCAGAAATAACAGCATCATGCTAATTGCTGTGACGTAGAGGTGTAAATGTTCAAAAAGAAGTCCTACTGCTTCTGAGAAAATTACCCTACTTCCTACTTGATTTATTACAACAGTAACAGTTTCCTGGTGAGTTTGTGGTCTCAGTCAATAGTTTAAACTCTTCTTCAATACTGCATGATGTTCATTTCGTGAACTATGGTCCCATCCAGCGCAAAATAGATAAGTAAACAGGGTGTGCTGCCTTGTTATTGACAAGTTGCTACCAAGGCACTTCTTCCCCAGCTCCAGCCTGTCATCCAAACATGGTAACTTCTAGCTCCAAACATCAAATATGGTGAGATGCCTACCTTCAGGCTTCAAAATGCCAGTCCACAAACTCAGAGGTTTGCACATGGATCAGACAGGAAGTGAATTTTTGTCTTTGCGTCATTCATGCATATTAAAGGGATATTCAGGTGTAAATTTAATCCATGGTCTAACACACCATGACACAGAGTAAAAACCCCCCCTCGAGAGATCAAGTTTGCCAACCGCGAGCTTGTGTAGTTTTAGCAACTGACCACACTCCTACAGCAGCTTGCTCATTGTGGGGAAGCCCTGACAAGTTGATTACCAAGTGATATTAGAAATTCTCAATCCGGTTCTTTTCCCTGTCAGCTCTTGATAATAACCGTCATAAACTGATAGGCAAGACACATATGAACTTTGATTGCATTTCCACGGAGTGATAATCATACATTTTCATCCTTCATCCTCTCTTTTCACTTGAAATCTGGCAAAGCTAGCAGATGTTTGATGTCTCGAACTATGTACTGGGACCCTATTTGTACTGTTGCTGTTGCTACTGTTGTGGCTCTGCGTGGCTTTTTGATGGCGGTTTCTTGGTGGAGGCATAGACTGCCGTGTATTGTTATCGTGCTGTCTTTTCTGAGATTGCTAAAACTACATAAGCTAGCGGTCGGAAAACTTGATCTCTCGAGGGGGGCTCCTACTCTGTGTCACGGTGTGTTAGACCATGGATTAAACTTAAGCTGGAATATCCCTTTAAGTAACGATGAATGAACTATCAGTACAGACGTTAGCTTTATGTTTTGCTAGCACAGGTCAAACACCAGATGTGTCTGTGGTACTAGCCTCTGACTGAAGTCAGAACTTGTCAGCAGCTCTGTTTCTTTCAATCATATGAGCCAGGTCTTTGTTGTGTTTTCCTTTTGTTATTGTGTAGTAAAGTACCAGAATACGGATGAACTTTGTCGCTAAATATGAAACATTTTTGACTCGTTGCATCATTCATACCATTGTGACACTTTAGCTACCATTAGCTACTGGTAACCAAAGCTGTGGAATCAAAAGGCCAGAGTGCATTTTAGCAAAAGTACATTTGATTGCTCATCAGTCTAACTTTTCATAGTACAAAAACAATAAATACAATAAAAATTCTGACTTACCTATTGTGGTTTTGAGACAAACAGATTCACTTGCTACAGGTTTTGAATTGTCTTCCTCTGAGACTTCGTCCCAGTACTATGAAGTTGAATAGACTCTCTTGTGTGGTACTCACAACATTTAAAAACCAACATATTCATTTAGTTTCTTTCATTGAGATTACGTCCCACCCACTTTAAATGAGCCACAGACTTCACCAGAATTACCCAAGAAATAGTCCTTTAATAAACTGTAATCAGTGGGTTCTGTGGATTATCCAAAGAAGTGGGGGACAATATTTATTATAGAATAGACATTTTTTTAATTTAGTACACGACATAAACACAGTTCCACGCAACTCCATTCTACTGGGTGCAAGCTGAAGTCTCAGAGAGGGATTTCTCAAAAATTGGGCCAGTTAATCCAAAATGGTACATCAGACATTGCTTGTAAAGACCCCATCTGAGGAAAGAATTTGCGAATTTGCATTTTGCAGTGAGCAGAAAATACAGTTACAGTCGGAGAGACTAAGGGTGCCTCTGGGGCCTCTGAAAATGCTGTAGATGTGTCTTGACCCTGTAATTTCCATGCTTCAGTGTGTACCTGCCTTGGGTCATTTCTCGCAGCGGGATTTAAGGCGACCACTCCTTCCCTGTCACCTCCCCCCGTGGATGGGGACAATGATGTGTGGCAGACATGGCTGCGACCGGGCCCATTTTACAACCCATTACAGCTGAGGATGTTTCGACACAGCCTGCAGCTCTGCTTTTACCAACCCTTTATGGCTGACTCGAGGAGAAATGTCTCCCGTTCTCTCACAACTATTTTGCTGTCGCGGCCCCTCTACTCTCACCCATGTCACCCTCGCTTTTTCCCTCTCATGCCGAGCTGTTATCAACCTGTCAGCCTCTCCGACCGTTTCACGCTACTCTAAGTGATTTCCTGCACCTTGCTCTTTACCCCGCACTCTGTTCAGCTTGTGGTCGAGAAATCACTCACACAGTACGCACATGCATTTCTTCTGGTCTTTGACAGTTTGACTCAGGTCAGATATGCTTTTCTTTGACATGACAGGAGCTATATGAATTTTATGAACTCATTTAGAACTGGAAAAAACAGACTTAATCTGTCTGTCCATGTTCTGCTTTTCCCCTCCTGTTTTCCATTTCAGGTGTGAATGTGAATAAATGTCAGCAGAGCCACCACCCACTTAGTCCTCCAACCATCTCCACTCAACTGGTGGATGATCTCCTGTTGACAGGCCGAGGGTTATTATCATGGTATTCAGGGCTAAGAGGAATGCTACCACGCTTCACAACAGATGTCTTTTCAGATCCTGACAAAACCACCCACAGAGATGAGGAGAAAAAACGCGATCGCTGTGCTCAGCTGACCCACAGCCCACATGTCTGCCTGTGAATGATGGACAATGTCCAACACTGGCGATAAAGCGAGGATGCACGCATGCCTGTGTACATGCATATACTTTTTTTTTTTTTACACTCAAGGATGGTGGTCACCTGCACAGAACTTATTTCCAGGCAGCCAAGACAGGATTTGATGTAAAGTGACAGTTCAATCAAAAATTCATATTTTTCCTCTTACCTGTGGTGCTATTTGTCTAGACTAGCCCCTCTGTCTGTTTGTTGCTCGCTCCACAAAAAGTGTAAGGGTGATTTGTGAAAAGATGAGTTGTGTGCACACACATTCAGTGGCGGCAGAGAGGAAAGGTCCTTAAAACTCATGGGCTGTCCTGGTGTCAGGCCAAGGAGTCTGCAGTGTGATTGAAACAGTCTGGAACATTTGTCAGGTGTCAGTTCTGTCTCTCACATGTTTACAGACTTCAATCTGGATCAACTGGAAGAGCAGCTGCTGACTAACTCTGCTGTGGTAATCAGTTATAATGAGCATAATTAGAGCTAGAAAACATTATTGTTGTTATTATCTTCAGACAGTTACACATACTGTATATGCTTGTGTAATATGCCATTGAATTTTTTTTAACGAATGATACATGAGCATAAACAGGAAAAGACGTATTCAACACGTGTGTAGGCATGCAGACTGGCTCAGTCGCTAACTGGAAGCACCATCTTGCCCTGAGAACTGAATCCACTGTTTGACCCTGGATTTCATCACACTGCAAAAGAAAAACATCCTCTCTGGTTATTTGGACTGGAGTCAAATGTTTCCTTTTTCTCACACTTGCTTTCAGTCTTTTCAGCCCTGTTTATCAGCTATTCTCAACTGATTACTTACGCTGATGTGAATTGTCTAACCCTAAATAACAAATGATGCAGCGACCCTGCAGTTTAAAACTGACACAGCATATAACGGTTGCTCTTTAATACACATGGCAGTCTGCTTTAGTCCAGCCCAGCATTTCTCACTTCTTACACGTGAGTCACCTGAAGACTTTATGTCCTCGGTTTTAAAAGATAAGGTTTTCCTATGGAACACCACGCTGACTTGTTAAGGTGGGCAGCAGTACAGCTGAGGAAGTGTCATCCCCCCAGGAGCCACACCTGCCCGTGTTAAAAGGCTCCCCACATTGTTTTGTCTTCCTCTTGATTACTAAGGCAGCCTGTAATAATGACCACCAGTGACACGCATCATCCGGGAAGGATGCACACACACTCACACAAACACACACACACTCTCTCCTACACATCCGCCAAAGCTTAAGATGCACTATCCAACGAAAGGAATAAATCAAACGGCCACCATTGAGTGAGAAGTGACGTACACTGCGGAATTGAATAGGTTTTCTTCTTTGAGAATGTGTGTGTGTGAGTGTGTGTCTGCATCTGGTTGTCTGTGTCCATTTGTCTCTCAGGAGCAGCGCGCCGACTCAGCTTAGTCAAGCCTTGGGTAGCTGGCCGTTCTCAGATTCCTGCCATATTTCTGGATGGCCACTGAACAAACAGAGGTGAACCTGATCCATGTTGTCACACTCGAGCACGGGGTAGAGTTTCTCCCTGACTCGCTCTCTCTCTGTCTCTCTCTCTCTCTCTCTCTCTCTCGGGTGCCCACACACACACCCACACACAACTTCCTCCCAGACATCCCAAATAAAGACATACAGAAATGCAGATCTGTGAGCTGCAGTATGATTGTACATATGTGCATGGGTGCATGCGCATTCCTCACTGTTTACGTCCTGCACGCCAATCCCTTCCTGTGCTTTGAATAAGCACTATCAAAGAAAGAATCGTGTGGAACCTGTTTCAGCAAAGTGCATGATGGTAAAATAAGATAAAAGAGTTTTCATTGACAAAAATACTATCAGCATCATGTAGACAGGTCGTAGAGTTCACATTCTGAATACTTTTAATGATGAAAGGAAGTGATTGACGTTTGCCATTTATTTGTTTTCTTGCCAAACTAGATTAGAAGATTAAGAACGAGCAGACTATTATCTTGGCTTAGCATGAATACTTGAGAACAGTGGAAACAGCAGATAAGGGCTAAGAAATCCACCTAGATACCAGCACCTTTTAAAACTCACAAATTAACATATCATCTTATCTTATTTAAAGCTCTTTGGGAAATATACTTGACTAGTTCACTAAAATTACTTAGGAAGCGTGAAACTGCTCTCATATCAGTCTGTTGAATATGCTACAGTTATCTTAACTTAGCTAAGTTTAGCATAAAGCCTTTATGTTGATGGCAGAGGAAAGACAGCTAGCCTGGCCCAGTCCAAAGGTAACAAAAAATTATTCTAAAGTAATAAAAAAAATGTTATGTATGTTAATTGCTAAAATGGAACCTCAAATGAAATGCCATCTTAAGTACTGAGCCTAAGAGGTATTTCTAAGCGGTTTTCAGCCTAGCTGTGCCAGCCAACCATGCAGCTATTGGCCACCTGTTGAATCACCAATATGGCTAACTGCTGCTGACTGTATTCAGTGTATGACTGTGGCTACTGTTAGCCTGTTAGCACAGTTAGTCGTACAGCTAGCTAGAGTTGGCGTTCACGCTGCTAGCACGGGTCCTTTGGACCGCGGGGAGAAACATGTTTTCAGGCCAAGGGCTAGCTGGTTAGCATGCTTACTTCATCAAAACTGTTAAGTCTTCATATGCTGTTGATAATTTTAGTTAATTTCTGAATGTTTTAAAATGAAATTCTTACCTATTGGACCTTTAACCTAAACCCAAGAGCTAAATATGAAATCAATCGTCGGCTAAGTAAGGTTAAGATTTCAACAAGTCAAAAACGACCTGTGCCAGCTCAAAGCTAACTTCAGGATGAACAAAAACAATAACCTCTTTGATTCGTCTCCAAGCCTGTGTGTTGAATTAGAAAAAAAAATGTTTTGGTTATTTTGCTGTTCAGTCCACAGTTGCTACATTTAACTAGGACCGCCATTTCAGCTGTTCATAAGGCTGACCCTTGTCTCCTCAGACAGCTGAGGACAGGAGTGACTGCACCTGCACCCAATATATTAACTTTTGTACAAAAACTGAATAGTACAAAATGGCAATGCGTGGTTTAATGTGGTTTGGATGGTGATAAAACTAGATGTGTTCATATGCAGATTTTTTTTTTAGCTCTTTCTTTATACTTCCACTCCAAACTACCCCTTATATTGTACGTGTTGCATTCATGGATGGTGTGTCAATGACAACGCCTGGAATATTGTGTTTTCCTCACTGAACAACATCACAATAGGAGTACAATACGGTGTGTTTAAGTGCTTTGAGTCGACTGCTCAGGAATGGTGTCCATTATAAAAGGGGAACTTTACTACCATTCACTGACAACATCAGTGACATCACCAGGTGCCACCATGTCTGTCTGCACATCTCGGTCTGTGTCTGACACTCTGACGCACTCATGCACAGACACACACTCTCTATTTTAGAACCAGTCAGACAGCACTGTCCTCCACCTGTCTCCAGTGTTACCTGGCCCAGTCATTACCAGGGTCCCAGATCCCCACTGTAAGTGCACATGTCAACAGCGAAATTACAGGGCACGCACACACACATATTTGTTTTGCTTTTAAAAGGGTAATATCCGTCTGCACGCAAAACCGATACGTTCATTTTCTCTCCTCCTCTTCTTTTTCTCGGACAAACCCAGAAAACAAAGCGGGCGAGGTTCAAAGACAAGACGGAGAAAAGGACATGAAGAGAGGAGATGTGTGGAGATGATGGACACACAGTGGTGTAATGACAAGGGGAAGCCCGTTGTTTTTCAGCCCCGTCTCTCTGGTCAGAGTGGACTTCACCTCAGTGATCACAAACCACTTCTCCAACAGCGCGTCATTAGATCTCATCTTTGTTCTCGCTCCTGCCTGACTGATTAAGACGAGAGTCTCACCACATGTCTGTGGTGAGAGTTGAGATATGTGACCGTCAGACTTTGGCAAGACTTGAGATGGGAGATTTAGCTGGAAAGAGTGCACGGACAAGTTTTGCGAGGAGCAAACAGTGCCGGCACAGAGATACAAGTTGCTTTGACAGAGAGATAAAGATCTGTGTTCAGACAATGACATCAACGCTTTCTTTTTCATCGGCATTACTCATAGTTTACTGTTAATGTAAATATGTCGTGGTTGCACGCACTGGCAGTCACTGACGCTTCACTCCTGAAAGTTGTGTTGTTGTAAAACTGTCCTTTTATCCTCGGCTCTTTCACCACGCCGGCTTTGGGTAACCTGAGTGCCTCTCTTTCTCTTTTCAACATGATCAGTACAAACAATGACAAAACTTCCCCTCTCCTCAGTGAGACTGACTTGGACTTATTGTCGCTCTTAACATATGCTTCTCCTGCTGAAAGAACTCGTGACTGTACGTCTGAATAGACACTGACAGAACCTCATTAGATGTGCCATCACTCATCCTTAAATGAAGTCATCCTTGGGCAACATTGGACTTGTTCAGATAAACGTTAATGGTTGCTCTTTTGTTGATGATCAACACGTGATTTCACTCACTTTATTTTGCCTTAACCGGGGCGTCTGGTGAAACGTGCAAAGCCTCAACGCATGGTACACCCGATGACAAACGCATTAAGCATTTCCTATAATTTGTGCGCCGATCACATCCGTCTTCCGTGCGTGCTGTAATTTCCCTGACTGGATCCACAATAACATCCTGTTGTCTGAGGACATCTGAGGGGCCAGGTTGGACTGACCCTCCACCACATCACACACAGGACAGAGCAGAGACTGTTATCCAGGCCCCTGCTAATGACAGCCGAATGAGAGAAACAGGCAGGAAGGTGCGTCCTGTGATCTCTGTATTTAAAAGCGTCCTTATTATTGCTTGTGTATTGTTTTGTCGCGCAGGGATCCCTTTGGACGACTATTATTAAGCCAGAGGACTGTGACTCTGAAGTCACTCCTTGTTGCTGATGATAGCATTTGTGATTTTTAAATTTTTTGATTTAACCTGTTGTGCATTATTGTAACAAACTGACACGTTAACCTGCACTAACTAGACTGGTGTCTACGTTAAAACGCAATCTTACTTTGAACAAAAAATGGCAGACTATTTGATTTCCATCAACAAAAAGGCATCAGAAGGTGTAGCAATCTTTGCTAGCCTTGAACATTGGACGGAAGTAGAGCACATTAGACTGAAATCAAGGAAATGTTATTTTTCTGGCTCAAAATAATCTTCACAATCTCATATGACACCATCGTTCCTCAATGCGAGCAGCTTTGTGAGGCTGTTTTTCACACACACTGTTGGCCAAAGGCTGACATTAGCACGCTAACATGCTCAGCGACTGTACTGCTATATTTGTGTTTAGCATAATGTTCACCAGCTCAATTTAGTATGTGAGTACACTAACATGAGCTGATCAACACTAAACACAATGTGAAGTAGAGGATGATGGGAAATGTCAGCTTCAGCTACAAATATTTGACCCCCAAAGAGAGTACTGGGTTAGATATGTTAATCCTTAATGATTATTAAGTATGAATTATATAATTTTAAGTTAATATACAACCCTGGAATGACATTCAATTGATTGTCTTTATCCAGAATCACGTGCAGCAGGATCTAGGCACATGCCTCAGGCCTTTACATTAACATATTTTCAAATATATAAACATCTGAAAGAATCGCCAGTCTAAAACTATTTTAATTATTATTATTTTTTTAACTTAGACTGTGCTAACTATACTCTTCTTATACGACTTGCCAATTGCCTATGATTACCAAAATATAAATAGATACACAAAAATATGTCTCTAATTAAATTAATGATAATATGAGTATGATAATGAAAATCATGATGTGGCATTTAAGTCATTTCGTTTGTTTACCAAGGATCAAAATGTGCATATAGGAGGGGCCATAAAATATAGTCTGCCTCGAATAATCTCTCCATTTAATCCTGTTTAATAAATTAAAATGTTTTTGAAGTGACTGGTTATCTTTAACATTCGGAATAGACTTTTAAAGACTTAAAGGGCCACTGTGTAGTTTTAGAAGAGAAATTCAACCTCTGAATTTCAAGTTTTACAATATTAATGAGGGAACAATATAAACTCAGAAAATATTTCTTTTGTCCATAACTGAATAAAACAAGCTGTTCTCAGAGGAAAATAAGGTGCCAGAACACTGTTTGGAGCTAGAAAGGTGGCAGGGTCCGCCACATATAAACATATAAACCGGATTGTGTTGAACTTTAAGATCAATTGGTTTACTGAGTTCATTCAGTCAGTGAAGATCTTTCTCTCCTGATTAAAATGTCTTTCCCCCAAACTATACAGAGCTCCTTTCGTCAAAAGCAAGTCACTGTGCGACTTGCCCCCATGACTTATCGTTAACCTCATAATGGACCTGGGACTGTGAACAAAACCAGAAGTGAAAGTATGAAGCGAGTTACACTAGAATGATTGATATCTGAATGCTGGCGACTTATCAGCACTCTTCCTCTAAATGTGAACGTGCGGTGGCTTACAAGAAAGGATTCCCCTGTAAATGTCAAAGGGTTCCTTTGTTGACCAACGGGGCATTTTGGTTCACGTTGGTATGTTGAACGGGCTTATCCGACCTCATGACGATAGAATCTAAAGTCGTCTGCATTGACTGGTATGATCAGCAGCTTCCTCGCGTTCATCAACTCATCAGATGCAAAACGACAATAACTGGAATAAAATAAATCTAGCTCTGGCCAAGTGCTTCACAGGAGCCGCTCAGTGTGAATCCGGTGAGATTTATGAATGAGTTCACCTCGTGGTAACCCTGCACGCTGAGGCACAACAGGTGGTCGTCCTCCTTTGTCCGCCAAACGTCAGAGGCAGGTGCTTCCGTCTATAGCGGACAGATCACTGTTGACTCTGGACAATGGAGGAAAACAGGGGAACAAGAAGGTCCAATTCACGCGTGGTTGCTTCTAAACTCCATGTCAAACACACAAATGCATCCAGGAGCATTAAAAAAAAAGTCCATATTTCAATGCAAACACAAATGCGCTCATTCAAACTGTCAGCGTTTTTTCCCCGCCCCTGATTGTTTAGGAAACAGAGGCGTCGGAGGACAATAGTTCTGTGACCCATATCTGGGCCTGACATAGGCAAACAGGAAGAGATCCCCCTTTGCATAGAGGGGTATTCCTGACTCCAGGTTAAGGAAGGGAAGAAGAATGGAGCTGGATGGGGAGGGGGGGGGGGGGCCAGATCATCCGCCTACGAACATTTCCAATACCAAAAGTTCATAGCAGAAGAAGAATGTAACAACCACACCATCTGTGACACGTCGCAGCCGAAAACACATTTTCATCGCTAAGAAAAACAGCGAACAAGTGCTGAGTTTCTTCTTTTTCTCCACTTTCACCGCTTGTTCACACATGAGAGGATCGCTCGTCAGAACTCTCCTTGTCTTCCTCTAATATCTCCGGCTCAGCGGTGAGACAGCTCTGACACGCTTCAAAACCCAAATCTGAAAGTAACAACACTTTGGAATCTCCTGGAGGACATCTGACTGTATGAGCAGCAGTTGGTATCCAAACAATGCGTTTCCTCTCTGACTCAAACGACCGCTGTGTAATTAACCCCGTCGCAAAGGCTCTTATCTGCATAGTTGTAGAGTTACAGTCACAGTGTGGCGTCACAGAGAAAGAACAACAACACACTCAGCGAGATGAACTTCTCAATAATCTGGTCGAAAACACGTATTTTCGATTTGCTTCAGGGGAGCCAGTCGTTTCCTTGAGCTACGTGCCTTATCTCGCGCTATCAGTCATTGTGTAAGAGTATAGGTGCCGGTGATAATGATGGTCGAATCAGGATTGATTGATTAAGTAAGGAGAGGAAGGAAGGGAGGGAAGGGGATGATGAGCCAAAAGAAAGAGGAGTGAAGGGTTGACCTCTAGCCCCCTCTGTCACGCAGATAAGAGCGCTGATGGAGATTCCCAGTGGACTCAGATAACCTTTAACTGAAGGTGCAGCGTCACTATTCACAGCTTCACTGTTTCCACAAGATGACACGAACACAACGAAAATGTCTCTCTGAGCTTCAGTAACTAATATCAACTTTGTCTAAATCCAAATTATTGATGAGAGATCGATGTTGGATGAACCCTTTATTCTAATTTAGACACAGATATAGTATGCAAATTTCAATCTTAAATCTCCTACAGCGTCCCCCCCCACCCCCTTTTTTTTCAAATCTCAGCCTCCAGTTTGGTTTCATTTACTACTCACTAGACTTTATTTTACTTCCAAAACCCCACTGAGGGGAAATCCTCATTAACAGTGGTGACAGGATGCAGAGCCAAACACTTCCGAACAAAGCCCGTAGTGTATTATGTCTCAAACTTAAAATACAGCACGACCGTGCCATGGAGTAAATACAATGAGGTATAAAAATCTGATAGAAATAAATGAAGAGTAAGAAACAGATCAACTAACAGTATTTAATTCAGTTTTGTCGATTACCCGTAATCACCTGCTTCTCATGGCTGATATTGATAAGATAACCGATAACTTCACAGTTTTGTATTTTAAAAAGAAGTTCATAACATGTCATTTATGCACACCTGAGGGTAAAACGGCTCGGATGTAGTGAGCAAAGATGAATCATTTCATATTCCATAGTTCTTGAAGACTTATCTTATCTTATATACTTATATATCATGTGTCTCTATGTAAAGGAATCATTTTATATCAGTGAGTAAGCATGATGCTGCGAGTTCAGAGTTTAAAGGGATGAGAGTGGGTGGATGCAGGTGGATTAAAGCTTTACAAATATGATTTACTCAAGTATCATAAACATTAGGGTACCTAAACTGAAGCAACACCATATAAAACCCTTAGTTAATTGGTGAAAGGCTCTTTAATTCTTTAAATATCATTTGATTCATTGTCAAGAAAAACACCTACAGCAAAATCCCAATGAGTTAATACTATATAAAATATAGTATATAGTATATACTATATAAAAACAGTATATTAACAGGAGAATACTTAATTAGTTTAATGCTTACTATTCCAGTGATTTGCTTCATTGTTCGTTACAGGGAACTCAAATGATCAACATTAACACTTTGAATTAATCCCATGATCCAATAACCTCATGTTAACTCTGATGTAGGACAAGACAAGATGGAAATGTATTAATTCCAAGATTTGAAAAAGATATTAGAAAAACAGAGCGATAATATACAGTGTAAAAGGAGTAAATAAAATCACAATAAAGAAAAGATCCATGTAGGGAAATAAATAAACTAAAACAAAATTTTAAAAAAGAGAAGATAGTGTTGACAATGATATTATTGAGATAAGATAAATTTTTTTTTTAGATGTGTTGCAAGTTACATTTTAAAGCTGAATGCAGGCTTATATTTAACATGATTTTGATATAATTGTATTCATTGTTTTTTCAAGTTTTGTTTTGGTTCTTGTTGAAGGAGCACTACGTAGTTTTGGGAACAAAGGTTGAATCAGAAGAGAAAGATATTTATTTACTGATTTTTTTAATGCCTAAACAAACTCCCCTTGTTTTCGTGGCTGAATGAACTGAACAAACAAATTGAACTTAAAGGACAACACGATTTCGTACTGTTTTTGTTGATATGTGGTGGACCCTGCCACCTTTCAAGCTTCAAACAGTGTTCTGGGGACCCGATTTTCCTCTGAGAACAGCTTCTTTATTCAGTTATGGAAAAGATAAATATTTCTGAGTTTGTATTATTACCTTAAATTCTATGTTCAAATTTCTCCCCCAAATCTACACAGTGCTCCTTTAATTTAAGCGCTCGTCGCTTAGAGTTTTAGCTTCATACCCACATTGTTGGCCATCATATGTCACCTATGGCCTTCCATACTTTTTGTTATTAAGCAGTTTTCCTCGTGTTGTCCTCCCTCTTCTCGTCGGCAAGGGGCGCAGTAGGCTCTGTGCCGCTCACACACAGAGCTGCGGTGCCCTCTTCACGGTGCTTGTCGTCTGTGTGCGTGCAGGGCATCCTTCTGCCAAAATCCTCAGCGCCTTAAGTTGATGTTTTACAGGATCCACAGCCTCGTTGCAAAACCACTCTTTCAGTCTCTGAGGCAGCTTGTTTTGTTACGCCTTTCCCGAAACCTGACCTCCAAAATGGCTTTCCAGTACCCACAGGCTTACCGCGACGATGCAGTTGTGAGTAAAGGTGGCTAGCCTAGCTAGCCTAGCGTGCTAGTGAGCCGGGATGCTTAATCATCATGCCTTTTTCATTCATTGAAATGGGCGTCTGCTTTGTTAGCATGCTAGTTAGCTTAGCCTAGTCAGACAGCCCAGACCGACTGTGTTGACAAACGAAGGGGCAGCCGTTTTACAGTTTATTACTACATGTTAGCTTCGTGTTTCCTTTGCTGTTTGGTCAACAGGGCTAACCAGCCTGCAGTGGCTAGCACGGCACGTTCATACCACACCTAGCTTGCTAGCTTGCATTTTAATAACTGTCATTACTGCTTCACCTGTCTCAGGTGGATGACTATCATGGCACTAAAGTACCGGATCCATACAGCTGGCTGGAGGACCCGGACAGTGAAAAAACACAGGTAAATCTAAGTCCTCATTCTTTTTTTATTGCAATATTTTGCAAGGTTGACAGACAATACTGTCACAGGCTGAGGACACAAAAGTGGTCTAAATGTTACAATCCCTGCAGAGGTATTTGCTCAGAATCTTGTTTTAAGTAGGCTAAATCACTCTTGCCTTACTAGTTACAAAAATTATGATGTCAGATGTCAGTTGTGTTAGTTGATGATCACCACCATCCTTAAGATGTGTCGATATCACGAGGGGCCAGTCCCAAGAAGTGTATTTACTGAGTGATCTGTATAACTCGCTGAGCAAAACCTTGAACCCCTTTATGATCAGGAGTATGATGTACAAACACCTGTTCTGGTTTCAATCAGCAAGATTACACAGATAAATAAGTACAGCAGATTCTTGGAATGGACCACAGAGATGATAAAAATCATTGTGTGTTGGTGTTTTGTCTTCCCTCACCAGGCCTTTGTCAGCGCTCAGAACCAGCTGACGTTGCCGTATCTAGAGCGCTGTGAGGTGCGAGATCTTTTCAAGGAGCGCATGACTGAGCTGTATGACTACCCAAAGTACAGCTGTCCCTTCAAGAGGGGGAGCAGGTGAAGCGACAGAATCATGTTTTAGCACTTTGGTGACACATCTGTGTCAGGATTACCTGTGAAAAGACATAAAAAATTTACTTAGGTTTGCTTTGATGGATGTTTTTTCCATTTTAAACACACATCTGTGAAGATCCTTTAAGAACATTAACAATATCTCCCCTCAACTTTCAGGTACTTTCACTTCTACAACACAGGTCTCCAAAACCAGAGTGTGATGTACGTGCAGGAGAGTCTGGATGCGGAGCCCACCGTCTTCTTGGATCCAAACACATTTTCGGATGATGGGACCGTCGCCCTGCGAGGTATTAAACGCAGCTGTTATAAGAACAAACAAGCACCTTTTTTATTACTGGTTATTTTACTTTTTTTATTCTTATTTTAAACTTTTGGGAAATCTTTTGCATTTCTTCATTTCTGGATGCTAGTCTTCTATTATATTTTGTGATACATCTCATTGTAATGCCTGAATTCATTCCAACGCATTGCCCGAGTAACTTCTTGATATGATAATAATGTCTAAATGTTGAATGTATGATGCCTTCATGCCCAGGAATATCCTGCTATTTATAATATCCATAACAGCTGAGTAACGAATGTTAACACCACCGGATGTGTTAATCGAGGTTCTGTTTCTGTCCTTATGCTTACCTTAAGGCTATGCGTTCTCCGAGGACGGGGAGTACCTGGCATACGGCACCAGTGCCAGTGGTTCAGACTGGGTGGAGATCCACTTCCTGCGGGTTGAAGACGCCACGCCCATGGAGGACCGCCTGGAGCGAGTCAAGTTTAGCTGCATGTCCTGGACTCATGATGGGAAGGGTCTTTTCTACAATTCCTACCCCCAGCAGGAGGGAAAGAGCGACGGTGAGGTCAAGAGGCCGGTGTTAGGCGGCACTCGGACATCCTCAAATCCAAAACCTTGCTTTAGCTGCTGTTGCTATCTTAGATTACTCTTTTGTTTCTTTGTGTGCTACTTTTCTGTCTGCTGGATTTGTAGCTTTGCTTCCCTCTGCTCATACAACTTTGATGTATCAGTGCTGTTGTCACGTCTCCTCTCCGCTCCCATCAGACATGTTCCGTTTAGTCACCACAAGGGGGCGATGATAACATTGAAATGTTTTGTCTCCTAGGCACCGAGACCTCCACCAACCTGCACCAGAAGCTTTACTTCCATGTTTTGGGGACTCCGCAGTCTGAGGACGTGTTGTGTGCCGAGTTCCCTGAGCACCCCAAATGGATGAGTGGAGCTGAGGTATCCTAAAAAGAAAATGACCTTTTAAAGACCTCCCTTAATTCTTTTTGTGTTATAAGGATGAGAAATAGTGTCAGGTAAAGGAAACCGACAACAGCTAAGATTTCACAAACCAGCAGGCTTACATGTATACATCACTATATGTTGCAGGTGTCAGATGATGGACGGTATGTGCTGCTGTCTATCAGAGAAGGTTGTGATCCGGTCAACAGGCTGTGGTATTGCGACCTTCAGACCAATCCTCAGGGTATTACAGGTATGGTAAACTTGTTTTCTGATGTGGGCCTGCTTTTATTATTTACTTTAATCTGACATGTTTATTTGTGATTCATACACTAAAACACTCCTCTTGTGTTTAGGACTTTTGCCATGGGTGAAGCTAATCGACAACTTCGACGCTGAGTATGAGTACGTGACAAATGAGGGCACTGTGTTCACTTTTAAGACCAACCTGGACGCCCCACGTTACCGTCTCATCAACATCGACTTTGCCTCTCCAGCTCAAAGCAACTGGAAAGAGCTCATCCCTCAACATGACAAGGACGTTATCGGTGAGCTGCTGCAAGACTCATGTGACCCGTTCTGGTAAAATATTAGGACTGGCGGTACATGTACTTTTTCTGTCTCCTCCTCCCTGCAGTGTTCGCCACCTGCACATACGCCAGCTTCCTGTTTGTGTGTTTCCTCCACGACGTGAAGAATGTGTTGAAAATGTACCGCCTGAGCTCGGGGGAGGAGCTAAAGACCTTCCCTCTCGACGTCGGCTCAGTGGTGGGTTTCACAGGACGGAAGAGGGACTCTGAGATCTTCTACTATTTCACCTCCTTCCTCTCCCCGGGTACGAGAACATAACTGCTCAGTTTGTGTCCTAGTTGTGGATGCTACGTCACTTAGGACAATATTGCTGTAGGAATTGACATGAATTTCTAATACGTCACCGTTTTTGCAAGGCTTGAAAATTTGGGAAATTGTTGTTAGCATTTGCATTTATAGTGATATTGATATAATACAGAACTATTATTCTTGAAAGTGCTTGAATTTTACCCTTAAGAAGCTGTACAGTGAAATTCATTGGGTAACTTATAAGAAAATGGCTAATGCCATGTAATATGAATATAAATAACGATAACATCTTGAAAATGACAGAAGGAAAACATTTGAAAGTTTTGCTGGAATTGGTTTTATTGTATCTGAACCTTTGGTTTAATTTCTGACTGTGTTCTATAAAGACATTTTCCACACGTTGAAGTGATTTGTAGAACAAATGAGATGAAGGCTTGTCTTCTTTATCCAGCCATCATCTACCACTGTGACCTGACGAAGGAGCCGCTGCAGCCCCACATCTTCAGAGAGGTCACCGTTAAAGGATTCAACCCCTCTGACTACCAGACCACCCAGGTAACTACATGCAGTGTGTCCCACATATACTGTTCACTTGGGCAGGTACAATAACAGCCAAAGTATATTTGGCCACACATTTAAGCATGTTGTACGCTACTTTTATTTTTATACTCACACAATGCTCTTTAGAGAGAGAGAGAGAGACTTGATTGTGATGTGATCTCTCTTATTTAAAGTAGGCTGTCTTATTCCATTGTTATGTAATATCTACAAAGTCATTTGGTGCATGTTGGTTTCGATCTGTTAGATAATTAACAAGCTCTATGAAGCATGAAGGCGGACAATTAAATCAACATTTGTGGGATGAATGTTGGCAATCTGTTAAAGCTATCTTGAAGAAAAGTAAATGCTGAGCCCATGTCCCAGTTAAAATCCTGGATTTTCTCTAAAAACAACAACTATAAAAACATTTACAACCTTGTTTTTAAAATTATTGTCCCTCAGAGCTAAGTTTAATCATTTTTGCAGTTCTTTGTATGTGTTTCCTGAGCCTCACCAATTGAATATGTTTCTCTTGATTGGGCTGAACATGGAAGAAACCTTTTTTCATTGTTGTTGATGTACCAGAATGTTTTACAGCTATCAAATATATATATATATATACACACATACATATGTAAATCATTTCTTACTCAAAGAATCTTTTAATTTTCAGAAAATTACCCTCTCTAATTTTCTTGCAGCAAAATTTAGATTTTGTATTGTATTAATCGTTCTTCGTCCATCGTTTCTCCTTTTCATTTTCTGTCCTGAAAGAACCCTTTGTTGCTGTTTGAAAGTCTTCTGCAAGAAAGTTTATTGGAGGAATGTTGACACCTTTCTGTGCCTGACTGCCCAACCTTGACCCACTTCTGAAAGTACTGGCCCGAAGTATAACGGGTATAAATCAGGTTGTCAAGAGAGAAATTGGCTGGACTAGAACAAATCCTTCTCTGTGCAAGGAAGTTCACCAAAAGCCATATTTCTTAACTTATTTTTTCAAACAGATCACCTTTATGTTATTATATTCCTATTTTTAAAGTAAAGATAGTGAAGTGTACGGTGTCTCAGAAAGATGTATTGTTCCGTTCTCTGCCCAGAAATAACACAAAGCAAAGCAAGACATTTTCCTTTAGCTCTTTTGTCCTCTCCGTCGTCTGACTCAGACTCAAGGACAGCTGAAGAACCCTCAGCAGCACCAGGATAAACACTGATTAAGACCATTTGTGTGTTAATTCCATATTCACTGCTCCCATCTGTGCAAAAGATGCCATTTCCTGGCGCTGTTTCTAGTCCTACTTGTGTTCCTGATGGTTTCTTTTCCTCCATCTTCTTGCCAGATCTTCTATCCCTCCAAAGATGGCACTCAAATCCCCATGTTCATCGTTCACAAGAAGGGCATCAAACTGGATGGCTCCCATCCAGGTTTTCTGTACGGCTACGGTGGATTTAACATCTCCATCACGCCGAGCTACAGCGTATCCCGACTCATCTTTGTCAGACATCTCGGCGGAGTCCTGGCTGTTGCCAACATTCGGGGAGGAGGAGAGTACGGGGAGACCTGGCACAAAGGTGAGGGGAGATGGTTTTGTTCTCTAAAAGAGGAACGAGGATGTATTCAGTGATGCTGATGAACTGTCTACAAACTTTGTATTTTTCCCCTTTAGCTGGCATGTTGGCCAACAAGCAGAACTGCTTCACAGACTTCCAGTGTGCAGCTGAGTATCTCGTCAAGGAGGGATACACTTCTCCCTCCAAACTGACCATCAACGGAGGCTCCAACGGTGGCCTGCTCGTAGGTGTGTATGCTGCCGGCTGAAGAACGATATCTCAAGCGAGAATCTCTCTCAAATTCAGATATATGAGTCTGTGGTGTGTCTGACTGTGTTTCCTCTCAGCGGCCTGTGTGAACCAGCGGCCCGAGCTGTTCGGCTGTGCCGTCGCTCAGGTCGGCGTCATGGACATGCTGAAGTTCCACAAGTTCACCATCGGCCACGCCTGGACCACAGACTTCGGCTGCTCTGAAGACAAAGAGCAGTTTGAGTGGCTCATCAAGTAAGTGCTCATCCAAAAGAGTAGAATTGTTCTCATTTGTAACGTTTGTATTTCACCACATTATACCTAAATCTTTACCGCTCTCGTTTGTTAGGTACTCCCCTCTCCACAACATCCGCATCCCAGAAGGCAACGGGGTCCAGTACCCTGCGGTGCTCCTGCTGACGGGGGACCACGACGACCGGGTGGTGCCTCTCCACTCCCTCAAGTACATCGCCACCCTGCAGCACACCGTAGGCCGCAGCACCAAGCAGACGAACCCTCTGTTCATCCTCGTGGACACAAAGTCGGGCCACGGCGCCGGCAAGCCCACCAGCAAGGTCATCCAGGAGGTGGCCGACACCTACGCCTTCATCGCTCGCTGTCTCAACATCTCCTGGGTCAAATAACCTGGTCCTCTGGTTAAAGTTTGTGCGCTTTTGATTGTTTTGTTTTTTGTTTTTGTTTTTTTTTAGATTTTTTTTCTTCTCATCATTTTTTGGAATACGGTTCACACAAGCTGTTCACACGTACTTTATTACTTGACTCACTACACTAACAGTATCTTCTAACTCAAGATTACACGCCGAGTGTTACTGTATGTTCTTTTCATTTTTGGTTTTGTTTGTTTAGTTTTGTCCCAGCCCGTTTCCTACTCAAAACATGCAGCACTCACAACTAACATACCCTCTCCTGTAGGCCATGTTTGTAGTCCTAATCAGATAAGAGAGACTACATTATCAGCGACAAGCGTGTTCGCAGTTAAAGTAATCAGCCAATCAGCAGCAGATTAAAGTCATGAGGTCTAAGTGGCAAAGTGTTATTTGGAAATCGTCTCTGCGTCCTCTGGGTGCTTCAACCTGAAGCGTATTATTTATTTTTTCCTTTGTGCTCAGAGCGGAGACTGCGGGACGCCGAGTGATTTCAGCATGTACATTGCTGAGGAGACAGTATAGTGGAAACGATACTGCAAGTTGACGGTATTGCTGGGGATGTGAGTGTGGAAACATGCAAAAAAACAAAAAAAACAATGCTGTGTGTGTGTGTGTGTGTGTGTGTGTGTGTTTGAATGTCAGTCCCCGCATTTCTTTCAGACTGATGATTTCTACCTCTTGACATGTGCTGATTGTTTACCTTTTGAAAGGGAACAAAACACAATGCCACAATTACAATAAACTACTTTTTAAACAGTGTTTTAATTTGTCACTTCATTCTGTCGGTGAGTTCACGTTTAAGGAGTTCAGCAACAAAATGAGAGACGCTCATGAACAGCCGTGTGTGATGAAGCTGGCTGTAGTTTTTGGTGTCACAACATGATGAATTTAACTGTATATACATGACAACATGGTACATTTTAAAACAAGCAATGATGCAGAAACTGCAACATATCAGTAACATGGGTGATCCACACATGATTATCTTTGACTGTGGAACCAAGCTGCTTGAGTTTTAAAACACTCAAGAAGCAGAGTTATCATAGCTTTGTATTCTTTTTTTATGTTCTTATTTTAATTTTGGTTTTTAACTCTGTTTAATTTCAGTTCGTCTCCACAGTGGGTTTGCTAATTTCAGTTCCATTTTTATTGTTAGTTCCGCAAAGTTGCATTTTTACCTGTGTTTTGTTTGTTGGTTGGTTTGTCCCCAGGATTTGACAAAAACTACTGAACGGATTTCTACAAAACTTGGATGGAAGATGTGTCTCACTCCACAATAGACCTCATTAACTTTTGGTGCAGATCCGGGTAATGAGACAGGCACTGCAAGACATCTTTCATACTCATTTTCTCAGGTAATGATGCATGGATCTTGATGGAAAACAATCAGGTGTGTTGAGGTGGCTGGTATCAGTGAGTGAGTACAAATGGGGGCTGTTGGGCCACGGTGGAGGTGTGCACTCTAACTAAAATGCCATTGAAAAATCTTTAGCTTTAGTTAAGTTCTTAGTTTCATTTTCTTTTTTTGTATTTTGGAGAGAGAAAGTCACTCATACAAAAACATATTGATTAAAAGCCTGAAACTATCTGATATCAATGTACTTAAGTATCAAACGTACAAACAACAGTAAATTAGACATGCATTTAAATGAATATTTATAGTGAACATTAGGGGTTGACCAATAAACAGATCCCATTTTAAGCCTTTTTTTTTTGATCATCAACATTTTAATCCCTTTGCAATAACACACATTTATAAATGTGCTGTTATGGCTCTGATTGAGCATGTAATATGCAAAGTAACAAGTGACTGAAGTTAGTGTTGTGGAGTAAAAAGTACAATATTTACCTATGAAATGCAGTGGAGAGGAAGTGTAAAGTACTGTACTAAGGGGCAATACTTGAGTAAACGTACTTAGTTACAATACATCAGATGTGCTTACAGACATTGTGAAGTGCAGTGAGCTGCTGAAGCTGTTGTAGTTGTTGCTGCTGCAGCTCTGTGAGTGTCCACCAGGGGGCGCCCTCTGTCGAAATGGCCAACACGTGCAGCAGGAGCAGAAAATGAGGGTGGTCTGACAGAGAGGGCCCCATGTGGATTACTCAACATACATGTTTCGTGTTCAAGAACTCCTCCGATATTCCGCTTTCATGTGCGCGGAGGACATTTTAAAATTCAAACGACCTTCGAAAGAGCCCTGCGAGTGACATGTTTCCAACTCTCAGCTGCTCCCTGACACACTCAGTTCATAATGAAAATTAAATTCACAGAAATGAAATAAAAATAGGAGCAAAACACAAACTTTTTTCACATATTTATTTTTAATTTTTAAAAAGGAAAAAGTCATTTGTCATTACCACATAAACTGAACATTAAAATGAAGTAAAAGGCTGTGACCGTCCACAACTTCTACAACTACAAACACAAAAAAAGTCATCGTAAAACAAACTGTTTTTTACTTCCATTCTAATGTATCCAATAGTCTCATTTTCACTCTAATTTCTGTCCATTTATTAAGACATCATTTTCTCTAAATATAAAGTTTAAATCACTTAAGACTTGAGAGAAAAGGCTGTTAGGCCTCGACAGCTGTGGACAACAAACACGAACCCTGAGAAGAGAATTTAGTTGTAAAAAACAAACAAAACAGCGGTCCCAGTTTTATTACATGACTTTCTTTGTATCAGTGGTGATTCTTATGAATCAAGGCATCAAAAACTCTTTGCAAAAGATCCTTAGAGCCTCACAATCACCACGCAAATGTTTGACTTCTTTGATTTTGATAAAAACTTTGACATCACATGAAACAGTGCACATTTTTTTAACACGTCCCAGAAAGTTTCAAAACAATTAAATAAATGGAGACGTCACTGCAATGTTCTGTTTGGTAAGAAATGAACCAAAAACGGATTTAAATCAAGATAGAATGAAAACTTTCACATATGCACAAGGAAGTGAAGTTATACGTTGCTGAGTTTGAAAAGAGAAATGCACAAAAAGATTTTTTAAGAGACACTGAAATCAGGACACTGAAAAATAGGACAGTGTAAATGCATGTTACATTTGATTTTTTTGTCTTTAAGGAGGAACCTTAAAGACAAGCTTTGAGATTTAGATTTTTAAATTTGGATGAACGTATTCGGGTTCTTAAGTTCCAATAGATTAAACATGTTCTGTTAGAACAAACTCTGCAGCCAAACACAGCACTGGAGATGAACATCTATTATTCACATAAAAAATCTTAAAAGTGATCTAATTTTAAATTGTTTGGATTTTTTTAAAGAAAGAAGATATCCTTAAAACTGAAGCAAGAAAACTGAATCTTCTAGATTAGGCATATTGTAGCAATGTTCCAAAAACACTTGTTTATTCCTATTTTCTTGTAAAGGTCCCCTTCACACACAGCCCTGTACATTAATTGCTTGAATAATTTAATACTTAAAATTAAATCATCTTCACTTTTCTGCTTACAGTGGACATGAATCAATTTCTTTCCAAACTTTAGTCTTTGGACTTCACTGAAAAACTGTCAGAATAAATAAATTGAATATTAACTAGTGGATTACATTACTAAGTAATGTGTATAATTAGAAATGTAAAAACAAAACAACTAATCTTAATGAAAAATAGACAAAATACATTTGCAACTTCTCATATTATAACCAATCAGAGGAGGGTCTTTGCAGCCTAGAATGAAACACATGACCAACATTTACTTTAAGTCCTTTTTAAGCCAACAAGCACCATGAAGAGCTGAAACTCTTCACTCAACACACTTGATGAGATTTCATCAGGAAATGTGTCAAAACTCAAACGTGACTTGTTAAGTTTGATCACTTCCTTGAAGAAAAAAATAAAGACCATCGAAAACAGCCGAATTTGTATTTAATAATATTGGAATAAAAACAAAAGAGAAATGTATGTATGTAATGTGTGCGTGTTTGCGCGTACACGTTTCAGAGGACAGTGATCCACCAGAGGGCGCCTGACAGTCCTGCTGGGAGGCTTGTTCTGTGACGCAGAGCTGCCGCTGAACACAACACAGAGGAGAGAGTGATGTGCTGCCTCCTTCACACAACATCACACACTGACAACACGAGCCACACACTGCTCACACGCTCCATAACATCCTTATATTCCCATCAGTGTGTGTCCCTCCACTGTCTCGTGAAAGCTGCGGGAACGGCTCCTGATTTCTGATTGGCTGACACATTTGAAGACGTTCTAAAATACCCAATGAGCACACACCTGTGAGCAAGCCAAAGTATCCATGCGCCAACCGGAAATCACCGCACAGCCACTGCTGGGGGGAACTATATAACTCGGCGGAAGATTATACATAAATAATGGTTTAATGGTTCCATTGGATGGAGGTTTTAATTTCCTGTGGTGGAAATTTGCAATTTTCTTTCTTTCTTTCTTTCTTTCTTTCTGTTTCTCTCTCTTTTCTTTATTTTTCTTTCTTTATGTCTTTCTTTCTTTAGCTCTTGACCTCTTTCCTTTCTGTCTTTTCCTCCCTTCTCTTTCTTTCTTTCTTTTCTATATTTTTCTTTCTTTCTTTTCCTCTTTCCTTCTTTATCTCTTTTCTTTCTGTCTTTGTTTCTCTCTCTTTTCTTTATTTTTCTTTCTTTATCTATGTCTTTCTTCCTTTCTTTCTTTAGCTCTTGACCTTTTTCCTTTTTTGTCTTTTCCTCCCTTCTCTTTCTTTCTTTCTTCCTTTCTTTCTTTTCTATATTTTCTTTCTTTCTTTCTGTCATTCTTTCTTTCTCTCTCTCTCTCTTTCTTTATTTCTTTTCTATATGTTTCTTTCTTTTCTATATGTTTCTTTCTTTCTTTCTGTCATTTTTTCTTTCTGTCCTTTCTTTGTTTTTCTTCCTTTCTTTCTTTGTAGACCTCTATTTTCCTCTCAAACATGAGTCTGTGTGCGGCTGTTGGATATTTACTTCTGTGTATTCAAGCAGTTGATTGCGAACAGAAAGCTTGAATCAAAATAATGCTGTCTATCTATCTGAAGGGAACCAGTAGGTATGATCAGCTCCCAGTCACTGGTCTGAGAACAGTTCAGTGCTCAGTGAGTCAGGTATCTGTATTTATATGACACCACATACTGATGACCTGTATGACAGATGAAATTGATCACTGGCCTGTTTTAAAGGAAATGTTCTGTCACTTCATGGATCTGATGGCTGAACGCTGCTTGTTAAGAAGCTGAGTGGGGGATGTGATGTATGGATCCTTATCAACAAGAGAGAAGGAGGCAGGGGTGGGGGGAGGAGGCTGGGCTCATGATGGGGGAAGACATGGGTGCCACATGGTTTTGAGGGAGCCATGAGACAGACATTCTGATATCATTCTCAGGAGAGGAGCTCAAACTTCCCTCAAATTTTGGCTTTCTCTTACACCCCAAACACGGAAAAGCAGCCCTACAGAGAGAAACCCAGAAGCTGACAGTGACAAACGTCCCCGGGATCTTTTCTGGAGATGAGTTTCCAGATGTGTGGCTCGGCCCAGCAATCTGTTGTCTCACAGTGACACGTTTTTTGTTTTTTTTAAAAAAAAGGAAAAACAAATCTGCCCCTGCCTCTGCGCGCCGCTGCGGCTTCTGTTACAGCGCCACCATAAAATATTCATCCATGGAAAGATCTCTTTGATTCCAGCCAGCCGGGTCACTTGCCGTGATGGCTTTCATGCGCCGGGGTTAAAGTCAGCCCAAACATGTAACCCAAACTCAGAGTGCAAAGGCTTCAGCTCTGCTCCTCCACGTTCTGCTCCATCGAGAGGAACACCGAGAGGAGCGTCTGCGCCATCTCGCTCATTCTCTGGAGGGCGAACACAAGCAGAGGATGTCCGCTCCTTCTCCAACAGGTGAGTCGCTTTTCTTTTTTTTTCTTTCTTTCTTTAATTTTTTTGCAACCATCTCTTTGCAGCCCAAATCTCCTTTAACTCCAGTTTAAACACCCCCACAAAGAAGCTGTGGATGTGGTGTTTGGCTCCACCACTGTGGAGCAGAGGAACCTGCCAGCATTGACCTGATGTGACCGGCTTTTTTTTAAAAAAAAAACACCGTGGCACAGTGATGGATCGGCTCTTTTATCACACACACGTTCAGTGAAGTTATTAAGTTTAAAAAAAAAAAGAAAAGACAAAAAAAATCTGAAGATAGTGGTCGAGGACAATAACACGGCACGATGGAATCAGAAGTAGGTAATCAGGTCATCTTTAAAAAATAATGATAAACAGAAATAAAAGAAACTAATATCACGCGATAAAACAAAACCCACCGATCACAACGAGGTCTCTTAAACGCACCGTGAGATTATTAAAAGGAGCATTTAGCTGATCATCCGCAAGAGGAAATCAATCGATTAGGCGGAAAACACAGGCTGCGTTTCTGATCAACACACGGTGGAACTTTTTTGAAAGGTTAAGAGGAGGCAATGAAGTCATACTGACCCGCAGGATCCCGGCAGGAAAATAAAAGGTAAAAAAGAATAAAGAAAAGTGAGTCAGAGAAGTTAAAAAAAATAGGTTTTTGTTCCATCGTGCGCAGTTTTTGGCGCACCGGCTGCACCAGGCGCTTCTTCTCCAACTTCCCCTCTCGCAGCCCTCTCTCTCTCTCGCTCTCTCTCTCTGACGTCATCGATATTTCATTCACATATTTCCAGCCTGTTTGCTCCTGTTGGCGGGAGACTTTTGCACATTGCGATATTTTTTTTTGTTTAAACCTCAGGCCACGTGTTTTACCGAGAAATGTTTATCTGAATGTTTTTTCTCGCTGTTGATCCGGTGAAACAAAAAAGGGAGATGATCCTCCTGGAGTCCAGTAGTTAGAAAAAAAACAAACAGCCCACAGGTTCCTGAACATGTGTCGGATTGAGTTCGAACATTCATCACGCCTAATATTCTAAATCTGGTTTTAAACCAGCAGTTTAATGCTGTGTGTTTGTCAACTGAAGCGAGAAAATGAAGAAAAAAAAACCAAAAACTGTTTCTTCAAGTTTTGGTTTCACTTTGGTGCTCGTGCATGGAGCACATGGCGCCCTTTTGAGACTTGTTTAATTTTTTTTCGTTGAGTCAAAATAACCCTTAACGAAATCTGTGCACATTTCAAATTAAGCATTAAGTTAAAATGCGAAAAAAAATGAGTCATTTGTTTCTTCTGCTGCAGAAATCTAGAGGAATGTGGCACTGAAGCAAAGTGCAGTGAAATTGGCCTGTGTTTGTAATATAAAATGATGAAGATAATTAAGAAATGAAGGCATGTAAAACCTTTCACATGTTCACGTCCTCCACCTGTAGAAAAATAACCCAGAGAGGCGATGACCTGCCCTGGCCCTCACTGTTTACACTCCCCTTGCAGAGGATATAAAAAAGTGAAGGATTGGTGTCTGGAATGCATGAAGTAAACGACAAAAAAATAACCCCCTCCACCGAAAAAGAAAGGGGAAAAGAGGAGAGACGGACTCAATGAACCCTTTGAACTGCATTGACAGCAGCAGGGTAAAGGCAAATTTCCTCTGGGAGCCTACAGGGTGAGGAGTGGGGGTTGGGTGGGGTTAGCTGGGGTGAGGGAGTCCAAAGTCTGCTTCAGAAAAGTTGGTATTCAAACAGCTCAGGAATCCGCTTCTGCTCCATGCTTCAAGGCTCGTAACGATGTGTTTTGGTCGAGACAACCAAACGCCTAAAAGAAATCAGAGTGATTTTCGTTTGGACCACTGGAGACATTTTCCTTAAAATCAACTGAGAGTCGACGCTCTACAGAACTGCTTGTGGCAAGTTTGAACAGTTGGCTTACATGCAAGAATGTCTTTCAGAGAATCAAACATTTTTTTTGTTGAAATAATCTATGAATATAATATAATCAGTGACCTCCAGTGGGTGTTCTCCGCCACAATATATCACCTGCAATATTAAAAAGGGGAATGTTATTTTTCCTTTTTCTTAAAAAAGTTTGAAGAAAAGTTTGATTGTGACTGATAGACTGAGAGACAAAAACTAAAACAAACCCAAAATCTTAGCATTATAAGTGCTGGAAAACTGCTATTGTGTCTTACAATATTATTGTATATAATATTGTATATGTAGAAATATAGTCAAATGTTGGCAAGAGTCTGTCCTCATGGCACATCTGCCACTAGACTTACAAAAACTGATGTGCCTTTATTTGTTTCATATTGTATTATTCATCAGTGGATCACACAGTCTCATAAATGCTGTTGTGTTTTGATATCAAACTCAACATGAGTGAGAAAAAACTTCAGAAAAATACGTTACACGTGATGCCAACTTTACGTCTGCCTACCATTATTACCTAAGTTAGGAGGCTAACAAAAAGGCTGTAATGTTAGATGAACATCACTACATCTTTATAATAGGACAGTTACAGAAGAATTCATCTCCGAGCTCTTGAGCAGAACTTCACAAGAAAAGTTGTTATTTTTGTTCATGTGCTCTTTCCCCAGGCAGAATCATGGTGATCTGTTGAAAACAATCTAATCTTGTAGCATCAGGGTGAATAAAAAGATCGACCAGCTAACAGACGACTGGTAGTTGGCGATGATTATGAGATAAAACAAGTAATGTCAGCTAACGAAGTTCTATCTTTGGTTAAGAGGTCCATTTCTTGGTAATGTTACAAATATGAAACCTCTAACTTTTTGCAGAAGTTTATATGCAAAAATACTTTACCTCTTTGAAAAGAGAAAAGTGTGGGGAAAGACTGAAGTAATATCAAGTTTGGAAACATTCTTCTCCGGCAGCACGAGGGCAAATAAAGAGCTGGCTGAAGGGCGACTTCGTGTTGCTGCCGATTATGAGACAAATAAAAAATAAAAAGATGGCTAAAGTTTGAACTTTGGACAATCAAGGGGCAAATAAAAAGTGGGCTAGAATTCCAGTTGGAGTTGAACAAGAATGTAAACTCTAAAAGTACTTCTTGCCAAACTTCGTAGTAAAAATGATCTCTTCTACAGACTATTTGCTCTTCTCCAAATAAAGATAAAGCTGGAGATGAAGCACGTTTGACAAAACATTCAAAGTGTCAATAAAGAGTTGGCTCAAGGAAAACCTGCAGTTCTGTTGATTGTAAGAAGACGAGAAAGTATAAACTGCCTTTTTACATTTTTACTTTGTGCAAAACTTAATGAGAAAAATGTCTCTTTTTAGTCTACATGCTCGTGTCTACAAACAGAAATGGGAAATCTAAAGCACATCAAACGGTAGAAAAAATGATGGGTGAAAGACGACTTAGTGGGATTTATTATATGCAAAACGAATGTAAACGTATGATGTAGATAAAAAAACTTTTTCCTGAACTTCATAAGAAAAATGTCTCTCTCGCTCTTGTTTTTTTTATTTTTCAATTTTTAGCCTAAATGCTCTTCTCCACAAATAATACAGTTGAAAAAGATTTATCTGAAGTCAACACTAATTCAAAAAATCAGTCAAAACAGTTGAAGACGGACTTCCTGTTGGGTTGATTACAAGGAAAATAACAATATAAAATACTTCAGTTGATCAGTAGCTTTTTGTGCAGACTTCTTCAGAAGTGTGGCACCTTTTAGTCTATTTGATTTACCCCACACATAAAAAAGTGAAAAAAGACTGACTTGGTGTTATAAACCAATCAAGAAAACTTGACTGTAAGAAAAAGACACAATGTAAACAAAAGAGTTTGACCAGAAACTTCTTGTGCAGAAGCTCATAAGAAAAGTTGCTATTTTTTGGTCTGTTTGCTCTTTTCCACAAAAGTGAAAGACGACGGATCTGAAGATACAGCAAACAATCGAATGGTTAATAAAAGTGTGGCTGAAGCAGAAGTTAACAACAGAAACATAACAACTTAAACAACAGATGTTGATCAGGAGCCTGTTTGGCACAACTTAATAAGAAAGGTGACTATTGTTAGCCTTTATGGTCTCCACAAATAATACAGTGAAAAATGATATACATACAGAGTATTTACAGAGTTAAAGCTGGTTTGAAAATAATTACTCAATACATGAAAAAGGGGTTCAAGGAAGACTTACAGTTCGGTTGATTACAGGTAAAACAAAAACGTAACCTACAGAAGTTTTAATATTTTTTCTCAAGCTGTTTCATGTATTTTCTCTTCTTCAGTTAAAAAAAAAAAAAAAGATTAATAGGAAGTTTAAACAAGTTGGAAACAATCAAACGGTTAATAATAGTGTAACAAAAGAAAGACTCAACTGTGGGAGAAACAACAATGTAAAACACGGAAGTCGATCAGGAACTTTTTGGTGCAAAAATGAAATAAGGAAAATTGCTTGTTTAAGTTCAAGTCCACATAAACAAGAAGGGAAAAAGGATTGTTCCAAAGTCAGAGCAAGTTTGAAGACGCTAAAATATCAAATGAGATGGTGGCTACAGCGAGACTCAAGTGAAAGTAAAAACAACAATGTAAAATGAAGACACTGATCAGTCACTTTAGGTGCAAACTATGTAAGAAAAGTTCCCTTTTTTGAATCCGTGTTCTGCACAAAACCGTGGAAAATGTAGCTGAAGTGAAGTCTGAAAACAACCTCATCCTGTAGCATAAAGACAAATAAATCACTTGCCAAAGTCTGTTGCAGTTAGTGTCGATCACAAAACGAGCATCTAACGTAAAGAAAGAAGTGATATTTTCAGTAAAGCTTGAATCAAACGTGTTTTTCCTTCAAACATCCTGTCCTCATACATCTCGACATCAGCTCCCCTCCACCGCTCCGTTTCACACTACAAATATTTTCCTCGGCCGTATTAAGGCCCCCACATTGATTTTAGGTGTCTTAAAAATCTCCTCTAATCTCCGTTTTGCTATTTCAGTGGCTTCCTTTGACTAACAGGCACACCCAGAGCCACCCATATCTAAATTATTCCCCCCGTCATTAGCTTTGCACACATGCCAGGCGAGCTGCACCGCCGCCGATTTCCGCCGACCACTATGTCCTAATCAGAAAGGTCCTGTCAGGATATGAGTGAGTGGATAACATCTGACACTGGCATCCAACCCTGTGACCCAAACAGTAATTCTATGGCCACTGCGGAGGCCTCCTCTACAAGCATCTTCAAAAACAGGCCCTTTTTTTTCTCTTTTTTTTTTTTGGCGCGGGGGCTGGGATGGATGGATTGGGGGTAGGGGTAAAAGCTCGTGAATTCCGGAGGGTGGGCTCTTTAGCTCTGGTGGGTGGAGATTTGGGAGCTTGTTGTTGTTTCATTCCTCCAACGTGTTTTTCCTCTTTCCTCGTACCCGGGAATAACCCCTTGAGAAAGAAACGTCCCCACCGGGTGGGGGGGGGGCAGACGTGAGATAAGATGGGAAGTTTCTCAATGAGCCGACTTATTTTTCAGGCTGGTTTGTTTGGTGATGTGCTGTGTGGTCTGCAGCTCCTGGTCAGACCTGTTCTCCCCTCTGGAGGGTCTGAACCACGCTGCTGGACTGAAAGGAGAACTTGATTGTGCAGCTTAAATTTGATTTTATCCAAGTTTGACTCTTAAAGAATAGATTTGACATGTTGTTTTAATTTTTTTTTTTCTCCTGATATATGTGCAGAACATTCGTTAATGTAATAGGCATCAGTAAAAGTTATATACTAATTTCACACCAATTCAGTTCAATCCAGATTAGCACATTTAAAATCATCGACATTCGACCAAGGGGCAAAAACAGCACAGTAAAAACACAGAAGGGCAATGTTTATATTATTTGTAAGCCAGGGAGTGAATAAAGAAGGATGAAATGACCCTTTAAAAAGGTCATAACTTCAAGAAACATTACTAATTGCCAGATTTCTGCTTTACTGGGACTACTTTCTTAAATCGAGCTTTTTTCTGAATGTAATCTGGTCCGAAAATCTTCCCTTTACACCTTCTCACATTTCATCCGATGCTGTCCTCTAAAACCCAGCCACCGCTTTAATCATCAGCGCTCACGTCTCTCTAAATAACGGTCGAGATCTTCTTCAAAGTCGTCTCTGCTGTCTTTGGCTAATCGATGTTTTTTTTTTTTTCTTCAAACATTTTTCTTTTCTTTTCTTTTTTGAACTGACAACAGCACATCACAGGAGACCGAACAGTTTTTCAGGTTTTGTTTTTCTGGCTTTTCCAGTCACATTCCAAAGCTGTGAGTTCAGCTTCTCCTCTGGTGCCCACTATGATGCTGGGAGGGGGCAACTGGTCGTACGTTAGAAACATGAGCTCAGGAACAACATGTGCGTGCATGGAAAGCATAGAAAAAAAAATGAGCATTGCATTCAAAAAAAAAAAAAAAAAAAAAATTTTCCAGTGTGTTTACTGGTTATTCTGGTGTCAGGTTAGAGGGAATTCAGCTGTCTCAGTGTGCTATTTTAAGACTTCAGAGTTCAGTCAGTCAGACTCTAGAAATCAGGACTCTTTACAGGTATTTTGCTTATAGACTGAGAAAAATAATGAAGACAAATGTGCTCTCAGTGTCATGTTGGCACGAGTCTGTAGTCTGGGGTAAAATCAAAGGCATAGACCAATGTGCTCTGTGTCTGCATGTCTTATTGGTGGGATTGTATTTGTCTGGAGAAAAATAAGACAGAGGAGACACAGAAAAGAAGTGTGCTGCTGGTCTCTGTGTCGTATTAGTGCATTCGAGTCAAGTGTTCTGGGGGTAAAATAAAATTTTGCTTTTTGTCTCACTGTCTCGTTGGTGTGACGTAAAATAAGACAAGGATGCAAACAAATGTGTCCCTGTGTCCCTGTGTCGTGGTGGCATGAGTTGACTTTGCTTCAAACAGGCAAATACTCACCAGATCTTTTAGCTTTTGGATACATACGTATGTATACGTACATAAAACCGGGCTATTCTTGACGAAAGGGGGAACAACTTAGAAGTTATTTGTTGTTTGCGCTGCAGTGTGGTGCTCATATGTGACTCCACTGCACTGGTATTTATGGTATCTTATGAGGCCATGTGGGCTCGCCTCTGACTCAACAACATGCAAGGGAAGAGGCACACTTCTTTCAAAAATCTATTCACATGCTGCTGCATGGTTCCAGCTCCAAGGAGCACATAATACAAGAGCACACACACACACACACACACACACACACACACACACACACACACACACACACAGACAGACACACACACAGCCTTCTGCACATTTTTCAAACTTCTTGCCTCTTTCTCTTCTTTTTCTTTTCTTTTTTGTGTGTGTCGTGTTTGTTGTCTTTTCTCCCGCTGCTATGACGACACCAATCTCCCCCAAAGGAATCATTACATTTTAATTGAATCCCATCTAATCTAATCTCGCAGTGTATAATAGCCTTATGTAGCTTCAACCAAACCCTCCTTCATGATACAGTCCTGATCCTGAGCAGCACAATCCAATCCAACACTGCGATTTGTTTTTTTGTTTGTTTGTTTTTATTATCATTGTTGTTGTTTTTATTTATTTATTTATTTATTTTTTACTGTCACGATCAGGCGATGCTGCCGCGCGGGGAGTTGCGAGTCCGATTCCCTCCCCTCTATCCCTCTATCCCTCTCTCTTCCTCCTGGACTCGCAGGGGCAGAAATTAGTACCAAGAAAGCATGTAATTGACAAAGTCACGTGTTCCCACTACGGGAACGGGCACAGCCAGCTCGAGAGCGAATGAGAGCGAAGGAGAGAGAGAGAGAGAGAGGGAGAGAGGGAGGCAGAGAGAGGGAGAGAGAGATCAGTACAGAGGTGGTGCGAGTGAGGAAGGGATTGGAAGGGAAGACAGAGAGACATGACAAAAATATCAAAAGGCAGAAAGCACGCCGTACCATGCGAGCTAAATTGGTGACCGATGGGATCGAGGATGTCGGATTAATGGTGACTACCGCAGCCCGTTTTCGCAGAGGAAGCTTCTCTATCGCAACTTGGGCGCAGAGGGTCCGCGGGGAAACATGGCCGAAGGTTATTCTGCAAATTATTATCATTGTTATTGTTTTAATTTTTCCATCTCCTTATCTTCTGCTCTTTAGTTTTTTTTTCTTCTTCTTCTTCTTCTTTCTCCCCCCCTCTCCCTTCCTATGTGTGCTCGCGCGAGGAGGAAAAAAAAAGGGGAAGGGGGCAGGAAAGGAAAGGAAAGGAGAGAGAATGAGAAGGGTGGAGGTGGAGGGGGACAAGGTGCAACGTTGATTGTTGTTTCAAACGTTTCGGGAAAAAGAAAGAGAAAAAGGGAAAATGCAAGTAGATGGACCCGAGCCGCCCCTGCCGAGCACCGTGCCCCTCCGCCGCGTTCCGCCGTGTCTCAGACCCCGCTGCATGGTGAAGGGTGCTCAGCCTGGTGCACACTCGCAGGGTGCTCGAGGAGCCATGTGTACACCTGCCTTTTCTCGGATCCCGTAGCGTGCACAACTCCAGATGCACGAGACTAATATACATGTATCCCTCCACAAGTTGCACCGACCGAGCACCGAGCACCTCCTCGGGCCGTGCACTGGATCCGAGGCGGTCATCTGTCACGGAGGAACTTTTTTTTTTTTTTTGTCCTCTCCTCCAGCCTCGATTCACGCCAGATCGCAGCACCACGCGCCCCCGTGGTGTCGAAAAAAAAAAAAAAAATACTAGCGGAGGAAATTTCTACCGGCCCTGAACTTCACATAGCCCCGTGTTTGCAAAGTGGAGGGGATTCCCCCCACACGCTTCTTCTTCTTCTTCTGCTGTTTCTTCTTCTTCTTCTTCTCCTTCAAGAAGTTGTTTTTACGCAACCGAGCCCATTAAACGTATATAAACCCGTATCTCCCAGCCGCCCCTGCATGCTGTTTGTCCTTGAGCCTGTAAAAATGTTCTAACTTGCTTCTCATGTGCCCCGACCCACCACCTCCTCCTCCTCCTCCACCCTCTTGTTTCAGGAGGGCCGGGTAAAGGTGGCGGAGAGGACCCCGCCAAGTCCGCCGAGCAGGAGGACCGGACTCGACCTCAGATCCTGTCGGGCTCCGGCTTCTGCAAGTGGTTCAACGTCCGCATGGGCTTCGGATTTATCTCAATGACCAGCAGCGAAGGGAGCCCCGTCGACCCCCCTCTGGATGTTTTCGTCCACCAAGTAAGTTTGACGTCGACGAAGTCGAGCACACAAACCTACACCCTCGAGGAGCAAACATCTGCTTTGTGCTGCTGCTGCTGGTGATCATGATGATGATGATGCAGTGTGTCCTCCTCTGCCTCTGTCCCCCCAAAATTTTTGAAATAAAAAAATACAATTAGTTTGTTTTCTTCCCCCTGCCCAAAAAACAATTCACTGTCAGCTTTCAATCCCATCCTGAGCCCCCCCCCTTTCATTTCTCCTGTAGCCACATTGTATCATCTGGATGTTTTGCATTACCCAGCACGTTACTGTGTAATCACACGTTGTCCACCGGGCTTGGAGGGAAAGAAAAAGAAAAAGAAAACAAAAAAAACCCCCAAAACATGCTAAGTGTCCTCTGTAAGCACACATGCGTCCAGCTCTGCCCTCCCCTCTGCACTGTGGAGGGAAGGAAGGGAGGACATGTCGTGTGGCTGTGACACGGTTAGTTTCACACTTTGGTCCCTGGTGGACGAGCAGAGCTGTTCCTCACATCCAGCCGGCCAACCGAGATGTCTGAAAAAACATGTTTGGTTGAATAATAATAATGATGATGATGATAATAGTAAAGAAAAAAAGGGAAGGTCAGATGGTGCCTTATGGTTTGTGTTATGTGAGGCTGTTCGGCCCCCTCGCTGTTGTTTTGCTGCTACATCCTTATTGCATTTTGTGATGTGGAAGCCTGGCCTGCTTCTCCACCCGCCTGTTCTGTTTTGATTTATTGTGCGTGGAGTTCATGTCCGAGGCCTTGTTTTCCACTTATTCTGCAGCAA
Source organism: Acanthopagrus latus (assembly GCF_904848185.1). NCBI lineage: Eukaryota > Metazoa > Chordata > Actinopteri > Spariformes > Sparidae > Acanthopagrus > Acanthopagrus latus. Next base: position 13,612,707 of record NC_051060.1, on the reverse strand, counting down.
AACAGAGAGGCGTTAGTGGAGTCCCTCCCGTGCCTCCAGTCTCCCCCCTCTCTCTATTTTTTTTACGGTCCTGTAAAGTGGCCTTAAAAAATACTTGAAACGAGGAGAGTTTTTTTTTTATTTTCACCATTTTCATCTGACACCCTCCTCTGGAGTAGAGGTGTCTTTATTGTGGGCTCACTGGATGTTGTGCTGCTGAACTGGTGGTGGTTGGGGGGAGGAGGAGGAGGAGGAGGAGGAGGAAGAGGGGGGCGGGCACATCAGGGGTCAAACGTCAGCAGTGATGTAGTGGTGAATAAAAAAAGATGGGGCCGCTGGACAGCATCAGGCAAACTAGTATGCTGAGGAATTATAGTTTCACTAAGGCAGCTTTCGTTTATGTCCTTGTTGGCTCATTGTGGTGATGGTGAAACTTTGATGGTTGTGATTTGTTATTATTATTTTATTAAGTTGCGTTCCAAGAAAAATGGTAAAGTGTTGTTGTGCTTCAGTTTGCGGTGATGAAATGGGGATCGATGTTTCTGTTGCGATTTGTTGCGTTCGCCTCTTTTTTATTCTGGTGTTTGTACACATTTTAAATGATCCTTAACCTGTTTTTTTCTCTGATCGTTATAAACATACTATGTGAACTAAAATGTGGATCGATACTTGGCCATCGTGTGTAAAATAATTAGAGTTCTGCGGTGAATTTGCTGGGGGGAAAAAAAGGGCTCACATTTGTTTAAGAGAGACTTACGTTTTAAGCAATGTGTCGACCTTTGCTCCATTGGTTTCCATTGTCATGGCACTGATCATCAGAAGTCAGAAAAACTTTATTGATCCCTGAGGCGAAAACTGGGTTTGTTACAGCTGCCTCTTCTCGAAAAGGATATCACACTATAGATGTAAAGAAGATATAAATAGAGAAGGCTAGTAAGACATAAGAATAAAATATTTTTAAAAGTCCAGAAACATAAAAATAATCGTAAATATATGAGCATGGACAACTATAGTGTGTGTGACCAATATGTATCTGTATAGATATACAAGAAATAGAGACACAATTAAAGGGGCACTATGTAGTTACTGACACCAGAATTTTAGCATTTACAATATTAATTAGGTAATAATACAGACTCAGAAGTATGCATTTTGTCCATAACTGAATGAACAAGCTTCTCTCAGAGGAAAATTTGGCCCACTGTTTGAAGCTAGAAAGGTGGCAGGGTCCACCACATAAAAACAAAGTAAAGCAGTATGAAACGGTGTTGTTCTTTAAGGTCGGTCATGAAAACAAGTTTGTTTATTCTGTTTTATTTAGGCGTAATGGATCTTTCTCTTCTGATTTAAAATGTCTTTCCCCAAAACTACAAAGTGAACCTTGGACTGTATTAATAAGTGCTAATGCTGCTGCAGTGATTAATACGTCAGTCGAAATCAATTTCAGTAGCTGGTTGCAGCTCATTTTTAAATGTGAGAATTTGCTGCTTTTCATTTTCATCCACAATGGTAAATGAAAAGAATTCATGTTTTGGGGGAAAAAAGAAAAGGGAAAAAGAAGCATTTGGTCACAGACTGAATGATTGATTAATCCTGAAATTAATCATCGATAAAATAAATGGATGGTGCGTGGATCCACTAGCACAGATCATCTGGCGTGAAATACTTTAATTATTGTTATCATTATTATTATTATTATTATTATTATTATTATTATTATTAACCTTTTATTTGTGTGTGTGGATGCAGTTTTTCACATGCGATCTCCAAAGAGAGGCTAAAAGTAAAGTGCGCAGTGCAGCATGTGTGTAAGTGTGTGTGTGTGTTAGTTATTTCTGATTGATACTTTCATATTGTGGCTCCATCCACTGCATCTATCGACATCCTCCTCACAGCTCCCTAATTTCCCTGCTGGCCAGAGATGTTTTTCGAAGAGATGGTGGAAAGTGCTTCAAGAGCTGTGCACAAGTTGGCAGTTTGTAAAAAAAAGGATGCAGAGGACAGAGCAGACTGGTGCCATGCAGGCGTCTGTGGGTAATATGTGTCCAGTGCTCGATCTGGTCTGAAATGCTCAGCGTTAACTAGAAAATATAGATATTAAAGGTGTGGAGATTATTAACTGTCAGCTACGACTCTCTTAAATTTTGCATTTTCCATGTTAAAAGAAATAAAAAATTAAAAAATGCAAATTGTTCCACAGAAGTCCTTATAGAAGAATTAACTAGCATACAGTGAATCTTATGTTTACACTAGTCCATTTCCCCCCAGCGTTTCCGGCTTCGTGTTTACAACAATACAGCTGTCATTCAGCACAAAGGGCGGACAATATGCATTCATAAGCACATTGTCATATTGAATGCAAAACACGCCATTCCTCTGCCAGTATTTGCATTCATCTGTACGCTGTGTGTGTCTCTGCTGTCAGCCTGCAGCCAGTTGGACACATTGATGCTAAGGCTGCGCGGTATGCTAGGAATTATTTTGACAGGTATTATGACTGAGATTAGTGAGGGGGATTATTTTTTTTGTTGCATCTATTCAAGCCGAGATGATTTACCAAACAGGCAGCGCTTTCTTACAGCGCTGCAGTTGATAATTACTTCCACTGCTGATTATTAACCCCGATTAATTGATTAGTTGGGTCTATACAGTGTCGGGAAAATGGTCCAAGATTCCATCTATGACAAAAGGATCGGATAAAAAAAATGCACACAATAAGTTGATCGCGGTGAATTTTCTTCATCGGGATTATTGTGAATCGAGCTGTCGGCTGTTTAGCCTCTGTATCGGTTTCCTGATTTATTCTGAGTTGGCCTGAACAAGTAAACACTACACCCCGGAAAACATGTTAAATCAGATGTGTGTGAATGCTACCGATTCTAAAGTAAAAAAGGTTACCACCATTTGTTTATCCTTTATTCATGCAAGAAGAAGACCTCATGATTTATGACAAAGTATTCAAAGATTCTTAGATTGTATTTCACTCAAAACTGTGTTTATAAAAAATATATGTATATATATATGTATATATTTTCAGAACTGAATAAACAAGCGGTCCTCAGACTGTATTTAGGTCCCAGCACGCTGCCTGAAGTGAGAATGAAATTGTGTTGTCCAGTTTGAGTTTATTCTGTTTGAGTCGTGGTTTAAGTCCGACTGAAGGTTTGTCCTCAAAACTACATAATGTACCTTTTTTAAAGTCTTAAGAATATTTAGATGATTATGGGGACAGTATCGACAGGTTAATCCTGACACTGATAGCTTCATATACCCTGGACATCCTACCGTGTCTTGTTTTGCCCACAACTCAGAGATGTTCAGATTTCTGTTTGATGCTGGAATCACAAAATCAGGACATTTTTTTCCTTGTCTCTTAAAAATGTACTCAAGCTGATTTAAGCAATTATCAAAATAGTACATGATTAATTTAAGGTGGCAACAAATCGATTAATCGTTGTACCTCTATTTACTTGCACCTAAAGACCAAGAAAAACAACCCATTATTTTGTCACAAATTTAGCTTTTGCTTTTTGCAAATTTAGCTTCTGGCATTTAGATATTGTGATTTCGATAATAATTCAATCAGTTGTTTGGACTTAGCCATTTTATTGTGTTTGGGAAATGTGGAATTAAAATCCTGCTTGTTATCCTCTGTGTTGCTACGGCATGTAAATTCTGTAATAAGGAATATTTTCTGTGAGGATACGAATACTTTAACATCAGTGACTTCCGCGCATGCAGAGCAGCTTAATGGAACAGACCTTTGGTATGGCTTTTGAAAGAGAGTTTGGCTTCGCACAAAAGGTCATGAAGTATTCTGCGTTTGTGGTACAAGGTTAGCTGTCAGTTATAGTGCAGGTTTGTTCCCACATTACACTTATTATTGTGTGTGTGTGTGTGTGTGTGTGCCACCAGAGAGTGAGGAGCAGGAGGGGAAGAGGGAGCATGAGGACAGGAGAAAGAGGAGGAGTTTGCCTTGGAGAGGGAAAAGAGGAGGGATGTGGGAAAAAATAAGTGTTGGTGAGGGGTGGCGGTGCGGGGGCGGGGGCGGGCGGTGCGGGCGGGGGTGGGGTAGCTGGTAGCCGAAGGAGGAAAACATGAGCGAGAGGTTGGGGGAAAAAAGACAAGTGAGTGAGTGAGTAGAGGAGCAGGAGGTAAGAGAGGGAGGGCGTATGAGTCAGCGAGAGGGTCCCCGCCCGACCACGAGTTCTCTTCCTGGGAGGCCTCTTCATCAGGAGCTCCTATCTGATCACTTCCTCTCTGGAAGGTGTGTGTGTGTGTGTGTGTGTGTGTGTGTGTGTGTGTGGGGGGGGGTGGGGGGTGGGGGGGGGGGTGTAATTAAGCTTCTTCAGCCACTCTACTTCTCTGTTTAGCGATTCCACGCACACAGCTGTTTCATTATATCTGTTTGTCAACCTCTTCTCTACCTGGACTTGAGTGTTTTTCTGTGTATGTGTGTGCGTGTGTGTGAGAGAGAGACAGAAAGTGTGTGTGTGTGTGTGTGTGTGTGTGTGTGTGTGTGTGTGTGTGTGTGCATGCGTGCGTGAGTTCCTGCTGGGACACGGGGGGTGCTCTCTCCTCGGGCATTCTTTAAAAAAGAGGAATTTCTTTAAAGACAAAAAGGCAGGAGCGTTGGGTGGGGTGGGGGTGTGGGGGTGTGTGTGTGTGGCGGTGAGGTGGGGGGCTGCTTGCCCTTTGTCGGTAATCAGTTTGAAATGTTGAACAGTTTGCTGCGGCTGCTGCTCTCCTGAAACCTCCAGAAGAGAGTGTGTGTGTTCAATTTATGGAGCCAGTGAGTACGAGTTAGTGTGTGTGTGCGCGTGTGTGTGTGTGTGAGGCTCTTACTTCTCTTTCTCCGAACCACTCGGCTGCTGATGTCTACATGTGAACCATTGTAAGATGTTTTAGGTTTTGAGTGTGTGTGTGTGTGTGTGTGTGTGTGTGTGTGTGTGTGTGCGCACACGCAGGAAAGTGTGTGTATGTGTGTGTGTGTGTGTTTTGTGTAGCGAGGTTAAAGTGGGCCCCTAGTGAGATTAACCTCTGGTCCGTGTCACCGTTTGGCATGCAGGCCCCACCCATCTCTGCCTCCAGATAGCCAGTATCAGGCTTTGTCTCTCCTGCAGCAACACTAGCCCCCCCACCCCCCACCTCAACCCCCCGCACCTCCTCCAACTGAACCCACCCTTCTCCACTGCACATCAAAAAATGCAAAAGAAGAAGAAAGACCAGTCATGTGACTTCCTTTTGAGGAGCGGGCCACATACAGCGGAGATGATCGGTAATTGGAAAGGTGGCGGAGTAGCGAGCAGAGCAGGGGGCTAAAAACAAGTCGCAGTTCACCTGAAACACAAAGAGAGCGCCCACACAGCCTCGCCTGTGTTTGCTGCCCTCACATCATTTAACTTCATTTGATTTAAAAAAAGAAAAAAGAAAAAAAAATCCAGACAGACTGAAACATTTACTGAGACAAACGTTAATTAAAGCTGAGACAAACATGCAGAGTTATGTTTAGTTTTGACGGTTTCTTAGGAGACGAAACAGTTTATCCGTCTTTGAACAGACCGAGCTGCAACTAGCAATTATTTACATCATTGATTAACCTGCAGGTTTTTTTTTCTGTATTCATTGTTTTCCTTTTCTACAGCCCAAAATGACTTGTTCAGTTTCTTTTCTACCAGAGTCAAAGATATGTAGTTAAGATTTTTTTTTTTTTTTTTTTAATGAAAAAGTCAAGTTTTGTCACATTTAAGCTGCTCTAACTGAAGAATGTTTGGCATTATTTTGTGTCTTGAAAATTGACAAATGAATACAATGAACCAGTTCTCAAATTAGTTGCAGATTAGTTTCCGGGACATAATTGATTGACTAGTCATTTCATCTTTAAAAATGTAAAAGACAAGAACACTTTTTAAAGAATAAGAAGTGGAAAAGATACAAAGCCGATGTGTAAAAATATGTCTGGAGAGATTTCAGTTGTTTTGAACAGTGTTTTGAAATGCGTCAGTGATTTGCTTTACTTTCACAAATGCTATTTAAAAAGGCAGAGAAAGACATAAAATAACTTTTCTCAGCTAAACATGGTTTTCATTAAACATGAGACTCAGATGGTGAGGCAATCTTGTTGTAGCTAGATGAACCTGTTTTTGATCATATTTTACTAACGTTTATCTCTTCATATCAGTCACAAGCAAGCAGCTAATAACCATCATCCCACTTCCATTACGTTTGACCCATAATGTATCATGTGCCAAAGTATAGAGACGGGGAAAATAAGTACTTGCTGCCTTTCGCTAGAACAAAATCAATTAGATAATGATTTAGATTGAACCGTGCGCAATGATAATATTACACAGCTAACACAACTTAAAGACAAATACAGTTAATAGTGACAGAGTGTGTTAACGCTGCACATCGTGGTGCACGTTTATTGTTAAGTACCCCCCCCCCCAAAAAAAATGTTTTACTTTTTTATGCACCCCGCATATTTAGAAATATTGTCTGAACCAAAACCAGCTTCATTGACCAAGTATGGGGACATGAAAAAAGGGATGTGACTCATAGCTTACGACGTGATTACATTGGAAAAGACACGCAGCTGAGAGTGAGAACCAACAAAAGAGAAAGAATGGTTGAGAACAAAGAACGGTCAGGACCGTGGTGTGAGAAAGACGGGTTCAAGTGTAAAAACATGAATGAAAATCTATGTACAAGTTAGGGTTGATGCGTTTTACTGGTATCATACTGGTATCACGTCATACGTGACGTGAAGACGGACGGTTATTGTACCGTGTGTATTTGCTTGAATTCTATCACATTATTGTTTGTATGAAAAATATGTGTATTTTAAAGTTTCGTGTATTTTCAGGATACAATGTCCTTTGTTCAGTCAAAGAAAAAGAACCTTGCGTCATCATATCTATTGCGATTGTAACTTTTGATAATATTAATGCTAATAATAACTGTGTGATAACGTGTACCGGGAAACCTATTTCTGTGATATTTGCATACGGTTAAAATCTCGTACCGCTGCGACCCGACGTGCAAAGTCAAGTATTTTAAGTTGTGGACAAAACAAATGTGCAAAAATAAACGAATATCAAATTAACATGCGTATATGGAGTCGATTAATAATTTCCTGTGACTTGACGTCACTTCCTCCAGAGGTTATTTTTATTTATTTATTTATTTATTTTAACACAGCCTCTTGTGTAAAAACAGCCAAACGGATCTTCTCTGTGGCTGCGCTCCTGTTCAGAGCGGGTCCAGTTAGTAGCAGGCGGTGTGTTTTATCACCAGTCACCTCGGCGAGGTTCATTTCCCCTCTCGTGCTGATAAACGTAGCAAGATGATCTAGTGCTTCCTCCCCCAGATCAAATATTTGCCCCAGTCATAATCGGGGGGTGTTGGATGTTGTTAATTTGAGGCAGGGGAAACATGAAGGCTTTTAAGTGTTTGATGGGGGTTGGGTGGGGTTCAAAGGTCGGGGCCACTAATGACAACGTGTTGAGGAGGGCTTGGGTGTCAGCGTCATAAGAGCGGCTCTGTTGGTGGTTTTTATGTCGGCGTGTTTGTGCTTTCCCTTCCTCTTCTTCCTCCTCCTCCTCCTCCTCCTCTCTCTCCTCCGTCCAGCTTTCGCTCTCTCTCTCTCCTCTTTCTTCTCTGGTTTATATGCATCCTGTTGGGTTATGTCCATCTGAGCTGATGTGGCCCAGCTTTGTCCACTTAGCATTTCCTGTGTGTAAAAAGCTACTTAATGGCACCACGCCACATGGTGACCGCCATCTCCGTCACGCTCACCCCTACACACACACACACACGCACACCCCCTTTTCCTCCTGCCACGAGCACGATCGAGCGCGCGGCTCTGCGTGGGCCACCTCAGATTTAAAGCATCCCATAATTAGCCATTCCATAGCCGGTGGTCGCCGCGGAGAGAGGCTGCTGGTGGTGGTGGTGGTGGTGGTGGAGGGCGGTGGGTGTCCTTTCTCCGCTTCCCCATCCCCTCACGTTACAGCTTCCTGTATCGATTGCTGGGCCTGGTGATGACGAGGGCCTGGCTGATGAAAAGGAGGGCTATTTCTATCCAGGATGCTGTATTGATCGCTGGCTCCTTCCCACACACAGCCACACACACACACACACACACACGTGGAGCTATAGGAAGATATTTATTACATATAAGGAAGCTCGTAAGCATAATCAAGCCATTTTACAGTGTGTCGGTGTCCATTTTGTTGGCTCGGTTACATCAGGTTTTGTAGGATGACAGTCGCCGTCGAGGCGCTGAGAGCTGGTGTGGTCCGCCAGTCGGGCAGGGGGTGGTGCTGGGATGGTTATACCGCTGACCCCCGGATTTCTGCGGCTGACCTGTGGGGCTCCTGATCAAATGGGGGTTTTGTTCCTGGGCTCCCCCCAGGTCCAGCCACTGATCAGGAGTTGCTCCTCCATTGGAGCTGAACAGAATGCGCTGGAGGCATTTCCATGAACCCCCTCCTCCTCCTCCAAACTCCCCTCCCTCATCCACCACCCCCCTGCTCCAGGCCACTCCTCCATTTTGTTTTCTCCCTCTCTCTCCCTCTCTCCCTCTCTCTCTCTCTCTCTCTCTGACGTTCTCTCGTTCCCTCTCCCCGGCCGTGCCCTTTCCTGACCTCTGTGCGTAAACTGAAACGGGTCAGGACACCCGCCAGGTCACTTGAGAGGAGGGGACTCGGGTTACAGGTTCTGATTTGTGAAGTTTTTTTTTTTCTTTTTTTTTTCTCACACATGTTGACGCATGGATACAACAGCACACACACGCACTCTCACGTAGATCCACATGCTGCGTTTCATTACGTAATTGTGGAGTTGCTGCGAGCTTCACGAACGAAACTCTTTCGAGACATGAAGGCATGAGTGTGACACCACCTCTTACATGTTGGAGATGTGTGTGTGTGTGTGTGTGTTTTCCTGCAGTTCTGCAGAACAAAAGAGGTTGTGTGGTTTCCTCACTGGTGCATTGTGGGCATTGACGGGGTTGGAGAGGGGGTAGGGTGCTGAGACAAACCACTCAACTTTGACCTGGAGAGACAAGCTGCTGGTGGACTGAAGACAGGAGAGGAACAGGAAGGGCTCGTGTGCCGCACAGCCTGAAGAGCAGTTGATGATTATTCATCATTATTCAGAATGCGTGTTGTTTTGTGGGGGATGGGCACATTTAAAAAAAAAAAAAGAAAAAAGAAATTGTATTTGCTTTGTACTGATTTCTGCCGCAGGAATGCCTTTCAGTCATTTGGATGGTCTAATGACAGTAATCATGAAATCAATTCCTGTTTTAATTTGAAAACGGGGCTCAGACTGCTTGAGGTTTGTTGTTTTATAAAAAAAAACCCCCAAAAACAAGGCCATCACCGTTTTAATTAAGAAATTGAATCTACCTATTCATCGTTTTTTTGCAGCACAGCGTTTTTGATATTGATCCTCTATTGGCCGCATAAAGCCACAGGCTCAATTTGTGTCTCGCGTTGTCGCCCCTTCTGTTTTTATTCCACCCCTTACATCTGCTGCGCAGAGTCTTTGCCATTCTCTCGTTTCCATTCCCTGATTCCTCGTCCTTTCCTCATAGCCAAATCCAATACCTGAACAGCCCGAAACGGACAAATCGTCCATCAGCGATCGACTGGAATCAAAAAGGGACCCTGGCTCCATCCTTTGCTAACTGCAGGGAGAGAATCAGAAATGACGTCTGAGGGAGAGAGAATGAATCTGAATGTACTGAACACCAGCGCTATCGCAGCGATTTTCCCCTCGTATAAACTGTGGATAAAAGCGTGTAAATAAGGGGGAAGAATGTCTCTGAAGAAGTTTGATATTAAGACAGTTTTTAGGAGGAATAACCCCAAAATAAATGTTTTTATTATGCATGTTGGATTTGTTCTGATTCGAAGCACAACTGGCTTTGATTCGGTGTGACATCTGTGGAGTGCCCTGTTGAATTTGCAGCTACTCGTCTTGAGAACTATTCAGGACAGATGTTCCAAAAACCATCTGTTACAATAAAAATCTAAACATACACATTATTTTAAAATGAATTGAAACAAAACAAATACATGTCCATGTCTGTATTTGTGTTTTGAAGGAATTACCCATTTTGACAGTGTATAGTTCATGGCCCCTTGGTAAAGTGTGTTAGTTAAAAAAAAATCTGAAAATAAATTATACCAGGCTATTCTTTTATTTTTAATTAAAATTGTTTTATATTGGCCGTGAAACAAAACTTTTATTCACTTATGGAAAGCCAAGCAAACTAATTTAAGTCACCCAAAGTTTCAGAAAATAATGTTTCTAAAATGTAATTCCTTTTAAACCTTAAACTGATTAATTTAATATAAGCTGGTGACATTGAATTGATGTATCCTGAGAAGCTTTCATGCATTACGAAATGCATGGCCTGTTTTACATCCTTACATGTAGTGAGAGTTTCTTTGTGAACATTTTGCAGTGAGATGGTGTCACAGCCGTTTGTATTGTGGATTTTAAAATCAGTGCTAATTGATGCAAAGGCAAATATTTCATTAGGATTTTAGAGTGTGACTCTGTTTCATTTATTAATTGTTTTATTTGAATTTAATTGTTAAAAAAAAAAAGTGACTTAAGGAAACAATTTTACTTTTTTTTTTTCCTGGTTTGTTCTCAGAAGCAAACAATGAACCAGAAAGTGCTTCTTTTCCTTTGCATGCGTTTTCTCTCTCTGTGCAGTTCGGATGCATCTCGCTGTGACACGTTTACCTTTATGTCGCTGCGCAGAAGCAGTCTGACAGACGCTCATCAGAGCGCCGCAAGTTCACCTACTATTCTTGGTTTGTAATTAATTCACACTTCCCTCTTCTCGCTGTTTTATACATTCCCACCCTTTCAGTCTCTTACATATTCATTTCAGTCTAATAATAGACCACCTATAGAGGCTCTTCGGCTTCCTGTAACTGCAGACACATTGTAGAGAATTCTGCTGCCCAGAACATTTTCTCTCCTTCCTCTAGTTTCACATCTGATTCCCTCTGCTCATTCATTTCTCTTCCTGTCTCCTACACATCTGTCTCTACAGCAGAATTCACACATAGCCCCGCGTGTTATTTTTAGGCCCTTGTCGTATAGTAGGTAGTAAGGCTTGCTCTGCGCACTGCGTGCCTGTGTGGGTGTGTTTACCTACGCCGAGATCCGCAGGGCTCGCTGCGATTCATGAAGGTCATGGATGCACGGCGTATCAGCTGTACGGGCTGTGCGATCAACAAGACATAAATCATCGTCCGGTGGTTATGTAGTGACTAAATCAATTATGCCGATCATGCCGATAAGACGGATGGTGGATGTTGCTCGGAGAAAATGATTGCATGGGTGCGACATGCTTGTCTTTTTTTTTTTTTTTTCTTCCTGCAGAAGGAATAGGAAGTGGTGCCTCTGCGAAAAGTAGATAAAGGGAGCACAGCAAGGACGCCGCGTGCGAGATAAAGACTGTCATGGCAGTTGGTGCAAACCACATACAGTCAGTCCGCCATGTTTGAAACGATGTCTCCTCTGTGTGCAGCGCACGCTGCTGGATGTTGTGCCCGCTGCGTTTGCAGCGAACGCCTACAGCAAACTTCTCGGTCTCGATACGCGCTGCTTCTTCTTTGACAATAGTTCTGGGACTTCTTTTCTTTCTGCCTTTCTGCTCCCAGACAGCTTTTCAATATTTAAGTTGTAAATGAGCTCTGACAGGTGTGGGGCTTGTACAACATTAAGGCCGAGCATCATACTCTGTGGACATGACGTAAGAACTAAGGCGTTAAATTGAGTCTTTTCATCGGAAAAAAATGACCTTTTCTGCTCGAGATGGAGGTTCTCTGTACCTTTCACAAGATAAAGCAGGCGGTCTTTGTCTGCTCACTTCATCATTCAAGGTTATATATACCCAGCAGAACCAGTCATGATAGAAGAGTCCACATTCTGTATAGCACTGCGGATATAAAGCCTTCTAAAAAATGACTTGCTGGAGATAGTCAAATTGCTATTAATCGGCTCCCAAATGATTTGACGCTATCCAAGGACACGTGGACGTCTACAAAATGAATGACTCAGTCGTCCATCGTCTTACTGCCGTTACAGTGAATTGAGCTCTTACATTTAAGTGGCCCGTTAGAATATTTATTATGTCCGATTAGATCTTCGCAGTAATCACCCTTTCAAAAAGTGGGCGTAACTTTATGCTTTCTCACTGAAATTCAGAATGATTTCAGCCAACTGTCATCAGACTTGCAGCCTACAACAATCCTTGCATCCCCTGAACTAGATACACTCCCTCGTGTGTTGTGTGTTTTTTTTTTTTTTTCTCATCTTGCTATAAGCGCCTGCCACTCTTTAATGGATAATTGCTTTTTTTTTTTTTTTTTTTTCTCCCAACAGAGCAAACTGGTGATGGAGGGCTTCCGCAGCTTAAAGGAGGGCGAACAGGTGGAGTTCACCTATAAGAAGTCCTCCAAGGGCCTGGAGTCCCTGCGGGTGACCGGACCTGGTGGGGGACCCTGTGCAGGCAGCGAGAGGAGACCCAAAGGGAAGGTCCCACTCCAGAAACGCAAACCAAAGGGAGACCGGTGAGTTTTGCAGGGAAAAAAAATCGAGTGACCAGAAAAATGACAAGAAAGAAAGAAATCACAGTGGTTTTCTGTGTCTGCAGAAACGGTTCATGTGCGTGCACGCACACCCCACCAGCTTCAACCAGCAAAACCTGATCGTATGTGAGCTTTGTTTTCCATAAAGCAGCTCTGCCTATAGCTGAAGGAGACATATGTTATATGTACATCTCACCGCGGCGAGCCATTTCTGAGTGGGCTGAGATTATAGATTAAATCTATTCAATCTGCCCGGGTACATGCCTGTTGCTATGGTTATTGTGCACCATAATAAGGAACTGAATAGAGCACTTTGCCTGCCATTGCCGCTATTTTAAATCAATTTGCCAGCTTTTACATTAGGGACGGCATTAGCACAGGGATGGATTGGGCTTATATGCATCTCAATGCGGCACCAGCTCAATCAATTGTTTTGTCCTCAGCAAAATCCTGGAGGGTGCTTTGCTAAAACCCGTCAGAGGAGAGCCATATGGAGCTGCTTGAGAAAAACGCCCGACGGTTGAGGCAGAGGGCGGCTGCGTTTCCCCCCCGTCCTCCCTTCTGATCGACAGTGACGTACAGCCGAGTATATGTGTTTATAGGAGGGCATCACATGACAACAGGGCTGCATTTACACCAGAGAGTCCAGCTCTGCCACTCTTTATGCCACTCGCCGTCGCCTCGCCGCAGCTGCCTCGGTGCAGCAGCCTCGCGCCGTCCAGTTTTTCAAGGTGTGAAAAGAGAAGCTTTTGTTGGAAAGGAGGAAACAGTATCTGGGAGGCGGAGGAGGCTCCCTGATTGTTTTACACAGCTGAATAATTCAGTTTATTTGGGATAATTGAGCCAGTGTTAGGTCAAGTGTCTCTGCCTTCTACTAAGGTGGTAGCAAGGCAGTATTGGATTCAGTGATGGCAGGTAGATGCCTGTGATGTCATCAGTCTTTGTGAGCGCGCTCCTGTGGCAGTGCCGCTGCTCTGACCCCTGCTGGTCACACGCAACCAAGGATTTGTGCAGTCCGTTCCTCACACCGGCACTCTGCAGTCGCCTGAAGGTGTTGGATGTAAGAAATCGTGTTTGAAATATTCAGTTTTTGTGATAATAACGGAGAGGACTGATCATGAAAGCAGCAGCTTGTTGAAGTCCGGCCTGATGAAGGAAATGTCTTCTGATATCTGCTGTGTGTGTGTGTGTGTGTGTGTGTGTTATTCCTCAAATGATCTCAGCTCTGTAGTCTTCATAACCGTGGCGTCAGAGGTGGTGTCCGGTTTGTTTTCATGCCATATAACTCATGAATTAGTCATGCTACTCATGAATCGCCATGAACGAAAGGTTGCAGTTGGTTAAATTCTGGGCCAACACACATACGGACTGTTTTAAATCACAATTAGGCCAATAGTGATTTTTGTCAATTTTGTTTTCTTTAAACAAATTGCCTAATTTTATTCAATCTTCACCACGATTAATAAATGAGACATTCATAATTAAATTTTAATTATCAGTTATTTCAGCGTTAACAAAGGATCACATGCTTTACAAGTCATTTATTAAGCAATATTAAGTAGTTAATTTTCAGCCGATATTCAGCATTTTTCCAATTACCGGTATCGTTGATCTATCTGTCAGATTGCTGACAGAAAATAAGCTAATGTAAGAATACCTTGGCTCTGATGCAACATCCTCTCGCTCAGTGTCCCGCGACACGACATCTGATGGACACGTCACCGTTCATAGACTTAAACCACGGAATAATCTGAATTGGGAAAGTAAATAAACGTGTCAAATAAATGAACATAAAGTGGCAGAAAATGGAAATAATAGATTTTACGTAAGAACAGTACTTGAGTAAAGGTTCATTCCATCACTGGTTGTTCGAAAGAGATTCATTGTTACCTCGAATGAAAATCGAACCGAATATAGAACTTTTTTTAGTCTCTCTGATTCCTAATAATCAGTATCAGTTCTGAAAAAGCAAAATCTGTTCACCCCCAGTATTTATTAACAATTAACAAAATGTTATAAACATCAGTTGCAACTTTTGCAAAAACAAAGCAAATAAATGTTTTATGAATAATTTCAAAGTTTGTAAAAAGTGAAATAACTATTAACTAAAGTTTAATTAAGTTTATAAATGTACCATTTACTGTATTTGTTTATTATATATAGTGAAATTCATCTGAAAGCTGATGCGACAAAACGGATGACATGGGACACTTTTGTTAAAATTGGTCAATATCGATGTTTAGTTGGTAAATTTTGCACATCCCTGCCATTAAACACGAGGTATTCAAGGCAGTAACTTTATAAATGAGTTTTTCAGAATACAAATTTAATCTTTATTGATTAGAAAGTAAAATGAAGACGTGGCAACCTGTTGTCTGTTGTGTGCACTGCTAAAGAGAAGTGCGTCAGTGTGAATGATTTCTTATTAAATATTATAAACAATTTACATAATTTTTGTTTAGTTACATTTGTTTTATGTATAATAGTTTAAAACCTTTAAATCAATTTATCTGAAATGGAACAGTTTGTCTTATAATTACCCTTTGCTTAATCTAAGACGAGCACAGTGTTGAATTTATTTTAAAGAATTTTTCAGATGAATAAATAATTATTCATATTGTATTGTTTTGCGATTAGGGCTGTTCATTTGATATGTTTAATGCAATTAATCTAGTTCATTTTATGAATCCAGGTTGAGAGGACACTTGCTAAACTCATCCTTAAAACTTGCCTCCAGCTCTTGATAATAACACACTGCCCAGGTTTTACACATTTAATACTGTAACCAAGTAGCTGACTTCAATAAGGAGGCATCGCAAATTAACAAAGATATCTATCACGTGATAAACATGCACTCAGGTGCACCTATGACTGTGTTTGATCCAAAGATCTTTGGAGATCATTAAAAAAGAAATAAAGACTGTAACAGACTTTAACCCGTCATGATTTGTTTTCTCAAGCAGTGGCAGCCCGCCAGCTATCGTTTCTTGATCACGAGCGTCTGCTGCTTTCAGCCTCTGCATGAAGACTTCTTTCTGGCTAAATCCTTCAGTTAATATCTGCATAAAACTCTGTGTGTTACGCTGGTGTAGATATAACAATAAACAGTGGATGTGGTGCCTTGTCTCAGCTATCAGGCCTGAGGTGTGTTACACGTTGCACGA
The DNA here is from genome assembly GCF_904848185.1 of Acanthopagrus latus. Lineage (NCBI taxonomy): Eukaryota > Metazoa > Chordata > Actinopteri > Spariformes > Sparidae > Acanthopagrus > Acanthopagrus latus. The sequence goes on along the minus strand of NC_051060.1, from coordinate 13,596,941 downwards.
CAGACTAAAACAAATAAAACCCTGAACACTAACAGGAGACATCTTTATTCATCGAGCCTCCAATAAAAGCATCTTGCGTCTGTAGCGGGGGGGAAAAAAAAAGTCTGTTTGATTTGTTGTCAAAACAGTTGGTGGCATCCTGACCGCACACATTTGCCTTGACTTTTTCTCTTTACACTCTTTCAGCAGCCAACTGCTTCTTGTCAGATTTAATAACAGTGTGTAGTTTGGCACACCACAGAGTGCTGCGCCTGTCCGATCCGGAGCAATAACATGTGTCATACCACCATCTAGTGGTGAAGCTGAGTCAGAGCAGGTGCTTCAGAGATGGTTGAGGTCGAAGTGAGCAGGCCATGATGTATATAAGACAATAGGTTGTTTACCAATTTCACAGATTATTTTATTATTTACAGGTGTCCGTAAAACGTTATGAATGATTTATGAGTGAGGGGCTTTACTATTGGACCATGATGGAACCATTATTTTCCTGTTAATGATCTTTTCAAATGAGCCTGATTTATGAAGCGCTGTGTAACAAAGTAAATATTATTATAGTGACTTAGATAATTATTATCATATCTTACCATATGTAGGTACAGAACCTCTCTGATGACACACAAACGGATAAACTGCACTGCTTATTGAACTAATCACTGGTGGAGCCGCACAAGTATCGATACACAAATGGATGTTTAACAGCGTGACTGCAGACATTTATTGATCGTTTGGGGAGTTGAAACGAAGCTTGTGCCTGTGCACCAGCTTTTCCATAATGATTCGAGATTTATAAAATAGATCTAAATGAGCTGTATGCACGGCTTTTATAAATGTAAATTCACATCTTTTGTCTTTTGTGCATACAGTTTTAGTTGTGAGTTTTGTGCATCGGGCCCCTGATGTTTTATGACGACGTCGGGGTTTTCACACACCTTTTTATAAATATCAACCCTCGAGGCTCAATTATTTAAATTCAAGGACCCATCACCCCATAGTTTGAGACACTGATCAAGGTTAACTTGCTGTCAGTGTCGGCACTGAGGCGGCAGCACTCAGCACTTCACTCAGTTTCACTCAGCACTAAGTTAGTTTAGCAAAATATTATGTTCTGACAGACGTGAAACTTTATAAATACATGATAAACATTTTTTTTTTTACACTGTTATAATAGAAAAGTAAATGTAGACAATATGATAATTGTCAATTTTCATACTGAGGTATACCTTATTCTGCAACCTGTGTCTGTTTTCAGTGAGCTGTGTTTATTTTGAAAATGATTTATTTTTTTCGCCCTCAAATTTGCAAACTTTCACAGCATTCAAGGATCCGTGAGCAATCTTAAGATTCAGTGTCTGGATTACTTTTTTGAGCGGTCATTTATCGAACTGGTCTCAAATTTTAAAACTGTCTACTCAGTCAATTGAAATATTATCAAGATTGCAACATGGCCACATCATCGCAATCGCCGAACTGTAGGAGCACATTTTTGGATTAAAATAAAACGGTATCACAATGAGGTACTGTGGAGATGTCCTGGCTTTAGTTCTCTAGGTGTGAGAAAACATATTTGTTTGGCGCAGACCCCCAAACAAATGTCACATCATAATGATTTGGAATAGTTTATTTTACATTTTAAATATAGAAAAATATATAACTTGTGTGTGTGTGTGTGTGTGTGTAGTGTATATATATATATATATATATATATATATATATATATATATATATATATATATATATATATATATATATATATATATATATATATATATATATATATATATATATATATATATATATATCTCAATTTGTGTAGCCGTGTTCTGTTGCATGAAACAAAGAAACGGTGTGACAGGAACTTCTTGCCCTTGGACATGTTGGTCATCATCTCACACACTCTCCCTTCCCCACTTTGTCTCCTCTCCAGCTGTTATAACTGTGGAGGTCTGGATCACCATGCCAAGGAGTGTGGCCTGCCCCCCCAGCCAAAGAAATGCCACTACTGCCAGAGCATCACGCACATGGTGGCTCAGTGTCCCCACAAGGCGCTGGCGCCCGCCACAGGCTCTCAGGACCAACATGCGTCTACCTCGGCCTTCAGCCCAGGGACCGGGCCCTACCTCTGCCCCCCGGAGGAGGAGGAGCGCTCCGGCTCGTCCCCCCTGGAGGGCTCCTCCTCCTCCCCCGAGGAGCCCCACACGCGTGGCCCCCGGACCCAGAGGTGGAGGAAATCCTGAAAACAGCCCGTAGAGGTGAACCTTTTCACCGCTAACCCCTGACCCTCATGTCTCCCCCCTCCCCCTCCCCAATCAAGGATACCTAAAGCCCCCACCCCCCTCATCTACCTCACACCTGTGAAAAAAAAATGGGAGGTCTTGATTTCTTTACATTTTATTTTATTTGTTTTTTTTTTTATCATTTTTTTTTTCAAACCAGCGCAGCTATGGCAACGATCACCGGGGTACAGACGTGCGTGAATGTGTGTGACTGACTCGCAGTCTTACGGCAAACACCGCTGGAGTGGTGACTGCAGGGAATGTCTGTTTTTTTTTTTTTTTTCCTTGTTTCAATCAGTGCAGCTCAAGAGTGAAACAACATGGTATAAATCTTGGTTTTGATTACCATTTTTTTTTTTTATTTGTATGTTTTTTTTTTCCTCTCGGACCTAAGTGTTGGCCATTTTTAATGCTTTTTTTTTCTCCATACAGTTGTTGTCGATTTTTTTATAAAGCCACCGATTTTTATATCCTGTAGGGCCTTGATCATCAATCATGATGCATCCTTTTTTTTTTTTTTTTTTAGCACACACGGTAGCTCATTATAAGAAGGATTAGCAGGAGACTTTATTTTAAAAAAGCTGGAGACCCTCTGAACGATAATCCAAAAACCCCCCCTGTAGGGTTGTTAGCTCGGCTTATGAAGATCTCTAGGGAAAACTTTTACGGATTCCGGAGGGAATTTTTTTTTCTAAGCATAAGACGGTGGGGCTGCTAAACACATTCTCTATAACCTTGAAACACTCACCTGCATACCTCTCTCTTGCATGAAAAAAAACAGACTGGACCAACTGATTGTCGAACAGTGAGCGTGTGTGTTGTGCTGAGAAAGAGAAAGTGTGTGTTTGTGTGCGTGTGTTGGGGGCAAAAAACTGTCAGACTGGGAAACGCCTCTTCTCCGGGATTTAAACACTATTAACAAGCGGTTTCCTATTTTTTTTTTTTTTTTTAAAGATAGACACGTGTTTAGATTAAGACATCATGTAATCCAGCTAGGTCGTAGTTTTTTTTTGTTTGTTTTTTTTTTAGATTTAAGGTGATTGAACCGATCATTAGACTGACCATTTGTTTTGGGGTTGTTGCGTTCTTAGTTGAAAATAACATTACAGTTTATGAATCATAGTATACGTCATTAATATATATGTAAAGTCACGAGATATAATTGAATTTTTTTTTATTAACTTTAAGTGATGCATTTATATGGACTTTAGCTCTGACATAGGTGGATAGCCCTGTATATTGCATGGGATACTTTGTCGTGTGAAAAAAAAAAAACAAAAACCTGTAGCTCTCTCTATTTAACCGTTTTCATTCCAATCAAACTCACCTTTTTTTTTTTTTATTCCACTTCTTCTTCTTCTTCTTCTTCTTCTTCTTCTTCTTCTTCTTCACTAGTTCAGAATAGTCAGCCATCAACTTCCGACACAGCACAAAGACTCGCCTCGTTTGATTACAGGTGTCGTGGCAAACTGTCACGGTTATCATTGCAGCTGCTCTACTTACTGAATACCTCACCAGTTTTTCTTCCTCTCCGGATATGAATGTCGCAGAAGCCATTTTTTTGTTTTTTTGTTTTTTTGTTGTGCTCTCCCAGCTGCGTCGCAGTAAACCACGCGTTTTGTTTTTTTTTTCCCTCCTCCATCTGTGCCTACCAGTCGTTAATCGGTGCAAGCCAGGCGAGGTGAGACGCCCTCGCCACCGCCGCTGCTTCAGACTCACTGAAGAGAGAGAGAGAGAGAGAGGGAGGGAGAAAAAGAGAAAGAGAGAGAGAGAGAGAAAGAGAGAGAGTGCTGCTTTTGGTATAACTTGAATCCCAAGCATGGCTTTAGTGGCACTTATTGGTGACCCAACAACTCTTCTCTGACCATATTGAATGTGAAAAGAGCTTATCTGAAGTCGACGCCTCACAAAAGTTCACGTCGGAGTCGCTTCAGAGTTGTATCTTAATGTTCTGACAAATCAAAATAACTTTGTATGATGATATCAAACTAGCTTGTGTGTTTTTAAGAAAAAAAAAGAGAGAGAGAGAGAAGCTCTAAAGTAGACAACCAACTGTTTCTTGGTATATTTCTGTACCAAAGAGTTTGGCTTTATTTTTTTTGAAGGCATTTAAAACGTTACAACTCGCCCAAAGTGCTTGCCATCCTCGCCACCCTTTCAGAATAAGAGGGACTTATTTCCTGAAAGCGCAAACACTGCAGTTGTGTGTTGTTTAATTTTTCTTTTCTTTTCCTTTTCCTGTACAGCTTTTTGAATGTGTGCGTGCGTTTAAAAAATCAAATCTCAACAATGCAGCATCATAGAAGAGAAAAAGGAGAAAAAAAAAAGTAAAAAAAAAAAAAAAGTGAATGACCAAACCACATAAGGAGCACAGCCCACGCTCGGATCTTTATGGAAAACAACCAACATCTTTTTGTATAATGTATTTTTACATTTTTACACACAAATTCCTCTCAGGATGATGAACTGTTCTCAGGGAATTAACCAAAAAAAAAAAAAAAAAAAGTGTATTTTATTCTTTTGGGAATCATCCACTGACTGACTCAACAAACTCTGCTAAGCAACGGTGAAGAGACATTATGTAACTGACTCATGTACTGATATTAGCAACTACCTCTTGAGTTATACATAGTTGTGCATTTCTTTTTTGTTTTGTAATTTTTTTTTTTTTTTTTTGATGAGCTTGTACGATTTTTAACTGTAGATCTCTGTTGTACTGAGGTGTGAGAAGTTCCCTAGTGTTGCCACAGACTCCCTGGTCTTCCTTTTCCCGAGATTTGACGCGTTGACTTTTTCTCCCCCCTCTCCTTTTTTTACTGCAAAACTCTCTTTTTTTTTGTTTACAGCAAAAGCCTACCTCATACGCGCTGTTTCCTCCACAAACTCCGTACCTCCTCCCAGCCCCCTCTACCTCCTCCATGCAGTCGTTAATAAAATTGCCACCTCGTCGCACTAGAGTCACACACACGGCATTTTCGACGAATCAGCCCCCCTCAGATGGCTCGTCACTTGTGACTCCAAATATATCTTACAATCAGAAGCTCCTCTTTTTTTTTTTTTTTTTTTTTTTTTGAAGGTTGTACACAAGTTTTTCAGGATGGGCGCGTTTCGTCTCGCCCATCTGGGGTGACGTTTTTATAATTCTGCCAGCTCCGTGTTACACTGTCAGTATATGCTCATCGCTCAGCTGCAGACAGCCAGTGGGTTTACCTCAGTTTTGTTCGGGCTAGCTAATAGACACGTTTTAATATTTTACATTTCCGTGTGAACACATGTTTTGAAAAAAAAAAAAAAAAAAAAAAGACGTCGACTGTTGTTTTTAGTTTGTAAGTATTTTATCATAACCGTTTTTTTTTGTTTTTTGTAACCACTTGATATGATGGGCTTAAGGTGGAGAAGAATAGGATTGTACTTCGCACAAGGAGTGCCTATCTTTATGTTGTGTTCGTCGGACCCTATTACCAAATAGATATTTTCCTCTCTTTGGGCTCCTTGGTTAATGGCCTTTGTCAGCCATTTTTTTTTTACAGCCTCAGATAATCAGAAGCTGTGTGGTTCGGAGCGGATGCCCCCCCCCCCCCCTTCTTGTTTGCGAACTACATTTGTAGTTTAGAGCGGCATTTTGTTAACAGTTAACGTGAAATCAGTAGATTTTGTACTAATGGTGACATTGCGTAGGTGTCATTCTTTTAAAAAAAAAAAAGTGTTTATGAAGATGAATATTGTTATCAGTACTCTTTTAAAACTAACTCATGAGATCAAAGATTGATTTTTTTTTTTTTTCTTTTTTACATCTGACCGTAGTATTATGACTCACACTCAGCTGAATGAATCACTACATTGCAGTGGGCCTGCATCTGGGACTGAACACTTGTCGATGCCAGTGAACGAAATACATGACTGTGGTAAAAAAAAAAGAAAGAAAAAGAAAAGAGAAATAGTGATATTATTATTATTAGTAGCTTTATATTTTCTTCCAATCAATGTAACTACTGATTGATCTCTTGTTTATTGTCCTGTTCAGTATTCCACACAGCCGAGAAAACCCTCTCCTTCAAACTAGATCATGTGGTTACTGTAGAGGTTTGTCGAGGCTGCATGTAGGATAACAAATTGGTAGAATCGTGTTATTAATATTTTCCCACTTGTCTCAAGTTTTTTTGTATCATGCAAACGTGAGACGACACAAGTAAGTCTCATATAATCATCAGAAGGTTTTTTTTTGTGTTTTTTTTTAAACTCCTGACCAAACATTGTGTCCCAGTTGTATCTCAGCAGAAACGGTCAGTTTTGAGTCTCAGGCACTGGAAAGGGAACGTGTCATTCTCAATATTTTGTGGCCACAAAATCCAATTTTATCCGGACCTCTTATCCAATTTACAAAGCCTTGGCTTCTTTATTCACACAGATCTGAGAGTCAACACTGGTGCGTTTCTGCCCCGCAGTGACTGCCACGTCATGGAGAAATAAAAGACGAAGTGGGTTCCCCCGATAGATATTCAGCGTTATGCAAGTGTTCAAATGCACTGCTGAGATGATTATATAGCTCACGTGACACCATGTTAACAAAGATTGTAATATTTATTGAGATACGGGGATGAATCAGATCCACTTTTAATAAAGCTCTTTTGTTTTAGTCCTTTATTTCATTAAATGCAATGTATAAAGTTGTGGGAGATGAAAGGATAATTCAGGCTGAGTGCTCTTAGTGTTTTTTCTTTTTTTTTTCTTTTCCCTTTGCCAAGAGAGCCGAAGTAATGGCGTCACATCCGGGTTAGCATCTGTTCCATTAGCTCATTCAGTGTCTTTCATCGGTCCGTCTTGAATAAAGGTAAGCGTATTCCTGATGTGTACCCGCTTGATTCTCAGACAAATCAGCATCCACTGGTGAAAGTAGAAACCCACCGGACTTGAACAAATTAAAACAGGGAAAGAACGATTACAAAGAAAAAAAACTACAACTCCCAGACCTCAATTTTGCAGATATCTGTAAAGCCAGCAAACGCTCCTTCTTAAAGGAGAATTAAATGCAAGTCTCACCTGTCACTCAGCATTTAGTTAGTTTAGCTCAGCTTAGCTCAAAGACTGGAGGCAGTGGAGAGCATTGCTCGGCCCACTTAAAACAGCTCTTAAAACAGCAAATGTGAGTTATTCAGTGGAAACGACATATCGAAATTAATACCTGAGCTTTGGAGGTGACGGCATGCAGATTTTTGTTACCTTTGGATGGAGGCAGGCTAGCTGTTTCCCTCTGTTTCCAGTGTCTGTGCTAAGCTAGGCTAACTAGTTGCTGTCATGGCGTGTATATCTCCCAACTGTTGCTTTCAGCTTTGTGGCGCTGTATTATTCTTTTTTTTTTTTTTTTGATACAGGTGAATTATAAAGTATTTAATGAGCCTTTTATTTACGTTTAAAGGAGCACGTAGACATTTGGTTTATTCGGAAGGTTTATTCGGATAATTTGGATTAAATCAGAATATGCTCACCAAATATAATCAGCAGAGACGTCTGTTGTTAGTGGATACATTTTGGTGTTGGGATGTTTAGGGGGAAAAAAAAACACTTAGGCATTCATCACTATGAGAAAAACCTGAATTATCCTTCATGTATCAGAAGCCTTTGAAGACAGACAGGATTGTACTGCATACTCACAGACATGGAAACCTCAGCGGTCCGTCTCGCTGCTTCCTCATGTGGTCGTTTCGGAGATGACTGCAGACGGGCTGAAGTTCACATACCTCAACTGCTGCCTTTTGTCAGCTGCTCTGTGCTTTGCCTTGACTGGAGAAACAATGTATTCTAGCGGATGATCATTTATGATGTTTGTTTTTATTTTATTTTTTAAAAACTGAACTGTATCATGTCGGATTCATATTGTGTTGATGTACATGAAATCATACTGGAACATCGGACCTCGAAAAGGACCTATAAATCCAACCAAGGCAGTTTAAAAAGTGCAGATACCTGCTTGTATGGACCGATAACCTCACGTTGCTCATGTTTGTTCATGTTTTACTCTCTATGTCGTGGCCAGAGGGAGTCTTCCATGCTCTCGTTCTCTGGAGTATGTCTAGAGCCAAGCACTGATTGCTTTTGAATGGGGAAAAAAAATGTTCTTCTGTGTGCATATCACACATTATTTTACCCCGATATAAGTGTACTGCCTTTTTTTTTTTTTATTTCTGTGAATCTTGGATTGGATTTTTAAATATGTCAGAAACGTTTTACTTGATTGGAAAATAAACATATTATATTGGCATTAAAGTATGTATAATTTCCTATTAGACACTAACGTGGTTGATTGTGTTTCTTTGATATCTGCTTTATTCATAATTTAAAAATTTACTCTATACACATTTGCACACAGGCTTGTTTTTCAGCTTTTGTGGGTTTCTGATTGTTAACCAAAGTCATGTTTCTGAGTTGAAGGTCAAATCAACACATTTTACACATGCAAGTCTGGTTCTACTGTAGCTCTGGAGGAGCTATGTCAAGTCTAACCACATAACGTGAGTGATTATCTTAAGTTTGGAGACAAAGAGTGGTCTAACAAGGGTTACATTTGCATTTGTACAGGATCTGGCATGTTTTTAAAACTTGACTCAGATTAAGGTCTAAGAATCAGAGTCTCTCTGCCTGTGCTGCTTTAATTGTGCCCATTATTTTTTACAGGTAAATTCAGTTGTTTTTCAACCTGAGATCTATAAAACACAAGTAATAACGTTATTACTGCAGAGGAAGAGGCAGTTTGCCTCTTGGATAACCAGAACAGCTCAGGTAGTTACCTGGTTGCTACCTAAATCCATTGCTAATCTATTGCTAATATAAGGGGCAGATTTCTGTGCTAATAAAAAAAATCTATCTATCTATCTATCTATCTATCTATCTATCTATCTATCTATCTATCTATCTATCTATCTATCTATCTATCTATCTATCTAAAGGCTTTTATGGTTCTAGAGGATGCTGAATGCAACCTGATAAACTATGTAACCTCCAGTGATAACTGCATTGTGGGTACTCTAGGTGTCACTGCAGTCCACTGGTCTCCCATAACACTGCCAGACTCATTGTGGACAGGTACAAATTTAAAATTGATGCAGCAGATACAGAGATATCACCTTTTTATTCTATGCATTCTTCTTCCCTTACAAAACCTGGTGCCCACATTACCCAAAATGCAACTTAGCCACTGAGTGACATCACTGGAGGCAATTTAACAGATTGCACGCAGCTTCCTCTGGAGCCACAAAAAGGCTTTACACTCCTTTTTTTTTTTTTTTTTTTAGACATGTGTTACATGTTGTCCTCCACAAGAACTGTACAGACACATTAATGATTGAAATTGGTGAAGCTAACGTTTAAAAGCTTTCTGACAGTCGCTCACCGCATTAACTTCAGTCTTTTTTGACCTCGTAGCAAGCCACTTCTTTATAAACAGCAAGACACATCAAATCACAGTGAGTGATGACGGAGTTCAAAGTGTAGGGGGAAAAAAAAAAGTACTTCTTGATTTGATCGGTTCTCAGCTTTCTCCACTAGGGGGCAACCTGGTGCCGCTCTGAAAGTGCCCCCCCCCAGGCCTGTGAAGGACACAGCCAAGGCAGATTAATCACCTCAACACATCTGACTCACCAAAGACTCTGGTGTTTCTTCACAGCCCTCTCTCTAGTCTCCTGCTCCCCTTTAATGGCCGAGCGCCTGGCTTTTTATAACCAGCTGTCTCTCTCGCCGTCTCCCTGCTAAGCACATCCAGTCTTGAGGGGGTCCATTAAAATGAACGCTCTTTGTTTACAGTTTCCCCTTTGTTACCCACACCGTCATTTTCCTATACAGCCCCCCCCCCCCTTTTTTTTTTTTCATACACAATCTCTGGAGATGGCTTCGCCAAGGTCAGGCTATTTTTATTGCGTGCGATACTGGAGGTATCGCAGGGAGGGACAGCGATAAGGGGAAGACCGGGGGAGAAAGGATATGGGAGAGCTAAAGGATAAATTCTGCCGGGGCCCTTTTGCTGCAAACAGTGCGCTGCGTGTTTTTCAGGACGTCGGAGGGGGAAAGAACGCAGGCCGCACAGATGAGAAGCGTACATATCTTTTCGCCGGTCTTTATCCCCATCGTCCTATTCCTCATTCCTAAACTGTGTGTTGACCTTTGTAGCACCGCCTCCGGGCTGTATGCTTTAACCTTTCCAGTGAGATAGAGGGGGCCCCTGCACTGGGAATACAAGATAAATCACAAACCGCTGTCTGTTAATGCGACAGGCAACAACACACACCGGGCATGCGGGCACGCTGTGCAACACTGTCCCCCAAAAACACAAACACAGACACACACACACACACACACACACACACACACACGCTTGCAGATGGCCATGCCTCCATAAAGATGTCCACAGCATCAGCAGACTTGGCTGTTACATCTACAAGTGCCCCCCCCTGAATTATTCATCCCTCATTAAAATGCACTATGAGTAATGATAGCCAGGAGTGTGTTTTTTAAGTTTTTTTCTTTTTTTTTTTGTGTTTGAGGTGGAACACAAGGGGTCATTAGGAGTCATTTCTGGTCAATTTTGTATGATCAACCATGCTCCGGAGGAAGAGGAGAGGAGGCGGAAAAAAAAAAAAAAAGAGAAGAGAAAAAAATCCCATTTACTTTCTGTGCATCGGGAATTCATGTTGAAAGAGATCAAAGGGGACAGACAAAGAGATGAGAGAATCGACATCTTCTCGTCTCCATTTGGCTCCCTATGAGAGGAGGAAAATTACTTTAAAGCTGCTGCCTTGATGAAAGAAAAAGGCGTTATGGCTGATGTATCCCTCCAGAGGTGGAATCAACAGTATGAATGACTCAAAGGCAGAGAAGGAGAGGAGGTGGTGGTGGTGGTGGGGGGCGTTGGAAAGAGAACATTTGTTTGAGGGAACAATTTTTTTGTTGAGGGAACGAGAGTGCTATTTGACAGTGGCGGAGGAAAAAAAACAGCGATTCCCCTGTCAGAGGATTGCGACTGGGTCGACACTCCAACGCTGTTATTTCCGGTGTGTGCATATAGAAAAAAACAAAGCAAAATGAAAAATGCGCAGCAGATGTCATCAGCTAGAGAGCTCATTTGCAGGATCAGTCTGGGGATTTTTTTTTTTTTTTTAATCAGAATTGTCTGCCTCCAAAATGAAAATTTGGTGTCACGCTCAGCCAAAACCTTGTTATTTATTTATTTATTTATTTATTTATTTATTTTTTTCCCCCGGACAAGTGTAGAATAGGTCATGAAAAAAATAAAATAGCCTCCAAACATCCTATTACTTTCGCTCGCCCCTACTCCGAGAGACGACCGGCGCTGTCATTTTTTCTGACAGAGCTGTCAAAGCATCGAGCCCACCATCCTAGTTACACATAAAGCAAATAGAAATGAAAACATTGTCAGTGAAAAGACTCATGGGGTAACGGAGACGCCAGGAGCAGGGTGAATCACTTAGCAAGCTGTGCTCCTCCATTCTGCAGCTGCCACCCACCACAACACATCTGCCAGTGGGAGAAAAAAAAAAAACACACACTCAGATAGAAAACCACATCCAAACAAATTGCTACATGACACAAAAGATCACTTCCTCAAATTGAAATTCATTTGCAGTCGAAACGGGGGGGTTCGTCCCCACGGGCTGGCAAAAAAAAAAAAAAAAACCCACATGCAGGTGGCAAATGGTGGAGGCCGTGCACACAGCCGCCGCACATGGATCCAGTAAGACCATTAGATTTCTTCACGTGGGGCCAATGGTTCCTCCAGCGCGCCTCCCTGTGCTATCTCTGGGCAGACACATGCCACTGCTGGGCAGGATCCTAATGCGTACCAAATCATCACTTTTCAACCAACAACGCCCGCCCCGGCTCAGCCAGTTACCGCTATTCCCCCTTTTATTGCATTTCCCCAGGATTTCATATTATACATGCTGAACTCCACAGAAAGAGAGTCAAAGCTCATTTCGAGGCCCGAAATGGCCACAGAAGGGGAATCATCCATCGCAGGCAGAATATTGCGCCGAAAAAAAAAAAAAAAATGCTACTAGCTTTGTTGATATGAGCCACATGGCAACAAATCATTAAATTATTTACGCGGCGCATGCCAGAGATCAGCGATTTGCTTTAGGGAGGGCGAATAAAATGTTGAATTATTGAGGTTTTTTTCTTGCCTTTTTATTTGAAAGCAACAGATGCTTTTGCAGTCAGCACTTTCATTTGCTCTCGCCTGAAACGTTATACAGAGTGGCAAGTTGTGTTATTTAATTTCGCATCGTTTCATATTTACACTTTTTTTTTGCACAGTTTTGTAATAAAATCAATTATACACTCTAGGATGAGTTATATTTCAAAGCATTACTCTGCATATGAGTTGCAGGGATTTGCATATATTTATACGTAATTGCAGTTTTTCTGGGTGTGAGGGTGCTACGGATGAGCCCATGGATAAAATCCTCTTATAATCACATTACTCCACATATACACTGGGATATTGTCCTTTTACTGAAAATCAAGTGAACAAGTCTACCAAAAGTCTACCATGCTAGCAGCTTCGTAAGACGTGTGGGCACAGCAGCGATTTGGGCTAAATGCTAATGTCAGCATGCTAACATGCTTGTAATGACAGTGCTAACATGTTTATATGCATCTTACTTTAGCATATTAGCGACATTTGATGATTAGCAATAATAATAATAATAATAATAATAATAATAATAATAATAATAATAATAATAATAAAGCACAACTGAGCTTCATGGGATTGACGGGCCGCTATGATAATAATTTTAGCAGTGAAAACCACTAATAGGTTCAGATTTGTTCCTGTCATATTAACATTTCTATACGTGTCACATCACCTTCATGTGAAACCACCAGATGAGAGATCAGAGAAACCTTGGGACAATTTCCAGCTGTGTTTGTGGCTGGCAAAACATGTATTTGAATGTTTTCCTAACCCTAACCAAGTGGTTTTTGTGCAGCGCTGTCACAAGCTAAACTGAACCAAAACAAACATTAAGGTTTAACATATATTCGTGGTTTGCAGAAAACGCACATCGCCACATGCACATCGTGGTGATCGGGTTGGTTTTGCAGGTAGATGTACTTAATTGTTGACCTGTTGTTGACTACTGGGGAAATTTGAATTTGAATAAACGAGGAAATGTCAGGGAATCAAGAGTTATTTTCAATTAATCCTGAGTAGGACATGAATATCTGTAGGATTGGACAGAACTGGTGAACTGGCCAACCGACAGAGTTTTTTGGGGTTAATTAAACAAATCAAATCAAGGTACCTGATCATGTTGATGCAAAGATAATAAAGAAATTCATTTTTGCGATAAGGAAGTGCTGATCATTGATTTGTACTGTTGCCTGCAGGGGTCTAATACACAAAAGGATATTTAGGGAAAAACACCGAGGTATAAACAGTATTGTGATGGTAGACAATCTTATAATCTTGGGTTCAATCAACCCCCCACTGTTACCATATGTAATGACTTAACAAGTACATGTGCTGCTACTTGTTTAAAAAAATCAGAGCAGGTTTACAGTACATGATTCTTAATTTGGGATGCTGAATTATTAAAGGCATGGGGAAATGAGCAGTGGAATACATTTCCTCCTTCACGAAACCTTCCGTGGCAGGTGCTATTAGCCTTTAATATCTGTATGACAAACCAAAGTCACATTCAGAAGGCAATTTTCTGTCCACAACGCAATCTCGGCCATTAATTGCCTAATGAACAAGATGTTATCCAAGGATACCTTTCCAATGACCACTTAGGAAAAGGAGGAAGAGGACTTAATATGATGGAAATAAGTGTGACAGACTAAACGGTCCCCGCTGAACGTACTGACGCATACACTGACCTTCCCTGTCAATCTGGAGGGCAGACAGGGTGGCCATTTATGTTGTGGCGGCGGAGCGCAGGCTGCAGAAACAGTTTTCATCATTACTCCCCCCCGAAAAGAAAAGAAAAAAAAAAAAATGCTTGTCAGAAACCCGGTGCTGTCTGACCGCCTGCCGCCGCCTGTGGGAGGGAGAATAACAATAAACAATGAAAAATCAGAGAGTCAGGAGGCGTGGAACGTTCTCGGGCCCCTTTTTTTTCGTCAGGCTGAGCCGCCTCCTGTGCATCATTCTGAATTCTGTATGCCAACAGTCATCTGGATTTCTGTGATCTCAGAGGGGTGATTTTAGAAAAGCAGGGAAAGCGATACGCAGCCCCGGCACACGGCCAGTTAGAAAGGAAAAAAAAAAAAAAGAAAGAAATAAAAAAATAACTGCTCAACATGCTTACAATCTTGATTTGATTAACAACTTAGCAATTACCTAATGCATTCCCTTGGATAATGCAAATCACGTCTTTGGGCACTTAATCAATTAGAGGAGGCTGACATTTCAGGATATTGCGAGACATAATGCTCATCATTATGCTCGATGCACTCTTTAAAACGAGTTAGCAAAACATACCCTGTCTTCTGTTCAGTTGTTACTCAGAGAATAGGAGAAAGAAAAAAAAGGTTGCATGAATAATATAAGGCAGTGCTACAATCATGACATTTTTTAATGACATTATTTGTAAAACCTTGCATCAATGTCAAATTCCATGAGCTCATATATATATATATATATATATATATATATATATATATATATATATATATATATATATATATATATATATATATATATATATATATATTTTGTTTTTTTCCCCGACAGGACAGCCAAGCCTTTGGAGTCGCTTCTAATAAATGTTTCCAAGTATTCAATCACTTCAGCTCGCACCACGAGATTTAGCTGTGTGGAAAATGACAAGCAACACTGGTAGAATGCCAATGAGTTTCAGGAGCGCGTCTTCCCTGTCAATTTTCATCATGTGTTGAGTATGTGATGTTTTTTTTTTTTTTTTTTTTTTAAAATAAGTTGTTAACTAGTATCCACACATGTACAGCAGAGATTTCAGCACCAGAGCCAGGCCCCGTGTGTGTGTGTGTGTGTGTGTGTGTGCTGTCTCTGAAATCCCTTTATGAACGGGTCAAATGAGTCACCGGGTGGGAAGACAGGGGCAGTGAAGAAGTAACCTACCAAGTATGCTTGTCATTTCACAACATGGAACAACAGACAGGATGTGTCGTGGGGCCAAATGCGATCACGAAGAGAAAAACACATCTGGAGACAATTAGCTGATGAATCGTCTGCTCCGGCTGCGAGAGAGGAGCAAACCCAAAGGTGAAACATTTAACCCCGAAGCTGCTGATTATTCCCCCCCGTCAGATTTACTGCAACTGCACTTACATTCACAAGTCGCCCACTGCTGAGGTTCAAAACTTAAGAGTTTGCCTTTTTTTTACAAGAACTTTCATCCACTGTTGGCTTCAAAGTTCACAGTGAGAAGTTGACTGAAGAAGATGTGATCGACAACTCCAGCCACTTAATGGATCTTGTGTTTTTATTGATTTCTTCAAAGCTGAATATTAATTTAAACGGGCCGTCCTCAATGCAAAGATTTCAATCTATCAAATGAACTAGTTTCCATCATTATCTTCAATCGAGTTTACTTCTTCTAGTGTAAGAGTTCGCCGTATTCTGGTGAGAGGGTACTTCTTGCATTTTCCAACTGACCCTATTTTCCCAAGATTTGTGTATAAGTGATTCAAAGGGAAGACAATTTAAAAAAAATAAAATTTGGTCCAATATCGAGCAAGAGCGATGAAGCCACAAACGGGCTACAATAAAATCCCTTAGGGGGCAACTGTGAACCAACAAAATCCATCCATTCAAAAATGAACTACAACTATCAAAAGAACGTCAAGTGCAAACAATTTTGATGTTATGGCATCTGTGTTTTGTGTTTTATGTCTCATGCTGTTCCAAAGGTACCGAGTTATTGATGGAAACACCAAGACTCCCCCGCTGCTCTGAATTCCAAGTCCGTACTGCTAGCTGCATGGCTAACTGAGCTAACCAGCTGCAGCTGACAGTATGATAACATATTAGAATAGTTGCCTGTCGAGATAGACCTCTCTCAAATTGAAGAATATTATCCTTTTTGTGTAACCAAAAACAGCTGCACACCAAAGCGACCAAACTCCATTTGCATCTTTACTGTTTCAAAACAAACCTCATTCAAATATGGCAAAAGAAAAAAAAAAAAGAAAAAAGAAATAAATTAAAAAAAACCCCAAATCCTCCAAAAATCATCGACTCTGGTTTGGTTGAAATAATTCACTGTGTTAGAGACATCGCAGCCTTTTTAGCAGCCACCGGCTGCAGTGGTCTCACTCAGAAATTGTTGTCCCCATTAGTCACTCAAACAGTGGGAAAAAGGGTCGAGGTGGAGGAAAACCAAAGTTTCCCTTTAAGTAAAACTTTGAGGACTTCACAGTAGTCTTTATTTACTAGTTTTTGCAGTCTACTACGGCTAAATCACAGTCTGGTAACAGCATTGTAGCCTGGCAACGAGAGTTATACTCATCTTTAACACAAGCAACAAGCAATCTGCATGTTTTACTACGTCTTTCATGGTGACTCATCCTATCTACCAATCGTCGAACACACTTGCCGTCAGTCGGACTTTCTGCCAACAGACGAACCGCTCAGATGTCTAGAATGAGTCACTACCTCTTCCTACTTTCAGCACCACTTGATACACAGGTTTCATTGTTCTCACGCACCACATTGTCCCCAGACAGTATGTACAGCTGGCCCCACGATACCGACAGACAAAAGACTGAATCTCTGATTGATGAGAGAGATGAACCCTACACAGCAGAGTTTGAAGCCCCACGGCCAACAGTTGACACAGTTTGAGGGCTCAGTTGGTATCTGCTACATATTTTGTCCACAGGAGGGGGCTACCATGATACAAAGTACTACAAAACTTCTTGTTCTTGTACAAAAACAAACATTTTTGTAGAAATCCTGCATTTTTAAACAACAACTGGTACAGAGTGACAATTGCAACTGCGTGAAAGGACGGACATGAAGAAGGACTTTGACAGGATACATTGCTTGTAGAGGCTTTGAACAGAGGAGGCATGGCAGAAAGTTCTTCACAATGGCAGAACTTTGGCACGAGAAAGGCATTACAGAAGAAAATGATAGGCGTTCAACAAGGTCAGCATCGATGATCCCAAACTAAAATATCACTTTTTATACAGCAGTTCATAGCAAACCATTTGGCACTGACTACCGTTCCCCTTTCTGTCTGGTGTGAGATCAGTGTTTGTTCGAATCGTTTGAAAGAAACTCAAGCCACTGGAGGGGAGGGGCCGATGGGGTCACACACACATGGAGGTAAGACAAAAGGGCATTGACATCAACAGAAAAAACTACATCTGGTGTTACTGTCACAATAGAATTTTCCCTCAGATGAGAGTGTGTATGTGTGTGTGTTTGCGTGTACCTATATGTGTTATGTGTGTGTTTTTAAGTCCACTTTCTAGTGTGGACCAGACTTGTGTTTTGTCCCAACCTGCTTGGATAATCTTTTTCATATTACATACACTTGAGTCCTTCCCCTCCAGCTCTCTTCGAAAAAGTGAACGTCACAGTGAGGTGACACTGCTCAGGTATCTATATTTCCACAGGAAACATCTGTCTACATAAGCAAGTGGGTTCAAAAGAATCCTGTTTTGGACGGCTAACCTCAGTCTGTGGCTGAGTCAGCATCAATTTGACCCCGCCGTCGCCCTCTCCGTGGTTTTAATCGAGGGGCGTGTTCGGGGGAGGGGGGTTGGTGGTGGTTTATGCTCAGTGTTCATGCCATGGTTTCCTTTCCTGGGAGTCTCCTGTCGTTGAACGTGTGCATGTTAATGACCTCCTCTGTCTTAACGATGACGGGCGGCTGAGGCTTCTGTTTGAGGCGCCGTTGGCACTTCAGAGACACGCGCAGCTCGTCCATCATGGCGCTGCAGAACGAACGCTGCAAGAGGACGACAGGAGAGAGGGGAAAAGTTAGAGCTGGCACCGTGTGGCTCGACACCAGAATCAAAACTGTTCAACTCAGTTGAAAACGCTGAATATTAGCTGGATGTGGGAATCACTGCCAAAATGTACTGTAGAGTCAAGCCTACACAGCTGATGAAAATTGTCGCTGTTAATATTTCTATTGTTTTAACCCTTTCATGCATTGATCATTAAATTACAAAGTCATATTTTTTTTAAATAAGAAAAATCCCGCCAACTTTAAAAAATATATATATTTTGAAGGAGTGACATAGATGTCAACTGCAGAAAACTCAACAGAATAAAAAAGTGATTCTGAAATAACTGTCAAATCCTTTAAATCTTGGGTCAAAACAATATTTTCCAAGTAAGTAAGATGTGAGAAATAATTTCATCTAGATTTTAATAATATTTTCTTGTTCATTTCCCCCCCCTGTGATTTAAAATACATCTGTCCACTACACTTGATGTTAAATGCCTAAGGCTGTATTCTGTCAACTCGACTCAATGGACCCAGATTTAGATAAAATCTGAAGACTTCATAAAACTATTCAAGTGGAAATTATATCAGACTTTTAAATAAACTAGAGAAAAATAAGGCATTATCTTAATAACCAGAATACACCCTTGGTGCAAATTCAGTCACAGAATTAAGTTGTACAAGAAAAATGTGGAAGGAAATATTTTTAACATCTGACTCAGTGTAAAAGTATTGTATAGTATGCATCTCTTCTCCCCTCGGCCATTTTTAATTCATGATGCCATGTTTTAAATTGCCAGAGAGATACAAATGATATCCAACTGGAGTTGTGAACGAGGCTTTTGGGGTCCGCCATAGTTGTGACATCGGGCCAAATAGCTGTTGACTGTAGTGGACATTATAAAAATTGTTCTGAAGTCTGTGTGTCCGTGATTGTTTCACAAAACACAACAAGGCCAAAAGTATGTGGACATCCAAAGAACGTTCCCATTTGTTGAGCATGAAAATCAAGCTGTAAAAACAGCTCAGCACCAAAAGCCCCTAAAATTATGTACACATACTTTTGGACTTGATGTGAGGTCAGGTCAAATTCTAGTTTAAACAGCCCAAAATCACAAATTGCAAAGAGCTTTAAAGGGCTTTACGGTTTGGATTAGGACTTTAATGGGAAAGAGAAGGAGGACGCCTGCTGCTGTTGATCACAAGAGACCAAGAGTGGAAACGAATCTCATCATCAACTTTTCCACTACTATTTATGTCTCTATGTTCTTTGTGCTGTCTGTTGAGCGAATGTGTTCCATATTTACACTCAGCATGACTGTCACTAGTAATATGGCACATTAGCATTGCACTTTCGTGAAGGGAAATTTGGGAGATACAGATCGTTGCGAGAACGGCAGGATAGTAAGGGTGGGATCCTGAAATTTCCGTTATTGATTATTATGATTATGATAAATCTTAAACCGTCAAAACTGATTTTTCCAAGTTTGACGGGTCCCTCTAGAGCCCGGAAAGAAAATTAACCAATGCTTTTCCAAGTTATGGAAGGATCTTGATGGAGGTGGTGATGTCTTCACTGATTTGCATGTATGACACTGGCCTTTGTATTATCGTCTACTAGCTGAAAATAAGGAAAGAGAAATACAGCAACAAGGATTACTCAAGCTAGTAACAACACCGGGGACCTCTTAATTTAGTTCCAAAACAATATCTTTGGGATTTATAGGATATCATTTATGTGTCTGATCCATCTCAGATTTCCCCCTTGTCAAGCTTTACAGTCACACAATAGTCTAAATGCTGTTTCAGAGCCTTTTGCACCCTGCCAAGAACCAAGAGAAACATTCATGATGTTGTCCTGCGAGCAGAAAATGCAAAGGTATTGAGCAAAGGACAAAATAACCACTTCAGCAGATTAAATCCAAAAACATTGGTACCTTGTTTTGAACATCAATCACCCCCCTCGCAGGGACACGTATTATATAACCGCTGCAATATGAGCCTCCTTGCATTATGTATGTGGTGTGAAATCCCATCAAATGTCCATCCATCCATCCAACATTGCCAAGAGATATTCCCATACATTCACTTTTTGATTATGCAAAACCTAATTCAAATTATGACAGGAGACATAAAAGAAAAGGGGAAGAGCAGTAAAGTATGGAGCTATTATTTTTGCGGTTTGTGTATGTGTATGCGGTTTTGCGTAGGTGTGTGACGCTGGTATCTGTAGGTGGCTTATGCACCACATATTGCTTTTTTTTCCCCTCCTCCGTATTTACATATATGCGTCTGGTGAATGCATGAGATATTCTGTATCCTCGAGGAGATGAGTGATTACAGAAATAGAGAGAGGGGCAGGAGAGGGTGAGAGAAACGTGGGGAAAACAATGAGGAGGGATATGGCATAGAGTGACGGAGAAAAGAAGGGGGTAAAGAAAGTGGGCGACGTCGAGGTGGAGGAGGTTGGCAGGGAGAGAAAATAGAAAATGAGAGGCTTGTTGTCGGCATGTAAATTACTAGCACCTTGGCAGCCAAGAGACTGTGGCATTTGCAAATTATATGAATATTGTGACCCAGTCTTGCGGCTCTTGATTAATGACATCTAAGATGAGCTCTGAAACATATGCGGAGCGTATAAAAAGCCGGAAACTAATTACTATCGCAATAAAGTAACACGCCGCTGCGCTGTGCTAATTCTGTAGATGTAAATAATTAAAACGCGCTATCAAACGGACTTTCACAATTATTGGGAAACATCACTGTACAAGTTAAAGTGCACTAAAATACATACTCCACACTGTGTGATGAATCATGTGCTCTCAGGACTAAAATAGAGCAGAGAATGGCCTGAAATGCATCTCAGTCTCTTGCTAGAAAGAAACATAACCAGAGGGGGAGAAAAAAAAAAGCTGCAAATATGCTGCACTGTTTGCATCTCAAGATTAAAGGATAAGTTTGCTCTTTTTTTTCCCCCAAAGTCTGCCTGGAAAGAATGCCCACATGGCCAAATGTACAGTGAAAAAGCTTTTTGTCCGCAGTGATCGCTCCTCTCGTCCATACTGGCTGTGAAGAGATCCCACCCTGAGGTGATTTCTGGGAAAAAAAATCCAGTCCTGCATACTAAAATGCAATGTAAGTAAGCACACTCCCAACTTCTGTAGAAAATGCTGTCACTTTTTATCCCACCATTGTAGCTCAGCAAGGGAACACAAAGAGGAATACTGAACTAAAGAGACCAACTTAAATCCACTTGATTTTGCTAAACATGACGCCTGAAACCAGGAGATCTCTTCTCAGCCAGTATGGACAGGAGGAGGAGTTACCAACAGCACATGTACACATGTATTCATAGATAGTCTTGATGGTATTTCAGAGTTCGGAATGTCCTAGAAAACAATCAAAAATGCTGATGACTCATCCAGCACTCAGGGGCGTATACTAAATTTGTCTTCCAATAAACGCATCCTAAATTTTTACGAGGCTATAAAATGAAAAATGGCGGCATCAGCTGTAAGTGCTTTTGGCCACCATAACACCATGCCAATCAATATCCCCTCCTAGCTGCCTATTTCACAGGAAACACGTAACTATGCTGAAGCAAATAGCTACCGAGTAGCTGTTTCTTGATCTGGTTTACCATACTGGTGTACTTGTTTTGGAAGAAAGATGAACATAATTTTCATTTCTTTACTGTTTTTCTTTGCTAAACACTTCTGCCTAAAAACCAATATGACAACTGTAACACAGGCTTGAGTAAACTTCATACGTGTAGGTTACATGTTATCTGACAGCTAACAGATGTGGTTTCTCAGTAAGAGCGATATTGTTGAGCTACAGCTACAGCTAAAGCAATCAAAATTCCCATGTATAATAATGTCTTCATAATGATAAGCCAGCAGCAAGATAAAGCTTGTTGGCAAGGCGACATTAAATGCTACGCTAAAAGCCAGTTGTTCTGCTGCCGTCTGGCGCGAGATACCGGAGCATTTGCTGCCAAACCAGCGGACTACAGAGCATCTTCTTTCCTCAGGCTGTGAGAAACCTCAATCCTCAGCATCCTTCATAAAAAAAAGAATTTTAATTTTTGGTATCTTATCCAGTGAAACGCTAACGCACATCTCCCTGCTGATGGTCCTTTTCTGCTTATGTAGGTCACATAGAGGCATTAGTATCAAGCCGAGACATTTCATACCCAGTCAGATGTGTGTTTAAATTGAGGGATGAGTGACGACTGAGGAGATCATCCTCAATAATAGGATAGAGATCCCAAAGGTAAGAATTCTGAATAGAACTGATGACCTTTGAGATGTAAAGTGACGACTTCAGTTCAGAGCGTGCCAACAGAGAGGACTGCAGTACCTTCTCCAGCTGGGCGTTCTGTTTGGACTTATAAAGGACCTCCCCCACGGCCACAAACACTGACAGCACCAGTCCCGCAGCCAGCACGATGAAGATCCCGCCGATGTTCTGCACCCCCAGAGCGCTGGCCTCTTTGCTCTCCTCCTCGGGACAGCCGTTCCCTCTCCACCACTTCTCCTTCATCATGTGCAGCTTCCCTTCCTCCTGCAGCTGCAGAATGGCTATCGTGATCTTGTCCCGGTACGGAGAGCCTTGCGAGGAGAAAAAAAAACAAACAAAAAAAAAACACAGCATGGATAACAGCCAGATACAAAAGGGAATGTGCCTGGCAAAGTCGTTGTTGAGTAGGCATATATAAGTGTTGGTGGGTGTATGAAACACGCTCGGGCTCGCATGTGATCATATAACCTGTCGTGTTATTGTTGGCTGCTTAGAGGGAGTTTTTTTGTAAGTCCTTCTTCAAATCCCGCTAATCCCTATATTCACAGAGTGATTCTAAAATTCTCACTCCTCTCTGCAGTGTGTGAATTATAATGCGCAGGGAGTTGGCAACAAAGACTTGGCTTTGTGAGGCAGAGCTGCTGTTGATTTTGACGAATTAGCTGCTGTTTGCACACGCTTTCATACGCCATAAATGGCGCCTGAAAACAGGAAAAACAAGAGGAGCCCAGTGGGGTGTACGTTACATGGGTGCATGTGCGTTTGGGATTATATGTGTGCATCTGAGATAGGGTTGCCTCTATCAGTGCGTTTTTATGCATTTTAATGTCATGATGAGTAAAAAAGAAGCCCAAATCCACAGACGGTGGGAAGGCGCCAGAATTAGCGCCGAGGCATTAAGGCGCAGTGGGTGCTGGCGTGATCAAAGGAGGAGTAATTGTCGCTGAGCACCCTGAGTGGGGTCGCGTTCCTCTGCCATCCGCTGCGTGTGACACGACACAGGGGCCGACGGAGGCGCAGCGCACGCTCTCTGCCCCAGCCGGGCCAAGAAAAGATTAATACGTACAGTGAGCGCTCATGTTTCATTTATAGACCGCTTTAAAAACTTGTTAGTGCGTTTATGTGATTCTAGAAACGCACACATAATGGCGCCTGGTGGTACATTTCTATTTCAGGCTCGTGCGCTCATTCAGAGGGACTTAAAAGAGAGCAATAAAACGTCCCGTTTTTATAATAGAAACGGTTTGGGAACATTTTGTGCTGAGACTCCGGGGCTCCAGGTAGCATCACTTTGTCTGCTGCTCTCATACAGTTTTGCCTGTCAGCCCCTTCAGTTTGATTCCCTCTCTGTCTCATCTATCATTCATCACTCGCCATCCATCATCCTTTCATCTCCATGTCTCAGAGTAGTTAGACTGACAGAGGGGGCATTAATACAAAAACGGTAAATTACCACTGATTCCTGAACAGCGCATCAGTGCTTGCTGCTTTGATCATAAATAGTCTTGTATTACTGTGAATGTGTGCATGCTTTTCTATGAGGAAAAGGCGCACGCTCAATTTGTACATGTGCAGTATGTTATGTTCTGCCGGGTACACGCATGTGCACGTGCATAAGGAATAAGCATATGCTTGCTTCATTTGAAGATGAGAGATCTATCAAGTATCCCAGTCCCCTGATTCCAGCTCTGCTCATATTTCAAATGATTAATGATGGCCTAACAAAGCAGGCCTTGGATAAATGCTAATAGGATGGGTCCTTAGAGAGGAGGATATGGAGAGGGGGCCCGGGCAAATGGAAAAAGCGCTGTGCTTGACACACTGTGCATACACAACTACCTGACAGATGTTCAACACCGGAGGACATCCATCATTCCCACGCTGTCTGGCCTCGAGTATTAATGTGATCACAGTTTAAGTCGATGGCTTCAGATGACGCATTTCCGTTTTGGGAACAGGACGCGTTAAAACCGACAAGCACTAAGAGGTTAAGACTTATTATTATACGGCTCGCTCTGGTTTATTGCTGTAACAGCCCTACAGGGAATGAGCTGCTAAACAGTGTTGAGGAGGGCAAAAGTTATAGGCTAGAGGTTGACGTGAAGGCTGAGGTCTTCATCAGAGGCTTTCACTTTGGAAATGTATTAACAGGGTTAGTGAAAGTAAGAGTCCTGGATTTAAAATCTCACTTAAAGTGAGTATTATCAGTATTGAGAGAAGTATTCAATGCAGCTGAATTACTCAGGCTCCAGAGGGACACCTACACAATACCTGTTCTTGAAAATGATCATCAACAAATGAAAATTATTAGAATGTTTAAAAGGAAAAGAAGAAAATTCTCACATTTCAAAAGCTGTAATCATGACAGGTTTGGGCTTTTAGCATAAAAAAGTGACAGTAAATGATTCAGAACAGTCACGTTTTAGTCTTGTATGCAGAAACCTCAATTTGTATGTGTTTCAAGTAAGAATTACAATGTTTTCCTCCAAATATTAGTGTTTGAAAGTATTTTGTGAAAAGGAAATACCCAATTAAAGTACATGAAGAACTGTAATTAGTGATTATCTTGACTGTAATTCTCAATGAATCAATTAGTTTCTTGGTCTGTGAAATGTCAGAAAATGTGGAAAGCGATATTCAGTTTACATCTACAGAGGATCTCAAGAAATGTAATGATTATAAAAATGGTTGGCCAGTTGACAGATTGCAGATTTATCGATTACTTGTTGCCTTAAATTTGAATTTGAAAATTTGTACCAAAGTTCAGTACTTGAGTAAATGTACTAAGTTACATTCCACCGCTGCTCCTCATGGTGAAGAGCCCTTCTTGATGAAATAAAATATAACTGTTCTTCCAAAACGAGTGCTGGCATGAAAACAGAAGTCACTTTGAATTAATGAAGCAATTAACTGGCTCAAGACCCCGTCTATCACAGACGAAACATTTTAGAGGCTGTGATCAGCTTTACCTCTGAAATATTGAGCAATGAAAATCAGGATTAGAGAATGAAATGAGTTGGTGGGCAGTAATAACTCTGCGAGCGGACGTTTTTAATCATTATTTTTTATGCATTAAAATACTAAACCACTTATTGCGGAATTAAAAGTGATTTGGGATGTATTTTCAAGTCGTATATTTCACACGCTGTATTAGCACATGAATGGAAGTCGGACTGATCCGCGCGCGATGTCTTTGTGTCAATCTCAAGGGCATCAGTGAAAGTACTTCTGCATTTACGTAGCCACAGCGGGACTATATTTCACAGCATCACCTCGGCTTTGTTACAGCCTCGGCAATCACCGCATGCCCGCAGATCCATAACTGCCCCATACTCATCAGCGCCGGCCAGGTCCAGATGTGGATGGCCCGAATGAATCCGCCATATTTTGATGGCCTTCGTTTCGCTGATGATAGATGTGGCCATTATGGCCAGCTGCAGCGCTCTCTGTGGCCTCGTCACGACCAGTCTAACCTCTGTGACACTGGAGCCGTCACCAGCTTTTTCCACTATGGTCCCCTGGAGTGTCGGGGTCGTAAGCTGAATGTTTATTAACCCTGACACAGAATGCTTTGTATGCAGCACAACTGTTGCAATCAAACAGGAGGTGGAAAGTTTCAAATGTATGATCTAATTTGCTAAAAAGAAAAACACTGCTTTTGATGGTTTTAGCTCCTCTGGCTCATTCTGCGGCGCTTTAAAATGTCAGAATACTAATTCTTGACAGGAGTTGCATCAAATGAGAAGTTGAAAAATGTTCTAAGTGCTCCTTTTATATTCTTTGAAGTGCTTTTCTGTTGTGGTTTAATGCTCAGGTACGATTCAGACGGTGTCAAGAGAGTCACGGAGAATTGCACCAAATTGACTTAAGGGTTGCTTTGTGCGATTGTTTCTCTGTCTTGCACTCCAAAGTAGGCCGAAACACACCATTAAAAGTGTGTCTGAGCGTTCTTTAAACCAGGTTTGCTTCTCCACTCTGTAAATAATCCTGTGAAAAAAATCATTATGGTCGAGAAATAAACCTACACTCGGTGAGGCAGAGCTCGATCGGAGCCTGTTTCTCGAGCCCCGGGCACTTTTTAACCTTATCCATAAATTCAACCATTCGCTTTTCATTAAGCTAAACCTTTTACACCTCATGCTGTTGAACCATTATGCCCCCGACCCCATCAATAAAGGTCAACCTTCCCAGTTCTCAGAGCGTATCCATCATCTACACTCTATACCTTTATCTGTCACGTAGTAGCTCTCCCCGAGCCTTAAGGTTTTCAAACGCCTTTCATAACACAGCAGGCGGCACAAAAACACAGGGAGCTTTGAGGTCATTTACCCATAGGTGTTCCCACTCCGTAGGCTTTGGAGTCTATGAGGCCTCCGATCTGTGTGAGGTTGCAGTTGCGCTGGGTGACGAACTCAATGGTGGTGCTCTCCATGAGGAAGGCATAGTCCGAGGTCAGGACGCGCTGGATGCCCTCCTCCACGTTCTTGACCATCACAGATTGCCTCCTGCTGTTCATGAACTCCCACATCTTGTCATAGGTGGAGATTTTCGTTTTCTACGAGATACCAGAGAACAGAATTTGAATGAGACTGGTGTTATTGTGTCCAAATTAAGTTTGGTGACCAGCCCTTAATTCTGCTGCTACAAGCTTTTAACATGCCGGCCCTTTGTTTAATGTCTTCGCAAAATGCATTTACCACAATCATTTAAAAAACGAGAGAGATAAATACCCACATGCAATGATATATCTAGGTGGTTAGAGCTATAATAATCATATTTTTAATGAAATCAAAATTATTTTAGATCCTAATTACGGTCTGGATTGTCTCAGAAATAGCCATTCACTGTATTTACTTTGTGTAAATACAGTCTTTTTTTTACAATGGTACTTAGTGGCAGGTAGGTGGAACTCAAGAAATATTTTGTGTACTATGAAACATCACCTGGCTTTCCATCAGCATGATGGTGACTAAACAATGACTGAATTTTTCTTTTTTTGGGGGGGATAAAATTATCCTTTAAGTTCCTGCAAATCTCCTTCTGCTGCCCGTTTAACATTAAAGGTGTTTATCTTGCAAAACATGGGGGACGGCTTTATTGTGAAGCAGTCACAGGAAAAATCAATGTGTCTGTCGGCAAGGTCGTCACTAACGGCAACCGTTCATCAAAAATGCACCTACAAAACAGGACATGGTCATTTTCTGCATTTTCTGACAGCGGATCATTTTTAAATATTGCGGGGAGTAATGGAACAAGACGGAGCGGCCAAGGTGAGCTGGTAGATGAAGAGCTGCAGATGACAGGCCACCTCCAGCTCATCAGCAAGGTAACCAACTCCTCTTACTGTGTGCAGCATGAAATTCGCAGTCTTAATTAGTATTGACTGACTTCTTTTGAAAACAAGGCAAGCTTGTTTGGCTGCACAGTAAACAGGTGCACCGGTTTCTGTTGTGTTGTATTCATGACGAAGTCCCACCAGTTACCACCGTTAATGGCAGGTGCTGCCAATTAAATCAGAGCCGAAACATCACGGATTATAACTTTAATCAGTCAGAAAGGAAGATTCCTCATAAAACCCGCCTATAAACACCCTGGCACACCCAGCTACCTTGAAGAAGGTCATAGTGGCGCCGTCCTCCACCACCCCGTACAGGATTTTAGTCTGCTTGGCCAGGTCATCGGCGGAGTCTATGGGCGACTCCATCCTCTCCACAGTGAGGAAGGCGGCCAAGTTGGCCGTGTATGAAGAAATGATGATGAGGGTGAAGAACCACCAGATGCCTCCCACTATTCGAGTCGACAGGGCCTTGGGCATGAGCTCTGAGCCTGGTGTGAAGGGGGGGTGGCAGGAGTGAATGTTACACTGCAAAATGAGTTCATCTCAGCATGTCCTCATTATGATTCTCATCTCGCGTTTAATTATAAAGTTTATTTTTAAACATGTGAAAAAACAAAAATGAGTTCTTGTAAGAACAGTTCAACTTGTTTCAAGAACTCTCTTTTCAGCTCAGGCAGATGTGCCACTCGCTTCAAGAAGAAGTCTCTCTCGCTCAAGAGAGCTCTCAAACCAAGATGACGAATCAGATTTCAAACAAGTGAAATTATCTTGTGAGAACTTGAAATAATAGCGGAGACTCAGAAAAAAATTCTATTTAAAAAACGGTCTCCTGAGAACAAGACGGTCATTTAAATATCAATCACATCAAATCAAACACATTCAATATCAGTCGCTCAGAACAGGGCGGAGAAGTGACAGGCTGTTTGGGCCAGAGAGTCATGTACCCAAGGTAACCTCACATCCTGACTCCACACCCCACTGACCTCTAAGGTGCTGATGGGCCAAGGGCAAGCGGAGAGAACACTGGGTATAATAGTATCAACATTACTATGATAAAGAATAATAGACTGTAGATGGGCTATTTGCGCTGCTGCTAATAAAATAAATTCAGGTTTTTAATGGTCCCACATGGAAGAAAGTTTGATATCCATGTCTCTTTCATCATAAAGTACATCTAGCCGCTACATAAATACTGTGGAAGTATCAAACTGCTCAATTCAAATGCGCACAGCCAGGATGAAGAGATGAACGAGAATTCAAATGAGCCATCACGACTTCAGAATTAATGTTGGATAATAAAATTCTGACATACTGCGCTTTTAAGGTTATGATGTTGCAACTGTACAGTCACCGAAACGTGGCAGAGTTGACGCGGAAACATGTTGGGCGGTGCCTGCTCAGGACTTTTTGGGAGAGAGGCCTTAAAGAGACAAGCGACCCTAAAACATTCAGACAGAGGGAACAGAGGCGCTGCAGCAAAGAACACTATGAGGAAACATAGCATTTTTTTCTTTTTTTTTAATATATTAAAGCGCAAAAACATTTTCTAGCAGACACTCCAAACAAAAGTATTAAGCTGAAAATGAGCATACTATGGGACCTTTGAAACCAAAGCTAATAATACACATGTAAGTTTATTCTACGTTCCTATGAACTAGTTGATAAAAAAATAACATTATATGCACATTTGCACTAAGTTCTTTCTTCCTCGCACATTAAGCCTCAGGTCTCTCTTGTTGCCACTGGCTTGGATAAAACAACCCGGCCCCTCAGAGACAGTGGGATATAGAGAGCTCCAGCTCCACAGAGCAACAGCAGCCACAGGCTGAGGCAACTACCTTGCTGCATGAGAGCCCCAACTCCAAACCAGAAACTATTGAGAAGCGTAAAATTGTTTTCCACTACATCCGAGTCTGGGTTGCATGGATGCGGGTTGTACCACTCATAAGGGCTAAACCTATAAAAAGGAGAGAGCACAGAGAGAGATATGTCAGCACAAAGAGCGGAGCAGCGTGTTCCCTGGTGCAGATTAAACGGCACATAAAACATACATTTTAAAACATCGTGAGCAGGAACAAAGGGAATGTAAATGTGTAGGAATCTGGCGCTGTGGCCTCAGGGTCAGAGCCCCTCTGCAGAGACCAAAGCAAATCATCCTGGCTTTCGCCGAGATCAACTTATTGGCATATTCAAATGCCATCAGTTTATTGTGAGAACAGATCAATAGGCTGGAATAACACTGTCACTGGTGATAATGTCCCAGAGCGTGATGATCTCTGGAGCCCATTTGGATTCACTGACTCAGGAGCCTTTATGTGATTCCCCCAGCAAGCGCAATCACAGTAACTCTGCTGATGCCACATCCTCCCACACACCCCCAACACGGGATTGTTCTTCTTTTTTCCTACTGGCTTCCCAACAGCCATCTCTACTCCCACACTCTCTAGCTCATTTCCCTTTTTTCCCCCCTCACACTCCCTTCCCCAGCCCAGTACCACCTCCATCCCCCCGAATTGCCTTTCCTGCCCCATGAACCTCCCCCTTTCACCTCCTTGCTGCCTGCCTCGGCTGATTGCCACTGTCTCCGGGTCAGTTGTGGACATTTCTCATTTATTATCCTAAGCAAAAGTGGCACGGCATTAGCGCAGGGTGATTGGGTTAGCGTTAAGCATCAGGATCTGATTGAGTTTGTGCTGAAGTGGGTGATGGAGGGAACATTGCTTATGCAGAGTTGAGGGGCCCATCAGGTGAGGCGGTTTGGGGAGCTTTTCCCCCCTCAGACGTGTGGCATGCTAATAAGCCCATGTGCCAAGTCCTAAAGGTTCAGACTGTGCTGAAAATGCGATGCCGTTTGTCAGCAACGCTTCCAGAGACGTGTATATGTATATATAGTACATGCACCGTGTTTACAAGACCCAGAGCGGCATTTCACATTACCAAACCAAATGTTTTATGTTGGCGGTTTTATGGCAGCACTACTTCCCAGAGACTGCTGTAGATCTACATGCAAGATATGTCACTTGATCTTTCTTTGTTGTTGCAGCAGCCTAATTATCTGATTTTACAAGCATCGGGGATGCGGCAACATTTTTGTCACACTGTCATGTATTTCCTCCGCCTTCCCCCGTGAGATTCATCTAGGTGGACGTGGCTGCGATGACATATTATATTTCTCCCTGTCAACCCCATCAGGATGCCTGATTTGCTGGAATGTCAATGAGCTCGGTCTCCTTGAAACCACCGGCAACAGAAACGGCACGATGGCCTTGCGGAGCTGTGCGGAATGCGGCGTGTGCGCTCGCATGCGCGTACGGTTTTATGACTGCGTGTGTCAAGCCTCTGGCGCATGAATGTTTGAGCCTTTACAGCTGCGTGGGTGTGCGCTTGTCGGTGCATTTGCATTGGCTCAATCACATCCATCTCAAAGTCAAACATTTTCTCTGATGGTTTATTTATGCTGTTGTCGGACGTTATATTTAGTGTTAAGCTGCAGCCTGAAGCAAATTGTGGGTGACATCCGATATGTGCCGTAGGGCAGGTAAATCTGTGTAAATCCATACAACACACACACACACACTGATTGAATTGTATTCGTCCCCCTCAGTGTCTACACGTGTCTTCTGTATGCACCGAGCCCGGCGGCTCCTCTGTATGACCTTTGCCTGCAGCCGTCCCGTATTCCTGCGGGCCGTGTTCTGCACACCGATCACCAGGAAGAAGGCGATGTGGAACATGCGGACGTAAGGTCACCTCCTCACACTGAGCACCAGGGACATTGTCGAATTGCACACAGAATTCTAAAACAATTCTTCTCCCTGTCTCTTTCCTCCGCTCCCGTTCCTCTCCTCCTTCGCCCCGTCCCCGGCCACAATAACACAACACGCTCCCTCCATTAACTGTCTGTTGGATTCAATTACTCTGGCTGGCATTATGGATCTGCTGCCTTTCTTCTCTCAGGCCAAGTTAGGGGGCTGTGTCGGGGGTGTTATAATCATAGGGTCCGGGACTGGGACAAAACTGCAACAGCCTGTAATTACATGTAAACACGTTATAATGCAATTTAAATCATCCGTTCCTCCTGGCAGGTGGACATTGCGTACAAAGGGAAAAAAAGGTTTTGCAATCTGAGAGAGAATGCCATTTCTTTTGTTAATAAAGAGAGGAATCAATTCAACCACAAACAGAGCTTGAAGGAACCGCTGAGTGAACTGTATTTCTCCGGAGCTTGAAATGAGATTGCTTATTTAGTCAGAGAAAAAAGAAAGCATGTATATGTGTGGGAAGCGGCCCGAAGACGTGAATCCCTGGTGAGATTGAGGTGTTTAGTGTTTTATTGTGCAAAACCGGGACTTCATAAGCTCCCTCATCAGGGGATTAAAGAAAATAATATGCTATTCATCTGGGGGATTGACCAATCAATCAGGGGCTGTGCGATCAATACTACAATTATGAGACAAACCAGCTCAGCGAACTGTTAAAAGGAAAAAAACAAACACTGTATTTCAGATTTAAACTCCGCTGAATACTTTTGGTGTGAGGGCAAGCACTATTTATTGCCATGGTGTGCAAAAAAAGGGGCACTGTGCATGCACTCAGACAAGAGCATTATAATTTAATAAGCACCGAGGCCATTTCAATTCCAAGCAGAAGAATATCAATGTAACTGCATGCTAATCACTTACCCTGACCAAGCGTGGAAACAAAAAGGGGGAGGGTTATTTATTTGCATATTCTGAACTAACTTAGGTGACAGTTGCTGCTTTCCTCTCATATGATCATTTTGCCGGTAACATTTTGATGGAGCGTGCATTAAACCAAACCCCTCAGGATGGAAGCAGTGAAGAAGAGGAGCCGTGGGGGTTAACACACATCTTCCTACATCGGTCATGCATCGGGGGGGTTTTTGGGTTGGGATGGGCGGATTTATAAAGACATGTGTAAGAACTGTACTTGTGCAACGTCAGCATTGTACTTGTACATTTCTTACAGCCGATTTTAGAGATATAACGCATAGCTGGTTTTATTGTTGCTGAGGCTTGCGTAAATACGCCCCGAACAGTGTGAAGAATCTGCTGATTTTAAAGGCCATACCAGTGTTTTTACTTTGTGAGGTAACAAAATCAGATTTAAACTGATTCCTTTTTTTTTATTACCGTCTTTGTTATCTTTATCAAAGCGACTTCATCAGTGAACGGTGACAAGGCAATTGTGTGTGTGTGCGCGTGTGTGTGTGTGTGTGTGTGTGTGTGTGAGGCTCTGAAATTTGACATTTGTTGTTTTGGGCAGCCAACTGCTGACTGCAACTTTTCAAAAAAACTGTCAGATGCTTTGGCTGTATTCAAAGGGTCATGACAATCCAACCCTGATAAAAAATAAAGAGTTTTTAAAGATATATGTATATGTTCACAACTACAGCTTTTACCCTCCTATGTAGGCAAATCTTACAGTATGAATAATGCACCCTTTACCAGCGTCTTGTTCGGTCAGTTGCTGCTGCCTAAAGACAGTAATGCACCATCAGTGCGCCTAAACACACACCTCATTTTAAGACCAAGGTGCAGGTAGGCTCAGGTACATTTGCCATTTACACAAAGCGGCAACGCCTCTGTTGAGATACACTGCGTTAGAGAGTTAACGTTGCTAAATGAAACATCAGCTTTTCAGCAGCAGTGGAGGTTTGCTTATTGATAAAGACCACAACTCCCATGGTTCCATGCTGCTTTAGATCATCAAATGAGAGCTTTTGCTGTCACTGTTTTGATTTTGAAAACCCTAGCTGCAGAAATATCACATTCTGAATATAAAAACAAATGGGAAAAGATCAACAGTAGTAAAGTGTATAAGGAAGCTTGCAGAAACACTGGTATGGGCCTTTAGATTTGATATTCTGTTGTTGGAGACCATATCTACATCACTGAAGGCACCTGAGAATAAAGAGGCTGCCTCTTGCAGTACTGCTTTTTCAAGCAGTCACAGCTTGATGACTTTCGGTGAATGAATTCCCCTTTTCAAGTCCGGAGGGAGCAACTGCTGTGTGTTAGTCAAAGCAGGCAAACAGTGAGGGAGGAAAGGAAGCGGGGGAAGGAAGGCGGGAATGAGGAAGGAAGAAAGGGAAAGGGAGGGAGGGTTGACATGTTACCTGGCTATGACAAACAGCACACAACTGACACCCAAGCAAGCCAGCAGAATATACATCCAGATATCGGGCGAGAGGGGATTGAGGAAGGAGAAGACTCCGGGGTTGGTGCCGTTGGGCTTGCGGTACAGGATACTTATTCCCAGTGTCATGAAGGGCTTCGAGAAGTCGATGACCTTCTCTCTGACGTAGGTGATGGCCAGAGGAGCCACCGCCAGGTCCGCTTTCTGTAATGAGATAATTGGGGTGGAGTGGGAGGAGGTTAGGGGTTTGAGTCCACCAATAAAAGACAACCAATTGAATTAACATCTGATTTCTGTCGACAGCTGGCCGGGTCAATATGTAGAGGAGGGAGAGCCACGACAGAGGAGAGGAAATAGCTGGGGTCATTAGTTCAGATAGATTAGCAGGTAGGAGTTTTTTTGTAAATTACAGGTTATATGTCTGCTCCTTCTTATGTGCCGTCAGAGGTGAATCATGAAGGTAACTATTGTGGGATTAGATATATCTATGACAAGTGCACTCTGTGTCCCCTCTCAACATAAGATTAGCGTCCTTGGTGCTAAGCACTTGCTGTGAGATATTTCTGCATAAAACCTTCGAGAAATACTTTTTCCTTTAACAGAGTTTTACAGTGAATCTTCTGTTTTCTCCTTCAGTCTTTTTCAGATTGTGGAGGTGGTGCCCCTTTCGTTTTCATGCTACCTGACAAATTACAATTTATGACATTGGAAAGTAAGACATGTACATTACTTTCCATGAAATGTCTTATCAAAATGGCTGCAAGTGACAATTATGTAATATTAATGAATGTTAAAACATAGTCTGACAGAAGCACAAGAAGATAGCTGTAATTAGATTAGCAACTTGGCTCAGTAATGTCAGCTAAACAGCAACATGCACATGAAGCTTGCTAACGTTAGCCACCATAAACTACTGGTCATACCAGACCAAGTCAGAGCCTCAGAACATCTATAAATTGAGCAATGGAGTGTGTTTATTACCTCCGCCAAGGAGGTTATGTTGGTTGGTTTCTTTGTCAGCAGGATTTCACAAAAACTACTAAATGGATTTCTAAGAAACCTGGATGGAGTTTGGGTCTCGGCCCAGAATAGACCACATTAACTTTTGGTGCGGATCCCCAGATAAAATGGGACAGATCCAGGAACGTTTTCTCACTTTCTTTAACTTTTGAGATTCTTTCGACACTTTCTTGCCGAGACCTTGATGAAAAAAATCAGCTGCATTTAGGTGGCTGGTATCTGTGAGCGAAAAGTTTGATGTGGATCCTCATTAAAATCCAGATCTAACAGATTTAAATAGGATTTCATAGAAGGGTAGTCTTTTATCAGCTGCTACACTGAAACAAATTAGGGTAGAAACAGGGAACTACCACCAATGGGCAGCCGAGATAATGGGGATTCGGAGAACAGATATAGCGGAGCAGCCGAACATTTCAATGTTTTGCAATAGTGATGCGGTAACTATAAAACCACTAGGAATGAGGCCAGTTGCTGCAATGGAAAAAAAGAGTAAGATTTCAGATTCTCGATCAAAAACAAATTTATTTGAATTGGAAGCTACTCTAAATGTCCCGAGCATACTGGGAAAGGTTTCGTTAGTCTAGACAAAAACAAAAAACAAAACTGCATACATGTTTAGATATTACTGTTTCAGCCAAGACTGCTGCATTGCATTCTTGTTTAGTATCAGCTTATGAAATGACTTGTGCTTTCAGAGATTTATGGTAACTCCTTCATTTTTTTTTCTTTTTGCATTTTCTCCATGTGACTGTGTGTAACCCTGGTGATATAGCTGACTCACGTGGTCCATGAGCTCCCGCACCATGCCGTTCCATTGACCCGTGCTCTCGTCCAGTGCCCCGTACCTCCCGTCTTCCACTAATCGCACCTCGTAGCGGAACCCGAGGATGCCCGAGAGCTCCCTCAGCAAGTCGATGCAGTAGCCCTCGAAGCGGTCGTTCCCATACAGAGGCTTGTCTGACTTCTTAAACATCACATAGGGCTCCTCCTGCACACGGGAAAAAATAAATTGGTGTAGTAGCACGTCTGCCAGTTCTGTATTAGATATTGAGCTGTTTGTTTTTTTTTTTCCTGTGTGTATTTGTTGACTGTGCGTGTGTGTGTTTTAATTTGTTCTGTGTCTACCAGGATGGTGGATACACGCAGGGATTTGTTAGCCAGAGAATCTGTGATGTTGGACGTCTTGCTTTTGTGAGTCTCTGTCATATTTAGGCCGCTGGGAGGATCCCATGTTCCAATCTGTTGAAACAATTCAGTGTCAAGTTTATATCACCTTGTCTTGTCGACTGATAGCAGTACGATGCCCAGACTTTCTGGCTCAGAAGCACGCATTGACTGTGTGACAAACCTTCTCCAGCCCCTCCTCCTTCAGACTGATGACGTCCAGGTCGAAATCTGTCCTCAGCCCATTGGTCTTGTTGAAGAGAACACGTCCGGTCAAACCGTCCCAGTGAGCCTGCAGACAGCAGCATAATAAACTAAGATCCTCGGCTCTCAGCGGAGTCATTCCATTAACCTTAAGGTATCGTCTCTCCCGACAATATCAATCCTTCCACTAACCATTAAACTTTTTTCCGTCCCAATTATGAATTCTGTCTGGCTCTCCCCTCACTGTCTATCTCGACAACATAACAAGAAACAATAAGGCAGCGAGGATGGAAGCGGGTTTGACAGGTAAGAGTTCATTATGCATGTGGTTCATTGTGCTTGAAGTTTTACTTCAAAGCCATTGGAGGAACAGACGGGCATGGAGAATGATAGCCGACACAGGAGGGGGAGGAAGTGCAGCTACTACAATGGCTCGTTCTGAAAATTACCTGCAATGATACCATCCACGGAATGAAAGAGCTTTGTAGAACAAAGCAAATGGCTGACCCTGACTAGAGTTAAGGAGACACACAGAGGCTTTGATATAGGCACCGGTGGAGATATGCACGGAGGAGAACGGAAATGAGACATCACAAAAAACACGTCGTTAAATGTGGATTGCACAGAGGACATCATCATGAACGTTACTGAGATTAAGCAATAAACTTGTTAATGACGTTTAAATGGGTTTCAGCATGATGATCACAAGAGAAAAGACGATGCTGCAGAGGTTTACAAAGGAAATACTTGCAAACACGTGATTGCACCGATCAATATAATGTGGCCAAACCACAGCGTTCAGCAGATTAGTCAGAGGTCGAGGCAGGGTTCACACTGACGGGCCTTGTACCTCTTTGATGAGGCTGATGAAACGGCCCCCGAAGCGCCACGGCTTGTGGCGGTTGCACTGCAGAGAGCTGACGGTGATCTGCTGCGACTGCTGCACTGCCACGGCCACCACGTGCACGGCGTCGTACATCAGCGCCGCGTCCGTCTGCAAACAGAAGGCGTAATATCATTAGGCATTTTTATAACACCTGCCAATACATCTGTCCACATGACCTTTTAATCGGGCCATTTGTTCACCTGCGGAGGAACATAAGAAACTGTGTGAGGTCTCGGGTGACTTGCTTTACTCTTTAGCCGGGACAAGAGAACATAAATTAGGAGTAATGCCAGCGGTAAATGCCCTGCACAAATGGCACAGTGTCTCAGCCTGTTAGTAAAAATACCCGACCACTGTCTGAGGCGATGAGAAAGCTCCGCCAGGGAGAGTCTCTCGGTGGAAGGCTGGCCTGTCACGGTGAAGACTAATGGGTCCTGATGGGTGCGCTTCTTCTCCCGAAAGAGGGAAATGCAAAAACAGGCGCCAGTGCAGATGGGACGACTCTGACTGACAGACTTGGTGTAACATGCTAAGCACATGGCACAAAGCAGAGCTGGGGTACACGGTGAGCTGCATTGAAAAGCCTGGATGACATCCGTCCGTTGAACCCCAGTAATAAGTCATCAAAGGGAGTAAATGCTCGAGCTGGAATTTATCACACCGACATGCTGAGATTTATCTTCACAGCTCTGCCCTGCACACATGAACTCCTTTCACACTGTCTGTCCTCACAGTTCGAGACTCTCCACATTCACCCAGGTCTACACATTACAGCTCAGCTCAGATCCTCTTTCCATGGTCCCGCACAGGCTGAAATACACTGTGGTGATCTTATTTGACAAGTCCTGGGTGACCAACCTGCGAGGGAGTATGAAAAATGACTTTGAGACCGCGGAGCATCTGCAGCTATAGGGTCTTTGTGAAAGCACTGGGCTGTCAGAGAGAATGAGCCGGGCTCCAGAACAGCTAGGCGCACAGCAGGAGACCAGCGCGCTGCTGTTCAGCTCATATCAGCTCCCTATGCTGCCTCTATAGGTGCAGTGGAGCATCCATGCCATCCATGTGGGAGAAAAGGGAAAACATGAAGGGTCTGGAGGGGCAGAAATTATGTTACATGCAGAATTCATCCGACTAATATTCATGGTGACAGCTCGATTACAGACATAAACTTCCAAGAGCAAACCAGAGAGGAAGGGAGGGAGTATGTGTGGCTGTGGCAGATTGTAGGTTTTTAGCTTTCCCCCTCGGTTCTCCTGTGCTTTTGGAGCTGGCGACTGCTGATGTCAAAGGGAGCAGCAGATCAGAGGACGGTAAAGCCATCTCTGCACTCTTTCATCCCCACTGCTTCCTCGAGAACGGGAACAGCTAGTGCCATATCTGCTCTCCCAGTGCTGGTTATGTGTGGATGTGTGTGTGTGTGAGTGTGTGTGTGTGCGCGCTAATGTTGTGGGTTTCATGGCAAATACTGATTACGAAAAGAGCCATCCTGCTAATCTATTTCTTGAATAGTGGAGGGGGGAGGAGAGGGAGTAAACACACAGTCAGTATCCAAACACTATTTTCTCCACTGAAGGGAAAGTTCATTGCATGCTATCATCCAGTCATTGTGTTAGCGACTAAATTGAATCCAGACTTATTTTTATTTGTTTCACGCATGTCTTCTTACAAACGGCTCAATCCGATCTCAGAAAAAAGTTGTTCTAATCACCTTCAGTTTCATTCTACCTCACAAGTAACATGATACACTTGGAGTTCATTTTGGAAATGATAATCGTTCGACTGTGTCATGGTGGAATTCATGCAATTCAAATTAAATCTGCCCTCTACCACTGCTTTACTTTTAGCTTTTGACCTTTTGACTTTCCAGCAATGACCCGGACTCTTTCCTTCCAGAATCGATTGAAACCACATTTCTATTCTTCTATCGACACGCTCTTTATTCATTTGGGTCAAACTACAACACAGGTCTTGCTCAGTAAATCATTAAATATACAGTATAAATATAGTCTGTGGAGAAAAAAAAATCTGACATCTTGTTTGCTTAAAATTTCTGACAAAAGAAGAATAGAACTGATTTCGATTTTTTAGATTTGATTTTTGGAGTTTTGCTTGGAAGTTTACTTTTCATCAGTGGCGGTCTCAGGATGACTGAGGGCACTAATGACAGTGGCAGGGGCAGGGGCAGGGGCAGGGGCAGGGGCAGGGGCAAAAGGGGTACCAGCTGTACGAGGTGGAGCACCATGTGCACAAAGGGCGCTGAAAGGTCACCCGAGAGGGCACTTTATCATGATCCTCCCTCGAGTCCACCAGTGCTTTTGGCACTATTTCATGATTGATTATTAAAGGTATAATATGTAGAATATGTCCAGAATGCGATGATCACTCATATTTTCGCTCAGTTAGCTGTGGTTGGTACACTGGTGCACAGGGGGAGTCACCACGGATTTGGCTGCCTGAGGTGAGATTAAAGACTGCAGGACACCAAACTGGGTTTGAACACAGACTTCAGGACAGACTGAGGCCAGTTTGACAACAGAGGGATACAGCATGGAGGTGATTAACAGCCAGTCTTAGCAAGACTAACTTCACGGATGACAAGAGGAGCGTGCAGTGTCATTGGAACGACAGAGTTGGACATTTTCAGCAGGTAAAAACGGCGTGCGGAGCTGGAATATTTCCCATTTTAGTCACTGAACTGAGGATTTATAACGAGAAACCTGGAGGTGACTGGAGGCAGACAATCCACACTGTTTTGGTTTAATTTAGTTTCATGTTGAGTTTGAATGCTTCGGTGTAGTAAAAAAAAACAGAACTAATAGTTTTCATTTGTTCATTTGTCATTTTGTGAGATTATCTGTCACACTAACAAGCTGGTATTTATCTGCCAGATGAAACAGACTGTCTCCTGTTGCGCTACAAAAGTCGTGTTAAAAAACTGGATTTGCTCAGGCTAGCTGGTTGGCGTGCCATCTTAAATAGACACATCTGCAACACAAGACAAAGACGTCTTTGACATAATGTCAGCACTGTTTCTTCGCACTGTGTTGATAATGTTCAATTCTGTCCGTATCATAAAAATTGCTCCTTTAAATCCAGCTGGCATATTTCAGCACAGTGTCCCCAGGGTGCACTCCGCCTCTCAACCAGTGTCAGCTGGGATCGGCTCCAGCCCTCCACGACCATCAAAAGACTCAGTGGGTGCAAATGACGGATGGATGGATTGGACATTTTAGCACACTCTTGATAAGAGAATTGTCTTAACGATAGAGACTTCTATACAAGGGTTTATATATGTGAGCCGCATCCTGTTCCACTCGGGGAAAAAAAATCCTTACAACATGCTTTAATGACAATTTCATGGAGTGATTCAAAAACAATATATAGATGCTTCATCAGCAGCAGTGTAAAGAGCATTTTATATGGGCCACATTAAAGAAAGGAATTTGTTTATTGAAACATAAAGAATGATTTGGCTGCAGGACACATCAGCTTATTTGAGAACAGGAGTTTATGTGATGTTTTACAGTATGAACGCCGTTCTGCTGTGTTTTCACTCTGAGGACAAACCACTCCGCCAAATCACCCATCAGCCTCTTTGTTTGAATGATTTATGCCGTTCTATTAGCTTACCCCTCCGACGTAACAACCATTCCTGGATATATTTCCTCCATCTTTTAACTTTTGATTGCCGTGATACATCAAATATTGTCTGGCTCAAATGATTTATATGGCAAAGATCTTTTCCCTACTTGCCTTCAGAGCAGAACAATTCCTGAAAATCCCTTTGTGATGGAAACAAAGGGAGGCTGGCATCAAGTGGAAGACGGAGAGATCAAGGGGGGAGGAAAAACGTGAAATGATGGCTCACAGCTCTGGCAGATTGCATTCAATTTAAAAACAATCCAAGAGCGATCTTGATATTTATTTCAGAGCCAAGCGCAGATCCCTTTGGGGTGTTTTAAGTGCTTTAAGTGAAACCAATCTCGAACCCCTGGGGCACTCAAACAGCGAGGGGAAAGGGGTTTCAAACAAAATGCCCAAAACTCCTGTAGCCTTCTCTCTCTCTCTCTCTCTCTCTCTCTCTCTCTCTCTCTCTCTGTCTGTCTGTCTTTCTCTTCACTCTCTCTGTCAAACACCCACATCTGAAATAACACAATCCCCTTCTGCCTCAATTAAAATACCAGTCCAGACACTGTTTGCATTCATTCTAATGACTCACATCGTTCCCACACCTTCCTTTAACGTCTCGGTTCGCCTATGCATTTTGCCCTTTATCATAAACGCCAAACATCAGGAACGTACAGACATTAACACGCGCGCAAGAGCCAATTAGCGAGATGTGTGTACGCCGCACACACAAAACAGGAGCACGATCAGATGAAGCGAAGAACCTCGAGCCGCAAGCTTCCCAGAGGCACGGCTCATTTGTCGTAGTTGCATGCAGTTTCCTCATTTAGAGCAGGTGAACGGCAAACTCCACAGAGCCGCCTGCCGTGTGTGTGTGTGTGTGTGTGTGTGTGTGTGTGTGTGTGTGTGTGTGTTTACACAAATATATTCCCCTCCGCTGCATCAGTATTCACAGCAGCTCTCCACCTGTGCATAATTCCATAATTCCTCTGATAATGTTGCACCCTGAAAAATGACGTCTCCCTTTCTCTTCTCACCTCTTCTCAATCAGTCATCCTCCTCCCAGAATTCCTCTGAACACACGCGCGCACACACACACACACACACACACACACACACACACACACACACACACACACACAGGCACGCACACACACACACGCGCACACACACTTCTAGCCGTCTGGTGATGGACGTGTGCTGTGCTTGCTTGTGTACAGTGGAACTCCTCTGTTTATACATATCATATACATCTGATTAGCCCTAATGAGATTAGCACTGACCTGTTATTCACCATGCATCGCTGGGCTGCAGCTGCCAGACACAGAGCAACAGCGTGCGCGCACACACACACGCACTCGCTCACACACACAGGCAGCATTGCCATCAGCATCAGAGTCACAGTGTCAGCGGGAGAGAGAGAAGCTCATTGTTTTCTTGAAGCTGAAGTCACTTTGCCCTCAGATCACAGACAGACCCATGGGGTTTGATGATTTGATAGAAGAAGGAGGCAATTATTCATTTCATTCCATAGTTTATATGTATTTGTGCTGCTTCACTGCACTGTCGGTGCGAGTATTTGCTATTCGAGTCACAATTTCGGCTGTCAGATAAATTACGCCGTTTCTCAACTTTGTGATTTTTGGCAATTAAATCTCCACTAGTCGAGCAGAGTTTTCTGTAAACAATACGCCGTGATTTAGAACTTCTATTTCAATCACAATACCCAATCTCACTCACTCCCCTACTGAGTGAGACAATGTTTTTATCC
Organism: Acanthopagrus latus; assembly: GCF_904848185.1. Classification (NCBI taxonomy): domain Eukaryota; kingdom Metazoa; phylum Chordata; class Actinopteri; order Spariformes; family Sparidae; genus Acanthopagrus; species Acanthopagrus latus. The sequence continues at coordinate 13,554,241 of NC_051060.1, read as the reverse complement.
ATTTGTTTTATCTGCAAAAATGAGATTCCCATGGGGAGCATGGCCACTGTTGAGAACTGTCTGTACATAATTAGTGTTGAATTCCAACTTTTGAGGGAAATACTGCCTCCTGAAGAGCAGCTAGTTGGCGAGCTAACCGCAAACAAAAGGATACTCTGACAAAAAATGAGGCTGCATAACTCTTCCAAATTATATCACCAATAATGAGGTTGATGAGGTTATTGGAACAGATACCAATTTGCTTTCTTGCTGACCAGAATATTGAGACTGCCCTTAAATCTAACCATTCAACATTAAACTGGATCATTCAGTTAGTTAGCTTAGCTTACCATGACGACTAGCATTAATTGTCCGGAGGGAACAAAAACAACAACACATTGGGGTTTTACTGTGATGTTATGTCATGCACAGGTCAGCCTGTCTTTTTTTATGTTTCTGGTTTTGTACCAAACAAACTAAACAAACCATAGAATTAGTGGGATAAACAGGTGCTGGCAGGCGGATTTCATTATTTCCATGAAATTATTGATTTTCTTGCAAGATCCAACTTACTCTGACCCTGATTCGAGTATCAAAACCACAAAGCTGTCGAGGCTTTTGTCATCCAAAAATGGCAGACACAAGCCTATTGTGCACATAAACGTATATGTGGTCTTGCAGTAACATATAATGCCAACACTTTATTCTAGTGACTGAGCTGCAATGTTCTATTTTTTTGCTCCCTTTAGTGGTCTACTATTAGAGACATTAAATTGTAATGTAAAATGTAACCATATATTTCTGGCACTGATGTGCACCATGAGACCCTGGGTGAGGCAAAACGGAGCCAGTGCATTGAGAATTGTGCAAACTTTCACTTCCAGCACAAAAATGAAAAGACAACAGTTGGAAAAACTCTGAAATGTGAGATGTGATTTATGGGGCATATTATGGCTGTTTCAGGCCTCCTGGCAAAGAAGGGAGTGCAGCCAGTTTCTGATCATTCTGGTGGGGAAAAAAAGCCCTCGGGTGACTGCGGCTCAGTGTAGTGCCATCTTTCTCCCTGTCCCTTACTTTTCCACTCTGTCTCCCTTCGTCCTTTTCTTTCTGACCGTCTATGTTCTGCCCCAGTCCCTCTACAGTCCCTCCTCCCTTCACTTCTGTCTACTCCTCTCTTTTATCCCCTTTGTCTTTATTCCAGTGTCTTCTCTCTGCCTTCCCCAGTTGCTCGCTACAGTATTTCACTGAGCTCTGTGCGAGTGTTGCCCAGATTGTGGGTAAAAAGGGAGGGGGGGGGGGCCTTTGCCAGTGCAGTCGCTGTCATTTTTCCTCTTTTTCTTTTGTGCGTTGGAGGTTTAATCCCTTTCTCACATTGCATTTCCACATGCTGAGGCAACAGAGCAGAGTTGCTGCATTTCATTTTTTCCCCCCCAAAATGAGGTTTTTGTCACAGGGATGTAAGGCTGGCTTCTTCTGACGAGGACCCCTGGGTAACAGATCCATTGATGGTGCTGGATTTATGTGAAAGCACATTCATGGTTTCATTGTAGATTTAAGCGCACTTTAAAAGGGGGATGAAGGACTACACTGCAGAGTTTTTGGGTTTAAAGGAGAGGGTCCTGCGGGAGTCAAGTGGGAGCCGGCAGAACTCTGATGTATGTTTTTAAGCACTGATATTATTACAGTATCCCTATATTATCAAATACTGTGATATACATGAACATCTACTCTGACCCTGCATTGTTATATACTATGTCTAAGTGATACTCACAAGATATTGTACACAGTATATCTGAACTTTGGGAAAAAAGTCAAAAGGGGAGGCTGTTAGTGAGCTCATAAAACATTAAAAACAAACTGTTTGTTTAAATAGCTGAATGGGAGAAGCAGTTCAAACATGCACAGGCTGCTCATGATAACTACCTAGTCCCTCTTCTGTTTGTTCCAAACAAACCACCGGTGCTGCTGCCAAAAATACATTTTTGTGCACCAGGTTTTTCTCTATAAAAAAAGGCTAATTTTGGGTGAAAAAGCAATAAGCAAAAAAGTCTACAGCCACGCTTGCCACTCTGAGAGGCTTCACTGAAGAGTGCTTTTAACTAAATGCTAATGTCAGCATGCCAACTTGCTCACATTGACAACGCAAACATGCTGATGTTTAGCAGGTAATGTTTGCTGTGTTGATCATGTTAGTTATGCCTGTTGGCATACGAAGCACTCATGACCAAGCGCAGGTGAGGCTGATGGAAACGTCACACATTCGAAATTTGACGTTGATGTTTGTTTGTTTATCTCATCAAGGGACAAACAAAATGATTACAAAACCACAGAAGCTGGAGGGAAGGTTGGGTCAAAAAAACTATTTCAGATCCAAATTTTTACACCTTAACAATACAATCGCGTTTGCTTTTGATCATTCGCCCACCATTAAGTTTGAGTCTTGGTCTGTGGTCTGATCCCCTGTCCGAGAGGAAAAGCCAGGGGATCACCAAAGTCAGTTGCATTTATCCATTGCAACTGACTTTGTGTCCAAAACTTTATGGCAGTCAATCCAACAGTTTTGTCCGCCATGGCCTTGAGCCAATGCCGCTAGCATGGCTTAAAATGTACCACATACTTCTTCTAAGTGTCTGCACACAAGCAAAATCCAATATGATGCGTGCCTGACTATTTTATTAAATCTGACAAAAGGGGCTGTGGATGCTCTGAGCAGTGGTGTCCCACCAGACCCTTCAGGCAACAGCATGCAGTTGGCAGCACTGTCCTCTTCAGAGTCCACTCTAATTAGCACCACGCTGCCTAACCTACATCTGATTAAGTGGCTGTTTAACATGATGGCCTTTCCTCATATTTAATCAGCCTCCAGCTAGGTTTAGCTAAAGAGGCTAGTAGGTGCCTACTCCACAGGTTTTCTCTTCCAGTAAGTCCATCAGTCACACTGTTTAAAATTTCCAGGAATAACAAAGCTTTTATCACTCAAACCACTTGTAAGCATCTGTGAAACATGGCCTGTGATTAAATGGCAGGTCATTTAAAACTGGGCTTCATCAGAGACACAGGTTAGAGCTGGACTCCATCGAGTGGAGGAGGAGAGAGGGAGGGTTTGTTGGAGGGCTGAACAGCTCCGCGCATTTCGCCACCATCTGGTGGACTGTGTGGCCAGAGAGAGGGAGAGAGTGAGGATGCAGGCGGTATTGAGCGAGTCAACATTTGATTCATAGTGTAAACAGCACAGGCAGTGTTAATTACATCTGGGCTGCTGCTAAACAGTGGGTTTTTTTTTGCAGGGACCTCTACAGAATACCTGGGTAGGAAGATTCTATTAATTTCAAAAACAGGTATTACCAACATCTCTGGCTATCCTCATGCGGATGTTACATGAGAATATGCTTTGATTTACTGTGATCATAATGCCAGCATGTGTTCCTGCTTGTTTTCCATACATGCATATAGGACACATGTCTTCTTAAATTTCTTAAAAGTTGTATTCGTCATTTTGTCTATGTGCATGTCTATGCACATACTGGTATATGTACATAAGGTGTGCAGCAGTTGACATTTTCCGAACTCAGTAGCAATATCTCAGCACCATATAACACTCCACTGCAGATGTCTACAATGGACTTTGTAAAAGTGCACATTATGACCTCTATTAGATTGTACTATTATTGGATGATTAATATTTAACATATAGCTGAGGTAGAGTTAAATTGAAATATGTTGAGTGATTAAACTGCCAATGGACATGGTTCTGCTTTAACGTATCATTATGGGGTAAATGTTGATTGCACAATGTATTGTCTATGGAATAGATATAATATTTTTTCTGCCACCAGGGACAAAGACTACCAGGAAAATGAAGACTGACTAGAGATCTGGGCAGCATAGCACCATTTCAATCTGCTTTCAGATTTCCATTCTAAACTTAATTAATAAATTGACTCGTTTTGTTCTTGGATGTTGGTGGTTTGAAAATGGAAGGTTATCCAGTGGTGGCAACAATAACACCACTTCGAGGCACTAGGGAGCAGGAAAGTTGTCTGTTTCCTGGCAACGTTCTGCAACTCTTACCTTTAAGTACCACCTTCAAAGTCATTCTGATGATACAAAGTCTTGTAACAGGGTGAATGGTGTCTCTGCCGCTCCGCCCCCCTATCACTTGTATCTGCACTATGTAGCTTCAGTGAGCGGGTAGGATCACTGTGTTACATACATGTTTACCTGAAGATACAAGTCAACCCATTTCAGCACATAACATAACAAGAGTTTTGTTTGTAGTTAGCACCTACATTACGTCTGAGAAATCGTTACATGCTTAATCTGCATAATAACCACTAAATATGTTTATCGAATAACTGTAGACTAAAAGTACAACAGCATCACAAAGACTCATTATTGCCTGACGTATTCCAATCTTGTAATATTTCTATGATCATTCAGTAGTGTCCGTGTGGCTGAAAATACACTCCACAGACCAGGCTACCACTGATATAGAATATTTATGTATTCACTTTAATAATTTCCACCACTGCTCATGCATAATTGCATATCTGCTTCTGTGTCTACATGACCATCTGACCTTATAGAGCATAGTTTTTGGCCCATGTCTGTGTATAGATTGTACTGTATTCTTGTGCTTGCACGTTTTCACTAGATGATGATTACATGCTATGTTCATACTATATACATACTGCATAATGTATGCCTGTGGGTGGGTGTATGTGTGTGTATCTGTGTGTGTGTGTGTCGGGGTGGGGGTGGGTGGTCCAGGCTCTCAAAGATGATAACTTGCAGTGAGTTCCCAAGGCCAGCCAGTATCCCTGAGCATGAGTGTCACCATGACACACGCAGCTCCTGCCGCCTGCAGCCGCCTCCAGGGGGGAGTTGTATGATAGTGATCTGATGACGGTTGTAGTCCCTGATTGCACAGGCTTTCATAGTGCTATATAACATCACAAGGCGCATGCTTGCATTACTGTCGAGGAATTTCTGGTGTGCGTTTGTGTGTGTGTGTGAGTACCACTGTATGACGACGTTGTTGGGGTCATTTGTTTCCTCGTTTTAACCTCTCTTTTTTCTCTTTCACGTCACTTTATAAATAGAGAAAGACAATCAGTGAATGAGACATTAAAGTGAAACGTGTTAAAGGGAGCAAAACCAAGGGGAAAAAGATAATACATTTCTCTTTTTAAACTCCCCCTTTTCCCGTCTCTCTCCTGCTGCCTGTTTGCACTCACAAAAGCCCTCTATGGACCGAGGGAGCATCAGTGCTAATAATGTTGATGCTGTGCCAAGCCCAGCTGGTGGTGCCCGGCACAGGGCATCGAGTGTCTGCTCTCCACAGTTGCTGTCTTTAAAAGGCTCTCTCCTCTGCCAACTGGGATCAGAGGGAGGGAGATCACAGTGCTGTAATGGACGCAACCAACCTGTGAAACTGTGTGGAGCCCGGTCTGTTAGCTCTGTCCATCCTGAATCAAATACAACATCAAAGCGTCGTGCTATAATATGTAGCTGCAAGAAAATAGGTGTGTTATCAAAGCGCCGGAGGTCAGCCTGCAGTAGCACCTAATTAGAGCTGGACACATGCTGATTAATGTAATGTATATCATTCATGATATGTACACATATATGCTGATATTTGCTTTTTACAATGTGCACAAATGACAAACAGATCGATTTATTAATGATGTATAAGAAATGCATATACTGTAAGATATTTTAACATTCAAAAAGTCCCTGGTCACTAATTAGCTGACATTCGACGGTGCTAAAATCTGCGCATGATATCACTCATGCTGATAAATCAATCGTCTCCTGAACCAGACAGAACCAGCTGCGCAAAACTGCAATGTGGATATTTAATGTGAGCACTTCAAGTCCACTGTAGTACTTAATTTAGCTGCAGGGAGAAAAGCTGAAGTCAGTTCTGAACAAACAAAATGGATCCCTGAATACTGAATCTAATTTCCAGTAAAGCTCATTTGTGCAGTGATTCATATCGGTCTAAATTACAGTGTGTCCTCAGTTCAATATCATATCGACTGCGCAACACCACATTTGGCTCGATACCCACACCGAGGACCCTCATTTGGTTGAAATATTGTATGAATGAAGCTTGCCATGTGTAGGTATTCTCGTCCCATTGTTGGCCATGTGCTACCTGACAACAAACCCACCGTCGAGGCCAGGCCTGAGCCAAGTCCTCCCCTCAGGAGGTGCGACCAAACGTGGGCAACTGAATTAGACATCTTACAAGCTCAGTGTGTTTCACACTTACATACAGTACAGTACAAACACATGCATGTATGTAAACAAGCATGGTGGTAAAACCAGAGTGTAGCTGCCACCCAGCAGCTATCATCTCTCCTGTTCTCTCTGTGCGTGTGTGGGTGGCTTCTACTCTATTCCCAGTAGTTCTTGTTAATTCAGCGAGGTGTCGGCTCTCTCCCCACTCCTCGTTCCCCCTGTACGTTTCTCTGCAACACTGCAGACTGTATCTCCTAATTTGAAAAGTGAAGTCTATGTTTTAAAGGCACAATCCTAATACTGACGAGTCATCCACCACTAAAAGGAAAAACACGGCATAAAAACCTGCCGTAATAATTTATATCTTTGTTTTATCTGGTGTGCTTTAACAAAACAGGTCCCAGAGTTCAGTTCAAATTAAATGCGTCGTCCACTGGGAACAGTAAATACACCGCGATTGGCGAGCGACCTGTTTGTGTGTTCACAGTCTAGTGAGCTCACCCGAACAAGCTGTGGCTGAGGGCATTCATTGTGTCACTGTTTTAATATAGAAGTCTAATGAAGAAGTAAGCCGAGCTTGCCTTCGAATTGTGCCATTTGCGCGCTCCAGATTTCGTCTCAAGAACAGTATCGAGGGGCTGTGCTACATGCAGATTGCAAATGGCGGCACGTTTTACAAATGCTCAGGAATGAGTTGGAGGTACTGAGTTTGGAGATTTTTTCGTCGTGAAACATGTCGATACTAACAGGATAGGGAATGATCCTGTAATGCAACCCAGCCCGAAGGATGAAGGAGGCCAAACTGTGTAATTATATCATCACTTGATACGCAGGGGTCAAAAAATACTTCTTCTCAGAAGTTTACATTGTGAAAGAAGCAGCTGCACAATTTTTTTAGAGTCCCCCGTGAAATGGCTTGTTTGAAAATCAATCTTTGACCCATTTGGTCTGATAATATTTGGAAAGTCCAGACGAGATTCATGTTAGCAGAGGGCTAGAGCGTAAGTCAGTCTATGGTGCACATGCTCTATGGACCGCACAAAGCAGAGGCAGTCTGGGAGATCCAGGTAGTTTTATACCCAGACGCAGAAGACGGTCTGTTAATCTTTAACAGTCTCTTGCTGACATCACAGTGCTTAATGCGACACACTAATTTGATTGGCTGAGCAGCATCACTTGAGTAATTTACAATGCATGCAACTGATCAGTGAGCTCCCTGAGCCACTAGTGCTGTAAAGGCAGGCAAAGCTGCGCCGTTTAAGATGGAAACATTCTCTCAAAATGAAATAATTTATCTTTTTAATCTGTTGTGGGTCTAGCTGGCAGGTTAAAAAGGGAGACATATTTTGGGATTCCCAAAGGCTCCATACCCAAGGTTGATGGCAACCCCCCTCAAATTACCTACTGCCCGCATGTCGAACTTTTTCGGCTGCCTTGCAAACAGTTCTCCTTACAAATCCATGAATGAGACCTAGTACTTGCATGCATTTATTCCTGTTTTGCAAATATCATGGGGGAAATATATGGTGGCAGTTTCAGAATACCAATAATGTGAATGCTGTATTGCTGTAAAAATGTCAGCTATAACCTTCATAATATCATTAAAATCTTTAGGGTTGTAATTTTAGTTATGGATAATATACAACATTTTAAACCTACCTATGTAGCCATCTCTCTGTTCCCCTCTTTCATCATCTATACGCCACCAAAACTAGATTGGTGTACTATGTGCAGTCAAACAGTGTTTTATGACAGTTTTTTAAGGGGGGTAAGAAAAAGGCAATTAACAGTTCTGTGTAAGAGACAAATGCTGCATTGTTGTTTCTTAAAATCCCTGTCATTAGCTATCATTTACACTATCCTGGAGAAGTTTGCTGATCATGCACGTTCTTGTGCTGATTTAAAGCAAAGTGTCTTGCATAATCTCAGAAGTAGCTGCTGATGGGAAGGAAAAAGAAATTAGTCGCATTTGCTCAGATTTACTGGTTCAGAAGTATCCTCGTGTGTTTTTCCAGTGCATTTAGCCTGTGTAACACCAACACGCCGTTTTAACTGTGTCCCATGTGAACCAGCTCCATCGTGTCATACATATTACGCAAATAACTGCTCTCTATTAATAACAGAGTCATTATTTTTGAGCTATTACACCAGAATTTTCAATTGCGTCGAGGACTACCAGCCCTCTGTTGTGGTAATTATAGCTCACTGAGATGTAGACATTAATGAAATGATGCAAATGTAGAAAATATCTGGCCCTTAGTGAGTAGCTCAACTGGGATGCTGTTTTTTTTTTCTTTTCTTTTTCTCTCTTCTCCTCAATTAAATCCAAGGATATACTTAGCTCAGTGAATGGGGATTTAAAAGAATTCAAATTACAACAAAACATTAAAAACCAAATATCTCATTAGCTGCAAGCGGCAATTATGCACAGGCGAGACAAATCCATCTATCCATCTATCTATCCATCTTTCCATTCATTCATCCATCCATCCATCCATCCACCTACCTACCAATCTTGCGGTGGGGTGACTAACTGCTGTTAATTCACATGAAGGAGAGATGGAGGGTTACAACAATTTGAGCTCCTAATTACTCTGGGGATGCGGTTCAAGTGTTGACACAAACAGACGAGATCACCCGCACTTGCACGTCGGCACACAAATGAACTGAACTAATAAGCATCCTCCCCTTGTTATCATGCATCCCTCCACGTCAGAGATACCCCTGACAAACAGAGTTAAGAGCGGCAGAGACCGAACGTGTTTGTGGCCGCAAGCCTGCCTGGACCGAGGAGGGACTCCTCATTATGCAGCCTTTCCATGAGACAACACTCGGCCTCACCCAGGGCACAGAGTGTCACTGTGATTATACACTGCCCTGCATTAATGCGAGCCTTGTGGCGTGAGAAAACATTGCATGCACCTCTCGGTGCTTGGAACGTCCTCCCATCCCCCCTTCTCTTCCTCATCAGCCCTCCGCCCGCTGTTGCCACAATCTCACCTTCCCCATCCCGCTCACCCCCCTCCCAATCTCAGTCAATCAATCCTTCATGAAATCACAAGGTGACACGGACGGCGTTGTCCTGGTAACCACTGCTATACAACTGTTGCCTGGTCACCAAGCGCAAACAAGCCCAGAGCCCAGCAAGGCTTCAGTGTTGCAGAGGGAAGAAGAAGGTATGAAAGGAGAGGAAATAAAAGGCTGGAGGGAGGGTCGGGGGTGGAAGGTCAAACACTGACCGCTGCAGCCCTCTCTTGCTTTCACTTAACAATGCCCCTCAAGGTGGTTTCTCATCCCGCTGTAACATTATACGTCAGGCAGATCTTACAAATCCATTATTTGAGATACAGAGAAATCTTGAAACGCAAATAGAGGCTATTTTTTAAATCACAAGCAAAACTGTTTCTCCATTATCTGCTCATTAAAACATTAAAAATGACAATGTTTTTATTCTCAGGCTGCTATTTCTTCAGTCACTCATTATAAGGAATCCTCTTAGGGGTGAAACACTCTAAAGAATAAAACACATCAGAGCCGGGATTCATAAATAGAGCACTCTAATGAAGTACTTTATCAAGCTTGCATGAGCCTCCGGACTTATTATTTATTATTCAACGATGGTTCTAGTCCAGTGAAATATGTCAATATGTACTATAGGATCTGACAAAATGATTCATGCAACGCAATTAATCAATTCAACATTCTCCACTAATGTCCATTAATTTCCGGTGGAGGAAAAAAAAGCACAAGTGCTTTAACCTTGTTGTGCGTTGCATTAATCTTTTTGCTCTGCATGACGAAAGGGAGGCACACGCTTTAGTTTGAGGGAACTAAAATGTAATATTTCTATATTTGCAGCATGTTCCTGGCAACTCTTGAAAGTAAAGTGTGGTACATTTACACAGCTGAGTAAAGAAAAGAACGCATTGATTTCTATTGCTGCAATGCATTTCCATCTTTCATCACATGTAAGTGCAAATTAAGGCTGTGACAGATACATGAATAGACACCATGCACCATTCAAAAGGCTTGTCCCTCACTCTTTGATGTAAAGACACTCCTTTCATTACACCAATTTCAGATACCCGATCTCAAATCTGGCAAGAAGCAAGAAAAGGCAGGCTGAAAGATGGAGGGAAAAAAAAGGTGTTTGTCAGCGAGGAAGGTGTTGCGCAGGAGGTGGAGAAAATTGACTGTTTACAACAACAAACCCGAAGAAGGACCTTGAATGTCCATGATGAGCTCCATTCCCTTTTTCACTTTCAAATCACCTTATCCCATGCTTTTTTGGACGCCATCCTAAAAAACCAAGGCCATAATTTCCATCCAATTTGTTCCCTCTCTCTGCATGAGCACTGACAGATTGTCATATTTTGGCCACGCTCCCAGAGGAGAGTTGTGAGAGGCAGGAGGGCAGATAAACGGCTATTACCATTCACACCGGCTCATTACTGAGCATTTAGACCCAGGAGCACCAACCCAAAGGCTCCACGCAGAGGGCGTTCATGCTGCTCATGCGCCCACCCCGGGAGCTCTGCACCACGGAACTTGTGATTGACAACTGCTGCTCGTTCATTTTCCTCTAAAAATTATTGTGTATTTCAAAGCATTGATTTTTCTTTTTCAATCTACAGTCACCTAGCTTCATAAAGATCATTCTAGATTAACACAAGTGCCTGCAGCATAAAACCCTGAGAGGTGCTGTTGAATTACATATGGCTTCCGATTGATCCGGTCATATGGACACACAAGGATGAAGTGCAGCTATAAGCGTGTTTTTGCAAACACAGCATAACATATGCATTGCGTCAGCAGTATAAGAAGTGTTGGGCTTACCGTCATGAATCCATCCAGCAGGCCTGAGTCCGGTTTGGGCGGGGCTTGTAGGCGCTCCATTGACCACTTCTCGATGATCGACGACACCTGAGTGTTTTCTGTGTTGAGGATGCGGAACCCCGTCATGTTGACTCCACTGTAACGATACGGTTCCATGTCGAGGGCAAAAAGGTCCTGGATGCATGAAGGTGACAGTCAGAAATGCAGAGACACTTCATTTTGTTCTCTTAGGGCTGCAACTCATTTACATTGTTAATTAATTGGGATAATTTTGTTGTCTGGTCTCTAAAATGCTGGGAAACCAGTGTTTTCTCAGTCAAATCCAAGATGACTTTGTCAAATGTCTTATTTTGTCCACAAACCCGAAGATATTCAATTTACTGTCATGACGGAGTAAAGAAACCAGAAAAATGTGAATATTCAACAATGTACATCTCTGTCGCCAGTACTCATTCGGGTGTATAGCTGTTATTAATAATTATTGTCATTATAGATTAATTTGCCAATTATTTTCATGACTAACAGATGATTCATTGTTTAGTTCGGTGTGTCTTAAACTTTATACACTGTGTACCACCTCAACAAATGTTAGGCTGTCCAAGTACCACCATTATGACCAACTTTAAAATATAGCAACGTAAGATCTACTCAACCCATATGGTTACTGTTTTACTGTTACTGCATCATTTGTTGCTAATGTTAGCCAGTGGACGCTAAAGTAGCCATTAGCACTCATGATCGCTTCTTTGTCAACAACTTCAGGTTGAACAGGGCTGTTCAAAATGTTCCCCTTCAGCACTGCACCTCTATTCCTGATAGTTCACATTTAGTTTTCTACTTTTAATTTCACCTCGGCTTATTTTGCCATCACAGTTTGACTTATGCTCGTAACAAATCATGGATGATGTATTTAGGCACATGAAAATGACTATCTAAGAAGCTACAATGAAAATACTACAGGATTCCTAAAATTCAGCAGTATTTTGATAGTACATGTTTTCTGGATTCTTCTGGGCACCACTAGAAGAAGACTGCATACCACTTTTGCTCCTTGCGACACAGTTTGACAACAGTGGGTTGCTCATCACAATGTCCCAGAGCCAAAGGGAATTCTTCAAATTGCTTTTTTTGTCCAAACAACAGACCAAAATCCCTAAACTCTTCATTTACTATCAAAATGTACAGTAAATGCAGCAAATCCTTATATTTATGAAGCGGGAGCCAACAAATGTTTGCTTAAAAGAATTACTTCAACGAATAGCAAGATAGTTGTGATTCCTTTTTTTTCTATTTGATGGTTGCAGCTCTGTTTGAGTGGCGGCTTTAGCAAAAGAAGAGCAGAGGAGCGCCCACTGAAGGTTTTTCAGGGGTTATTTTATTTCATGCTGAGGCAGTAGCTTTGATTAAGGCAAGGCTTTCAAGGTTACAGGCAGGCTTTTGGTGGACTGCCATCTATCATGTGGAAGTGAAAGGACAACCCAATTGTCCTGCATACAGCATGTCTGGCATCTCACCAGGCAGATGTCTCTGGGATGCAGCAACACAGTTGACAGAGCAACAGCAGGTGATGGACGCAGAATGGGGGCGCCACGGTCAATGTTTGCTGTCCTATTCCGAGAGCAGCATGGATGGCTTAGTACCAGTGTACAGCGGCTTTGGCCGGCACAGCGGCCTCCAACCTGCCAAACACTGGCTGATGTTAAAGTAGGCATGTTTCCACCCCGACAAGCAGCAGCATGCCACTGAAACAGCCCCATAATCACTATTCTCTTCCCTTTCCCAATGACATACCTGCTGTCACTCACTCCCCCTTTCATCTAGCCAGGTTCTTATGTGGATGAACAAGGGGTAGTTACGTGTCCTGTGCACCCGTAAATGTCTGCTTTAGTTCAGTTTTTGTCCAACCTTTTCCCTCAGCCTTTCAGAGCATGCCATTTGTTTGTTATATAATGGACCAAATGGGTGACAGTCTCATTTGCTGAGGGCTGTTATCAGAGCTCTCAGTCTTCTGTTCTCCATGGCTCAGTGAAGATGCACTGCTGTTCATCAGCGGCGTGGCAAGTAATCTTTGTAGAGGCTAGATCAAAGAACTTTGGAAAACTTCAATCGCTGCCAGAGTCGGAATAAAATATATCCAAGTGCTTTGGTTTTCCTACACGCGGGGTTGTAGACGGGCAGGTGGGTCGAAAAGGTTGGCGCAGAGTTAACAAAATGAACGAATGAAAGAAGAAGTTTCAAAACTGATATTTTAAAAATGCAAAGAGTGTATTTATAATCAACTGCATGACAATGAGTCGGCTTTTGAACACCGTCTATTTCCATCAGTGCACACTCAGGTTGTAGCTCAGGTTCAAAAAGCTTCACACAAAACGAAAAATAATGGCGTGTTTTTCTTCGACTGCCTCCTGGTTCAGTCACATTTAATTTTGTTCTCAGAGAAGAAAAACGGCTGTCAGACACTCAGACAGATGGATGTATTTTTTGCCTCGCAAGAAGGCCAAAACATGTGATTGTGTGAGATGTGATGAAAAGAAAACAGTTCAAACCGTACACATGCATTGTCAAGTGGACGGTGCTGTGCATAAAAAAAACAAACAAAAGCATAATAAAACAACATTGTATATAATTGCATTTTGACGACATAAAAAATAAGAGGTGCCAGAGTACTCACCAGGGTGGTAAAAATATAATGGTAGTACTCAGTCATCATACCCATGGCCAGTGCCTACAGGGAGAAAAGAACAGTAACTAGAAATCAAAGATTTATACCTTTATGAGCCCATTACTCTATTACTTTCATTCAGATCATAATTTTGCTTTAAAAGAACTTGCACAGTCACTCTGATACTGAAATCTCTTCCCTGACCAGGAAGGCAGGTGAGAGAGAAAAAGTTTCAAACAACTTTGTATTAAATTCAAATTAAATAATCAAACAATGAAAACATATATTGACTTATTATTACACAAACACATGGTATGACATCATCTAATCCCCAGCCCCCCTCCAAAAAAGCAGGAGAAATCTATTCTGAAATATGAATGAAAAGGAGCGGACAACAACATCTTACAACAGCTCAAATGACACATCTAAAGCTACTTTTTCCTGTTGTGAAAAAGGAGGATTTTTAAGTAGATATTTTTCGCACAACATGTGTTGTTTGTACTGATGTGATGTTGTTTATTTCACAGCTCCCGCTTGATGTGAAAAGGCAAAAATAAAAAAGAAATAAACATTCTGATGTCCTTGTTATTTTCTGTGAGCGCACTATTACGGCTCTTCACAGGCAAGAAAACATTGTGGCCGTAACGAATCCAGGGAAGAGACACCGAATTGAGCTGTTGACACAGCTTCGTGGCAGCTACAAAGTATATTCAACATCAATAAATAATCATTCTTGTTGCTTCCCTTTCGACTCATGGCTGTATAGAGAAGTCAAGCAGCGCAATATGCTTCTGAGAAGACTTCAATTCAATAAGAACCCCCCTCCATTCTCATAAATAATGTGCCCCTGTTAAATGAATTTAACATGCCTGTGAGCAGAATTAGACTTTCTAATTAAAAAACCTTTATTGTCCAATGGAGAGCATCCATTATGACGGGTCAGTGGGAGAGATCTAATATTTTACAGGGAGATTAAAGATGCACAGAGCAGAACGTAGGTATCTGAAGCATTTGCTTCAATGCTTAAAGAAGGAGAGAATGGGAACACATAGGAGCTTGTTGATTTAGTGCACATTCATAATGAATGAACTATGAGTGTATTTATTGAGCACTGAGTCTGTGTTTCTGTGAGGGTAAATAATGTACATTTCAGGTTTGTTCAGTTCAGGAAGCGCTATGATGCAATTACGTGTCGACAAATGTAACAGACTGTTCAAATAAATAAACTTAACTACTTCAATAAGTGAGCAGTTAAAGGTGGATGTGGAGCCACAAATATTGTTGTTGTTCAATATTGATAAAATAGACGTCATGAAATCAATGATTATTTGAATAAGTTACGCAAAATATATAAATAAACTAATTGTGTGAAATAATTGAAGGAATTCTTAAAACTCAACATATCAGTGTAAAATGTTATTTAATAGTTATCTTTATTAACATTTTTATTTTGTTATAGGCAGTTTATCAAAAAAGAAAAATCCTTTTCAGGATTGTATTTACATCATATGATGCTTTCATTTTTCATAATGTTTTCAAAAATTAACCCTTCAAAATATAAGTACAAATTATTAACTTAAGTAAAGCTATTTTAATTACCAGCACACGGAGACAGTAACTAATGTTAACAATGTTAGAGACTCTGGGCTTCTTGATCTTTTCACAAGTAGAATCAAAACATAGCTGAGGTAGCCTAACTGGGAGTCACCTGGCTAACGATAGCCGCTGAGGTTAACACTGCGTCGTCACTGGCGCCAAGTTAATAAACCAACCTCAGTCAGTTAGCAGGCTGGGTGGGCTGCATGTGTAGCATTCTTAAGATAGGTGAATGGAAGATGTTTCTCTCTGTGTCCGTGTACTGTCTTAGCGGCTTTGTAAGTGATTCAAAATTACTTTGACATTAACATTACGTTGGCTAATATGTGCTTATTGGCTAAATCTGGCGGCAGCTGCCGAGCTTGCTGTGGAAACACTTTTCATGAAGTGACATTGAATAGTGTTGCGAGGAAAACTGCTATTATGACATAAAGACAGACATTTGAATAAACTCTGATAAAAAAATCTATTATCATAACTACTAAAAGAATAAGAACACTCTACACACTAATAATGACTTCACTTTTTCTAAATTATTTCCCAAATTAACCATATATTTGGGAAATTATATATACTTATGCACATTCACACACACACATATATACATACACACACATACACTTATAGCTATGTAACACAATTTTTAATTCCGTTTCAAATTTGAATTTTTCATGTATCTCTTCATTTAATATTAATCACTGTGGGGCGCCATAAATAGACCCCAGGCTCTGTTTTTGAAAGCACTCTAATGAACTATCGTGGCTCATTAGCTGAGCCCATACCTGCTTTAGGATCCAGGCAGCCATCTCATGTCCACAATCAAAGATGACATGGAACTCCTTTGCCTTCTTCATCTCCTTCAGAAGTGGCTTGGCGTCCTTGGTCTCTGTGGGCAGCTGTCGGATCTTCAAACGAATGTTGTATCGTGACGGTGCCTTGATCAGCTCCTGCAGTCGAATGAGACCTGCAGACAAAGAGGATACATATAGCGTGAAAAAGGAATTTTAAAGATGCTGCAACATTATGTGCTTGATCTGCTGCCATTTCGAAGCATCTCTTATTCTGAAGAGGCCACAAAAAAAAAGAAAAAACAAAAAGCAGGATGCAGGTTTTTTTCTCAGCAGAAAAAGGCTCATATGCATGCCTTCCTAATCCACAGTCTATTGATCCTCCTACTCATGCTTGGCAGGCAAACAGACTGCTACAGACCTATCAAGAGAATTTAACACCAACCCAGCACATTGCACTCTTTTATACCAGAAGCACAAAATGGAAAGAGCCTCGATCTGCACCCGCCTACAGAAACTTCCAATCCCACAGAAGCCTCCCAAATGTTGATCCACTCGCGTCTTCCATGATACCGTACAGCACCATGGAATAGGTTCAATTTTATCCTGATGGAAAGCCGTGGTCAATCCTCTCTCTCTCTCTCTCTTACACACTCACTCACTCATTCACACACACACACACACACACACACACACACACACACACACACGCGCGCGCTTAAGACGCACTCTGATGAGAGAGCCTCTGTTTGCCCAGCTCGTACTTGCCCCTAGGGAGCCTGATGCCGCTGTCACATATTGAGCTACAATCTTCACCTTTCATTTCTCGACCACACGCTCAGGTAGAAAGCTCTCCGGGAGATACTGTGATGAGATTACAATGAGTTTCTCCCTCAGTAAAGAACTTCAGAGTACAGGGATGAAAGAGGCTGGATTGATGGGAGAGATGATTACTTGTCATGGGTATAAAAATGGATGGAGCAGCCCGGCTAGTTTGAGAGGGAACTGGAGAGATAGGACTTTCTTTTTCTTTCCGTGGAACCACTTTAAGATAGCTCAGCCTATTTTTTATTTTGAAATGAAGTGCTGGGTGAGCAGTTTAATGGTCTTACTGTGAGTGGGACTGGGTCTCCCTGAAGCCTATGGAAAGATTGGTGTGAAATAGGAACATGCAGGTCTTGTTGTGAAAAGTGGCATTGGAGGGAGGAATACTGAACCTCCTAGAGCTTTCCGCAGGTAATCCCAATAGATCCCTACTCTAGGGCATGTCAGCGTCTCCCTGTTTTTGTTCATACCGACACTTTGGGAGGTGTTAAGCAAGAAAAAAGAATCTGTCAAGGGAGCTCAACATTTGGGAAACACTGTCAGTGTAGATGTTTGTGGGCTCTGGCTAATGCCTTCAGACTTTCCCCCTGGATCCTCTAACGGCTGTGTGTGAATATTTTATCCCCTCCGATAGTTTTTCCTGCCAGCCGTCAGATAGGCTCCAATCAGCTGCGTGGGGCCCTGGAGCATGAAGCTGTGTGATTACAGCCTGGGACCAGGTGGAAGGGGTGGGGGAAGCAACGCGGCTATGCAGCTGTCACACTTTCCAGGGCGTCAGGTGTGCTGCAGCAGAAACGCTCCACCGTGGAGGCCCAAGCCGCTCCTCGCTGACAGAGAGCAAGGCGAGAGGTCACATTTTGGCAACGTGCTGGAGCAGTTTGCTAGGGGAACGAGGGTGTTAACATTCTGAGCTCGGAGGCAGGAAGTGACGCGAGTTCAAGGAGATGAGTAAGAATAACGTGGCAAGTGGGACGAGTCATAGGGAGGTTAACGTACGGGTGCTAACATGCATGTATGCAACAGATGTGGAAGTTGAGATGCTGGAGGAATAAAATGAAACTGTGACAATGATGGTTTTTAAAGGAACAGAATGGGGCTCAAATTCCACCACCAGGCACCATTTAGGATGTCATCTACAAAATGATATTCACTCACTCAGTAGGGAGTGAATTCATTATTCAATCTGTCTAAAATTTCAACCTCCTTTCAACTTTATCTAATTTACTTACATTAACTTGTCAACCACATCATGCCAAACAGCTCATAAATTGCGAATGAGCATTTGAATATCGTTATATTCTCTGCGCCGGTTACATTTTACCTCGTAAAAATATCCCGCACTCCCGCTAAAATACAGCTCGTCTTTTTAAAATGCATATTATGAGCCTCTCCACAAAGTCACAGCATAGATGAAATGGCTCGCAGACACATTTGATGGCCACCCTCAGAGATCAAGTGTCTCTGTGTGTTATTAATGGCTGTTGTCAGCCCCCACATACTACAGTTCTGCATGGCATTAATCTGAAGAGACATTGGGTCATTCTGGGTAATGTGTTTTTTTTTTCTAAGCTGCTGCTCACTCTTCTGGAAGACTGACATGGGCAGCACCTGCAGGACTGAGGCAGAACAGTAAGCTATTGATTTCTGAATTAACTTGACAGGTTACAAAGCACTCACTGAACTCTGAGCAGCAGTGCTGCTTTTTGTCGCTCACCTGGTACCTCTTGTTTTTCTGGACAATCTAAGCAGTGGAGGCTGCATGTTGCAAACATTATTATGCTGATCATGCACAACTGGAAGATGAAGACAGACACCAACTGTACCTGTACCTGTGCTGTCGTCATACACCACAGTGACGGTTCTCCACTTGAAGAAGTGCACCAGGTCGAGGATGGCTCTGCTGAGGGAGGAGAAGTCGGGGTACAGGCTGACATAGTACGAGTCCCTGTTGTCGGACACTTGATGCTTCCACTTGGTCTGGATGTGGGGCACTCCCAAAGCGTTGCATATGGACTGGACGGCATTGGCTGACGAGCTGTGTGAGGGGCCAAAAATGGCCGCCACCCCGAGAGAAAGCTGATCACATGCTGATAAGTTAGAAAGAGTGAGAAGCACCAAGTCAGTGTAATGGGTTTCGAAAAATGTCACTGTTTGTATTATTTTTTGTTGTGCTGTCTTCTGCCCACATATCACCCCAAGCAAACAATAATACCCATTTTATATTGGACAAAAATCCCTCCAACTCGGGCTTTTGTATTCAGGGGGAAAGGGTACAATTGCCATTCAGTCCCACATCAAATGCCTCTACAGTAGTCATTGTTATCTATTGGCTCCAGCACCGATCTGCAGTTATGGAAATACAACGCCTAATTTTAGTCCCTTTTCCAGCGACATGCTATGATGTGCACTGAAGTTAAGGATACGTTTTTGTTTCCATCCGTCTCATTCAAGCAGCATGATTAACTTTGGAGGGTTAACTGGAGGCTTGCAAAGAAATCTCCACAAAGTACCTTTAGTGTGAATAACAATCTGTGGCAAGGACACTTTTCAGCCTTTTCCCCTCTCGTTTCCGTTTGGTAAATTCTTTATCTTAGCAATTTAACGTCTAGCCTTCATGGACATTTTGATAATACAGACTGTAATGGTGTTTATACATATGCTGTCAATCAAATTGACATAACGGCAGTGACTACAATCACTGTCTTGTACACTCATCCCCTTTTCCTTTTAGAATAAACAATGAATAATTTACTATTACTATAATGAGCAGTAAATTGAGATTTCAGACACTTATTTATCATCCTCATTGTGTGCTGTGGTAAATTCTGCATCTATCAAATGTTACACGTCACATTAGGTAATGTAAAACTAGTGTCAAAGCCATGCGCACTACATTTTGATGTCACTATACAGTAGACTGCAGTACTGTAAATTGACTTCCCATATGGAACTGTAATGTCTGATATACTGTATGCCTGCATATCAAGAGTGATGCTACCAAATGTTACCTGTAAGGTAATATTTGATTGTGACATACACACATCCTTGGATATCTCGATAATACATAGCCCCATAGGCAAATTTAAAGAATTTATAAGAAAATGTGTATCTGTAAAATGTTTATATGGTATTATATGCTGCGGCCATACAGGTTAACAATATAAATCAAATATGTAAAGATGTGAGTTTATAACACAGATGAATGTGTGTACATGATATTGTAAGTGTATATATAAGTATTGTTTGTATTTTACACATTTATACAAATACATACAACATATTTTCAATGTACAAATAATTGTACAGGTACAATATATGCCAAAATATATAATTTAAATCCATAAACATACATATGTGTATGAGTCAGACATATATGTCAATATATCAAATTTCTAACAGGTATCAAATATGGTTTGTATAGACATTTCATGTATTACATTTGCACATAGGTTCAAGTGTTTAGTTCCAATCTTTGGTTTTTGTCACTTCACATAATCTGAGAGCTGTTACACCAAACAGTCAGTGTCAAACATTAAAAATCATTTGATGAAATTTGTTTTGGATGTATTACATTTTTTCTGTTTATTATGGATGAATTTTCATGTCACACTGAATGTTCATGTTGTTGGTTTTTTTGTTTTATATAATTGGAGTAGTTTCAATTTCCTTACATCATCTATTTCTTCATTTACATCATGGTTTGTTGCAACTAAAATGATAGCAAATCATGCATTCATGGTGCATACTTTCCCTTTACTCACCTTTCCTGGAGGCCTCGAAGCTGTCGAAGATGTTTATTCTCTGGATGTCATAGGTCAGCGTAGTGTTGGGGAGCAAGGTGCGGTTCCTGTTGATTGTGTTCAAGGCAAATTTAAAGGCTAGTTCCTCTGCTCCAGAGGGGCCGCTCTCAATGGATTCAAATATTCCTCCTGAGGGTCGATAGAATAAAATAAAAAAAAACACTCAGCCAAGATGAAAGACCTCTGAAAAAGCCACTTCTTTCTCCTGTAATTGCAATAGATTCTGTAACAAATTTGACATTCAAGTAAATGATTGATACGATGCAGGCAACCAGAGCCCCAGCAGTGCTATCAATATCAACACTTCACTGTTTGTACTCTCATAGTATCGATGGCATGGTGTTTACTTGACACAGCTCAGTCACAGAATGTCATGAAACTGATTTCCAGCTCAGATTAGTC
Organism: Acanthopagrus latus; assembly: GCF_904848185.1. Classification (NCBI taxonomy): domain Eukaryota; kingdom Metazoa; phylum Chordata; class Actinopteri; order Spariformes; family Sparidae; genus Acanthopagrus; species Acanthopagrus latus. The sequence continues at coordinate 13,533,107 of NC_051060.1, read as the reverse complement.
CATCAGATCTCATCTGATTTGTATTCTGTGGCAGTCGTCAGTGTAATTATAGGCAATTAGTTATGAAGGGAGGTGAGTTCAGGGGTGGGTGCCCTTCTTTAACTTCCTCACTCAGCCTTGACAGGAAGGTTCACTCTTCCATTTTGTCCCATTGATTTCAAAGATTCTCAACTTAGAAGAGAGCAAAAAAATAGTGCAGGGAGCAGGAAAACGAATTCAAAATTGAGAAAGAGAAAATTAGAGCAATGGGAAAATCGGAAACACTTAAAGTGGTATAAAAAGGGCACCAAGAACAGACAGACAGAGAAAGTGAAGGAGAACGCCAATCATTAAACCTCAGAAATTGAGATGAAACATCAGGGATTTTTGAAATTACTCGAAACATTTCAGATTGTTAATTCTACATCATATTTCTCTGTTACTTTTGCTAGTTTTCAATGTAAAAGCATCCTGATGGGAGTTTCAAGCTGTGCCTGCCTGAGAAATCTCATTGCCTTTGAGATGTATGTGAATCACACCTCGTGACGGCCAATAACTGACGAAGGAATAAGCCTCGACACAACAAAAACAAACAATACACGCCGTTTCACCACATCGCGCTAGCCAGACAATATAATTACCACCACAAAGTAAGGTGTTGTCAACTTAAAACAGCTCCCTTCAGACCTGTCAATTACTCTGAGCTGAACAAAAACGTTTAAGGCTCCAGATGGTCCATCAATATGGTTCAGAATCCTAAAACAAAAGGAGGCAACGTTCAAACCTGCCCATGTGTCTCATTTCAAGATTGTGTCAGGAAATCATTTACCTGCATTCACTGACAATGTTTGTCAAATCTTTTCAGCACACGCTTAATCTAAATGAATTAGCATGATGTACTGTGTATCAACCTGGTAATGTAGAATGTAAATTATTAAGTATAATTCCTATCATGAAAGTATAGCTGATAAATATAAAAAAAAAATGTACAATAAGAAGCCAACTTTCTTTCATTGGCTTAAAGGAGCAACATGGAACTTTTGTTTTTAGTTGAATCTGGCGACCCCTGTGGTTGGACCACCTGAAAGAAAGACGCCTCACATTCTGCAAAGCTGTTTGCAGGATGCACGACGCAGAGGTTATATATCTATTTATATGTATAAATGATAACTGTAATATGACAACAGTGAAACAAATTCAAATTTACAACTACAATAACTACACAGAAATATGGAATCCTCCTTACTAATTGTTTGCTTATCTGGGTGATAAAGAGGCATCATTATTAAGACTGTTTCAAAACCAGTTAAAGTAGGGGGCAGTATACACCTTTAAAGATGGCTTTCAATCCACCAATAAACATAGAGAAGAGGAAAGAGAAGTAGGAGTTACTTCTATTTAAAAAACAGAAATGCTAACTCAAGTGAAGGTATTGTAGAAGCGGGTAATTAGCAGTTTTACCTGCTAGAATTCCTATCATGCATCCCTGATTCCAAGTCAGTGGAGTCAGTGAGGATGATTACAGTATTTTCACTCATCCATTATTAGAATGATGAAGTCTTGTTGTAGTTGATGCAATATTGTGGGGTTTGTAGCATATTCAAGTTTTACACAGAACATTTCTATGTCAAACAGCTGAAACAGCTGTAGAGTCCAGCAACTACTCTCAACTTTCACAGTAAACATAACAGAAAAGAAAAAGAAAAGAGAAAACGACACCCACGTTTGCAGGGCTACGACACCTTTGAGGATGGACTAAATCATGAGAAAAGCTTTACAGAAATCGAACTTAAAAGAGAATGGATGAGGGAGGGAAAAGATGAAAGGGAGGTTGTGAGAGCAGCTCTGAGAAAACACTCCCTGCGTCCAGAGCTCGGCTCAGTAGTCTGTCCACGCCTCCCGTCCTCTCTGAGGACAGAGAGTCAGTTTGACGAAATCCTGAAAACTGAAGAAAAAAAGTTTAAAGCCTGTTTATCGATTCAATTACAGAGAGAGTGAGGGGGAAAAGTGAGACGGAAAGAGAAAAAGACAGGGAGAGTGACGCATTTCTAAAAGAGAGGAGAACGAGAGGGAGAGCTGTGCAATAATGGGCGCCGACACTATAAATAGCATCTGACCATGGCAGGGAGGGACGGAAAAGAAGTGCAGGAGGGCAAAGAAGATGTCATTAACTTAGGGGAGCGAGCTTTATCACTGTCACCATCATATGTTGTGGTTCCTTGGTTTACTTTATTGGATTTCCTTGTATATAAAGTCCAGCGGAGAATTGAAGGAGATGACTTGGAAAAGAGAAAGACGCCACAGTGTTAGAACTTGAGTACATATTTTGTGCTTCACCGTAATTGAGTGAGCTGTAATGAGTTTCTCATGTGTTGGTCTCCCCCCCCCCCACCCCCCCGTAGTACCACGATGTGATGTTAACATGCTGCTATTCGTGGCATTTCATCTCACTGAAATAGCATATTAATCTTCAAAGGGACGAATACCCGAGAATCACCATTAAAGATGATTGGAATCATGTCAGTCTGACCTAATAGATAATTATGACTCTATTGCCCTGAGGGAGCAGCCGGAGCTCCACAGGCCCGCTCAACCAGTGTGAAAATGAGCGTGAGGGTATTAAGTTATGCTCATCAGATTTTCCTCGGCATACTGTATGCATTGGACACGGCGGTTTGAAAGAAATCCTACACCTTTGAGTACACAGGCGAGCGGGAACATTAAATTAAGCCCGCAGAGGGTTACATTCAATATTTCCAAAGGAGATGTCAAGCTTTAGATTTCACTGCAAGATGATATGTTGAAGATGAAGCGGTTATTGTCTGATTTAAAAGGTGTAATATGTAAGAATTTAGGTTCAAAACGTTCAAAAATGTACTGAATTATCAACAAATTGAAAAACGTGTTGGTGTTATGTCACAGGTCTGTCTGCATTGTGTTGAAGAGCGCTAAAGTTAGCATGCTAGCCAACTAGCTCATGTAAGCCTCTTCCTCCCAGGGGTCCAGAGCCTCCTCCCCTGGCTAACTGAGCAAACAAGCCAACAGCAGCTACAGTCAGGGATGTATAATAAAGACAGTTAGTATCAGTTAGCACTACACTGATGATATGCTAACCCGTATGAATTCAGGGTTGCCAACTCTTACGTGTTGCACCTTTATATGAAAATGATTATTATTGAGGGGACCAGTAACAAATATTTGTTGCCAGTGTACATTTGCAGTAAAATAAAAACTATAGTGTCAAGACATTGAATAACCTGTGACAAAATGTAATAAAGTACAATTTACTCAAGAGCTATACAATTTCAAGGACTCAGTTTACTTTCTTGTGATAATGAGTAATGTATGTAATCCATTACTGAGATGCCTTTTTTCAAATGAATAATCTGTTGCTGTAAGAATTTTCTCTATATTCTCCTGTTGATTTTGTTTCCAAATTACCTTTTAATAACAGTTATCTTAGTTTCTTTAAAAGTAGCATTACCCAACACGGCCTTACTTCAGTATCTAAATTTTCTGCTACTATGTACTTTCCCTTCGTTCGCTGCACATTTATTTGATTACTTTAGTTACTAGTTACAGATTCTAGTCACAAGCTCAGATTACCCAGCTCTGACGGACTGTGATTTGTAACCAATCAGACTGAATCAGTGTTGTGTACTTGAAAATGAGTTTAACTAAATGGCATTCTGACAACAGAAAACACAAATACCCAGAAAAACTGATGACAAGCTACAACAATTAATTAATTAACTGATTACTTGTCAACTATTAAATCAATTGCCATCCATTTTGAAGTTCGATTAACTGGACTGAGAAACAAGAAGAATTCAGTGATTCAGTTTGGTGGACAGAACAAAGCATTTGAAAGAAATGGTAATAACCATTAGTTGCTGTCTTGGCTAAATATCCGATCCTGTAATATCCCTATGATATGAATGTATCTTGCTTATAGTCTAATAACACTCATAACACTCAGGCCACATCATCTATCTATCTATCCATCCTCCTCTCCCTTCTCCGGCGTCGTGGTCCATCTGATTGCAGGTGTGTGAGTTACGGCCAAGATAATCAGCACGTGTGTGAATTATGGAGCCGCCATCATTGGGACTGGTGTGAATTATCGCACTGATGAAAGCTCTGAGTGAGTTATGAGCTGGATAATCACCCTGACGAGAAAACAGGCCTGCTGATCTGAGTGTCTTAGTGTGTGTGCGTGTGTGTGAGAAAGAGAGAGAGAGAGAGAGAGAGAGAGAGAGAGAGAAAGTGGAAATGAAAAGGCATTGCGGAAGGGCGTCTCCTCTATGTAAATTTGACTCCCTTTTATATGTTTGTGCACAGTTAATCAAAGTGTGTTCTGGGTTTAACATTACAAAGTAACTTGGCTTCATTAAGGACAGAGATTAACCTTGGAGATCATGTAGCGGCCATCAAAATGTCTTTCTGTAAAATGTAATCCACTGTTCACGTGTTTTATGCTTTAAGGATAATGAGTTGGATATTACCTGTCTGATTTAGACTTGTTTAATCTATTATGTTCTTTATGAGAGAGCTGTTTTATGATTTCTGTCTTTGTCGGATTTTGTTTAAGTGAGCCCAATCAGACAAACTCCGATAAATCATGTTGACGTGGAAATAAAGTATTACATTTTGAACTCCCAAGTTTTCTGAGAAGTCAGTTCACCGTCAGTACCAGCAAAGACAATTTATTTACAACTAAAAGAAAGCTGTTACTTACAGAACTATGAATGAAAACATAATTAGCCCTCTCTGCTCAAGGATGCTCTTGTACTCTGGGAGATGGGACTCAGATATGTTGCCATGGTGACTCATACATCTATGCTATGGCTGAGAGACATCGGCAGTTTTGGAATGTGAGCAGCTGATTGGTGGAGGAAGAGCATTGTGATAGTAGTGCATACAGCCTGTCTCTGTGACTAATGACCAGCAGCGCAGCTGCAGGATAGCGGCGAGCTGCGGGGAGGCTGCCATAGCAACCAGCTAGCAACACTGTCGCTAAGGCGAGTGGCCCAGGTATGAAGTCAGTTAGGCTTCAAGACCTCGACACACCACACCCCAACACCCTGGCCTGTTTCTGTCTCCCCCAGTCTTTCAGCCGCTGAGCATCGGTGTTCAGAGCCAACAGGCAGGAGGCAAAAAGTGATGGAAATGCTCCGTAAATATCCCCGAAATTCCCAGTGGGAGCGCTCCCTGACATGTTTGGCGGTGAATGGGACATGATGCATGAAGGCCTGCAGAGAGTCGCCGCCCCTGGTCATTAATCTGAAGCTCCCCTTGCGGTGGACTGACCTTCCTACGTTGCACAAGGGCCAATTCTCCTTCTCCCCGAAGATTCCCCAGAAATGTGACCACGGGCACTGGATAAATCCACTGTGCAGGATGCTCGCAAGGGCTACGATATCACACAAACAAGCTATCATCAATGCAGCCTGTAAAGGAAATGAAGTCCTGGCGTTTGACCTTATTTCTAATAAAAGAAAGAACATTAGTGTATTCTATTGTATTCTACGTGTATGGGCAGAGCCAAACACTGCTTTAATACCACTGCAGAGGTGATATATCAGTGTATTATTTCACCAGCTACATCTTCTCCGGCTGTGGCTTGAAGATAACATCATATAGAGCCTTGGTTTTGTAAGAGAAAGATAAGAAAAGCAGTAAATTTTGTTAATAGAGGCACATTTTCTAAGAGGATACATGATAGCAATCTTGGTTGAGCCTTGTAAACTTATTTAGGAGTCAAAACTGAAAAATAAGAGTAAATTACTTGTATTTGTCAGATGTGCTTGTACAATTTCCCATCAATGACTAGAGTAAGAAATCAGGTGTTATACAGCATGTTAGACTAAGCTATAAAGGCTATGAAAAAGGAACCACTACCAGAGAAAAGCAGATGAAACCATAAATCAAATGAGCACAATAAAAAGCGGGTCAGCCATCAATCAATAGCTTAATCAATCACTCTGTTGGAGTTATGGTAACGGAACATGAAACCGTTAGAAAGCAGCTTACGCGAACAGCAGTTTAGCTCCTGTTATCCGACTTGTTTGGCTTGTTGTGTGTTTTTTCCACTAGAATAGAATCACTCCTGTCACCCTAAAGCCTCCTGACACTGGACAAGACTGTCACCTGCCACCGCTGGACGCTAAGCCTCGGGGCTGACTCATGCACTTGAATACGAGCACGAGTACGGCCGCAATCACACACACCCTTAAGATTGAGCCTAAGCAAACGTGTCAGGTAAGAAACAACTGAGACCGGGGGAAAACGTGAGCGACGTGAGAATATAAAGCCGGCGCCCGCAGCATTCAGAGGTAACCAGGTTCAGCTGCACTCGGGGTGATGATCATCTATACCATCACCAAAAGTTCAGTCTCATCAATCTCTTATAATGAGCACACATACAGTCTTCAATTAGAGATGTGTGCCACCACCCTCGTCCCTGACCCAACTCCAAGTGGGAAACCAGTGATCATATAACATCTATTAATTCTGAGCGCTGGCAACAGATGTGCTAATTTGCCAGACTCTCTCTATTCATAATAATGTGCCAGCTCCCTCCTCAAAATATGTGCTAATTTGCAAGGGCTCATTGTGGATGTGCTAAACTACCGGCTGACATTTTGTGTGCTAATTTGTCAAGCAGGGACCCCTTTTGGTACTAATTGTGCCAAACTGTGAGTACACTTCCACGGGCCTTGAATCGCTGAAGTCCCAAATGACTTCTGTCTGCTCGCAGTTTCCAACCTCTCCACCGCTCTCAAACTGTGAATGCAACTGAAAAGAAACACGACCGAGAGAAATAAAGATGTGGAAGTGCACACGCACACGCGCACATTACACGGACGCACACGAACACATTTCACCGAAACTCTTGAGATTAGACGAGCTCCTTAAAGAAACGCAGCTCGAGTCAAATGCTGCAGCGCCTCTGTAGTATTATCAAACACACGCACACACAAAAACACACACACACACACACACACTCTAAAGAACTAACAGATTGTTCCTGAGATTTGAAAAAAGCTTTTTACAGAAACATGAGGTCACAACTACAGCTCTTCATGCGGCATGTGTTGTATTGAAGTTAATTATTTTCCACTACCTGCTCAGACAAAGACAGAAAACAAAGTAAGAGGCCAGCGTATGATTTGCAGTGTAGTGCAAATACATTTAACAAGGCTGTCGCACAAACTCACATGCAAATTTGTGCTCTCACTATAGTAAATAAATTAAGGCTTTACAAAAAGAGGTCATATTGGCCAAGTTATCTGCATTTGCTCATTTGCTTACGTCATCATTTTCATGGCAATGACACCTGCGTAAAGATCTCAAAGAAACCGAGGTTTTGTAAGAATTTTAAGGTTGCTGATGATTAATTGCTTTGTTCATATTGATGATTTAGTTCAAGGATGTTCCAAAGGTTGCTTAGACCCCACAAAAAAATTTGATGACGGTCTTTCACAGCTGCATTCAAAAACCTCAAAAGAAGCTTTGAAATGAAAAGAAAAAATAATGGTATGTCTTTTCTTTCCGAATTGTCGTTTAATGGTTTGGTCTGTAAAACATCAGAAAATGGTGAAAAATGTCCATCACAATTGCCTTAGTAGCATCTTAAAACTGCCTGTTTTGTACGACCAATTGATATTCAGTTTACTAGAGGTAAAGAAAATGCAGTAAAGTCTTAGCACTGAGAAGCTGGAACTATGTTTTATATGAAAAACCGCTCGAAAGATTAATGATTGTCAAAATAGTAACAGCAGCATTTTTCTGTTGATAATGTCATCTGTTTATGAGGCGCTTTATCAACCCAAGCAAAACAGTTTGCAAGCAAAGATCATAGTGTGAAGTAAATAGCAATTACTTTTTTTCAAAAATTCAATTAATAAATCAAATATTCTCCTCTGTGGAATAAGTTCTCGGTCGGTTGAAAATGAGAAGAAAATAAATAGAGGACCAGAAGACAGGAGCTGGGAAATGTAGAAACAAGGCAGCGTGTTTTTGAGCACATCCTCAGGCATCGTTCAGGGTTGCCAGTTTGACAAATATTTTTCTAAATATAAGTCTTTATGTTGTTTCCCTGCAGGTCACTTTGGGAATCTTTTTCACTCGTAACATTTTGTGTAAATACAGGGCACATGGAGTCAAGCTTTTCTAAATTGCACACGGTATGTAAATGCACTCATCCAACAACAAAAGCGTGATAATGGCCCTATCGATTTCTTGTAGATATCTTAAAGGTCCCATGTTGTTGGGATTGAAATGTACATTTCTTTTTAAATTAAAGTGCAGGTCTATGAATGTACTATACATATGTAAAATATACATACTATGTAAAAGTATCAAAATGCTCAAGCCATGGTGAAATGCACACAGACAGTGACTAGGATCTGTGCCTTTAAATGACCCGCCATGAAAGCTGTAAGGCTGTGATGTCACAAGGACACAATCACCGCCGTCAGCCACGCCCTTCAGCCACGCCCCTCAGCACGGCTGGGATTGCAAAAGCAGAAGGTGGGACCTTGAAGTAACTAAAGCACTGAAACAGAGCGTTCAGACAGAGGCTGAATAGAGGTGCTGCAGCAATGGACAGTCTGAAACCAATAATGTGCTTTTTCAAACATTAAAGCATGTGAACATTTTATAGTAGATCACTTGGAAATCTAAGTATGACCCGAAAGTGAGCAGGATATGATAACTTTATTCTATTTACATTTTATCTATTTAGGATATCTGTGTATTTGTTTCATTTCCTCTTCCAATGCCTGAATATTCTTCCTTTGCCGTTTGAAAAGGTGTTTTGCAATATTATAATTTTACATTACTGAAGTAGCATAGAATAGTGTTAGAATGACAATAATACTGCTCATTGCTATTATTTCTCTGACAATATATCCCCCAACAAAAGTAGTTACTGTGACAGGGGTGTATACTGCATCTGTGGCACGAAAACATTGTGTTTTGGGGACAAATAGAGCGGCTTTCACACACTGGGTTTTATGAGCTTTCACACATCCCATCTGACTTCCAAGTGTAAACATGAGTATTCCCAGAACTGCCGTCGCAAGGTTATAAGTTCAAGTAAATAACACAAAATCCCCAAACTGCACTCGGGAGCCCGTTCTGCCAGCACAGAAAATATGTGATTTGGCTGCAATATACAGCCGGGGAGTGAGAGGGACTGGTTATTGAACAGAATGCATCCTGATGCTTACTGCCGCGCCCGTCACCGCCATTTCTCTTTCTGGCCCCCATTTTTCCCCCTGCCTGCTTTATCAAACGCACACAGACACACACAGACACACGCACACAGCCTTCCCCGCTGCCTCTGACTAGAGTATATCTCACGGTGGCCTCGGCAGGTGACAGATGGCGACCTCACAGCGCTGCTCACTGTAAACTGAGTTTTAATCAAGCCTAAGCACGTGTGAGAGATGCTAATTATCCACTGCAGGCTAAGAGAGAGGCAGGAGTCCAGCCTGGAGAACATTGTGACTATGCATGCACAATGTGTGTCTCTTGTTCATAATCACTTTCCACGTTGGGATAAAGGCGTTTTCATCCATTTATGGCTCCGCAGCAGAGAGAAGTAGGATGGACTGGGTGTCTCGAGCGTCCCTCGATACTCCAGCAGCCCTCAAGCTGCATCGCTCACCAAAATAAATATAGATGAGAACTTGACTAACAGTAATCTTGGAGTCTTATACTAACCCTCTGAAAGTTAAGCAGGGGGATTTCCATCTGTCTCTCAGCACACTCGCCAGAATGCTCTCACACTCGTGCCATTCCTGAACATTTGCATTTTAGACGCGAACTCCTATCAGAGGAGAGAGCGATACCAGGGAAAAACTTGAATTACAACATGCATTTAACATAGATCATATGGAGCCAGTCGACCTTGGTGTAGAACCTCTAAAAAAGAACTTCAATTTATAATGATGCAATTAGGTCACAGCAAATTATATGAGACTTTATCGTCTCTCTTTGCTCCCCTCGCTGCTCTCATTCTTATTCTCACTCTTCTCCCGCTCATCAAAATGGCCCTGTATTACACTCTTCCCATTGTAATTCTGAACAAAATGGCTGTAAAATTAGACTTTTTTTCTTGTAGAAGGGCAGATGTTATCTCCCGTCAGAGCCAAAGGTCAAGAATTAATTCAGGAGGCGGCTCTTTATTGCTCACAGCTGGGCTTTTTGAAGGGCGATGGGAGAGGAAAAGAAGACATTTTACAGGATTTTCGATAATCTGATTATAATAATTTTTAATCTTCATAAATTTAGATATGCTTGCACAGAAGGTGATTATCATTTTTTCAGATAGGCAATGACCTAGAAGCTGAGAAGTGATATATTTTTATCACGGACAATATTTTCTTTAACTCATAAATGAAATTACAATCACAAGCACTGCTAGAGGACTCCATTTTCCACGGAGTGCATTTGAATTTGAGTTATGTCACCACAGTAAATTCACACTGTATCTACAGTGCATTGCCTCATCAAAGCCATTTCTGTCACTACAGAGCAGAGGAGACAATATGTGGGCTCATTTTAAGCTTCAACAATGTCCCTTACACGTTGAGACATGTTATAAAGACATCTGTGGCGATAAAACCTACAGTTCAACGTTCTATTCACGGACTGGAGACGTCCGACACTGAAAAGGTATTCTTTGCATTGAAATTCGAAGGTGCGACGGGAAATGGTCCGGAATGTGCATGCCATATTCGTGCCTTTGTGTGCAAGGACACTGAGACCGGGGGATGAGGGAAAGTAACGCTCGATGATAGTGTGAGAGAACAAAGTAGAAGGGGAAGGACTGGGACACAAGCTGAGAGCCAAAGGGAGACAAAGATGACACTGAGAGAAGGACAGTGAAGGACAGAGAGGAAGATACGTGAGGGAAAAGAAGAGAAAACCTATTTTCTGTATGCTGGGTATTGATCTGAATCTGAAAGTGCAGCCCGCCATCACACTGTTTCCTCACAACCCGTCAAGATGTGCTCAGAAAAACAACAGGTGACAGCCATGATGACTGAAGTCGGGCATTCTTGCAGACAACTAAAGAGGAGAGTTTGGAAACGGGAGGGAGGGAGGATGGAAAAAAAAAAAAATGGATGAGCGCAGGAAACGAAGAGGGAGAAATGGAGAATAAAAGAGGTCACTGGAGGCAGATAAAAGACACTCAATTAAACGACTGAATGGATGGCCCATTAGACCTGAACGGACACCAGCACCCCCTCCCCCACCACCACCTCCACCCTCCCCCTCAGCCACAGGGCATGATAAAGTCAGCTCCCAGTTTGGGTTCATCAGCATCCCATCAGCCACCGCTGTACACAAGCTAGCCAATAATCACAGCTACAGGTACGAGTCAATATGCTACACTCTCCTGCAAAGGCGTGTCAATTTGTCTCGCTTGTTCTGCAAACACACACAGGGGCAATTGCACAGCAGCAGAAAAACCAAATGAAAGAGACCCGACTTTACGGAGGGAAACAGCCAAAGGCTTGCCGATAAAAAAGAAATTACTGAATAATGAAGTTCCTCAAAAATGTGCACTCGTTTCTTCTCAATAAATAAGAAAAAGATCTTGAGGATAAATGTAAGAAAGGGTAGAATAAAGGTGAAAATCAAGATTGCTATTCTAATCTTTCTTCTGTTCTTGCAGTCTCCTGTTTATGTCACCATTCCTCATATTCATCCACACCCTGCTGGGGAGGAAATTCGGTGCCTTTTGTCATGTTCAGAAAGTAATGGCCGAGTGTGGGTATAATCACACCGGCAGCTGCGCAAGAGGGAAACAGAGTCGATTGGCTTCATTATGTCTCCTCAAACCCTCAAAAAAAAAAAGAAAAAAAAAAAGACCTAAGACAGGAGATCAATCCGAGTCTGCTCCAAGCCCCCGTAATGCTTTGTGCACATGGATAAGGGTGGGGATCGGTGGCTCATATCAAACAAATGAGGAAATGTGTCTTCACAGGTGAGGGCGATAAGCAGCAGAAACCCTGACAGACGCTACTGCAGCCAGAAAAAAGTTGATCGCAGCATTTACCATTTTCTTACTTCCGTTTGCAAACTTTACGTGACCTCATTGACCAGCGGATACATAAACAAACCAGTGATGTTGCCAACTAGATAGCTACGCTGATTATTTTCAATAAGCCAGAAGAGCCATGTGGAGTAATACATTCTGATAGATCACAACATGGAAAATAAGGAGCTATCTTTATTTCAATGTTGTGTTTTGATGCTGCAAATGGGGGAATTTGTAGAACATTTCAAGTCTGGCTGTGGATTACAGGGAACAAAAAGATTGCAGTTTAGATCTTGGATCGCGATTGGGATTAAATTGATCGTGTCAATACTTTCCGCAATATCGCACAGCCCTAGGAGATTGTTTTAATTCCTCAAGTAAAGACACTCTTTCGTGCTCCTCTCTGGTCCATTTACTTTGGCAAAGAGCTGACACAAAAGAGCCGCATTCTTTCCTGTGCGCATTTATCCTCTGCTCTCACCTTTCCTTTCAAAAAATACCCTCAAAACAAGAGGACTGTTTTAGAGAAAGCTACAAAAACACTTGAAAATCCTCTGAGCGAAAAGGAGGGGAAGAACAGAAAAAATGAAATTCAACATAGCAGGAGGAGACATTTTGCATAGCCCTGGTGGATTGCGGACAATAGAGTGTCATGCTGATTCAAAGAACATGATTTTAAGTAAGCCTGCCTCAATACGTCCTCCCACAGAGCTCATTTCCCCCCGTGTCCTTGGTTCACACAGAGAAACGTTCATACATCCGACCGACTGTGCTGTCAATGGGAGCCCGAACTCTGCTGCGTTCTCTCTTTCAGTCAGCCGCTCGCCCTCCTCCTCCTCCTCTTACTCTTTTATTCAGCTGGCTGGAGATGAAGGTGAATCACCACATTCCTAACCTGATCGGTGCCTCATATCATAGCAAGCGCAGGAGGGCTCTCTGTAATCGATTGACTTCTGAATCCCGGGTAGTTTGGACGTCAATGCTTGCATTTACGGTGTTATGGGCCTCCAAATATCTGCTCTGCGTGCTTGCAATTCACATGCGAATGTCTTCCCTTTTACAGAATACATAACGCTGCATGAATAAAATGATATGTACATATTCACCGTTGGGTTCTATGGCAACAAACCCATCCAGCAAAAAGAAAATCAATGACCCTCCACTGTATCAGAGTATATACACGGTAAACATTTACTCTGGCTCCCAATTAGCACTATCACCAGCTTCCATAACAAACCATTGACAAGCTGTGTGTTTGTTTTCCTCTATTAAGAGATCACTTAATACTTAATCGCCGCGGCTGAGCTCCTATGAAGTCAAAGGGCTCATGTGTTACTCCCACGTATGACGCAAACAGTGGCACGACATTGCGGCAAGTAAATGGTCTATTTTTCACACCATTTAAGGCACAGCCGGCTCGGAATGCATATCACAGTCAGCGCAAATGCGCTCGGTCGAGGGTTTGAACGTAGCGGAAAGGGGTGTCAAGTAGGAAGACGAAACGTGTTAATGACTACATCAATACCATACAGGCCTACACGAGTCCCCACAGCGCGTGGCAGTTTAAAGTCGTCTTTAATTCACAGCTACATGCATTATTAATCCGATCCCACACATCCTCCTTATCGTACACATTTGTTGTTTTGTTTTATGTTTTATCTTGGTTTATATGTTTGCATTATCGCAGATGGAAGGAAACCTGTGATAGATGCACACAGGAGAGGCCAACCGCAACTTGGCACTGGTTTCTTGCTTTGCTGCCAGTTTTTCTTTTTTTTTTTCCCCTCCCTATTATTCCTCTTTGCAAAAACAAACATATTGATTTGTATTGATTCCCACCACTGTGCAGTCTACTGGATGTGGAGACGGCAACGTATGTAATGAAACAATACAGATGAATGCATGAGATCTTAATAAAACACATTTCTGGGTTTAAGCCCCCGAGGATATCTGTGTTATTTATGGTTTTTGTTTTTCTAGCATTTTTCTTTCCTGTAATAGCTTTTTCATGTGTATATCTGTATAGTCCCAGGCAGAGCTGCAGATATTTGACAATTAAAAGGTAACTTAATTGGCTTATTTTGTCTAACCCAAAGTCCAAAGCCAGAAGAAAAGCAACAAATAATTAAATTGAAGAAGCTGTAATGAATATATTTGACATTTTGACTTAAACAATATATCGACTATCAAAACAGTGAGTGATTCAAGGGTAACTCTGACAGTTTTGTGATATGTGATAAATTGCCTCCCGTGATGTCTGGTGATTGTTGGTTAAGTTGCACTGTGGGTAATGTAGGCACCAGGACAATATAATGGATATGACAAATACAAAGATTGACAAATTAAGACAAATGGTCAAAACTGACAAAGCAGAACCTGAGAACACACCTATTTTATTCCACACATTCTTTTTCCTTTTCAGAACCTTGCTTCTACATTACCCACAATGCAACTTAGCCACTGAGTGAAATCACTGGAGGCAATTTATCACATTACATGTGGCAAAAACTACTTTCTTAAGACTCAGTGGTAGTACTCCCCATGATCCATAAAACACACTTTTAATGTGTCAAATTGGCGGAGTTACCCTTTAATCACAAACTATTCTGATAGTCGATTAATTGCATCAGTCAAAATCTCAAGTATTTGCTCATCACAGGTTCTTCAATGGAAGTATTTGCGAATTTTCATCCGATTTTAGACTTTGGGTTGGACAAAACAAGCAAAATAAAGATGTCACTTTGAACTGTGGAAAATCTGATTTGCATTTCTTTTATATTTTACAAGTTTTTGACATGTTCCAGCCCGAGGCAGATGAATCGTTAATGAAAATAATCAATGCAGTCTAGTCCCTTGCAAATTCTCAGCTTGCTAGTACTACACAGCTGATGTTTATTCAGAGTTGCAGTGCTTGACTCCTAGACTCCCACTGTCTTTTCTGTCTCTCTTCACAGAAACCATCAGAAAAACAGTAATAAAACACTGAGAGTGGGCTGAGAGTGGACTGCTCAGAGGCAAACTAATCTATCTTTACTCTGTATCTGCTGGCCTCGACACTTGCTGTTTTTCTTCCCGCTCACACTTTACACAGACCCCCATCTTTCTTTCTCTCTTTCTTTTTTTTTTCCTCTCTCACAAACACTTTTTTCTTACACCTCTCAGTGGCTTTAAATTTTCTCCTATCTCACTTGTTGGGATTGTGAGAAGGACAGCTCCACATGTGTTAAAAGATACAATGGAAAAAAAAACGAACAAAAAAAAAAAAAACGTGAATCCTTGTGAGCGCTTTCCGCTTTGACCTTCCGTCAGCTCTGAGCCAGACAACCACGCGGCAAGACGAGCTGCAGGGCTCTTCTCAAGGGACAGTTTCACAGAACAATTGCACACATGACCCCCTAACCCTTCCTGAAAGCTGGGGAAATCCTTGAGTGACAATGACATAGAGTGAGGGGCTGTGAATAATGAATACAGGACGCAAGCCTTCCACGCAAGTCTCACATGTATTCTCCATTTGATTTTTCAACATAGACAATATGAAGAGGCAGTTATGCCGGAACTGGTTAACCTTGCAACCATCAATCATCTAAAGCCTCCTCCATGTAAATAATCTATTTGAATGTAGCTGGTAAATGTCAAAGCTTGCTTTAACGCTGAGCACAACAACTAATTTCATACCTCACAGATATTTTCCATTTGAAAACGGATAAAAAAAAAAAAAAGAATTAATGACTATTGAGCCTTTTGTAACTGAGGCATGACAGCAAGACCTTCAAAGACTCAGGAACGTAAACATGTTTTAAAAAATCCATCTAGATAGTTCCCTGCTTGAAGCCCATGTGTGGTGCTGCATGCTAATGTAGGACAGATCTCCTTTTTGTTCTTGAAACCCACGGTGGGTATTTTTAAACCATGGAAATCATTTGCCAGCAGAGAGGAGATAGTTTCACATTTCTATAAGCTATAGCGGGGCCAAGTGACACATGAATATTTTAAGCAGCTTTGTGCCTGTTTAAATGTGTTTGCTGTGAACGCGCTGGCAGTGGGCCAGAGCACAGGGTGTTATCCGTAATTCCTGCAATCCCAAACTAAACTCCGGCGCGCTGATAATCCAGGCTGGCGGAAAAAGCAAAAGCAAATAAAGTCAATTAACTACAAACTCCCCTTGAATTTGTTCCCTCTACCCTTGCTTGTTCTTGACAGCCTTGTAATTTCGCAACCACAGCCCAGTCGAGGGGATGAAAAGGCTGTTAAATATTAGAAATGCAATAAAGAACCTTTATCCTGGCACAGCATTGTGGAAGTAGCTAGATAAACATAGCTTTTACCAGAGGGGGTTGTGTCTTTTGCCAGAGGACTGAGGGAGAAAAAAAAACAGACTTGATGTCCTTTCCAAAATGAAAAACAGCGTTGTGTTTTTAGTCATAAATATTCCCAGACATCTCTGCGCTGGGAAAAATCTAAACATAAGCAGGAAATAAACAAACAAAATGAGCATCTCTGAGTCAACAATGCTTTCAGCAGCCGATGACAGCCCAGGGACATACTGCGTCTGCCAGTGCTGTTTGAAGATGGCGGTGATAATGTTATCACTCAACCTCACAGCCGCAGACCAACTATAGCCATCGGAATTTTAAAAAAATGTCTCAATTTCATTGTTGTTTTACTTCTTCCTGAGGCACCTTCATGATTTGGACACATGTCGGAAAGTTAAACTTGATTAGCTCGGACGGGGTGGCAGATGTGATGACTCAGTCTTTCTTTGTATGAATGAACATTATCTATGAGGACAGCCAAGTAAGATCATGCACATACAACACTGTTTCCACAGTAGAATGGAATATGAGCTGACAACCTGACATAGTCACAGTCACAAGTCACAATAAATAATTGCTTGATAAATGCTTTATAAAGCATGTCAATGTTTGTTAATCAGGAAATAGCTATTAACTGAAGTTTAATTAACTGTCAATCTACCATTTGTAGGTATGTAATTAACGTGATCTGAAAAAAACAACGTATTTTAAGGAATGTTACAGTTCATTTGCAAATGAAAAACACAATTTGCAGCTCCTATCACACGTACAATCCCCATTATGTCTTAAAGAGGGTTTGTGGAACTTGAACTGTGTTGTGCTAGAAGCCTGTTAGTTCACGTAAGTGGACTCCATCTCTAAACATGCGCTGGTGTTGTTGTGTTGTGCGCTCAAACGTGCATAAAGTCACAGCCTTTGGACTGTCACAGAAAATCTGACCCAAGTCTGTCACGAAGAAATCTGCAGTCCAGCAGCATTAAACAACTAAAACAAATCATCTACAGGCTGCTGTAGGCGACTGAGAAAGACGGGGAAGGTCTCGTTTTTCACATCACGTTACAATCTGTTCACAGTTGGCCAATAAATAAGTGATTCATACATGTATTTCATTACAAATTGTTATATAGAGTCCCTTTAAAGGTTTGTTTACCATTACCTTTTATCATTAATACCTTCAAGTAAACGTTATGTTGAAACTAACCAAGGGAATTTCAACTCAATATAAGATAACTGAAATGAACCCACAGTCTTTTAAACTTCCAACAATCTGTGTCTGCTGCATGCCTGCTGCCTTACTCCTTAAAAATGACTGACAATGAGCCTCTGTTCTCCCCCCAGCAGTGTGTACGGTAAAATGAACACATTAAATAGTCCAGCACCCAACCGATATACAATTGGCTGATATCATTGTCCTGTATTGGTACATCACAGATAAATCATATTGGCGGATGTGTTGTCGTTATCGTCTGATATGAGAAGAACCCAGTGTGGGAAAGAAAGATTGAGGTGATTTATAATTATTACATTTGGAGTGAAGTTTACTGTTTCAGTTCACTGATGTCATATTAAACACTTAAATTTACTGTCAAACTGCAAAATATCCTGCCTCCTTTAGAAGTTTTTGTCAAGTGTTTCATGTCAACATGTGAGGGATCGTGTCAAAAAGTGTGCGTACATCGGAAGAACTATTGATATCGGCTTTATAATAGATTTTAGTAGACAATGTCAGTACTGACTGTGGGGGGTTAAAAAAATCTGAAACCGATATATCTGCCAATTCTTGTTTTTGTATAATTTATACATATATGCACTTTTTTGCAACAACGCCTCAAACGTATTTATAACACATTATGGAAGAAGGACATTTAACATTTTATAGAAAAATAGCCCAAAACGACATCAATGCACAGAAATAATACCTTCCGCTTCAAATGTAATAATGAGAAAATGACCCCAAGCATCTTTTTCTGCGTTAAGTTTTAATAATGGCACATATCGGTCAATGAAAATGCTGATATCGATGGATCTTTGATCGGTCAAATATTGGGCAGCAGTATCGTCTAACTGATGTAAAATAGTTCCATATATCAAAACTGCATTGAAAAAACTGTGAGTAAGCTCCTGTGAGTAATATCACTCAGGAGTGAAGCTCCTGTGAGTAATATCACTCAGTCAGTAGGATTAAGGTTAGCTGACACATCATATATATATACCCAGAATTTATCAAAATTGTGATTGCTCACTTCACTCAATTCTAACAGCTCCACTACGACAAAAAGAGAAAGATGAACTTTGAGAGCAGCCGCATCTTAAACTGCTACTGTACTGAGATGATCTAAGGAAGAAGGTCAGATGTTACTGCATTCTCAAATTCAAGGAGAATATTAGCATGTTCCCCGACTATAATTCAGCTTGCAAATTCAACACTGAGTTCTGTCTTTTGTGCCTCACTACTGAGCGGTAACGTTTCATTTCATGTCTAAAGTGGATGTTTTTCCAGCGTTTCCTTCAGCCTACGGTGTGAGTGAAAGTGGAGAGAAAACCAAAGCGGCTATTGAAGGGAGGAGAAAAAACATTCAGTTCTTTCTCCGGGTTTGTGAGACCCTTAAGTATCGGTAGCTGCAGAGTCTCATTCAGAGCTCCCAAAAGGCAAGTGTGAGCCAGTTAGAAGGAGAGAATCTTCACCGGAAGGTATTCTATTGTACCTTGTGACGGCTGCACCGCGGCCCATTTCTGAATCAAAGTAAATGAATTACCTGTAAGATTTATAAACGAGGACCACCGAGCACAATAATTAAATTCTGTGTTGAAATCGGCTCAGCATTTGGCTGCGGTTGGTGGCCGGAACGCTTCTCGTGATTTTTCTTTTTTGTTTCCTCTGACACTTGTCGCTCTGCCTACATACAAAGGGCTGACTATGCTTCGGTTGTATGGTGTGTGTGTGTGTGTGTGTGTGTGTGTGTAAAAGGTCTCGAGCTGACAGGAGAACAGTGGTTGTACAATGTGAGCCGCCTGTCTGGGCAGAATGGAACTTGGGGCAGTGAGGGAACAGACAGGCCCTGGGGAGCTGACCTCCTCATTTAGCCGGCCTCCTGCAGGAGCAGCTGGGATGATCTGCTGAGCAAGCACATCCTGCAGGACAGGAAATGCTCGAGGAAAAAGGGCCAGTGGGCTCTATTGTCTCTCAAGGCAGTTTTGTAATTCTCTTCTCCATCGCACACTGACATACATTTTCTTCTTTTGATAAAAATCAGCCGCGCGCACGCACAAATCTATCGTCATCCATCTCCTCTCTTTTGGAGACTCAGCTCCTTCACAGTACAAGCAAACACAGACAGATAAGCAGATCATCTTCACCAAAGGGAACGAATTACGCCACGCGAAATGGAGCCTTGTTATAACAGAGAGATGTGAAGCCAAGAGACGAAAGGCTTTTAAGGGAGGCGTTTAGTGTCATGTTTCTTGTGCAGCAACAGGCACCGAAGAGCCCGCTCGCTGCCTGTGGTCCTGAGCGGGAGCTTCGGCAGCTCGTGCAGCCGCTTTTTTCAGGACCACGGACAGAGATCTGGCTTTTTTTCTTTTTTTTTCTTTTTTTTTTACAGCAGCGTTTCTGGCAGCATCTCTGCCACCTGAACACGGACGTGAGAGATCAAGATCTGAGTGACACGAATCACCTCTTATCTGGCTTCTTGTGTCTGTCTTGCTCGCTGCCGGTCTGAGGACAGAGGATGTCTTTCACTGCACAGACTGTAAAAGCCCACGGTGGCAATGTGAGTGTGATTTTTGGGCTGCATAAATAAAAAATTATAAATCTGCTGCCAGATCCTGCACGTCACCGTAGGCGACACATTGGAAATGCATGTTGAGGTGGAGGCAAATATTATCTCATATTGTTGGACACACACCAGAATTCCCTCCACAGACACATTATCAATTATTCCCTCAGTGTTCCTCCCAAGAATGTGCTCATTATTCTCCAGCCTGGAAACTTTCGTGCACAATACTATCATTCGGGGACTTTTTCCGGTCCCCCTCAGAGGATTAGTGAGTAGACGCCCGGCGTCTGTCAGACAACGTGCGAGACGGGAAATCGCTCATCGGGCCGAGGATGCAGCAGGAGGACAAGCACATCCCGTTGCCATAGCGGCGGCTGTTGCGGACGCGGCCTGACTCTCAAACAGGACCCTCAGGGGGGATTTTTTTTGGGGGGGGGGTTGTAAGGATGTGTTGTCAACATTTGATGACATCCGCTCGTCAGGGGTGGGGGGGGGAGGAGGAGGGTGGTGGTGGTGGGGGTTCCCCCTGTCACTCCAAGATGTTGTGTGTACTTTGAGCAGCCAGCCTGAGACGGATCTAATTAAGCGACAGCCACAAGAGGATGTGATGTAGTGATTTTTTTTTTTTTTTTTTTTTTTTGAGCGCAGTTTTTTCTTTTTTCCAAGTTGAATCAGCAACTGTTGAGGAAACACTTTCATCATCAACAGTTAATTCTTAAGACGTGGCTGATTATTTTCTCTGTTTTAGCTGTTACTTTCATGTTACTCCGTCAGTTGTTTCTTTTCTTTTTTTTTTTTTTGTTAAAACCACAGGGATTCCCGTTCGGATGGCGGTTCAACGGGATTAAAGATGAAAAGTAAAACTATTGATCGACCCCCGGCGAGAGATCAGAGTGATTGATTGGCAGTCTTACACCGGGTGTAATGTTTACATGTAAACATCTGGTGCAGAGGACATGTCGGGGTGTCAGCAGTTTAAAAAGGGCCGTGTAGATACAAGACTCTGGTGGTGGTGTTTTTTTCTCCGAGTTTCATCAGCTGCACGTCTCCGTGAACTGTTGCATAGGAGAAACTCCTTTTACACTTCATTTACACTCAAAGTTACTGTCAGACCGGACTGGAGGTTTCGTGTAGCACCCGGTTATAAGCCTCCAAATGACTGTCACGAAACATGATCGGACACGAAGAGATGTAACTCGACAAATTCTTCTCTTTTTTTTTTTTTTTTTTTTTTTTTACAGCCGGCTGTTCGTGACAAAACACGGCGGGAGTGAGACCGTAAACGTCTCCTCAAATCTGCCTTTCTGCGTGCCGTGAATGTCGCTCCACGGCGCGCGGCCACACGGCCGGCTGGTGCGGCCGGACGTCGTTACAGATGAAATCGTGTCTAAATGAACAAACAAACAAACACACACACACACACAGATTCTTACCAAATCTTAAAACGTGTGGCATCCCGCGAGAGTAACCAAGAAACAGCAGCAGAAGCGGGATCAGCCTGAGGTTGGACCTGAAATCGAGACTGGTTATCATCAGATGGTGGGAGGTAATCTTCATGTTGTTTTTAAAAAAATGCACAGTGGTTTTTTTAATCCACCCGGTGCGCGGGTTCGATTCCCCCGGAATTCTTCTACGGTCGCTGGGCAAGGCAGGGTGACGGCGGCCCTGGATGCGCAAGATCACGGCATGGTCACTTGCGCTTTCCCTAAATCCATTAGCAGTCCCGGCATGATTCCTTTCTCCCTTCCCCTTCTCCTCCTTCACTGCGCCAAGAAGCAACAATCCTCCGGGTCGAGGGACGGCGGGACATCCATGTCGAAGGGTACGGATCCAGTGAGGAGGGGGGGGCGCCCGGGCATGGGCTGTGGGGCTGAGGTGCTGGAGAGACGGAGAGAGGGAGAGCGAGTGCGAGAGCGAGCGCCAGGCAGAGGATACAGCAGCGATATGCAGCCCCCCTATGAGGCGCTCTGGGTTGCTTGCGCTCCCATTATACTGCACTGCTGCACAGGCTCTGACGTCGAGCCAAGGTTAGCGTTGTGAACGCGCACACCGGAGAGAGCGAGGAGGGAGAGCGAGGGAGATGGAGATACAGATGGATAGAAAGAGGTGGGAAAGAGAAGAGGTGGGGGGGAATAACGGGGAGGGGAGGAGGGGAAGAGGAGGAGGAGGAGGAGGAGGAGGAGGAGGAGGGGAAGAAGAGGAGGAGGAGGAGGAGGAGGAGGAGGAGGAGGAGGAGTGGGGAAAGTTTATTTCATTCCACCTCGTCTGGGCTGCTCCGTGTCTTTCCAATAAAGTTGCGCTCGGAGATTGGAGGATTTGTCTGAAATTAAATGTGCAACTTCGGGGGCTTGGATGCATGCAGCCCGTCCAGATGACCACCAGATGCGCATCGGCTCACAGGAAGCGAAGCAGGTCCGCACCAGAATTTAAAACAGAGTTACTAATTAGTTATTCGAATGAAGCGGGGATCTCTCTTCAGCACCACGGACAGAGACATTCCTCGTCTTCCTCATGCTTCAAAACCAACCAGAAGCGATCCAGCCGATGTTGTGCGCCTGGCAAAGTCCACAGACGCGTTTAACACTCTATTTGGCACGTAAAGAAAACAACAACGCATGCACACACACACACAACTGCACTGCACTGCACACAACAACAAATACTGTCCAACCCTCTGCACACCGGTGATATCGTCTCATGCCTGCAGGACTTAATTGCATTGTTTTTCTTTTGCCCACCTTCTCTCTGTCTGTCTTGTATCATTCACAACTTCCACCTCGCCTCTCTTTACGGCATCTCAAAGCTGCGACCTTTTAACAACTTCCAGCCTCATTCCAGAAATGTGGGAGTGGGAGGAAGAGGAGGAGGAGGAGGTGGGATGAAAGGAAATTTGAAAGGAAATTAAAATTGGCAGAACAGCAAATCCGTGATATCGACGGTAGCTGCTGAAAGGCAACGAATATTTAACCTATGCAAATAACTCCACTTTAGACTTGAAAGCCTTCCAGCAACAGACTATTCTCGAGAGTGTGTGTGTGTGTGTGTGTGTGTGTGTGTCCTCCACACAGAGGGCTGATCCTCTGCTGGTTACATCTCTTAAGGAATAAGCCAGGCCCATATCTCTGACTGTACATGGGCCTATCACGTTTCTGCGTCTGATCGTTGAAATCAAACGTTGCTCGCGTCTCCGGCAAGATAGATATCTGCCGCTCCTGCTCGGGCCCTACATGCTATTGATTTAACACTACATGCACCTTATCAGTGTCTGCCCCCCCACCCCCCAACTTCACCAGAGCAGCTCCTTCATGGGCCGGTGCCTCAGCTGGAGCTATATAAGTAGGTATACGGTGGTGTGGTGGTGCGCTGAGGGGATGGAGGACGATTTAATCCCAAAGGAGACGTGAAAGGGGCTCTTTGATCGGCGCCACTGGAGTCCTGGAGCCTGAATGAACACCGTCATTGTGTGACTCCCGGTGTGAATGGTTGGCCTGTGTGTGTGTGTGTGTGTGTGTGTGTGTGTGTGTGGTGTTGAACTACTCCAAAATAAAGCCACTATGGGAGAACAGGGTTTGGTCGTCACACTCTCCACTTTCATTTGAATCTCTCAAGAACCGCATCCCTTTAACAGATCCCCCCCACCACCCCCTTTTATGTGTAATGGAAGTCTTAAGTGTCAGGTAGAAATGGAGTGACCTTACTCTCCTCAGACTTCTTCCATTCAAAATGATGATGACTGTTTAATACGTCTTGTTCGCCGCCGATGTCACACACTAAGGGGGTTGGATGTCCCATTGTCATTTGCAATAGGGGGGGAAAGGAATTACAAAATGGAGCGAGTCTTCAAGAATGGATTTGAAACATTTCGTTTCATTTGAAGCGACCTCGACCTCACACGTCTCCTGCAGGTGGAGAACATAAAGAGAAAAATCATCCCTTTATTTAACCTAAATACAACAGAGCTGAGTGGATATGCTTATAAGGACTAGACTGGTTTTCAGGGAGGATTTTCTGCATTTTCAGATTATCGGTATCAGTGATTTTGCAGCCAGCTCAAAATAAACTTATTTGACAATGGGCTACTTGCAACATCCTCTTACAAAATGTTTCACCAAAGAGTACACAAAGTTTCATTTTTACTGCAAATAAATCAGTCCCAACTATTGGTTTTCAAATCTCCTTGATTTCTAATAATCTGTATCATATCGGCCCTCTAGAAAGCGAAATTAGACGACCCCTAATGACAATCTCTCAATTCAATACAATAACGATACTTGGGTGGCGAATCCATATGTACTGCAATTCAGTATAAAGAATTATTGGGGCTTTCATTTTCTTTCTTAACACCAGGTCACAGGAAAAGAGTTTAATCATACACCTCCGGAGACTGAAACATATTTCCAAAAGCTACACATATCCCATGTCTGTCAGTCCCTCTGATCATTGCTATGGTGCAGATAAAACATTTAGCTGTTCCTGCTCATCAAACTAGTGCGATAAGTAATAATACATAAAATAGAACATATAAACATACATACTGTTAATGTGCTGCCCTCTCCTGTCTGTATTTATATTTTTAACCCAAAGGGAATTTTGAGTTTTAACCGTTTGAGGATGCTGTAGCTGCTCAGTTGAAGCTGCAGAGTAACACAGCAAGTTCACTATGTGATGTTAGCAGTCAATAGTTTGTGTCCACATTGAAGTTAATGAAGGTTTGTGCCTTTGAGCCTAAGCACACATTGCGTTTTTCTTCAGCGTGAAGTAAAATGGATCATTTGTTAGCACGTAATGGCAATTCCCATCGTGAATTAGCATCAAGCTAACGGTGCTAGCTATTTAAAAGTGATTAAGGAATTAAAAAAAAATGTGTTATCCTTAAGAATATTAGTATAATACTTTTGTATAATTAGTATATAACCACACTCCTTTTAAGCTAGGCAGTTCTTCCTAACTAACGAGACCACACCTCTATCTGAATGTGAGAGCCAAAACTTCCCTTTCCGTGGTCAACAGGACATTAAAACTGCATTCACCGAATCACCAGTCAAATCTGATAAAAAGCAGCTAAAAAAGATCAGTGACTTTACCCAAAAATGCTTTCCCCTCATAAAATACCTCGACTACGCAAGCACGCAGCTTCACAACACCGACCTCTTTTACGGCTCAAACCACAGCGCCCTGACATGATGAAGACAGCTCATTCCACCAGAGCACCTGAACAAATGCGAGTTGAAATCCTAATGTTTGAATAACCTCAGCTTTCTCGGTAATCCTGTGCATTAATGTGACACACTCTTGTTTTATGCCTCCTAGAATTTAATCCGCAGCTGCACCAAATCGATTAAACTCGACATGAATCCAAACTGTGCGCTCAACACGATTGGCCGATATGTTTCCTGGTTCGCCTGTGATAAAGCAGATGATTGGCTTTTCGTATGTGTCATGCAACTGCTGCCTCTCGCTATTCAAAATGCTTTCGTGTTTTGTCCCTGCTCTCATAACGTTTCTGATACAACAAAAAGAACAATACAGAGCACGATAACACTCAACTCATCCTTGTGTCAGTCACTCACTGTCACATGTGTCAACCATCCCTGAGAAGCATGATGTTGTAGCCTAGCAAAGAAAACTACTATCTACTCTTCATACTTAATTCTTTTATCGTAAATCCATTTAAAAGAAACACACAAGAGCTGGATGTTTATATTTTGACGTGGCAAACCCTGAAGGTGACCTCTGACCGCAATTCGGAAAACCTGATTCAGGGAGATCGAGCAAGATCTGATGAATGTGACGACCAATCCCGTTCTCCCCTACAATATTATTGCATGACCTGTTTAAATTTGGGCTTCCAGGTGACCTTGGCGTACTTTATGGCATATTTATCTCCTCTGATGTCACTAAAGTGTTCTTTAAGTCTGACGTCACTGCATTTCGCTTGCGTGTTGCATCTTTATGACACTGCAGCATAATGAAAATAAAGGTAAATGTGTGGATAAGCAAATGATACAGCCACCTACCCACTCTTTTGTTGGAGTGCCACTCTATTATACATCACCGGATCTGTCAAATCCCCATTTGCAAAAAAAAAAAAAAAAAAAAAAAAAAAATGCATTTAGTAGTTAAGAGGGCTAAGGGTGCATCAGCTAAAGGAAACACCAAAGCAATTACAGGGGATCAAGTATACGCGGTGTGGGAGCACTGACTTTGAACGTGTGGCAGGTTGCGTGGGTTTGCACACAAGCAGCACTGTGCAGTGCGAGGATATCAAAGAGAAAGGCACTCATCATGCTACCATCTGGACCATTAGCATAATTATGGAAAAATTCAGGGGTTTCCGTAGAAGTCAGCAGAGCCTCACACAGCATGAAAGGAATGCTTATTGAGCTCAGGGAGAAGACGTCAACTGACAGGCACATAGGTCTCCACTTAAAGTCACAGCGCCCTCTGGCTCGATAATAAGGTATTACATTGAGAAAAAGTCCTCAGGTGCCCCTGCCCACAATTTAATTTGTGAAATAGAATTAAGGTTCCCACAAATGATGCTAACCTAATTTTCCAACATTCATCTGAGCAGTACTGTAAGTCTATGCTTGAGCAGCGGGCATTTAAGGACAGAAGGATCAGTTGTTCTCCCCGTAAGTACCCCTGCTGAGATTATGTTTTGTTGATATTTGGATTATTAAATGAGAAATCACACTTTAACAAACTTTTCACTTCCCTTTAAGCCAGTGAGGATTAGATAACCGCGTGTGTAAACCGATTCGACAAGAAGAGGTGATGGGGAATGCAAATTGTCTCATTATGGTGTTAAAATGACTCCTGCTCCTTCAGCGCCATTGTGACTAATAGGAAAAACGCCATTTGGGAGATGTACTCTTTTTTTTTTTTTTTTTTTTCCATCCGTGATCAAACCGTGTCGTTTTTTGAAGGAGACCACAAATTAGATTACTTTATACACACCCACTCGCTTGTAACCCACGGAGGCTTCCACATGAGCTGGGCTGGTGTGTTTATTCAGACGCCATTCAGGCGCTGGGTAATGCAAAGGGGACTTTATGCAAAGGAGAGATAACCACTGCTAAAAGCCTTCTGTCATTCTCTCTCTCGCTCGCTCTCTCTGATGCTCTCTCTCTCTACCCCCTCCCTCTCTCTTGCAGTCAGACTGGTGGAAAGATAGCATTGGCACAGGGAAGGAAACCATGGAAACGAGAAGCTGATGCACTTTGAATGGTTAAGACCCTGAAAGAGAAGACATTCATTCAGTTCAGTCGGCCTGTACTAAAGGCTCATCTCTACCGCATTGTTTCGAATGCTACAAGTTTATTCTAACACGGCTGCTTCCAGAGATCCAACAGTGGTCTCACTTCATCAGCCCATTATGTCAGGATGACTGTAGCTAAGAATGAAGGGGATTTTTTAGTAGAAGAAGGGCCCTACAAAAACATGCACACTTTCCCCTTTAGCACTCACAATTACATACAAAGCGCGTCAACCTGTTCCTTTCTCACAGCTACAATATAACAGCATATGTCCTTGCAAATGCACCATACCACGCGCCTCACTTGAGCCTGTAATCATGGCTGTTTTGAGTTCAATGCATTCTCCCACTTGTGGCTTTGCTTCAGCGGTGCCTTTGAACATAACAGCATGCTGAAGTCAGCAGTGGCCTATATGTCTTGAGCAATGCTGTCAGTGACTTCCCCGGGACCTCAGTGGGAATACATTCTTCAGAGACGACAATTAGTCAAGTGAGACAGTAATTAGGACCTCTCTGCACACTGTCACTTCCTGTTAGTGCTGACGGATGCCCGCAAATCCCCCCCTCCAGCAATCGCAGTCAAACAGACTTACTTCTGCAGCTGCACTCTGACTTTGTTGTGACAGCCATCTGTAACTTCCATCTATCATGGCAATACTGCCAAAAATGGCATGGAGCTGTTGTCAGAAGCATGATGGTTGAGTAATATGGTACATTCTACCAATTCTATGATCATAATTGTGAGCAAATTGCCACTGTCACTTCACTTCTGTGAGCTTCATCAGGACTATAATGAGCAAACTGAGCAAATCGAGACATTGTGTGTTTAAAAACATTGGAAATACATTTTCAAGTTGTGAACAAAGGCTTTCTTGTCTGTATTCAAAATGTTTGTTTTTTCCCCAGGAGATTATAATTTAAGAGGGAACATGTAAAATGAGAATCAATATAAAATACAGATGTGTTTCAGTTTCTGGAGTCTGGAAATTGACTTTTTCTCTGTTGGGTTACAAAAAAAGTCTTAAAATGTAAAACAAGCACAGACTATAATGTAAAATAAAGAAAATATAGTATGATGTATTAATTTATTTTTTAATTTCTATTCTTTCTTTGGTCCTGCAGACTATTTTGTGAATAGGCAAAAATAAACCTTTTGAGTCTCTGAGAGAACATCTGTATTTTTGTTCTTCAAGATGCATTTAACCAACATTAATTCACTCATTCATTCACTCATTGAAATTAGCATACTACAGAACCACAGCACATAATCTCACCTGTAGCTTTATGCGACAGCAGAAAAATAGGTAATTCTACTTCTACAAATGTCTACAACACACATAAAACTACTGCTAATATAACTTATAAAAATATAGTTAGCTAACTGGCTCAAATTACTTCCTGTAGAAATCAAAAACAGCAGAGACTAACTTCAGCTGAAGTATAAAGCTAGCTTACCTGATGCTGGCAAATATCTCCACAGCGTGCTAAAAAGTCATTATGGTCGACGTCATTATGTAGTCCTGTTTATAGCTACTGTAGTTAGCAATAACGGCTACGACAAGCTAACGTTTTTCTTGCCACACGTCATTTCTGTCAGACGACATGCTGAGACGTCCTGAATCAGGGCTAATGTTCTTAAACTAGCATCTTCAGACTGACAGTCCCGTCAAAGCATGAATGAAAACATCAGAGCGACTTAACCACAATTTGCTTACCAAGGTCACGTGACGTGAAGCAGGGAGGACAGATACTGTTCAGGGATTGGCTGTTCGAGAACCTGTCCAATCAGGTTACTTGTGGGCGGGACGATCGTCACACCTGCCTTGGATTCAGCAGCAATTATTGCGGAGAAGGGAAAACAGTAAATTTAGTGTCCCCCAACACATTAAAGTAAATTTTAGAGTTGTACATAACATTCATTCCACTAATAATCCTTGTGTGTGTGCCTGTCAAGGTGTATTAACACTAATAGTAAATTAATGTATGAGTGTCTGTACACGTGTGGGTTTTTGAAAAAAGTAGAAGATTATCTTGATCCCGAAACCAGCTATACAGTTAAATTGGAAGCCGAGGATGTAATATCATACTCTGTGAACAAAATCCGGACTGTCATTTTAATAATTCTGCTGGGGAAGTTTCACATCCATAAAGCCAAGTTCCCAAAGTCTCGCCCAACTTTTGAACCCTTAAGGATGGAATTTAAGAGATACTTAGAGTCTACCCAAATTATGTGCAATTACAATCAGTATGCTACAAGAAATCCTCATA
This sequence comes from Acanthopagrus latus, assembly GCF_904848185.1. Lineage (NCBI taxonomy): Eukaryota > Metazoa > Chordata > Actinopteri > Spariformes > Sparidae > Acanthopagrus > Acanthopagrus latus. The sequence goes on along the minus strand of NC_051060.1, from coordinate 13,503,455 downwards.
GAGATCATGAAGGCTTTGTTAAGTTATTATTTCATATCATTGCTTTTTTTTTTTTTTTTTTTTTTTTACCTTTATTTGACTTCCTTATAATACATTTACCATTTGTCACGATGCCTCGTTGAATGTAACGTCTCACTGAGAGAAAAACTATCCACTGGCTTGATCTAATGCTCATCACTGAAAAGAATGGTGCAAACATGATGACACACATCAACTAGTGATATAAAACCAGACCTGTGTTGACATACACAGTAAGATAGGAAATCACAGAGTGGCTTTCAGGCATGAACTTTATGCCGCCACAATGCTTATGTCCTTTTTTATAGTATTGTTACCTTGACGCTGATGAATGATAAATAAAGCTCTCGGGGAAAAATAATAATTTTGGACATTACAGAGTTATTTCACGAAGCTTGTGGCAAAGTTCCTGTATTGTGCCATGTTTTGATCATGAGTAAAACCACTGGTATTGAAATTATAAAGTACAAAGTATTCCTCTCAAATGCAAATCAGATTAGTTACTTTTTCACAGTTGTTGTTTAATGCATTGTCAATTGCAGGCATTCAATCAAAAGAGTTTCTTAATTTCCAAATTTTCAGTCTAAATTGCTCTAAAAACATCAGCTCTGTTCTGCTCAGTGGCCGTGGTCACCTCTCCAATCCTGCACCTGCTGCAGGGCTCAGGGTTTTCATTTGCCCATTTGTGAGCATCTAGCCTTATTGGCTAAAAAAATGCTTAGTAGACTACATGGTGTAATGCATACTTAAAACTACAGACTTGGAAAAAAAAGTACTTGTACAAAAAGTACAACCCCAAAAATTACATAACTGCAGTAATTTGACTGCCTGTAATTAGTTACCTCTGCCCTTGGTTTCGAGACGTTATCCATATGATTTGTCTGTGAGTGTTTATTCATTGTGGTGCAGTCAAGTCATGTTTGTGCATCCTCATTGCAGTGTATCACATCATAAAAATCAATACCAGTGATTTCCTTGACAATTGCGACACCTCCGCCCGCCACAGATACTGACAGCCCTGATCTGTAATGAGACCAGTGTGGACCTTTCTCACGTCAGACATTCTGACAGGTCCGAGCAGGAAAAGCACAGATGTAATCAATAACATTAATAACAACATGGATTCCGTTTGGAGTAGCAGTTCCAGCCAGTGCTCTTGATATTGTGCATTCTGGTTCAGTGTAATGGCTCGCCGGAACACATAATGGAACTGCACCATTGTCAGTATCATTAGTTCCACCTGTGCTTTTTCCTGCTATGACAAGTCAAAATGTCTGCCGCTGTGGGATGTATTCACGCTGAAAGCCCCTAGTTCAGCCACGCAGATGTTTCTGCTTATTCTGCCTGATTAGACCTGAGCTCATGTTGAACGTAGGTGGCGCCGTGAACTAAAGTCCACAAACCAGTAAAATGATAAAGATGCAACTTCGCCCAGCAAAACAGGTGCAACAACTCTCTACTCGCACACTGCAGTCTATATTTAGACTTTTATCCATAACTTAGTTAAAATACTTCTCACACTCTGCTTTATATGTATAAATATATACATATATAAATACATATATATATATATATATTTTATTGATAGTTTATCGCAATTGTTTTTGTATTTAGTGTTTTTAACATTTTCGAACATGCCGTGGGTGTTTTTAACTAACGAGGTTAGCCTGTCAGCTAGCCTAGCTGGCTTCCTAAAAAATAGAGCAGCACGATTTATATCCCTTATACTGCAATAAGGTTGGAGCTTTAATGCTCACATTTCCTTTCATTTTTTGCCAGCGCTTCATCAGCAGAGAGTTTAAAAATGAGCCACAGCAACTAATCGTGTCGCTAGCTGACTTCGCTAACAGTTATCTGTCTATCTCCAGCGTGTGTCTGTAGTTATCTTGGTGCTTTTTCATTCGTAACTTAGTTAAAACAATTGTCAGCGACGTTAGCTGGGCCATACCCTAACATTAGGCTCATTTTTAAACTCAGTAGGGAGATTTAACGGATTTAAATAAAAAAATGAGAGAGGGGTGCTATACTATTTAGGAAGCCAACAAGGCTAGCTGACAGACTAACCCCACTATTTAAAAACACCTACATGATTATCTAAAGTGTACTGTGAAAAGTTAAGTATTAAAATTAAGTTAGGGATGAAAAAGCACTGAGATAACCATAGACGTGTCCTGTTGAGTTGGCACTGGAGGCAAAAGGATGTGTAGGTCATAAAGTGGACATCCGTCACACTGCACTGTGCAGGTGGAGAGCAGGAGCATCAAGCCCTTAGCTTACATGCACACATAACCCCCGAGAAGAAGATTAATCAGGCAAAACAAGTGAAAACATCCGTGTTGGTTCACACGCCACAGGTTTGCAGGGCTTTCGAGTTGGCCCACGCTCAGATTTTTCTTGGACTGTGTATCTCAAGTTAAATCGATTTCACTCTCTGGGTCCATAATTTTAAATTAGTTTTAGCCGAAGATAGCATCATCATTTCAGACAAGAGTGAACAAGAAGAATTAAAGGATTATGCTTCATAGTCCTTGAGGGCTTGTATTCATTTGCACAAAAGTACATAATAAAAGCCAACAGACTGTGTATTCAACATTTACAAAGGACGACCATTGTTGCCATTATTCTAACGTATCTGTGCCATGCTGTTGCAAAGGAATACTCCGTGAAAAGTCTCACACACTGGAAGGTAGGATTGAGAAGTTTATGGTGGCTGTAGTCACTTACAATTGACTCCTCTGGATAGCAAAGCTGACCCAGTTTTCTGGCATATAAAAAAGTCAGGATGTCCAAACTTCTTGAACTTCTCCTGCAGCATAATCCACTTCCGTCCGTCTGCACGCTCACTACATCCCAACTCATTTATTATGAATTTTATTTTTTTTCACTTTATTTATGGTCCTCGGCATAGTTAGCCAGATGCCAACAGCATTATTCATAGGACAAATATAAAATTCAGAGATATTTCTAATAATAACATCTGAACATAATCACATAACAACACAAATAAGTCTAAATAAATAAATATCTTCCCTTTTTTCCCCCCTTCATTTTTGTATGAGTTGTTTGTGTCTTTGGTCTTGTCAGGGAAATAAATGCTGTCTGTGCTTTGTGGTTTCAGATCTGAGGGAAAAATCATACATATTCACGGACCCACACACACACTCACGCACACACACGCACACAGGCATACACAGCAGAGAGCCAGGCTGATTGGATGGTAGACGGCTGGAGTTGTTATTACAGAGCATCCAGCAGAGTCTGGTTTGCAGGATAAGGACGTCCTTACAGGGCATTTCTCAGTGTGAATGATGAGGAAACAGCCCCCTGTGTTTGTGTGTGTGTGTGTGTGTGTGTGTGTGTGTGCGTGTGCGTGTGTGTACGTGCATGTGTGCATTAGAGAAAGAGAGAGAGAGGGAGAGGCTGATAGAGACCCAGAGAGAAAAGTTTGAACGTGAGGAATAGACAGAACGTGGACAGATGCATCCGTCTGCCTACATAGTGTTTTGGCCATCAAACAGAAATCTTGGCACCGCTTGCAAAAAGTGACTTTTCCCATCGGACTGGTCGGTGCCAAGGGTTTGCCTGCAGAGAAAGATACTGGAGAATCAGAGAGGAACTCACAAGTCTCCACGTTCTGATACAGGAAAGCCTCGAATGAACTCCCCCCCCTGCAAAGACATCTCAATCTGTGGCGTCCGTGAACAAGAGTAAGAGAAAGGCCTTTCACAGGCAGATGTGGACGCGTAAAGAAAGAGTAGAAACACACACAGCTGATTTGTGCACATCTGGGGCTTTGTTGATGGGCTCTCTAGGTGCCTATTAGTGACTCTTCAGGGCTTGATCTAATTTTTGACACACCATGACAAAAGAACGGCGCAAACATGATGACACACATCAACTGGTGATACTAAACCAGACCTGTGTGGACACACACAGTAATGCAGGAAATCACAGGGCGGCTTTCAGGCATGTCAAATCATAATTAAATTGTGATGTTAACTCGATAACAAAATAGATTTGTGTATTTACGCAGTAAAAAGCCATACAGGAATCGAGAGGAATCAACTAATCCTTTTTTCATTATCTTAATGTAAATACTTTTCAAGTTCCAAGTGAATTAAACTCTTATGATGTCTTATGATGAGTTAGATAAATGTACATTGTTCAATCATCTTATTAAATTAAGCTTCTAAAAAACCATGATACCCATATTAGCTAATTTCCCAGCATGCAATGTATGTTTCTTTTTCATAGTCTGAAGAAAATAGTTGAAAATCAATACATACTAAGATAAGTCATGGTTGTTTATTTTCACAATAATGAAAATATTGCTAACCATGACAAAGGCTAGTATTGACTTCGGTCTTTACACTCTAACTGTTTCTGTTATTACTGTACCAATTTCAAACACTACAGGAGATCTTCAAATTTAGAAAATGTAGAAAGGAATATTATTTTCTTTTTAAACGTTCATTAGTGTGATTCTAAGTGCTGTATCATAGGCCACCAGATGTGTTTCAGTTTCTTGAAGACATTTCGCCTCTCATCCAGGAGGCTCCTTCAGTTCTAACTGACTGGAGGGGAGTTGCAGGCGTTTAAACCCTATGTGGGAGTGTCCTGACAGAGTCGCTAAGGACACATGTGACCTCTGGGTTTCAGAATTGTTAGGGCCTCTTAAGGTTAAGGTAAGAAACCTGATTAAGGTTATATCAGGTTTCACAGATAGATTCAACAAAACAATTAAAAAGATTAACCTGCATTTGTTCAATTTAGGGCAATGCATGATGGGATTCGTAGCTGACCACATGACCTTTCCTCAACCTCAGGCTGAAACATACAAACCTCATTCACCCTTCCTGCATTACTGAAGTAAATAATTAACTATCTGAGCTGACATTTCTGGTATAAAACATTACTCAGTTGCTGACAAGAGTATGTGAGTAAATGCCACACCAGCATGTTTCAAATGAAGAGGTTGATCCCAATTAAAATTAGTCATTTGAAACTCTTAAGTAGCTAATACACCAAAAAAACCCCAAAAAACTTACTAAAATTAAGTTGACGTAGAAATGTATCACTCACAAACAACAAACTGACTTGACCTATATAACAATCTGATGCAAAAACCTGTCTTCATTTCTTTAAAGTAGATCTGGCAGGATATTTTCATTGGTGTAACAATGCCACAACTTTTCCATTTAAAATCTGTTTTACCTTCTGTAACGTGAACATTTTAAGTCATCTTCTCAGCGAGGGGTGACAGCAGGAACACATCCCTGACCTTTTTACGCTTCCACCTCAGTAATGCAATCCACTCTGTTTCCACAAAGATCCGGGGATCAACTGTTGCAGCCAAGGATGAGAGGGCCCAGCATTCGCCTCAGACATCCAGGATCAGAAACTCCAAACAGGGATAACACCCTCTCAGCATTCAATGTTTTCAATCAAGGGATCAGTTAGTGTGACTGGAAACAAAATGTCCCAGACAGCTATCACGTAGGAGTTGCCGGCAGGCAAAAGCTGGCACGACTAATATGGCTTGTCAGAGTGAAAATAGCCTGGTATTGTTCTCACCTTCCGGAAAGGTACAGGCATAACGCTTTTGTCTTGTTCATCTCTCAGGAGTCATGCTCTAATAGCTTTTCAGGCTCATACTGCTTTGGTAAGAGGGATTTAAAGTTGCTGTTTCACTATCCAGAGAGTGTAGTGATGGAGGCTGAGCTCATTCATTTACACATAATTCACCATGAATCAAATTTATAGCGTCATAAAATGTGATAAATTTGGGTCTTTAGAATAAATAGCATTTGACGCATGGATTTGAGAATTATGAAATTGCCTGGTTAGGGATTTATTAAATATAACTCAAGGTACATGGACTGTGCCTTCCACAGCTCAAGTGTTTTCATGGGTTGCCAAGACTGCAGTAGTTTAAAAATATATTGGACAGATAAACAGAAATAGTAAACAGTGTGACAGATTTGTTAAAGCACCGGTTGTTCGCTCACTGCAAAGAGCTGTGAGAGATTTAAGGACACACTGTATGAGATGCGCAAGAAATGTAGCTACTTTCAATCTGAAACTCTTATGCTGAGTGACAGAAATACATCGCTTTCGCTCATGCAGTTTCATTGCATAAGAGATGAATAAATGCTGGCATAAACTCTCAGTATGAAATTCTAAACATCCCACTCACGATCATATCAAGACACTTTGCCGCTTTTCCTGCCTGACAAATTGGTTGATTTTAAAGAGACGTATCAAGTTTATTTGGGGTTAGAAGTGGAATAGGTTTAAATGTAAAAAACACATTAGCTTTCTTACATTGTCCAGTTCTGCAGCACTCTATTCAAAATGCTCTGGTCCGCTCATACATGCCTGAGCCAGCACTGTTAACAACGACAGACCAGCTGTGCTAAATTACTTCTTAGATGCCAAACTAGCCACAAGGCTTAAATTAAGCAAATGTGTGATACGCTGACGCAGTGTTATGTCACAAAGTCACAGAATTAAAGGCGGGACTACTGATGAGGCCTTTCTGGAGCAGTGTTTACTGTAGGAAAGTGGAGCTTTGGACTTTGGCCTTTTCAACTTTCAAGATCTTTGACATGCACCAGAACCTATTCAAACAGAGGGAAAAGAAAAAAAAAATTGAAAATGCATAATACATCTCCTTTAACATATTCAAGCCACATGCAGTCTGAATTGCTGTCAGTGGTTTCTCCTCCTCGCACAAATCCTCGGTGTGGTTTTAATAGACAAATACTTGTTACAAAGGTCCTCAGCATCTGCACAGTAAGCCCTGTGCAAAGTCCATCCTGCAGGAAAACGTTGCCACCTAAGCCCCTGTAAAACCCAGAGAATAAAATCTGGATGTGGACCAGCAGATAGAGCGTCAGCGTTGAAATATAAAGAAGGAGTTTGATCTCATTTATGCCCTCGCTGTTCTGGAGGTGATGAAACGAGGCCGGTCTTGAGCTCGCCGAGGTCACTCCTCTCCTCTCTCCTCTCCTCTCCTCTCCTCCTTTCCTCTTCCCCATTAATCACGTCTGTACGCACGAAAATGAGCTAAACCCCTTTTTTCACGTGCTCTACTTCCACTCAAGGACACCTTGCGATTGCAGGTATAAGTAGGGATCTCTCTGTGCATATTTTTTCTCCTGCAATTCCATCTAATGGACACTCTTCAGTGTTGATCCAGCTTGACTTAGTGATGGAAACACGCTGCGCTGTGGGTTTATCCACTCTCGTTAAGGCTGTCACTCTTCCTCTTGAAGCCTCATAACAATTAACACTTGCATAAACCCTTTTGTTAAATGCTTAATAATAAAAAAAAAAAATGTATTTAAGGACCTTATCCCCACCCCCTTGAGTTTAACGTAATTCAACTAACAACTAAACTATGTGAAAGAAGCTTGGCGTGTAATATAGTGTATGCACTTATGGAAAAGAGGAGGAAGGGGAGAGAGAGTGAGAAGATAAAGTCACCAGGGGAGGGAAAAGAAAGGAGTATGAAGAGAATGTGTAAGGAAGAGAGAGGACGGGTAAAAAAGAAAATGAGCTTGGTTCCCTCTTTGGCACAGTGCTTCACCACTTAATCATGCCCTGGTCTATTAATAGGCCTCCACAACCATGGAATATTGGGAGATTAATAGAAGAGAATGGAACACCATAACGCTTTGAAGCAGATTTCATTTCACTTCGCCATCCGATCGCACAATTCCTTCTTTTCACTTTCATCATAAAAAAAAAAACCAAAAAGTGAAGTTCACCAGATTGCACCCAGTTGACTCCCCCCCTCTGCTCTTTACTGTCTTCTTTTCATACTTCGCTAACCTCATATATATATATATATATATATATATATATATATATATATATATATATATATATATATATATATATATATATATATATATACACACACACACACACACACATACATAAATATGGCCTGAAATATTGATGCAGTGCAAACATGCAGGTATTAGCAAAACCCCCAAGTATTTCCTCACAGCAGACAGTGGGAAAGTTTTCTCCCTTCATTTCACATTCCGAATGATGCACTGCAGAGTTTTCTTCTCCAGCAGCACCTATCACGAGCGCTCATCTCCTGAGGAAATGTTGACGGCGTTGATGTAGCAGGAATCACCTTGTACCTCCCTGCTCCTCTCAATGTGTGTGTATTGGTGTGTGTGTGTGCGTGCGTGCGTGCGTGTGTGCGTGCGTGCGTGCGTGCGTGTGTGTGTGTGTACACTGAGGGGGTTTGCAGCAGTTAGTGTAGGTGTAGGCTCGCATCAGGAGCATTTGACTTTGAGGGAAACGTGGCAGAGGTGTGATTTAGGTCAGAGGAGCAGAGGTTGAAGAGACACCAGGCCTGCACCGACAACACGAACCTCTATAAATAGAGAGGAAGTTAAAGGTTGAGGAAAAGGAAGAGAAGCGGCGCCTGCATTAACTACGCTTGTTAGTGCATTCATGTGCTCTGGATATGAAATTCAGATTCACTGGCTTATGCTCCTCCACATGGCCACAATGCCGTTGAACAGCGCTGCTATCCAGCACCGCCTACCGTCTGTATATCATATCAGTTCCCACCATCTGTTGAATACACACAAGTCTGCATCGCTCACACTAAATCACAACTTTGCGAAAGCCCGTGAGCTCGTTTGTATAATCCTAACAAGCTGTGAAGAGTTATGAGTGGAAGTTAATGACAAAGGGGACGTGCTGTTCATTAGTATTTTTTATTGCTGTTGACTGTTGATTTATGTCTTACAAGAGTTCTACGAGGTAATAATTTCACGATCGCTAAAAAGACAAGATAGATTGATAAATCACTTAATGGGCCTTGTGCAGACATTTTGGCGCTGTGGGAAAAGCACAGACGTAAAGGACAAAATGAATTGTGGCTGAATCCTATTTAGCTGTAAAGGTGCCAGGGTCCCTTTGGTGTTGCTTGTAACACCTCTGCTTTTCATACAAGTCAAAATGTATTTTGTAAAAAAAAAAAGGAAAAAAAAGGCCCATTATATATCTTTCATCAGACAGAAAAGAAAAGAAAAGAAAAAGCAGACTAGAAATAAGAAACTGAATATCTTCTCTTCTTCTCAGTGGTGGCTGTGGGGTACAGCCTAAACCAAGCATGGGCATCCAAAGCGAACTTTGTAGTCACGGCAACCGCCATATTTCTGGTCTGCGTTGCGGCAAACAAATCCACCAGCTGGAGTGAAGCTGAAAAATGAGTCCCAGCAGTTAATGAATCAGTATATGACGACAACGCTGACAGCAAACAAGAACTTCTTTAAAGCTAGGGTTGGTAATTCATTTAAGAAGCATTTTTTTCATATTTGAAGCAATCAGTACATCTAATACTCTGAAGAGGAAAGAGAAAACAATCTGGTATCTGTGGTGGTCCTTACCTTCTGCCCAAATGAAATGTCTTCACCTGTGTACCTGCCTGCCCATGTGCACAGAAAGTCTTCCACAATGTTATTCATATACTACTAACACTATTAGCGAGCAAGTCTAATCGTCACTGTATCTCATATGAGAGATACCCTGGCTCCATCATACACTGAGCTTCATAGTTTCCCACCAATTAAAACAGTTTTCCTGCATGTGAAAGAGACACGAGGTAGTTGGATATGCCGACGATGACAACAATGCGCTGCACTCGCAGCACTCAACCACATTCTCTTCAACTTTACCAAACCCAACTTTAAAAGGTGCATTATTAAACCCGCAGATCATTGTTTGACTGTGATAATAACATGATCTGATTTGTCAAAGGACAAGATCTACTTAACATCCTGTTTAATACCGCATTGTTCTTGGTGTCATTCTGTAATGTCAGGTTTGAGTTAAATGTCACAGAAATCCAAGGAAAATGAAAGAAAATGATTAATAATCAATACACAGGGTTATTTGTGCTTCTGAGCACAAAAACTTTTTTCTCAGTCAAAGCTGTTGAAGAATAAAATAAGGCTCAGCTGCTGTATGTTTCAAATTTCAGACGTCATGTGCCTTCTACTCAGTCTCCTCATGGGACTCATTAAAAAGTCATCTGATCTAATGCAAATGTACATCTACAAAGTTTCCATCCACTGTTTAAGCTTTAGCTCCAGGTGATACATTTTTAAGTATTTTCAACAAAGATGTTCATGTTAAAGTGAAACTCTCGCCAAAATGCAACCTAGGCTTTTTTGTGAATGTGCCCAAGTCAAACCTTAATATAAAAGCATAATTACGACAAAAGAGGCATTTCACCATATTTTCATTTTCAGGTCAAGCTCATTTTCAATGGGAGTGCTACGGGCACTTTTAGCATCAAAAATAGCTATTTTCAAAACACTGAGAAGGCTCGACACATCATGAAACTTTGCTAGTATCACCAGGGTCTCTACACACGAACATGAGCATTGAGAACATTGTTTATGTACACACTTTACTAGAAAGAGAGTTTTTGAACAACTCACATTAGCAGTTGCTTGTTCTGCTAGCCACCATCCTGCCAGTGGAGAAGTGTCGATTTTCAAAATGCACGTGACTTTTCCAGCTTTTTATTTTAGTATTGTTTCTGATATGAGGCTTCTTTTTCAACTTCAAGGTCAATATTGTTTTTCGCTAATGACCAAACAACAAATTATCCATGCATTTATTTGGAACTAAGCTTTAGGAGCAGTCCACCTTAACAATCCTCCATATTGAGTCACATTCTGAAATCAATATAATCAGGACGGCGGCTAGTGGAACAAGCATCTGCTAACGTGAGTTGTACAAAAACTTATCTTTGAGTTCTTCTTTTTAGTAAACTCTGTGTACACAAACAGTGTTCCCAGTGCTTGTGTTCATGTGTAGAGACCCTGGTGATACTACGAGCAAAGTTTCATGTTGTGTCGAGCCTTCTTAGTGTTTTAAAAATAGGGAATTTGATACTATTGTAAAAGTGCCTGTAGCATTCCCATTGAAAATGAGTTTGACCCGAAAATGAAATATGATAAATCTTAAGTGCCTCTTTCGATGTGATTATGCTTTTACACTAAGGTTTGACTTGGGCACATTCACAAAAAAAAGCCTAGGTTGCATTTTGGCAAGAGTTTCGCTTTAAGACATATTGATTGTTTAGTGGGCTGAAATTACATCATACAAACTTTTTAGTTCTTTCCCTATGAGGCAACTTACACATGAAAGGTCTGCCCTGTGCTGGTGGCTAGAACAGGATTATTGCCAGTGGTGACAGCCTCAATGTACAGCGGGTTGTCACAGATCTGTCCGGGGTTTTCACTCCTCAGGTTGCTCAAAGGCTCCCAGTCCCCTGTTCCACTGGGATCGTCCCTGTCATACCACCTTGTCCAGCACACTGTGACTAGCAATGAAAGAAAGACACAGGGATGGGTGGGAAGCTGCGGCACCAAAGAGCCACTCTGAACAAGTGTTTTATGCACGTGAACAATGAAAAAGAAGGTCAAATGCACTTTGAATAAGCAGCTTAACACTGCATATGTACAATGTGCTCATACAGTACCTTCTTCACCACAGTACTGGGGAGGGCAGCAGAAACGAACACGATAATCATTACACGTTCTGTCAGACTGGTCCTGGTTTCTGCAGACGAATCCATCAGTCAGGTCATTTCTGAAAAACAAAAAACAGAGAGACACATACTGAAAATTATCCAGTGGATGCATTCAAGTGCTTTTCAGCCATTCTTGTCATTCAGTAGAATAAAGCTTGAATCCTGTAAACCCATTCAAACTATTCAAAGTTTGTTCAGAACTTAGAAAAAAACAGAGACACATACTGAAAATTATCCAATGGATGCTTTTCAGCCATGCTCTTGTCATGGCTCTATGGATGGTCTGTTGATGTTTTAGTTGTTTGTTCTACCACTTTGGTTGAGACTTAAATATCTCCAAAAACACTGAATTGTTTACCACGCAGTTTTGTACAGGTGTTCATGGTCCCCAGAGGTTAAGGTGTGAGGTTATCTTGTACTATGCTGAGCCAGTAGCTAATGTTAGTTTAATAATGGCATCTGCTCACATAGGCTAAACAACACAAAAGTTCCACAGAGCTCCTTCAACAACTGTTCAGATAAATGCATTGTTTTGCTGAGTGTGCTGTGCAGAAGACAACATTAATGTATCATATGCAGTAGTATAGAATGTGAATCCTGTAAACCCATTCAAACTATTCAAAGTTTGTTCAGAACTTACCTAAAGATCACTTCCCCTGCTGTGCCCACACTGAGCCCAGACAGAGTCGTGACCTCCATGCTTCCTGGTTCTGGGCAGATCTTTCCTGGGTTCTCTCTGCGAAGATCACTGAGGGTTTCCCAGTCACCAGTTCCAGAAGGGTCATCTCTGTCAAACCAGCCTGTCCAGCATTCTGGAGTGAGGTATTTCAACTGAGATGTTAGCAAACAGAAATCTCACTGTAATTATATGTGCAAACAAAAGGTGTAATCTTCTTACGGATGTGGGTAGGGCAGGTGCTGGGTGTTGGTTTGGTTGGTAACTTAACTGTCCAGGGTGCCAGAGAAAAGAGGAAGGAGGGAGGGAAGGAGAGATGGAGAGACGCTACTGACAAATGATTTTTCTTTGTTTGACTTTTTCTCAGACCTCACAAGAATCTGATAAAAACGACTTGCCATTCCGAATTCACTTAAAAACTGCTGAGGTGTTACAGAGGTTGACTTGATATGAAACAGACAGTCTTCCTGTCTGAGTTTTCAGTAGAGCAAGGAGACACTGAGCATCGGCTGAGAATCTTTATCACACTACAATGGAGGGTCTTACCTTCAGCTGCTTCGATGGCCAGCAGGTCGCTTTCAGCTAAAAGCATAAAGTTAAATAATAAATGTTTTATAGTATGACCATGTCTATTTTCTAATTATTGACCAGTCACAGTCGTATTTAGGATCACGACCACTGCAGTTACTGAGATTTAACTTACCGAAAAACAATCCTGCAATGATGGCAACACCTAACTATCAGAGAGAATCAAAATGGTTCAAATCACGGAAGAGGACACAGAACATTAAATCTTTATCAAAGATGTAAAAAACACAATTCATTTGAATTCACTGAAACAAACTGCAAAAAGTCATACATTACCAGCTTAATCATAATAGAAGATAACAAAGGACCTTTAAAAATATAAAGAAGTTGTTTGTTACTGATGAATACTAACAATTGTGTTATATTAGAAAAAAGTAATGAAATGATAACATTCATGTACAATATTTTAATTTTCACTGCATTTGTTATATCTAATACATCTGAATTTTAGTACATTTTCAGTTGGAAACTAAATTCTCATTCATAAAAAATGCCACTTTTTGGAACATGAACTATATTTTTACAAAAATAAAGTTCAGAAGAGACATTATTGTGACTCTTCAAAAACAGCACGAATGAAAGTGAAAAAAAAACAAAAAAAAACCTCACCTGAAGGACCTTCCAGTTGGATGGTTCGATGTGTGGATAGCTGTGGGGTTTGACGAGCCTCACTCCCCGTTCTCCCCTTAAATACTCTGCCAACAAATATTCAAATACCAACGTACGTAAACAGTCATGTGCACTGACATCATGTGTTGAGGACCACACCTAAAGAAAACAATGTCCCATATAAGACAAGTGATTCTCGATTAAATTTACATATTAGAAAATAATAGCTTTCACATTCACAAGGGTTGAATGGACAAACAATGGTTGAGGATAAGGTGATGTGTTCCCACAGTGCTTTATGCACGTGAACAATGAAAGAGAAGCTGTGGGAGTGTAGGAACACAATAGGTCAAAAAACATATCCTGTTTCAAAATACAGTTTTTGCAGCACTTCAGCTCCTTTAACTTTGAAGCTCAAAAGGACAGAGACAATGTGTTTGGGAGTGAGCTCACGTTCCCAAAATGCCGAAAATTTATTTTGGGGGATACTCAAGAATCTGAGTGCAAGACCCGACCCTTCATCCAATTCTCTGTTTCTGACCTAATATCTGCAAAACAAATTCCTATCAGCCATACCTGTGCTTTGCATTTAGCAGTAATAAGCAAATATTAGCATGCTAACACATTGTACTAAGATGTTAACATTAAATTGGCTTAATATCAGCATGTTTTCACCACCATTATAAACATTCTAGCATTACCAATGTTAGCATGTAGCTTAAACCTCTGCTGTGACTACAGCCTCACAGAGCCTAGAACATCTGCATTTTCACTTTTATAGCATGTGTTGTGCTACACAATGAATTCATAAACATAAACATACAATATTATGTGTGTGGTTTCAGCACGCCCCCTGCCAGAATCTCAGCAATGGGCCATCACAGATAAGATAAGTGGCAAGGCAAAGTTTGAGGTTGCAGGCAAACCACAAACAATAAGTTAATATAGCTGTTAAAAAAATAACGTGATTGCTGGAAGAATGGAATCAGTGTGACGTTAGATAGGCTGTAAAGTTAATTAACCAACAGATGTATGAATGTGTTGTAGGGGTTGGGAGAGATTCAGGGCCATATGCAGGATTTTAGAAAGGCAGAGTTCCAAAATTAAAAATCTGCTATGTAGTAAAGGGTACTAGAAATGTTGGGCTCCCTCCATGCAAGAAGGGGTTCAGGGGCATGCCCCCCTGGAAGAAAAATGTGACAATTTAACCCTTAAATGATGACTTCTGGTGATTTTTGTGAAAACAAATTGATAAATTTAGATAAATATATTTCATACACTATAGCATATTAAAATACAGCCTATTAGGCCTAAAGAAAACCCGACACAGGTTATTACATTCAACTCATTTATTTAAAAAAAAAAAGCTCATTATACATCTTTCATCAGGCATGAAAGAAAAGAAAAAGCAGACAAAAATAAAAAATTGAATATCTTCTCTTCTTCTCAGTTGTATCCCAAGCACGGGCATCCAAAGCGAACTTGGTAGTCACGGCAACCGCCAAATCTCTGGTCCGCGTTGCGGCAAACGAATCCGACAGTCGGATTGAAGCTGAAAAATGAGTCCTGGCAGTTAATGAATCAGTATATGATGACAATGCTGAAAGCAAAAAAGAACTTCTTTGAAGCTACGGTTTCGTAATTCATGTAAGAAGCTTTTTTTTCATATTTGAAGCAATCAAACCTGCCTGCCCACGTGCACAGAAAGTCTTCCATGATGTTATTTGTGTATTGCAAAAACTATTAGCGAGCAAGTCCAACCGAAACTGTATCTCATATGAGAGATACCCTGGCTCCATCATACGCTGAGCTTCATAGTTTCCCACCAATTAAAACAGTTTTTCTGCATGTGAAAGAGACACGAGGTAGTTGGATATGCCGACGATGACAACAATGCGCTGCACTCGCAGCACTCAACCACATTCTCTTCAACTTTACCAAACCCAACTTTAAAAGGTGCATTATTAAACCCGCAGATCATTGTTTGACTGTGATAATAACATGATCTGATTTGTCAAAAGACAAGATCTACTTATCATCCTGTGTAATACTGCATTGTAATGTCAGGTGTGACCTCTTTTCAAAGTTAAATGTCTCAGAAATCCAAGGAAAATGAAAGTAAATAATCAATACACAGGGTTATTTGTGCTTCTTCTGAGCACAAATACTTTTTTTTCTCAGTCAAAGCTGTTGAAGAATAAAATAAGGCTCAGCTGCTGTACGTTTCAAATTTCAGACGTCATGTGCCTTCTACTCAGTCTCCTCATGGGACTCATTAAAATGTGATCTGATTGAATGTAAATGTACATCTACAAAGTTTCCATCCACTGTCAAACTTTAGCTCCAGGTGATACATTTTAAAGGATTTTCAAAAAAGATGTTCATGTTAAGACATATCGATTGTTTAGTGGGCTGAAATTACATCATACAAACTTTTTAGTTCTTTCCCTATGAGGCAACTTACACATGAAAGGTCTGCCCTGTGCTGGTGGCTAGAACAGGATTATTGCCAGTGGTGACAGCCTCAATGTACAGCGGGTTGTCACAGATCTGTCCGGGGTTTTCACTCCTCAGGTTGCTCAAAGGCTCCCAGTCCCCTGTTCCACTGGGATCGTCCCTGTCATACCACCTTGTCCAGCACACTGTGACTAGCAATGAAAGAAAGACACGGTGACGGGTGGGAAGCTGCGGCACCAAAGAGTCATTCTAAACAAGTGTTTTATGCAGAGGAACAATGAAAGAGAAGGTGAAATGCACTTTGAATAAGCAGCTTAACACTGCATATGTACAATGTGCTCTCAATGTACCTTCTTCACCACAGTACTGGGGAGGGCAGCTGAAACGAACACGATAATCATTACACGTTCTGTCAGACTGGTCCTGGTTTCTGCAGACGAATCCATCAGTCAGGTCATTTCTGAAAAACAAAAAACAGAGAGACACATACTGAAAATTATCCAGTGGATGCATTCACAGAAGTGCTTTTCAGCCATTCTCTTGTCATTCAGTAGAACGAAGCTTGAATCCTATAAACCCATTCAAACTATTCAAAGTTTGTTCAGAACTTACCTAAAGATCACTTCCCCTGCTGTGCCCACACTGAGCCCAGACAGAGTCGTGACCTCCATGCTTCCTGGTTCTGGGCAGATCTTTCCTGGGTTCTCTCTGCGAAGTTCTTTGAGGGTTTCCCAGTCACCAGTTCCAGAAGGGTCATCTCTGTCAAACCAGCCTGTCCAGCATTCTGGAGTGAGGTATTTCAACTGAGATGTTAGTAAACAGAAATCTTACTGTAATTATATGTGCAAACAAAAGGGTGAACACGCTTACGGTTGTGGTGAAGCACGTTGCTGGGCGTTCCTGATTGAACTAGATAACAAACAAAAAAACATCAGAACCACTTAATGGTTTTGTTGGTACCTTAACTGTCAGAACTGCCACAGAAAGGAACTAAGCTGGAGGGGAGGAGAGTGGACGAGACACTACTGTGTGACAAATGATTTTTCTTTGTTTGACTTTTTCTCAGACCTCACAAGAATCTGATAAAAAACGACTTGCCATTCCAAAATCACTTAAAAACTGCTGAGGTGTTACAGAAGTTGACTTGATATGAAACAGACAGTCTTCCTGTCTGAGTTTTCAGTAGAGCAAGGAGACACTGAGCATCGGTCAGGGGTCTTACCTTCAGCTGCTTCGATGGCCAGCAGGTCGCTTTCAGCTAAAAGCATAAAGTTAAATAATAAATACTGTGTGGCATGACTGCATCTATTTGCAATTATTGACAAGTCACAATCGTATTTAGGATCACGACCATTGCAGTTACTGAGATTTAACTTACCGAAAAGCAGCCCTGCAATGATGGCAACACCTAACTATCAGAGAGAATCAAAATGGTTCAAATCACAGAAGAGGACACAGAACATTAAATCTTTATCGAAGATGTAAAAAATAATTCATTTGAATACATTGAAACAAAATGCAAAAATGCATACATTACCAGTTTAATCATAATGGAAGATAGCAAGGGACCTTTAAAAATATAAAGAAGTTGTTTGTTCCTTAGGAATAAATGATTGCGTCATATTAGATAAAAGGTCTGGTGCATGAAATAATAACATTCATGTACAATATTTCAATTTTCACTGCATTTGATATATCTAATACATCTGAATTTTAGTACATTTTCATTTGGAAACTAGTGTGAATCTTCAAAAACAACATCACTGTAAAAGTGAAAAAAAACCTCACCTGCAGGACCTTTCAGTTGAATGGTTTGATGCGTGGATTGCTCGGGGTTTGATGCCTCTCGGGGTTTGATGAGCCTCTCTACCGGTTCTCACCTTAAATACTCTGCCGACAGGTATTCAAATACCAACATAAGTAAACAGTCACACTCAATGACATCATGTGTTGCAGACCAAATTCCATTATTGCAGCACTTTGCAGAAGTGCTGCAATAATGGGATTTTTAGGGCCTAGAAGCTCATAAGGACAGACAATGTTTTGGGAGTGAGTGAGCCAGCTCACATTGCCAAGTCGGCGAAAATACGTTGTCTCTGTTTCCGACCCAGTATGCCACTAACCCCTATCAGTCACACCTGTGCTTTGCATTTAGCAGTATTAAGCAAATGTTAGCATGCTAACACATTGTACTAAGATGTTAACATTAAATCGGCTTAATATCAGCATGTTTTCATCACCATTGTGAGCATTCTAGCATTACCAATGTTAGCATGTAGCTTAGACCTCTGCTGTGACTACAACCTCACAGAGCCTAGAACATTTGCATTCTCACTTTTATAGCATGTCTTATACAACATAATGAATGCATAAACATAAACACTTGCAATATTATGTGTGCGGTTTCAGCACGTCCCCTGCCAGAATCTTGGAAACGGGCCATCACAGATAAGATAGTAGTTAAGGCAAAGGTCGAAGTCACAGACAAATAACAAACAATAAGTTAATACAGTTGTTAAATAAATAACATGTGATTGCTGGAAGAATGGAGCCAATGTGTTTTTAGACAGGCTGTAAAGTTAACTAACCAACATATATATGAATGTGTTGTAGGGGTTGGGTGAGATAGATTTAAATTCTGGGTCATTTCAAATTCCTTCAGTCTGAACCACAACTTAACATTTCAACAATTGTAAAGATAAATAAATCGTTAACTGTCAATTAATGATTCACTTTGTAAGGAACTGCAACATAGACAGACAGACAGACAGACAGACACAGATGTGGGCTAAACTATGTGAAAGCCCATATTCTTCTGACTGAACACATCTTTAGACTAGTTAACTGGAACTCTTTTAGCAAAAAGTTGCATACTTGAAGTTCATTTTATTAAGTATGCTTGAGTGTAAGTATAGCAAGTATACTATGGACCATGTACTTGTAGCGTACTACAAAGTATACTGATTTAATACTTCTTCGGACTAAATTGGAACATTTAAGTCTATAAAAGTATACTTTAAGTATACTTTATAAGGTCATGTTAAGTTAACAGCGAAACACTTTCAAGTATACAACAAGTACACTCATCTATATATACTACTAGTGTACTGAGTATATACTGCAAGTCTACATTTTAGTTTATTAACATGTACATTTATAACAAGGGTAATACCTGCAAAATGTGTTGTGAAAAACATTTTTACTCTGTTAACTTACATGTAAGGACAAGTCAATGACTTAGCCTTAATCTGCACTTACATCAAGATGTACTAAGTATTAGTATTTGTAATTTGGCAAGTTCTGGCTAGAGATTTGCCAATTATTACCACACACACTGACAAGTTCCCGACAACAGGAAGTCTCTCCCGGAAAACACCCCTTCACTCACGGTGCCAACATTTTTATCATCTTTCTTAACTCGACACAATTTAACCGCAGAACAAGGATGTGAATTAACCCGCAACCGTCTTACACGTCATCTTATTCACAACCACATTCACAAACCATAATTACACCAACAACAACAGAATACCAAAGAGTCTTTGCGTCACAGTCCACAAGGGGTGTTACAGTATACTAAAGTACAAGTATAAGCTTTAGTATTAAAGTATAAGTGTAAGTCTAAGTATTAATGCGCTTAGTCTTAGACTATTCTTTATACTTTTCAGTATAAGCCAAGTATACTTCACTATACTTTTCTTAAGTATATAAAATATAGTATATAAAAAGTACACTTCAAGTATACTGCCTCAGTTTTAGCATAAAATAAGCATACTCGAATTGCAAAAACTATTTTTTGCTAAGGGCTGCGATGTTAATGAACATTTACAGCTGGAGCAGTTACCTTCTTGTCCTCAGCAGAACTGTGGTTGGGGGCTGAAACCGCACAGCTGCCATGATTGCCCTAATCCAGACAGAAATTTGGCCGCCTCTCGCAGTTAAAGGCAGCTGTCATGCTATCTCTGTAATTATAAAAGGACGATTCAGGTGCAAGTGGCTGATAGGAATTAGTGCACAGCACCTGCACTCTGAAGACAGTTATTTTAGAGGCTGTTGCAGTTATATAAGGCGGGTAATTTGTCTCAGGGTAACGGAACATCTTGACGCCTGGGTACATTCTGTTTGAGGAGTTTAACCAAGCTGCTTTTGCAAAGATCTTCCTGAATTCTCTTCGCGCACATTAACAATGACCTGTCTGTGCACTGTCCCAGAGTACTTTCCAACTGGTCTGCACAGCTTTTCTGAAGGACACCGAACAATGCCTAACAGAATCAAGGCAATTCTAGCATTTTAACAGTGACTTTGCACTTTGCAACTCTTGAAAATGCTAAAAGGTTCCATGAAGCTCAGGGAGGCAGCACACATGGCAGGTTGAGGCAGGGAGAGGAGAGAAGTGAAGCGGGAAGTCTAGATGCCTGAAGTAAACAATCTGACTTTTGCCCCTTGAGGTATAAAAGTGGTGTTAGAAGATGAGACTGGTTGGGGCTATCTGGTTAGCATGCTAACTTCAGGAGATGCAACACAATGAATATTCGGTTTGGAATAGTTTATACTTTAAATTCTTACATATTGCGCTTAAAAAGATATTTAATTAAATTGTGTTTTTTTCTGCAAGGGATTACATGATCTGAATAGGTTTAAGGGCATCGCCTCTTATGAGCTGCAAAGTGAAACGCTGAATTGAATGCCAAAAAATAATGAGCATGTGTTAAAAAAATTGGGTGATATGCAAATTGTTCAAGAGATTTCAGCCCGGCTCGTGAATTTGTTGGGAAAAAAAATACCGTTTAAATTCACACGCTCTAATTATGTCGATATCAAGAAATGTGCGATGCATTGTGTCAAAGCTTTCAGTGTTTTCCTCTTCTGTGCCCACCCTCTTTTAGCTCTTTCTAATCATCTAACGTCACTGCTCGCTACATTGGCCTGCCTGCTTTTTGTTGTTACACGTACAATACCAGAGTACGGCTGCCCTTTTTCAGTGTCCATCCTCTGCAGTGGTTGTGTGTACGCTAATTAATTGCCCTTTGTGAAGAATAGCTACCTCCCTCTGTTCAATAGCAGCTGGGGACAGTCTGTGTCTATTCATACATCAGCATTAAACTTTGTCATCCAAAGGGGCCGGCGTAATATTTTACACTAAATTGTGCTTTGGACTGGATGCCAAAGTACAAATGACAGCATGCTGTAGACTCATTTATCATCCCCGCAACATACACACACCTCCCTCTATCTCTCTACCCCCACCTCCCTCGTTCCTCCGTCTCCATGGAAATCACTGGTGTCTCCATCCTCGTGTGGTGGAGGGGCTGACTGCAGACTTTGTGGTGACCATCCGTCCCATTTACACAGATGGAGCGCCGAGAAAACAGCAATTTCTAGGTGGGATCTCAAACGCGCAGACACACACACACACACACACTCTCCTGTTTATGTGTCTCTGTGAGAGCTTTCCCGACGACCGACTACATTAAGAGGCGTTCACCTAATGCCCACCGCAGTCGCTATGCAACAAAATTATGTTCACATGCAACTAATCTGCATTAGCAGTTAATGTCCATTGGTCACACTCAGCACCGATCAATGCAGGAAGTAGTGCGATGGCCATAAAAGTGAGCAGTCCAGTCGGGATGCGGGGCTCCAGTGAAGGATGGATGCAAACCGCAGCAGTTGACAGTGATTTACACAAGTGCACAATCTCCATCTTAATCACGATGGCTGAGGTAATTGTAAGTGAAAGTGAAAAATGTTACCTGACACCAGCTTTAACAAAAAAACACAAAAACTATCTCAGCTGAATGATCTTATCTCTCCTAAATACCATTTGTCACAACAGTCAGACCGAATTGTCAGGCAGCAGTTTAATGAACACGTTTTAATTATGAAAAAAAAGACAAATAAATGTTTTCTTCAAATGACACCTTTGATTAACCAAATGCATGCTTCAGTGCTCCAAATTCTCTTTCTAAAACAGCCAAATTAGTTACCTATGGTCTAAAATTAAAAATAAGTGTATCAATAATACAAATTTAAAAAGAAAAAAAGGCTTCACGTAAAAAAAAACAATCAAAAAGAAAAAGAAAAAATGAAACAAAACCCAGTCTAAACAGATGTGTTGAATTCTTTTCTTTCCTCTAATTCTTTTTTAAATGTGAGCTCCAAAGTTTAGGAGCTTCAACCTCAAAAGAACATTTTGCTTTTGTCTTGATCCTGGAACAGGAGCAAGAGCAAACCAACCAACCAACCAACCAACCCTGATGAGAGGACCTCAGATTCCCTCTGGTGTAATATGGCTGCAGTAGCTCCTTGATGTAGGCAGGTGCCTGCCCATGCAAGGCTCTAAACGTGATTACAAGAACCTTAAACTGGACTGTGAATTTGATTGGAAGCCATTGTAAGTACATTGGATTGGTGCAGCTTGAGACCTGCTGGTGGTCTTGGTCAGGAGCTTGGCAGCAGCATTTTGTAAGCGCTTTATGTCACGCTAAGACAGGTGAAAAGGGAATTGCAGAAATCAAGAGGGGAGGAAATAAACGCTCCATCTGCGCTGTCGACACAGTGGTTTAGCGATGTTTCTCAGCTGGACGAAACAGGAGCGATTCAAACAATTTACATTCAAAGCCCATTGAAATGCCTCCATTATGGAGTATAGGTAGAAGAGCCAAGAACTTCTATCACCTTCAGGAGGCAGTTTGAAGCAGAAAAAAATATTTTTTCCCCTTCTTTCTGCAGCTAAAAACAAGGCTGGGAACAAAACCTACAAGCAGAATATTCAGGTAGAAATCGCAAAGACGCATTTCTTGCCAGTTCTCATCGAAAAAAACGCTTCATAGGTCGCATGTGCAAGCAGCTTATCACAGCCCATAGTTACATTCGTTTTCAGGCTGTGACCACGAGTAGCTGACAGAAGCAAAGGCTATGTAGTACAGAGAGTGACAAAGGAGCAGAGGATGGAGTTGATGGATGACTTTGACCCAGGAGAAAGCTGCTCTTGTACCGTGCGAAACCAAAAGTCAGTGGTGAGTTATTGTAAATTAGGTCACGTTAATAATATACTTCTGTTGACCCGCACAATGACCTTTTCCTAAACCTAACCAAGTAGATTTGGTGCCAAAACTTAACCCTAGATCAATCTACAACGTTTACCACATGACAACGGTCTGGCTTGACAAAGGTCTGGTTCAGCGATTGTCCATCGATCATGTATGTCGTTTTGAGACTTACTGCCATTAGAGTCATTCAGTCGTTTAGGTATGAACACCAGTCGGGCACATCTCAAAACCTGATTAAATAAAACTAGAAAACTATCACCATTGCCTAAACACCACTGTGGCCATGTCAGCAATATGGGTGAAATAACGCGCATTATAAATGCATAGAGCATTAACATAGTGTGTTTCTGATGTATTGTAAAGCTAACAAATTAGAACTACTAGTAATGTGCTTTGTCCATTGTATGAACTGTGCATTTCCCCCGTCTTATTTCCCATCAAAATCCCTTCAACCTGAGACAACTGCTCAGAAAAGTACAAACCCTGGCCAGACTGACAATTTCTCCTCTGCAGAGGTCTTACAAAACTCAAGCAGGTTCCCATTACTGGGAAAACTAAAAGCCCTCACAGACGTGCACAGCACACCTGTGTATTTCTATCTTTATTATTGGATATCTCAGCTCCTTCAGCACTGAAGAAAGCAAAGGAGCAAGGTCATTTGTAACGTCTCACAGGTGAAATGTTTCATGCTCTCACAATGCATTAGTGCTGCTGTGTGTCTGTGAAGCCCACTGTGACCTTTCAGTGCTCCACACTCACCTCTAATGAAACAGGCTGTTCAGGGGGGTCATAAACGTTACCA
Source organism: Acanthopagrus latus (assembly GCF_904848185.1). Taxonomy (NCBI): domain Eukaryota; kingdom Metazoa; phylum Chordata; class Actinopteri; order Spariformes; family Sparidae; genus Acanthopagrus; species Acanthopagrus latus. The sequence goes on along the minus strand of NC_051060.1, from coordinate 13,479,675 downwards.
TTGCAATCGCGAACCACTCATCGAATTGGCTGGTGGTCCTGCTTCCCCCTAGTCACTTACTTATAGTACAAATGGTACATCTGAAGTAGAGGTGGTGATTCTTCGCTTGCACAATGCAGCGTGACGAGTTTTGATAAATACACATTTGTTGATTTGCTGTTAACCTGGCAGTAATGTTAGCATTGTTTTCAACCAAAGTGCACCAAAGTGCTCTGTTATCCATTAGTTTTGAACGGTTTTAGCATTTTTGACAGCAATGGTAAGGTTAGCCGGTCAGATACGTACCTTACTACTAAAATGTACCGTAGTACAGCACAGCTTTCGCAGGACAGCGTGCGTCAGTCACTTTAGTCCTTGGAAGCTCTTCTGAACAACACGCGTAAAAGAAAAATACCCGCAGCAACCTGTCGTTAGCCAAGCTCTTAAAATTAGACTAAAGCGGTGCGTGGAGTCGCTAGCTAATGTTGCTAATGGCTATCTAAGACAAGACACAGTAAACGTAGCTGCATAAAGTGAGGTAATCTCATTCTGGCATCGCCAATCATAGTTCTAGAGCAGGTTAAAAAACGCTCTGGCTCATTTGTATTTCTTTAAACCAATCTCAATCTCCTTGGGCGGAGAATTCGTTTTGCATGTGAGGGAGGCGAGCCCTGCCATAGAAATGACTTGCATTTCTGCTAGCGTGTTCAGGTTTGTACCGTTAGCAACCAGGAGAAGGTAACGTAACCGTCGAGTTGACAGGAAGAAGACAAGCAGCTTGTGAAACAGACAGACGTCACACCACATTCTGCTAGTAGAGATGTAGATTGGTTTTGTTTGTAACTGTTGGCGGCGGTGTTCCTGGATGTTAGCCAAAAGAGTCATCGCGACCTAACAACAACTGGTTACCGTTCAAAAAAGAGAACTGCATGTTGCATTGACACAACGTTGACGTTAGACTTTAAAGTGCCTTAATTATTTTCCATATGTGCCTATAGTTTGGGCAGACAAGGCGCCGAGAATAACCATGAACTGGAAAAGACTATTTTCTCTGCCTTGTCTTCAGCTTCCAACTGTTTCAGTCCACCGTGGTAGAAAGTGGCCCGAGGATAATTTATGTAAAGTAAAGAGGTAAGAAGATGAACACGTGGCGAGGGTTTAATTATCACTGGAAATGAACTTCACTTCATTGCAAAAAAGAAAAAGGCAAGAAAGACATAGCAGTGATTTTTGATAATGTGCCTTTTAAATGCAGCTATCCGTATCTTGTTTCTCATTTATTTGGATTGCTTATTACTGGTGGAGGCAAAGAGTTGGCAGGAAACATGAGAACAATTCAATGACAGCAGTCCCTTTTCAATTTGGAGAAAGGTATTTTGTGAACCCGTGCCCGTCAATGCAAAAAAAAAAAAAAGGTATTATTGTGACTGCTGCACATGCAGAGTGGGACTGCATTTACTACAGTCTCATACCACATGTAAGCTGCAGCCAGTACTACGGTGTTTCTGTTGCAGTCATTTCATACCTGCAGCACAAGAAAGACATGCACACGCAGCGATGGGTAACTTTATTGATGCACACATTAGGTCCTACAGAATCCATGCCCTGAAATATGCATGTGTGTACTTCCAGCTGACGGGGAGCGAGCTTGAGTGTGAGGACTCATTGATATTTTTCTCAGGCCGGTAAAAATCCTTCTAGACCCCCCGGTGACCCACTCTTTAATGCATGCCTCGTACACGCACTCCTGCACTTGTGCATACACACACACACACACACACACACACACACACACACACACACACACACACACACACAAACCTTTTATTGCTTTTAACCGTGCCTCTCTGTGTGAAGTGTGTCAGACAGTGCAGGCTCTTACACGTCATCATTCGTCTTGCATCCTGACAACCATTCAATCAAACATTGGCCTCCGGGATTGAGCCGGAAACCTTCTCCGCGGGGACGGCTGTTACCATGGTAACTGAGGAGGTGTGCGACCCACCAACAAGCCAAAGAATGCAGTGTTGTCTTGTTCCCCTCCCCGAGAAAACATCAAGTTTGTGTTAGTTTACCCGTCCCTGCTGCTTTCTTTCTGTCTGATTTCTCCCAGCGTGGAGGGTTGTTGTGTACCTCCCGCTCTCGCTTACAATTCCGGGGCTTGCGGGCAATCATGATGTGCCACAGGTGCGTCGGAGCACACAAGGTTTCTCCCATCATTTGTCAGAATGCAAAATCTCCACACTTGTTTTTTTTTTCTCTTTTTTTTTTCTTTTCTTTTCCGAAAGCAGGCTGCAAACGCAGGTGCAGCATTATATCCACATGGAGCTTTGCATCATGGTGATGAAATGTGTTTGCTTTAAATTACTGCCAAAAAAAAGCAAACGGTGTAAACAAAACTGAGTGAAAATGCTGAGGAGTGCATATGCTTTGCACAAATAGTCTGAAGCCATGGTGGATGTTGTCTGGCACAGTGGAGCTGCATGTCGGTGCTGAGCAGGTACCGCGTTCACCATCCTATGTTAGCCAATTAGCCTGACACACAGGTCATCCGAGGCTGACGGGGAGGTCATTCATCTTGCAGGTGTTTGGTCGTAATCTAAAATGTTGCAGAAATAGAAGTCGGGGAAGTGATTACAATTCATCCCACGGGGGACATTAATGTGTGAGTCAGAATGCCATAGCAATTCATCCAAACAAAGGCGTTTCACTTGCAGCGACAAATATCAGCCTCATGATGGCGCTATAGGAAATATCAGGGAACTATCGGGATTCATCATGAGTGTAAGATTTCATAAAGATCCATCCAGTAGTTGCTGAGACATTTCTGTCTGGATCAGACGGGTGCTGCCGCCAACTGAGAATCCATGCCAATTCTGAGATTTTCATAACGTCTAGCGGAGCGAAACTGTCCACAACGTCCCATTTGGCTGGTCTGAAGATTAAACAATATTTAATAAGGTATTCTCATTTGCATGTGAACTTGTGCCGCTAGGGGGCTGTCTATCTAAACAAAACACAAGATGTCTGCAGAGTGTTGCGTGGCCGGGTGGAGAAGGGGGGCTCAGCTGCTTGGAGCCGCCTAAAGAGTCTGGATTAGAGTCAGACCCTCCGGAGAACAAAACACCCGGATTCTGCTCCAATCTGGAACAGTGGGAACATGGGAGAAGAGCTCAGAGATTACTGTTAAACTTTTGGGATTCATCTTCACTGCTGTTTATCAACTCGACTGCAGCAGCGATGAAGTTGTTCCCTTCTATTGTCAGCCGACTGGAGCCGCAGGGGAAAGACTCTACTTCGAGACAGTTACAGAGAGGAGAGGGGGGAAAGGAAAAACAACTGTCGCAATGTGAGTAATGAATTTGGGAAGTTTCATCATCATAAGTAGTCAAATTTTTATCTTAGTCACCGTCTTGTCTGAAAATAATTGTACATGAGAGTACTGTTTCACAGAGTGATATAAAGATACAGTTAATATAAAACTGAACATTAACTTAATGTATTAATCTGTTGGGGGAGTTTCATGGTGAAATCTGGTCCAGTCAAAACCCCCTTTTAACTGCTGCTGCCACAGTTATTCTTTCAAAGCTGCATTCAGCTCTGTGATTGATTGCACATCTAAAGAATCCTTCCCTGCGCCGTGGCGTGAATCTCCGCTGCCCCACAGCAGAAATCACCCGGCGCGTGTCGCACGGAGCCTGCTTGCTATTTTCACTTGACATCCTCTTTTCTCTGCGAGTAATTAAGGAGAGCGTTTGGGCGCGTGCGGTGACAGGAGGTCCGCCGAGATAGCCAGTAGTCTAATTAGAAGCACATATCTCCTTTCTCATCTATGAAAACACCAGTCACCTATGCTTTTTTACACCAGCTGTGATTTAGGCATCCTGCTCCAGAACGGGGGGTGTTTAATGAAACCCTCGTTTGCTGGAGGAGTTTCAAGGGTGCAAACAAAAACAGCACTCGGGAGAATTAAGGTGTTTTTTTTTTTTTTTTTTGCACTTGTGTTATGGTTGAAATTATGATTAATTGCGCTGGAAGGGGAGAATTGTAGCAAACAAGCTGCGCCGCTCGCTCAACTCACAAACAGCGAAGAAGAAATGTGGAACAACATATGGTCACCGTTGAGATGGATGCTGGTTCATCACTTTGTGGTGTTTCATGTGGATGCAGGGCGGGTTGTAGCTGATAAAATATTAACCAGGGAGAATATTTATGCATGTGTTTTCATTTATACCCGACAGGCTTCTGTTGTCAAGGAAGTGCTATGAACTGATTCATTACGCTGCAGGATCATGTTTACTCAGCTCGGCTCTGTATTATTTCTCATTCGCAGCCCCTACGGTGCCTATGCTCGCTCACACTGAACTCTGTTACAGTCAACTGCCAATCTGCACTCCGTTGCGCGGGGCTCGCCTGCTGACAAATGGCCCGGAGGAGAGGTCCAAGGAGAGTCCTGTCAGAACCAGTCAGCGCTCTACTGCTGCTGCAGCAATCTAACGAAATATGGGGGGGGAGTAGTAAGACACGGAGAGAGAGAAGAGATGGTCACGAAGTAAATCCTTGAAAAGTTAGTTAAAAATATCAAACAGGCGCAGAAAACTGATGGAAATTCTGTATTGCATTAAGGTACACACAATCACTATAAACTAATTGCTTATTAGTAAACCAATAATTGCATATTGTCTCTCTATTAGTCATGCTAAAGCACGTTTTAATGCTCTATTCAGCATGAGAATATTCCACAGCTTACTTGCCACAATCGAAGAGACTTCCTTTAATAGCCTCTCGATTACTGCTCATTAATAACAAGTAAGGAAGTAGGTACACACACGACTTGTGATCTTAAGATGCTTTGCTCAGGCCTTGTTAGGTGGAAGTGCCATAAGAATGGTGTTTTTACATGTACGGTGATGTAATTTCTTCGGGGGTGAGAGAGCCAGACCCTGAGACACACATCAAATTCTGCTGTGATTCGGAGTTGTTAACAGGTGAGAGAACCGGATTCTCTGGTGAGTGCTGAGTCTAGTGATTGACCTGAGTCCTTCACACAGAGTCACACATCCTCTGCGTGACATTGCCTCCTAGCCTACAGCTAAAGCACTGGAAAGTAATCCGGCTGTTTAAGGCGAATAAACACTCCAGTGAGTAATGCGAGTAAAGACAAATGCAGGTGATGAATTACACAGTTAAACTACTGCCATTTGTGACAAAAACCCATCTGACGTGACTCAGGCACAAATGTTTATGGATGAGGTAATGTTTCTGTTTGTATTCTGTCTTCCTTCCCTCAGTCTTTGACTCTATCCTGGCTGTTTTAGCCACAGCTGACCAAGTGAAGCGCACCATTCCCTTCAGTAAACTTGTAGATTTCCCTTAGCTTGGATATTATGAATAACTCAACAACATACATAATAAAGGTCTAGTTGTTTTGGGACATTTTAAAGGTCCAATTTTTTAGACGGCTGGTGCCTAAATAACATTTATTAAAGATGCTCTGTCATACAACAAAACACAATATTACAAATAACTATAAATGAATCCTTCTAACTCTGAACATGTTTTTAATTAATTTTAATATTTTAAATTGAGGTGTAGCCCAAAGCTCTTATAGAACCAGTGTAGGTTAACAAATGTCCCACTGGTGAATAAGTAATGTGCTAAAAAAGGAGCCAGTTAATGGTTAACACATGTAACCTTATAAAGTGTAATCTAAAATGTCTTGAATTGATGCAGCAGGCAATATACACAGCTACGATATAAAAGCAGAAGATACTGAAAAAAATACAGAATGCTCAGTGATGATCACAACTCGTAGTCTTTCACACTCTGGCCTCCGTGTGAGCCATCTCCATAGTAAAATGGATCCGCTCGGGGGTTAACCAGCGTGCAATTGAAAAGCCATCCACGGCAGCTTGATTTACAGTTTTATTGGCTGATTATTCAGGTCAAAACTGCTGAGTCTGGTTATGATCTGCGGAGAAAGAGACAGAGAGCAAAGGTTCAAATGGAGACTTGATGTTTGGCACAGGGGGAATAAAGCGTCTAATAATCCCATAATGTGAATGTGAACTGTATTCCTCAATGCCTGATTTCAATCAGGGGAGCATTACCGGAGGAGTCTAAGGGTAATAGCCTGGGCTCAGAGACAGTAGATACTTCTGCCAAGAAGCAGCACAGCTCACAGGCAATTTGTTTACCCACCGTCGATGTTTAATTTATTGACCTGTTGTTGGATTTAAATGTCAAACGATGGCAGCTTTCATTACGAGAATACATCTCGAGGTGCTGCGAGAATTACAAAAAAAGAAGAGCAGATTTGAAAAAAGGTTGAAATGTTAAAACAGTCATTGATAACATGTGACATGCTTTGAAATAGATCATATTTCTCAGATCAGTTTGGGATGTCTAGGTTTGCGGAGTGGGTCCAAGTCCACGTCTCATTCAGTTGCTTGGAAGAATATGGCAACGCCGCCTTGATGTGAAGCTCCAGAGACATTTCAGTGGAGAGCAGCTAATGAATTAATTTGGGGGGGGGGGGGGTTTGAATTATCGTCTAATATTATCTCCATCTCAACCAGCTGAGACTTTAAATTATGCCTACATCTGTAATAATAACATTAAACAGTGTTAAACACTCTGCATAATGAGCAGTTCTACTGATAATTTAGGCGTTGCTGAGGAATTTTATTAGGGATGATCAAATACACAGTTATCTGTGTCTGTTTCTGACCAACCAATTATATAGAAAATAGAGGCAAGAGAGCAGCCTCAAGTGTGGTGACGAAGAAAGGACAGGAAGTTAGCTAAAACTATGACAACACTTACACTTACAACTCCTGCTTAAGTAAAGTTTCTGAAAGTCTTCATGCTGAAACGCAGCTAAAGCATACTTTCCCAAAGTGTGATGCATGTTTGGATTATTTACGTTTTTTTTTGTTTTTTTTTCTTGTTTGACTCCAGGGTGACAAAGTAAACAGCAAAACAGTCCTTCATCCAAGTTGCTGCTGCTGATGTGTCCTTGAGCAAGCAACAGAATCCCTGCGAGGCAGAGGCGCAGCTGTGAAGTCACGCAGAAGTGAGTCTCTCCTCTGGGAATCAAGCAAGTCTCAGTGAGAGAAGGAATTAAGGGGATAATTTGGGGACATTCCTGCTTCGCACACAGCTCGGCGAGGAGGCAGGACGCGGGGGGCTCGGCACGTCCTACAGCAAGGACTCGCATTTAAATCCACAATGTGCTGAGCACAGCGCTTTCACCTCAATATTGCTTCTTCACTCTGATATTGCGCATTATGAATCATCTCAATGTAAACATCCCACAATAGTGCTCCGGATTCAGCGTTTGGTTCAACAGCCCGGAGTGCTTTGTGCGTTGAAAACGCCGCCTCTGTGCAGAATACTACTGAAGCTTTCCTAGTGGGAAAAAGCACAGAGTCTTGCAGCAGTCAGTGTTTTATAACAGGAACAAGGCAGAAGGGGTAACACATCTATGAACCTCTCTCCTTCAAACAAATGTAAGTACACAGAGACGCACGCACATTTACATGACGACACAAACACACACACACACACACACACTCCCTCACTCCCTCTTGGCTTGCGTTGCAGCTCTATGATAGAAAGATGTCTCACTCCAGGGGTGCAGTATAACACTGTCAGAGGTGCGTGACAGATATTAATGTCACGGAGGAACATGATGGATGGAATTCCTTTATGATGTTGCCTTCTATCTCCGGCTCTGTCTCCCAGAGCCTGGCATGCAGCAGACAGCCCTTTAATGAGCTCTGGAAACATCCATATCCGCTGACAGCCCTTCCTTAGCGGCCTCTTTGCCTAAAAACGGTCTGACGGGCACTGGCTCCCAGGGAGACGGGGGAAGTCTCCGAGAGAACACCCAGACATCGTGTACCCGACAACAGGAAACATGGAGTAAACGAGGGCACGTTCCCCCCCCCCTTTAATTATGAATGAGAATGTGATTGTGACAGTGTAACACATGCTGCGTTGGACTCAGAAGTATGCAGAATAATAATCACACAGTGTGTCATCCTGCAGCATACATAATGCCTCCACCTGTTCTTTTATTAGGCAAAGACAAGTATCGTCATGTTTAACCTGTTTTCTTTCTTGATCTCACAATATTGATAGCTTTTTTCTTTTTTAAATCCATAATTCATGTAAATTATGCTGAGAGGAGATTGTTGAGCTTTAGTTTGATAGACAGTACTGTTAATCAGCTGATAATAAATGTTGTCTGCACTGATTAGCTGTCTATTAAATACAAATGGCTCCTGATTAGAAGAAACAGAAACCCGTCAGCGACTGATTGCTACCTGCATCTAAATATAGGCCACTGCATCTCATAAATATATTTATATAAATACAAACATGTCGATTTATATAATGAAAACATAAAGTCATGCACAGCAAATAATAATTAACAATACACAACTTTTTGTCTTTTGTTTTCAGTGCTAATTATTGAGTTAGTGTCACATCTGTTTAAAGGGTAACCCCACCAATTTACACATTTAGTGTGTTTACAGCTCTTGGGGAGTTTTACTGCATTAAAAATGTAGTATAAATCCTTTTGTGGCTCCAAAGGAAGCTGCATTCAATCTAATAAACTGCCTCCAGTGATGTCACACCATGGCTCACTTTGCATTGTGGGTAATGTATGCACCAGGTTTTGGCAGACATGGAAAGTTTTTAAAACAAAAGATCAAAATCGATACAGCAGAACCAGTGATATATATTTTCTAAATTCCTTGCATTCCTTTCCAAAACCGGATACCTACATTACCCACAATGCAACATTGCCACTGAGTGGCATCACTGGAGGCAATCCATGCGATTACATTCAACTTCATCTGGCCTCAAAAGGCTTTATACAAATATTTTTCACATGGAAAGTTGTCCCCAAGACCTTTAAACCCAATTTAATGTGTAAAATCAGCAGAGTTACCCTTTAAAGGAATCTTATATTTGGTTCTTTACAGAGATTAAAGAAAAGTGTATTACATAAAGCAGTATCTTTTACTAGCGCAGTTACTGATTAAGCGTGCAATATTGAGGCATCCACTTGAGTACTTTGAGTATTTTCTTTTCATTCAACTTTCTATGTCAACTCCACTAAAGCTTAGTGGGCCATATTATACTTTTTACGTCATATCTATATATTCTGTCACTTAACAAGTAATAAGTACATCCTTTGACAATGGATTCAAAAAAACATACGAAGATGTTATAAAATATACTGATTTGTACTGAATTAAACAAAAAAAAAACAAAAGTATACAAACACAACTGAAACAATTTCTTGATTAATCGATGAGTCGATTGACAGAAAGTCATTTTCATCCAAAATCATTTCATGGTTCCAGCCTGCAATTCTTCTTTTTAAACAAACAATATGAAGGTGTCACTTGATTGTGACAGCAATTATATATATATACACACACACACACACACACACACACACACACACACACACACACACACACACACGGTGTAAGGAATCTATAAAATATATACTACTTTCACTTTTCAAAATTTGACTACTTTTTCCTGATAACACTTGATTACATTTAACATTTTGCATGCAGTACTTAAACTTGTAACAGAGTATTTTTACAGCGTATTATCAGTACTCAAGGATTTGAATATTTCCTCCACCACCAGATATACAGTGATTGCAGACAAAGATAGGCATAAAAAAAGAAAGATAAAAACTGTGTTATTATCAAACAGCATCTGATGAAGTGTCATTACACTGAAAGCAAAATTTCCTTTGTGTGCTCAAAGCAGTGACTCCACCGCCTCTGCAGTTTTAAAGTAACACCGAACTGACACCTAGTGGTGGAAACAGCAGCCTGCTACTGTACAGACATATTTTCTTTAACCTTAAGGTACTTTATTGATCCCAGTAGGGAAGCTCTCCTCTTGTTCACAATCCTCCGGGGTGACTCGGGGTCAGGATTAATTACAGAACGACCTCCCTGGAGATAAAGGGATTCAGCGTCTTGCTGAAAGGACAAATCAGCAGGACTCCACCAGGCAAAGACTTGAACCTTGGTTTCTGTGGTTGAAGGACGAATCCCAGCTGAGAAAAACACCGCCGGTGCCCCAGGAAGCCAGCTCAGGTTATTTCAAGTTCCATGTAAATTAACTCTCTGGTGACCGCTGCCACTGCTGAAAGCATTTCTGCTTCATTATAATGTAAACAGTTAGCATAGTCTAATGGCAAGCAGCAACCTGTTACGCAAACACTGAAAACACAAATGGTCGTCATCCACGAAGGGACGACTGCGAGGTTATTAGAAGGAACAGAAAACACCTTCAGCCATATGTTGACATATTGGTGTCATGTCTCAGCAAGTCACGAGTCCTAATGGTTCCATGTTCTTTTCATTCATGTTCTTTTTTAAAAAATGTTCAAAAATGTTTAAATTTGATAGAGACAACAAAGAAACAAGGGGAGAAAGTGAGGGGGACATTATGCAGCAAAAGTCCCCTGCCAGAACTGAACCAGAGCCGTTCTCACTATCACAAGAAGGGCGGCTCCAAACACTGGGCCACCGGGTCCCCAAGGGGAAACACATTTACCAAAAAATTATAATAAAAATACAACATATCTGACTTATATATCAGATAGAATCATAAAGCCAGGACCTATTTCCCTTATGTCCCTGGTCCAACAGGAATAACAAAGACGAAGACAGATATTCAGTGTCTGATACGAAGGAGTACAATATTGTAAAATAAAAGAACAAGGACAGAGAAATCTGAATCACAGTGCCAGATGTTTTTCTTCACTATAACACACTGTGATGATACCCCGCTATGAGTAACAGTCCCGCATTCAAAAACTTACTTAAGTGAAAGTATGTATTGTCAGAAAAATGTACTCCAAGTATCAAAAGTAAAAGTACAGCTCTTTCACAGTGAGTCCCTGTCAGTGTTTAATTATCATGCCTGATATTTATGTTCTGATCTGATATTTTAAGGTTAAGCTCACAAGTAACCGTGACATTGCTATTCAGTCTTATTGTTTCCTGTTTTATTTTGTATGGTCCATCCCCATGTGTCATGTTGCGTTACTTCCTGTGTTTCTTCATGGTTTCCCTCCCTTGTGATTGTCCTGATTAGTCTCGCCTGTCTCTGACGAGCCTCCTGTGTAATTAGTCACTGTGTTTTTCCTCTTTCTGTTGGCAGTTTGCCTGTTTAGTTCCCAGTGTCCCTGTGTTTGTTCCTCCTGGTCTCTGCTGTGTGTGTTTTCCCCCGAGCTTCACTGCAGCCTGTACTCCTTTAAGTTTTTCTGTGTCTCCTATTTTTCTTTGATTTTGCTCCTTCTTGTCTATGGCAGTTCTGTTGCTCGTATTTTGGACTTTTGGGCTTTAGATTACCGCCTTTCTAATTAAAGGTTTTTGTTTCACTATTTGCCTGCCTGGAGTCTGATTCACTTCACATTTAACATGTGTAGTTTAATGTAAAGCAATGCATCAGATCCCATAAGATCGTCATATATGTTGTAGCGTTGCTGTCCTATGAGACTTCTGCATACCTAGAACTCTCTTTCAGTAGCTCAGAAAACCAGCCTGGTTGCAGGCTTTTCAGCACAGCAAAGAGGGTTTTTAATGAGTTCGTCTTGAGAACGTAAAGGAACATTTAATCCATCAATTCATCAGAGAAATTCAAAATCACCAAATTTGGAGACAGATGGTTTTCACAGCGTAGGAAGAAGGGTTTGACCAGCTGTAATCTAAAAACTGTCTAATGCTGTCTGGTAAATTATTTGTAGCAGAGCAGAGCATGGAATGTAAATACAAGCACAAATAAATTATATATAAGTGGTTGAGTAAATGAACTTATCATTGATTACATAAACAGAAAATAAAGTTGTTTCAGACAGCAGACAAGGTTTTATATATATATATATAACAATGACACAGGAAAAAGAATCATATCATGAAAGAAAACAGTTGTGAATCAAGATGCAAAGATCAATAAAATGCAGATGAGAGATAGACAGATGACCTATAGTATATCAGAAGATATACTTTACTGTGTATCGGGACAATAACAAGCTTTTCTCATCTTGTTTCCATCCACTATCAGCTCCTAGAGTCAGAAACATCATTTGTAGTTTCTTGGTTTACAAAGACAGACCTGCATTTCACTCCAAACGTCTGATTCGCTTTCTTCAGTGTGCTCAGGAAGCAAAGACGGCTACAACACAAGAGGGCGCTAGAGTCCCACACTTGATCTGGTTATTTTTCAGAGCCAGGCGTGCTCCATGATGGTGAACAAAAAACAAAGGAGCGTTTCAGTGTGGCTCTTCTGTGTGGCATAAAACATTTCTGTTCATAGCGCCACTAAAAAATGAGCCAAGAATTTAGTCTATTCTCGCTGCGTCGTCTGAAAAGAGAACCAGGCATTAAGCATTCAGTGCCCGGCCGAGGACAGCCCCGAGCTCAGTGGAGGTCAGTAAAGCGTGCAACTATTTCCTTTCTGCAGGATATTAACACCTGCATATCTGTTCATCACAGGCCTCACACCTCAACAAGTGAAATCATCCACTTCCTGTCAGCGCCCTCTCACTCACCCCTTCCACTTTATTGTTCATCTCTGATGTGTGACGGCGTGCAGCCGAGAATGTCTCTGTGCTGACGCATGATTGGTAGAACCCCCCTGCTGCGCCCCGTCTCCTCCAGGAAGTAGGCATTTCTGCCCAGTTCCTGTCTTCCTGGCTGACCCTGCAGTCAAACATGTGCATATTTACAGGCAGGGGAGCGGCGGGGGAGACACTTTAAATTCAGATAGAGGCTGAGCCTAATGGCTGCATTGGAGGGACCGTGATATCTGTTGATTTGTGTTTGATCGTACCAGGAAGGCATAGAGAGAGTAGAGATTATGAGCGGGAGAAGAAGAGCATAGCAGGACTGGTGAGGTTGTCAGAGGAATCACATTGGTGAAAGAGGTTAGGGACTGAAAAAAAAAAGGCGATGCTGTCCTGTTGGTCTGTCTTTCAGGTTTTCAAGGGATCATGTGTGAGTGTGAGATTGGCTGCATGATGGCACAATTATCCCATGTTCAGCTTTTAATAATGAATTATCTTGAAAACCAATCAAGTTGCCTCTCTGTATCTGTGAACCACGCCACTCCCTCTCCTCAGAACCAAAGCTGGGTTCTTCCTCTCGTTGCTCGTCCGGCGAAGAGAGGAAAGGGCCCGGGCGCTGGAGGCAGGAGGGTAAATATTTGTTTTGTGGTCTCTCCGTTGCGCTCCGGACCTCTGTGCGCCTCTTAAGAAAACTTTCTCCCGCACGGGAGCAACCAGAGCAAACAATCCCACATCACGCCGTCTGGCTCGCCACGGACCCTCGCGTGTTTGTTTGTTCAGACAGCCGCCATGACAGACGGAGGAACACTGGGAAGGGAGAAATCTGAAGAACTAGAGAGAGAGGGAACAAGAATGGAGAGGAGGAGGAGGAGGAGGAGGAGGAGGAGGAGGTCGGGCTGTTTCATGAGATAGAGGGCTGATGGAGGAGTACGCCACAGATGGTGCGCTTGTCCTATTCCCAAAAGCTTTGCTCTCTTCAGACGTGGGTCAAACAGTATTTAAAAATAATTCTCAGCATATCCCGAATGCATGGACCACACAGGGCAGACAGGAGGGAGAGAGAATTTTCCACAACGGTTAGGGATGCTACACCTCCGATGGAAAGATGGGAGAAGTTTTGTAGTTCAGTAAACACTTCTGGAGCTTTGAGGAAAGACAGCGTTACAGCGTTTTCCTAAACAACCAAAGTAGATGGGGACTTGTTCTAAATGGCAAAGCAACGACACACACACACGCAAAAACTTAAACTGGCTCCAGACAGCTCATTGGACGTGATCCAAGTCTCCAGAAGCAACTATATCCCAAATTGTTTTGAAAATAAATTATTCACACCCTAATATGTGGCTGCGCTAACGTTTTCAGCTTAGCAGCTACAGTGAAGATTTCAGCTTAAAAAAGGGTGGACATAACATCTTTTTAAGTCAGTGTGGGAATTCAGGGCTTTTGGAGACTTGGATACTCTGGAAAAGTTGTATAGAGCCATTATATTAGTCATTTAACTTTAAAACAAGCCTTCATCTTCTTTAGTTGCTTAGCAGAACGCTGCTTTGCTGTGAAGCTCCAGGAATATTCTGTGGACGACGAAACTTGATGATCGAGTAGATAATCACGGGATTTTCATTTTTGGGGTGGACTTATCCTTTAAGAGAGTTGCTGTCCTGATTTAGTGAAGATATTTCATCTCAACACTTATCTTGTGAATAATTTGGATAAAAGCTAGCATCTTTAGGCAACTATCCATCTGTTTGCTTGTGAGTGTGCGTGTGTGTGTGTGTGTGTGTGTGTGTGTGTGTGTGTGTGTGTGTGTGTGTGTGTCTCCCTCCTCCTCCTCCTCCTCCTCCCCTGCCCTCAGCTCAGGCCCGTTTTGTTGTGTGTGTGGGGAGCGGAGGGGTTTGAAGGAGCAGATCAGAGGACGCTGTAGAGGCTCACTGAGCACTGGGGTGAGATTAGCTCCCTCACAGAGGAATCAAACTGACCTGGGAGGCATGCCATCAGAAGGACAGATGGATAAGAACTATTGACCTGCTGACCTGCATCAGATTCTCACTAACTCATGCTAATTCCATGCAAATTGGTACAAATGCCCACTCTGACTTTTTCCTCCGTCAGTTTCTCTCGGTTTTTTCCACTTTATTTTCTACTTCTCGCGCACGTATCCCGCGGCACATCCCGGGCACACGCAAAGCACACGCGCACGCAGACATAGAAACAGGCGCACGCATCCGCGCCGACATGTAAAACGCGTTCTCCCTCGTGGCGTGCCCTCATGGTGGTCGGTTGCACTTCTAAAGGCTTAATCTGTTGGTCCCACCTCCCTGGTTAAGAGAACAAAGGCCCCTCTCCCCTGACACAAAGGGAGCTCACACACCCCTACACACACGTCCGATTTCAGCCCCAGACGGACCACCCATCCTTGAAGACCACTGCCTCACACAAGGGGAGGGGAGACGGCAACAACGGCCGCGTATCAATGGCCAGAGTGTCGAGCAACTCCACTTACGTCGTCCCAGACATTAAAGTCTCCTTTTCTACCCCCCCCCCCCCCCAGAGTGGGCAGTTCACACACTCTTTCGGGGGTTGTTTTGTTTTTGTGCTTAGAAAAGGCGATCAAGGGACACCACGTTGAGGAGTCCCTGGCAGGCTTTGATCCGAAAAGGTTTGTCGAGATATGTGGTCTCGCTGGTAGAGAGATTAAATTGTCTCACCGCCACAGAGAATTATCGCCCCGCTCTTAAAGCGAAAAAAAGGGGGATCAGATAGGCAGTTTTTTCTTTAAAGAGCAGCGACTCACGACAAACACTTTAAAGGTCAACGGAGGCTGACGTTGGAGGATGTCAGTCATGCTTAAAATGACGAAGCTTGCATTATGCAGCCAATCACACGCACACACAGTTCCTTTTCAGTGTTGATACAATTTTCCCTGTGGTATTTTTTTTATGTAATTGCATTTTTTTCTTTCTTTGTGTGTGTGCAGGCTGATGTCATGGCTGAAGTGACCGTCCCTGCTCATGTCTCCACGCTAACCGCCCAGCTATGATCTGCTCATCACAAATGCCAAAAGAAAGCTGTTTGGCAAAGTGTATGACACTTAACTGACATTATATTTATGAAAACGTTATCTTGCGGTCCAACAGAGGCGTCAGGCGTACAGAAGACAATCATTCCAGTGTTTACTGATCACAAAGTTTCTTCCCTGAAACTCGGCTACAGCGGCGACGTCGGGTTTGTCCGACTGGTTGCGTGAAATTCGCAATGTGACCGTGACGCTGTAACTTCGCCTCCAGCTGGCAAATGCTAAGCTCCATGTCAACAGCCCTCTCCATCCCATTGTTTCCTGTGTCTCAATACTGACATACACATTTCCATTAAGAAAAGAAATGAAGTAATGGTTCATCATTTTGGGAAACACGCCTGTTAGCTTTCAAGGCAAGAGTTCCATGAGAAGATTGATGCCATTCTTATGACTAGACCAGCGCAGCCCAAAGTTGGGCTGCCCGTGGGTTGATTTTGCCCGCCAGATGTTTCTAGCGGAAAATACATGTAGAAATGTGTTTTTAAAAAATTTTGTTTGTTGAGTCTCATTCTCAGCTTATCAAATAATGACGCTCTGGGATTGTAGGACGGGTGGGCCGCCATCCCAAACGAGCTGGGAATGAGACTCAAAAATCTACTTTTCTTACAAATGGCACCATTAAATATATAAGATCTAAGAGAGCTAAGAGACAAATAGTTTAAAAAAAAAAAAAAAAACATGACAAGACTTAGAAAGATTATCCCAATACCTTCAAAATACAACACAATACTTGGTAGTGGTCAACCATCAAGTTTCAGTTTTGGCCCTCCAATGGAAGAAGTTTGGGTGAGACTGGAAACAGGAAACAAAGGTAACAAACCTGCCCAAAAGCACATTTAAAGTCCACTAGCTAACATATGTCTTTTTTTGTCAAGGTCATTCAAAAACTGAAACAGTGAACATCTACAAGGAAGTGCTGTACATTGTACGTGGACATCCAATCAGTGTTGCTCAGTAGTACTTTTCAGGCAGACGCTGATTGGACGATGAAATAAAGATGGCGAACTGTTGGATGTGCTGGACGGTTCCTCGGCCAGGAATCTCTGCTGCTTGCCCAGCGACCTCATGGCAACAAGACCAAGAAACAGTCCAGCACAAAACTCCCAGTGAAACCACGACTTTTTACACGTTTGAGTGGAGCTTTAAAGATGATGGTGGGCAGAATCTGTACAGGTAGACAGAGCAGTGCCAGGTGAATCCAGTCTTTGTGCTAAGCTAAAGCTAACCAAGTCCTAGCTGGACTGCATGGACAGGAGAGCGCTATCAGTGCTCTCATTTAAGTCTTGGCAGTCTTGTTTGAATCAAAATTATCATTGATTATTATGAATCTTAAACACTTCTATGTCAACTAGCACTTTATTCTGGGATTCAAAATCAGTACAATGTCACTGAGACACTTCTTTTTATTGTGTGTGCTAACAATCATTGTCAAGTACATATAGCACTTGAGTTTTTATTAATTACCATACAATATCAATGTCGTTAATAATTTTTTATCCCCGATAAAATAAAATACAATTCTTACACAAACTCGGGAGGCAGTTTTCTCAGTCCGCCTCCGGCATCAATCAGGATTTTACCACATGCTTTAAGATTGTTTTCAGGTTTAAGGGTCCAAACAGAATCCAGTTATTTTTCTAGATGTTCATGTGTGTCTTAATGATTGAACCAACCACCCCAGCAGAGACTCTCCCGGGCTCACGTGCTGGATATTCCCCCGAGGGATCACGCCAGTGTGTACCATCAGCCTTATACTGCGCCATTGGCTGAGTAACTGCATTTGTTTGAGCTGAGCTTTCTTCCAGTTTACTCACAGCCTCTGCCGAGTTGCCAGCCAGATCTCCATAATCCGCAAACAATTATCATATTTGCCTCAGCGGATGACTCAGGTTTTTGTTTACTGATTCAAAATTAACAATTTACACAGCTGGGTTTGTAGCGAACACCTTTCTCGGATGGCGGCGCTCCATCTGGAAGCAGAACAGGAGGGCTGATGTTAGACGCAAACGGCTCTTTCCATAATTTAGAAAAATATTGTGATTTTGCAGCTAGGTGTGCTTGAGATTCTCATGGATGTGACAATGAGCGAACATAAGTGAGTTATTCAGATTTCAATTAAGTGGTCAGTGGGATAGCAAAATATACCAGCAACACGAGGACTTCAGAGTCTTAAGAAAGTTGATAGAGAGTTAATTCTCCTTAAAAACTTTGACTAAATGTAAATAAAAAAGAAAGAAATGCACTTGCATTTATGAGCCGGTCTCGTCAGTGTTGGCTCGCGAGCAATAATCACTTCCTTGTGTAAACCATGTTAAATGAGGCAGAGTTGTAAAGGTCATAAAACTGCCAAAGCACAGAGAGAAGGAACAAGACGACTTCTTAAGTTCAAGAAAAAAACAGATTTAATTTCCTTGTAGAGCCGGATATCACTGAAATTTTACACCAGGGTCAATACTGAGTTTCAGTCAAGATAACTGAGCACGTTCGAGTAACATCAATACGTTCTGGAAACTTTAGCACACAAGGCAATTATAATCAAAAATAAATAATCCAAATTTTAAAGTGAATACATGTGATTGGAGGCGTGCTGTTTTTTTGGGGGAAAATTCCTCTGAGAAATACCAAATAAAAAGTTAAATGTTAATAATCCACTTTTAATTTAATACATTAAAAATCAAAAGAATAACTAAAATGATTTAATTTGTCTTAATTGTCAAAATGATTGCCTGTACCAGCCAAACAGGCCTTAGAATCTGACAGAGATTCAGATGTCAGTCTTTGGTACTTCACATTTTTTGTCACATTTTGGTCTGTAACAAAGGAAAAATATTAAAAGGGAAAGTTCACCCTAAAACCAAAAGTTCATATTTTTTACATGATCCAGTTACTATATGATAGATAGATACAATAGAAAATAACCAGGAACCGTGCATCTACTCATTGATTTAGAGGCTTGTGCTTGGGGAAATTGCATAAAACTGTTTTGATTTTGCGCCAACTTCTTACTTTTTAAAAGTGATTTCTAACTATTTTGTATATATTCTAATCCCTGCATTATCTGGCCTGCCCCGCGAACATACTCTCTGTTGAATATTGTTTGCAAACATAATGTGGCAATAAAACCTGCGAACGTGTTGTGTCCAATCTTATACTTAGAGTTTACTTTGCCAACACAGTGATCATTAGTTTTACGTAAATGGAAAACTGAATTACAGAAACAGAACAACAACTCTTTTAGTCACATACTCCATGTAGGCTCACATTACTGTGAGCTATCTGCCACCTACAGGCCAAAACAAACCGCAAATGCATTTGCCAATGCTGTCTGGGCCGACTACAAAAGGGAACGGACGGATTTGAACACTGGATGTATTGGGTAACAGGTAGTATGCCAGCTCTGCCCGTTGTGCCAAGTCATAAAACTGGGCGGCACTGTTCGGCATGAAACTCCTGCTATCAACAGGCAGATCTGTTGCTGAGGCTTTGAGACTGTGTGAAAACACGCTCACTCTTACTGCGCTGCCATAACTTGGAGTTTGGGAGAAAGACTGCCAGAAACAGGAAGTTAAGCTCGGAGACAGCATGAACCCAACCAAGCAAAGCAATTAGCAGCAACACCATCCACCTATTCCACTTTCTCAGCCATCTATACTTATACAGTCAGAAAACACTCGCTTTTCTTTTTTTTTAACACATGAACACTCATGTTTAACTCATGTCACCCATTATCGCAGAGGCAACGCTGCGCTCCAGTGAGTCACGCTGAGATCTGCCTGGTAATTACACCGGAGAACTCATTCACCCTACAGCGTTCATGACTGGTCATTTTAAGTGACCGCTAGCTCCTCTGCTCCTCATACGTTTCCTCCATCCTTTAATCCTCCTTTTTTCTCTCTCTCTGTCTCTCTCAGGTCTTTGCTTGGTGAAGAGTTTTTCGTTACTGTGTGTTGTTCTCATAAGATGTGCATTTTCAACATGAAATATACATTAAAGCTCTGGAAGGTCCGTCTCGGAAATATATTGAAAATTGCATAGGTTGTTTGGCGTCCAACACAGCGTGTAAAGCCCCCCCGTTATTCTTCACCGCCTGTGATCTGTACAGAGATATTTACATTCGCCTTTTTAGAGAAATGGAGATGTTCGACGTGACGGACTGCCTTCACCACCCCGGTTATATCTCTCAGTGTGCCCTCTGATTATTTCAAGATGTCCGTGGGCACATCCATGGGAAGAGTTTGCGGAAATTACAAAACGCGTCCTTCTCGTTCAACAAGTTTCGAAAGAGAAAGAAAACTGTGGAACGGACTAGAAGCTATATTTCTTGTTTGACTTTTTATCTCATTCATCTGACTATCATCAAGCGACAATCTGCTGTGTAAATAAGACAAGTTCTGAGTTGTTGTTAGATTTTTATTTATTTATTTATCTATCTATTTTTTTTTTATAGAATCTGTGTTTTTCTGCTTCCAGTCCCGAACACATGTTCTTTATCTCTGTGGGCACTAAGCTTGTCATCTGGCTGTGGTTAAGACGGCAAACATGAATCCGGGCAATGCCGAGACGCGCACAGCTCTTACGTTTAAATATGACATTGCAGGAAAAGATTCGCAGTTCTGTGGATAAATAAAGGTTTTTAAATAGACTGCTGGCAAAGATTCACGCTGTTTACCGTGACTCCCATCCCACACGCTGATTCTTGGCTCAGTCTGCACCCTGAGAGATTGGAAGATTGATTATGGAGGCCTGTGTGGGTGTCTCGTGTAAATACATGCCTGTCTTCTTCCTCATCACAGCCCGTTCTTCAATCCAAACCAATGAGCCACTCTTTCCAGGAGCACAGTCTATTATTTTCCGGCCCAATTGCAGGGTTTTCATGCCTCTTTTTATTGCATTCCAGGATAAAACGAGGTGACACTGACATCTCTGTGCCCTCTAAGTCTGCGCATGAAATGGAGCGTGTGAATTTGGAACCACGCGGCTCCAAAGCTCCCTCTGGCTAGTTAGCTTTCTTTTTGTACGTGTAACATTTATCATTTAGAAGGGATGCGGAGATCACATGGCTGAGTTGCGCTGTTAATAAGCCACTTTGATACTGTCGGTACTACAGACTCTAAACCTGCCAAACCTTAAGAGATGCATCTGCATTCAGAGCTATGCAGTGTGCTTACATGAAATTAAATTAAATGCTAAAATAGTTGATTATAACACAAATAAATTGATCATTTATCATTGGATTTAACCTATGTTGACAAATATAGAGCCACCGTTTTGAACTGATAATAAGCTTTATTGTTTATCACAAGACTGGTTCTTATTTTCATTCCACATTTACACTAGTATGAGCATTTCTTTAGATATGAACGGGACAATTCACTGGATATAAGAGGCTAGAAGTGGGCAATCCAGCTCCAGAATAATATCATGATCTATTTAATCGCAGACATGATCCGCGATCTAAACTACAGTCTTTTCTTCTCAATTTTGAAAAACCCTGTAGACCGTAGCCAGACCTAAAATACAACCTAAAATACCATGTGCATGTCTCCATTTGCCCCCATAAAACACAATATAGCTTTTAAAGATTGTTCTTATTTGGAACAAGCTCCTCATCCACGATGTTGCTAGCTATACTCGCACAGTGTTATTTGTCGGTCAACCAAGGTAGAGCCACCACAAGTAATTCATTCAATCAGCTTCGTTATCTAGCTGGCTACTTCACTATGTTATTGTTTGTTTCATGGATCTGCTAGTTAATGAGTTCATGTTAACTTTGCAAACATAACTAAGAGGACATTAAATTCCGCAGCTTCATGACCTGCTTGTGGACGCCTTCACGATCCCGCGAGGTCCAACCCACCCAAAGCAAAGGTCTTCCAAAGATCTGCTTGAGATCTGAATCGCAACACGGTTGTTTTCGAGAAACGCTGTTAGTGTTTCCTCTCCACTGGCGTGTCACACATTGTAAGAATAAATCTGAAACGCTGCGGCAACCAGAGCTCACAGTGTGCAGCCACGCCAACAGAAGTTCTGTAGAAATGCTTTGAATCCTGGGCTTAGATTTACTGCTCACAGCCATGATAAGCAAGTGGCATAATGATGGGTCTGGTAGCATTAAACACATATTTAGAAGAAAACATCGCCAAACAATCAAACATCTCTAATTTAAGAGATGGTTGTTACTCCTCTTATAAACCTAAACAAGTCATTTTTTCTTACCTGGACCAAGCCAAGAAGTTGTATTTTTTGCTTTAACCTGACCATATAGTTTTCTTACCTAAACCTGATCAAGTAGTTTTGTTATCTAAACCTGACAAAGTAGTTTTCTTACCTAACCCTAACCTTAACTGAGTGGGTCTTTGACTGAACCTAACCAAGCAATTTTCTCATGTCAACCTATCCAAGTAGATTTCTTACCTAAACCTCACCATGTGTTTTTTCTTGCCTGAACGTAACCAAATGCAAGCGTATGACAAAGTTCCGGTACAGCTGCCAATGTGCTGCTGCAAGAGACGTGTTGTTTTCCGAACTCGCTGGCAATTGTCTCATTTGGTCATTTTGGTATGAGGATGTGTTGCCTC
Source organism: Acanthopagrus latus (assembly GCF_904848185.1). Taxonomy (NCBI): domain Eukaryota; kingdom Metazoa; phylum Chordata; class Actinopteri; order Spariformes; family Sparidae; genus Acanthopagrus; species Acanthopagrus latus. Next base: position 13,457,429 of record NC_051060.1, on the reverse strand, counting down.
GGCTGGGCCGTACCAGAACATAGACAAGCAATTTGTGTCTAAATGTGTTACTGAAGGGTCAGTATTGTTTTGTTTTTTTTAAATTTCTCTCTTGACATTCTTCACTCTCCACTATCTGAGCTAAGAATCAACCTTTACGTGCTAAACGGATATTTGCTTCTGGGTGTAAAATCAATCAAATAAACAGCGCTGCCCTATCTCTCAGAATAATGTTGGGTCTTTAGCTGCACAAAGTGTAGTAGATATGACTAGAGGGCAGTCTTGGCTTTGTCAGGCGGATTGTAAGCCGGACTGTGTGTGTTCCAGTGATTTATTCACCTCCCCTGCTGAATGCCATGTAGTGGCTGGACACCCTGCTGGCTGCAATGACAGGCTCCATAGCAATCTGCCAGACACACAGCAGGACAAGACAAGCTCCCAGCTTCTGTTCTGTGTCTGGAACTGCATATCCATCCTATTGCTTTTCTCTCCGACATCATCTCCCGCTCTCTCTCTCTCTCGCTCTCTCTCTCTCTCTCTCTCCGTTGCTTTACCTGCTCACTCGCTCGCCCCCTTTGATTCAGCATTTGCATCTGTTTTAGGTTCTGGTTACAGAGTCGCAGTGTTTTGACTTTATGGGCAGAGATAAATCACCTTAGTTGTAGTGTTTGTTTTTTGCACCAACGAGGGGATAATAACTATTGTTTATGGTGCTTTACGGTCATCATTATCAATCACCCAGCTTCTACGCTGTAGTTTTAATTCTCCCCCGCCCGTTGTAACTGGGAGAGTAATTTACTGTTTTAGGCACTTAAATAATAGTGATGAGATTGATTTTAAAGTTTCCGCAAAGTTTCTCCTAAAAAAAGCGTTATCCTAAGGGAAATTAAGGAGGTGAGGACAATGTCTTCTCAGAGGAAAAGTAAAATATGAATGCATGAACCACCTAGGAGCAATTCATGGGAGAAGAATTTAAATCAGAATGAGCTGAAATATATATATTTAAAAAAAAAAAAAGAGGAAAAAAGGAACTTAATTAAACATCCCATAGGTCTCTCTTTCCCCGAGCCACACGACAAACACACATGAACACACGCACAGGCAATCAATTTAAAAAACACTCTGACCACTGACACATTCGTCCTTACGCCTGTATGAGTTCTAGGATGGAAAACATTACGCCAGCGCTCTGCTGCTGCTCTGCGCATATCCCTTCCCCATTCTCTCCACTCAGCCAGACATCACTCTCTAACGACAGATCAATCACCGCAACCATATGTGGTGATGTCATGTTCCTTGAGAGTGAAAAGGAGGCGCTTGTCATGTCCATCTGCTCCAGTTTGTGGAACATTCCAGTGCTTTAACATTAGCATGGCTGTCAGACGGACAATAAAACCTAATCTCCCTCCACCGGAGAGGAAAAGATGAAGCTAGTGTGAAATAACAGATCTATAAAAGTTATATCTCTGTCATTAAATGTAGGAAACAGGGGGATATGTCTTTATCTTCGTCTTCAAGGGGGTTTATTCAGCAAATTTGCACACTTCAATAAATTTGTAGAAATGTAGTTCCTTATACAAGAGCTGTGTTCTCAGTTTAGTCTTTAGAGGGTCTTTTTCAAGCTGTCAGTATTTCATTGTTTGCAAGTGACACGGAGGGAATATATTTTTGATTGAAAAAAGGTTCAGAAATAAATCTGTTTTAATAAAGTTTATTTCAGTAAATATAAATAACGGTAATACAAATTAAAATCACTGTAGTGTGCGTGTATAATTATTATACAGATTCTACTGTCTTCTCTCTTTATATAGACCAGATACTGCAGGTGAGACTTGAGACTTGGACCAATAAACTTGAATCCCACATCTGCTAGAGAGCTATACATGGACCCTGTAAAGGCAGGGTAGAGGCACGGACAGCATACAGCGAAGGGCCCAGGCTGGATTCAAACCCTGGCGACTGCGGTAAGGACTCAGCCTTGTTAGTGGTATTGGCTCCACCAGGCAAGCAACCAGGACACCGAATGTTTTGGTTCTTTTTAAAAGGGCCTTGAGCTGTTATACTCCTTTTAAAGTCAACAGACTAAATGAAAAGAGCACTTATCTCACCGAGAAGAAAACTTGGTGCAACCAAGTTTAGTGAAATTCAACAATCGTCATCGATAAAGAAAAACCTTGGTTGAAATGAACCACTAATAACAGAGTCTGTATAAAATACAGATGGAGTTATCTGGGTTGAAAAGTGCCTTAAACCTGCATTCTTTCTAATGGCCAGCAGGGGGCGACTCCACTGGTTGCTCAAATAAAAGTCCAATTTTATGTGAGCTTATGAGAAAACGACTGTACTTCTTACTTGATTCCCTACCTCAGTAAACAGTTTCCTAATGAGTGTATGGCCTGAATGGCTAGTTTCAACTCCTCTTCAACACAGCATGATGTGTATTTTGTAAATTACATCCACATTTAGAGTAAAATAGATGTTAAAGCAGGATATGCTTGAGGACGTGTCTACCTTGTGATTGACATATCGTTGTCACGTCGCGTCCTCAGAGTTGGATCCAATCAGGATGTCCTCCCCGGCTCCAACCTGTCGTCCACATATGGTCACATCTGGCTAAAAAAAAAAAAACCAAGATGGTGATGACTGTAATGCCACACTCAAGGCTTCAAAACGGTAGTCCGCAAACCAATGTGTGATGTCACGGTGGGTTTACACTTTGATAGCACCGTATCACCGTGTAAAATGTTGTTTTTTGCTTGGAATATGTACAGTACGGAAATATGCACTGTAGGCCAACTTTGAAAGTATCAAATATGGTGCACACACACACACAAATATATCCCATCATCACAGAAGCGAGACAAAACCCCGAGCAACACAAGTCGTACACCTCCTCTCCTGCTACACGTGCCACAGAGCAATTACCACCATTAAACTACTCGCCACCTGTTAACTGCCATGTAAATATTCATTTGCAGCAGGGAGGGCGTTTCAGCCAGTGGCCCGCATGGAAACGACCGGTCCAGTAAATCAGCCAGGTGACAGGTCAATACAGAGGGACCAGAAAGAAAAAAAAAAGGTTAGTGAGCTCATGAAATGTAAATGCTATGTTACCGCAGGAAAACAAAAGCGCGAAGGGTGGTGTTACTGCACACATTTGCATGAGATATGGGAAAATGAGTTTTTGCTGTTGTTGGCTGGCTTGTGCCTTTAAATAACGTACAAAAGACAACAAACAAACAACACACGCCGCTGTATACTGCGAGCCGCTAAACAAACAGCATTAGTTGACGATGAAAACACAAGTTTTCTTCGGGAGTAGAGTCTCACATGGAAGCATTTACCCGGTAGGTGAATTAAAATGTAAATGGGAGCCATATTTGCTGCAGCATCTTGCAGGCATGACTGCAGGCTGCATGTTTTGTCGGCCTGGTAAGAGGTGTTAAACACAGCAAAAGGTTTTCAGGGTATTTGCGTGTGTGTTTTTTAAGGGATTCAAAGAAAGAATTATGCTCTGAGTGGTATTTTGCAAATGGAGTTTAATTAACTACTGCAGTTACTTTTGGCGCTTCCAAGGCTGTTGCCAGGGGTTTAGGAATATATCGGTCCTTCAAGCAGAATACCATCAACCCCACAATCTTAGTTACTTGGATTCTAATTATTTCCTTTTTTTTTAGTCAAATTCTTTCACTTTGGCTGTACTCTCTGTGCACTCTTTCAAAGCTGTCTACATTAAGAGGAAAAGGTTCTGGTGGAAAAATGCCGAACTCTTTTGCTCTTGTTTAATTATTCATCTATATGTTCACGTACTCATTTACATTGAACTGAAGTTGTCAAATGTTCACATATTGGCTCTAGAAATACTGAAATCACCCAATTTAATTTACAACATATGTTGCTAATATAAAAACAATAAATTCCCGAGATTGCAAAACAAAAAATCCTGCTTGACAGTGGTTTGAAAGTATTTTTTTAAAAAAACAACCACGGCTTTATTTGGAATCTTTTCAAATGAACGTCAGTTTCTGCACTTGATTACAAATACTTTCAAATACAGGAATAACTGATTTGCCGTCATTTGACCTGGAACCATGTCTGAACCAAAATGCTATTATCGAAATGTCAAAATTAAGTGAAATGTAACAACATTGTTTGTATTACTGCAGCTGAATAACATCAGTAGATATTTGCAGTTTAAAAACGACAGTTTAAAGAGTTTGCCTGCGTTGTCTGTTACTTTTTTATCCTGCTTCAAACGAGGGCTGCTGGACAGTATCCTGGCAGCACTTTACTTTATCCTCCCCTAATAAAGCATTCAGTGGCAGTCTATAAACATGTATTAAAAGGGTTTATAACACACTACAGCAGATGTAAATGTTTATTCAAGTAATTGTTAACAACCCTAACTCCTCGTGTGGGTACTTTGTGGAAGCTGATGTATAAGCAGATAATGAATGTCATCATAGAATAATAAAAAAAAATATGTCTACATAGGAGGATTTACAAGGTTTGACAATTGCTGTACATTAATAAACATGCCATTTAAAAATGTCCTTGAATGGACTTACAACTCACATTACAGTTTCTTCCTTTACCGAATGTGGAGACTTTAATTAATAAACCATGTTCTACTTTATTGATGGCTTATCTGAATGTTATTTCACAACTGTTTTCTTTCTCTGTGACTTGATTTCTTTCGGTTGCCCTTGATAGTTTTTACATCATCTGGTTTATTTGTTATCTATCAAATGTATTCTGTTAATAATGTCAGCCACTGAATGCCAGGCAGGACAAGGATGTATATAATGATGAATGATGAATACAAGGATGTCGCTAATACACACACTGTTTCTTTACAAAGGCTGATGTGTTCTGTCTCTGTAAATATATCGTGTTGTTGTCAGAGAAACCTATTCCAGCAAAAGATAACCGTTAATGTTAGGGCTGTCTCTCCTGACATTAAAAGAAAAATAATAACCGAGTGACAGAAATGAACTGCTGTGATTTTACCCTGTTGTCGTCCCTGTTGTCACAACACTCTGTTGTGAGGTCAAAGCGCGGACAGTAATCTAGCCTAATTGTTCTGATTGCACTAATCAATATGGGCGGGTAAAAATGCTCGCATGGCATCAGTGAATACACACATCCGTGGGCCAAGATCGCAGCAGCTTATCCAATAATCTCCACGCAGCCTGTCATCATATCTAAGAAACGTACTGGTAAGACGTAAAGGAAATAGGACGTTAAGTACAGGATTGCACGGTAATGATTGTAAGTTTAAGTAGTTCCGAGGCACTGCGTGATTCTTATCAAGATACTGTTGCTGCAGTTCACTGCTGCATAATCTCTTTGTTTGGTTCGAGCTCTTGCTCTCAGGCTGCTACCGTCTAGACACCAGGACACCCAAAACCTGTGCATGTGGATCTAAAAACGCCCAGTGCCTCATGTGCACTGGCTCCAGTTCGGCACCCAGCGCGATTTGTCAGGGGTTGAAAGTAATCACCCGTGACCGGGAGGTGTTTTAACATGCGGTTTGTAAATCAATATTGCATTAAAAGGAACTGCTTTTATGTCTCTCACAACTCTCCAGCTCGTGTTTTATAGCTTTCCTGGTGTTTAGAGCTCGAGCTAACCCCTTAGGTGAGGCTGCGGGCGCAGCGGATGAAAAAGACTGTGTGAACTTTTCTCAGATTCAGTTTCACTTTGTGCAACTGGATATTATCAGCCCGTAATACCATCGAGTAGAGAGGGTGTTTGTGCCGTTTACATGTTTGGCCTCCTCTCCACTACAGCATGCTGGAAGTCTGTTATCTTGAGAAATGACCTGCTTGCCCTGATCCTGAGGTCTTGTCCCAGTAATTTTTTATCCTCAGCCTTTCAGGGATGAGACCACATCTGTCTCCGGTCACTATTTACACGCTCTTTCACCATAAAGTACTCCGAGTCACACATGCGCAGCCAGGCAAACACACACACAACCTCTTTCGATCTCATGCCTAATTCAAACCTGCCTTATGAGTCCCCTGACAGATCCACACAGAGTCCGCTCAACACATGCACACAGACATTCAATCACCGGGAAGCAGCGCAGGCCGCGTATAAATCCATCTAGTAAAGCATCTTCCAGACCGTTCCCAATGCGAATGAGATGTCCCAAAGCCTTATGGTGTTATCTGGCCTCTGCAAAGGCAAGAATGTGATCTATGCCCTCCTAATTGTTGCAGGGGGAGGTTTTATAAGCACATTGTGGATAGGCTAAAAGGACAAATAAATCCAACAGCTTGTAGTTTGCTTATAAATCCTCACTTTTCTGCCGTGTTTTCCTAGCTGCAGGATATGGACATGTACACACGGTGGCCCCGAGGGTCAAAACGCAACAACGGCAGAGGGAAAAATACAATACAGTATAAAGACATAGTTGTGTTTTCTGAATTGTTTTTTGTGTTTTGTCAAATGCTACTGTGTTTGGTATGATATTGTCGTATTTACGGTGGCCTTGAGGGTCAAAACGCAACAACGTCTGAGGGGGAAAAAAAAAAATCAACATTTCAGAAAACACAATTATAATGACATTGTTGTGTTTTGTCAAATGTTTTGTGGTTTTAGAAACGTTTTATTGTTTCCTGAAATGCTGTCATATTTTCTGAAACATTATTGTGTTTTGTGAAATGTTACGTAGTTTTCTAAAATGTGGTTGTTTTTTTTTTGTTTGTTTGTTTTTTTACCCCCGAGCCACCGTACATACATTTTGAAAATAATTCTTAGCAACGGCTTTGTTAGCCAAAAAAAAAAAAATTTACACTGTATATTAGAATATACCAAATTTGGAAGAAAAAAAATTCTAACCAGATCTTAATAATTACTTATAAGTGCTATTTGACCTCTGCCTGAATGCCTGTCAATCATTTCTTACATTTCACCCTCTCTTTCCTCCTTTCTTAATGTCAATATAGAATATCTAGTTCAGTAGTCTTTGCAGGGTCTGATGTCCGTGCCTGCTCTCTACAATAGCTGGTTAGCCATATCTAACATCTGTGGCCCCCCACAGTCAGGGTGAATGCCAGGCTGAATAATGCACCAGGGCGGCGCTGCTGGGGGAGACACACGCCACTCTGCTCTGCCTCTTCTGGTCTCTGGACCTGTGACATGCAATTCATGAAAACACCTCTGAATGTTTCGAAAAGACGAGTCCTGCACACTTCTGGCTGTACTTCCAATTAGCTTGGATGGTAAATGTTGTCAGTCAAAGCAATAAATTCCACAGTGCATGCTATACTGACCAAGAAGGCCGAGTTGTTGTTGCTGCAGAGTCGTTTTGACATTGCCCGCATGTAACAAGATGCACTGTGTGTGCAAATGTACCCTCTGCACTCATATTTTGGGATGCCATATTCACTATTGGAAATGTAGGTAGTTTAAAAACTGAGCAAGTTTTGTTTATGAGCAGCAGCAAGCCCCCTCAAAAATGAGACTAAATCCAAGCTGAAATAGCCTGGAGTTCTTCCTGCCATCTTTTTTTTTTTTTTGTCTCGGTCGATATAGCCTACACTGCGTAATGTATTGCAACAAAATTTTGCATATTCTTCCGACAAAGCTGCCTCAGTCGAACAGGAAATGATCACCCCTCAGCTCTATGGAGCGTTTTAGCATCTTTCAGCCCATTGTTTTTACTTTACGGCCTTCGAGTCCTTGGTCCCCCTCACTCCTTTTATGACAGAAGGACATTGTTAACTGGAGCATTTCAGCACAGTCACAGAAAAAAGTATGTTTCGACAAACAGAAATTCAATTTGTACATTTCATACAAATCATATCATTTCCTAACCCTAACCAAGCTGTTTTTTGCTGAAACCTGACCAAACCTCAAGCTTTGTCACAACATAAAGTTGAAAACTGACACATGACGAATTCACACAATTCACATACTGTTGCAACAATGGGTTGGGAGCTTTTAGCTGCTACAAGCCAGATGTTTCCCTCAGGAGCTGGTGGAGAGCCTAACGGGGCTAAAACGAAACAGGATATTGGGCTTACGTTTATTAGGTGGCAACAAAACGGGACCCTAGGTAAAAGCTAAAGTTGCTGGGTGTGTAGCATCTGTTTGCTAACATGTTCTCCATATCAACTCAAAGGGTAAAACATGTCTAATATATGAATAGTTTTTGTATTGCTTGTTCCCTCTGTGTCAATGTGGCTAGAAAAATACAGTTATTGCTGCTTTAAGCGATCACTTTGTTGTTGTTGTTGTTGTTGTTGTTGTTGGACACAAGCTATCTGATGCCCAACACTTTTTATTGGAATTCTTGAGCTATAAGAGGCTCCTAAGTAAGGAAAGTCTCTGGAAGTAAGAAAAGCAGAGGACAATTTTTGGAAAAAAAGGAAAACACTACAACAACCCATAACGAGGGTCTCTAAATCTTCAGCCCACCACCCGAGTAAACAAGAGGCCCAAAAACACCACTTTGACCTAGGAGAGAGTGTGTGCGGCCATTAATCCTTCAGACAGAATTAACATAACACCCGGGAGTGTGAGTTTCTTACACGCCGATGCCGTGTCGGTGCGGCTGTCAGCGTGGAAGAATAATCTCCGTCCTTCCCTCCACCGCGGGCTGCTGACCCCTGGCCGACCCTCGGGGCCAGCGGCTGGGGTGTTAATGTTCACCCTCACCAGGGTTGCACCCAGCATGTTTATTTTATGACACGGGAGAAGGGACCACAGAAGGGAGGGTGGCCTCAGCACATTGACCCCCAAACCCATTAGAAAGGAGGCTACTGAGCTGTAAAGGCCCGGAGTCATGCAGTTACACTAGTCTGTACTGTTGTGGAGCTACCGTCCGCCGTGGCAGGGTAGAAAAATACAGCTCCCATGAACGTCCTGATTCCTCACAGACTTTGCGGTGAAAACGACCAAGAATCCCCAATCAGTGTTTGCCTTTAGGGCTGCTGATTCATTCCAGCTCGCTTCATTTTAATGCAATTCAAATCTTGCATTGTTCCACTCTAAGAAATTTGGCTCGCAAGCGGGGGGTTTGAAAAAACACGACAAACCACCATGTTTTGTACTATGCAAACGTGCATCAAAGACAGTAGAGGCCGCACAGGGCCGCTCCGACGCCGTTTTGCATTTGGCGCCGTCGTGCCGCGAGAGGAAACGCGAAATGAGGAAACGATGAGACATTTTTTTGTATTAAAAAAAAAAACATTTGCTCAAATCCTCCTGTAGCGGCCTGTGTGCTTTTTTCTTTCGTGCGAGCTTCTGTGTCATTGGAGTTTCGAAAAATGTTTCCGTAAATACACATTTGCATTTGTTTGAACATGAGTGAAAGGCTCCGTGTGCATGTGTGTGCACGCACATGTGTGTGTGTGTGTGTGTGTGTGTGTGAGGCGGCATTGTGCACGCATCACTCTGGAGAGAATCCGTCGGCCACATTTCCAATTCCGCTCAATTTCAGCAAGAATCTCAGTAATCCCGCTGAAGAGCCACAGTTCTCCCACAGTGACATCCCATAATGGCGCTAACACCAGAGTGGTGGGCACCCAGTTACGACTCCCGGACTCCATTCGGTGCACGTTCCCAATCCCCCAACCTGTCTGTATGCAAACAGAATCCAGCCCCCCCTCCCTCCCTCCACCCTCCTCAGAGGAGAACACTGATCTGGCAGCCTTTCACTGAGCCCTGTGTAGACATATTTAATGCCTCAATAACCACTGCTTAAGACAGAGTGATGAACGCCAGGGGCTTTCATTACCGCCAGAAGTTTATCCGTGTGTGTGTGTGTGAGTGTGTGTGTGAGACTACAGTACGTACCTAAATAAGCGTTGCACTGTTATTTACCCATCGGGAATGTGAAGCTGCTGTTGTTTTAAGGGGGAGGCAGGGGGGGCGGAAACACATATGGCACCACCTCTGTTGTGCCGGGAGCATATGGCTCGCTGATTTTTCTCCTCGCGAATTAGCACAGCTAACCTATTAGAGAGGCTACTAATCTGCCTTTCAGCACTACAAATTTATTTTGCGCTTAACGTTTTTTTTTTTTTTCCCCCTGAGCTCGCGGAAAAAACGTGAGACAAAAAAAACTAAAGGCGCTTGACGTCACGAACGAGGTGAACAAGAAAGCAAATTAAAGCAGAAAATACATTTTGAGTATTGAGGTTTTTTTTTTATCTATTTGTTTTTAAATCTGTTGTTTTAAATGGATTTCTTTTTTTTTTTTTTGCTCTTGTTTCCATGTGCTTGTCTGTGTCTGGGAGGCGCCGAGGCAGCTGGAGAGCAGGGTAAATACAGTCAGAACTGTGGCACAGCATCAGCGCCACAGCTTATTGGTTCCTCACATATGTACACAGTCTGAGGCGAGGCAGGAGCATACCCACAGGTACTGTACATGCCCACAAACAAACACGGATTGGTATGCATGAAAAGCAGAGGGGAGCGGACGACGACCTCGTGTTCCCTATACGGCTAAGTGCGCCGTATGGTTATGTTCTGAAAAGGAAAACTGTTTGCATTTAGACACAAATCCTTCCTCACGCCACTGGCTTCATCTGCGGGCTGTTTTCTGTTTTTCTTCCACTTTGGCGATGATGACAAGAACACCCAAGAGGGAAGTGTCGCTCTCTCTCTCTCTCCCCAGATACTCATCACCCAGAGCGAGAGAGAGAGAGAGAGAGAGAGAGAGAGAGAGAGAGAGCTCGTGGAAGGATCAATTTGTCTGCACAGGAAACTGTGTAATGTTAATCACAACTTTAATTTGGGCCGAATTAGCATTTTGATGAACTTGCGGGGCTGACTCGTGTACTCTAAGCACCTTCAAACGCAGCGCACACAGAGGAAATGGCAGTGTGGTTAATTAACGCTCGCACACAGCAGATGGGCTGCAGTGAAGGGCCTGGCAGAAAGAGACACAGAGAGCAGGGGCTGATGGGAAGGAGTCACCGTTAATGGGAGAAAAAGAACACAATATAAAAAATAAAAAATAAAAAATATCCAACCGTCGCTCTCTCCAAATAAAAATGGCTGGTTCAGAACCAACAGCTAAAGGAGGCGGGGAGCACTAAATAATATTTCCGCCTTGTGGGGAAAACAGAACACAAAGAGTCGGTAATAGCTTACAGAAAACACAACTGGCAAATCTTGGTCAAACATGCAGCCTGTTTACATATGCCCAGCCGTTTCAATCTCGGCGCACAGAGTGGAGCCCAACATGGTGCCTCGCTCTCATTGCTTTTTCACTTGTTCTGCGGAATCTTTTGCTAACGCGTTTAGAATCGACTGTATCCCATCTGCCGTTCTTCTTCTTCTTCTTCCTCTTTTTAACATGTAGTCGCCGTTTCCACAATATCTCCTGGCTCTTCCATACAGCCTCTCCTCCACCCCCCTCCACACACACACACATATATACAGTATAGGCCCTATACCGCTCCCGACGTTCTCATTGCAAGTATATATGATCCGACGTCTAATCAGCTTATTTGATTCTGTACTGGCGGTGTATTAGTCCGTGATGAAGTTATGTGGAGTGTAAAAACAGGAGATGTGAGAGAAAGAGGAAGTGGGGGAAAGGTTAGAAATGCAGAGGAGGATCCCCATGACAGCATGGGCCCTCAAATTAAACTACTGCACATGGACGACATGGTACACTTGTGTCAGCCCGATGCTCCAAGGTCAGATTTTATTTTTGCACGTTTTCATTATCGATGATCATTTTCTGAGGAATATTTTAATGTTTTCAGCGCTACAGAACAGCCTGCATTTTACAAAGAATTGAACCTTCGTCTGGAAGTTGTTGTTGTGTTTGGTTTGAAGTAGCGGCTGTTCCCATCCTCACGCCTGAACCACTGAATAGGTCGATTTGGCAGCAACAGGCAAACCGGACCCTCATCGTACCATCACAGTTTGGTTAGGTTTAGGCAGAACTACATGCTAAGTTTGGGAAAACTTCGCTATTTGGGTTTTTAAAAAAAAGCTACGTTATATGTGTAACTTCAGTTAAGGATGTTCACTGTAGAATCTGACGAGGGGCTTTACTCAAAAAACTCAAGGGAACCGATTATCTCAGAATTACAGAGTAAAGTAAACGTAATCATTTGAAGTTGCTGAAACGTATCTAATAGTCTACTGTGCTTGGTAATTCTGAGGTAATCGGTTTCCTGACTTTTTTAAAATGAAGTCAGTTTGTAGAATCAACAGTGCACCTACGTCATGTACGTAATAATGTTTCTCTTTATACGCTAAAAATATAAGCTAAACAGTTTTCACAACTTAGAAATGATGAAGTCTGCCTATAAAGGAAAGTAAATATGAGTCTTATTGAGCTGCTTTAACAGTTGACATATACTGTATGCTAGTTTTTCTGATGAGGACAGGCTGACTGCTCTAGTTGACACCAGCTCCTCTGGTGTAATCCAAGTCTCCGGAAGCCACGAGATCCCACACTGATTTATGATGATGTTATTTACACCCATTTGTAAAGATAAACTCACTGTAGCCGCTATGCTACAGATGAGTTCCACAGAAGCATCAGGGTGGAACTCGCCTGAGGTGGGTGCACCAGCTCCACCGTATGTCGAGGGTGTAAATAACGTCTTTTCAAACCAGTTGGAGATCTCGGGGCTTCGGTAGACTAGGGTTTGCTCCAGATGAGCTGTGTGGAGCCATTTTTTGTTTGTTTTTTTTACATTTTTACAATTGCAAAGAAGTCCCCATCTGCTTCAGTCTTTGAGAAGAACACTGTGACGTTGCTTTGCCATGAAGCTCCAGAAATGTCTTGGGGCTACAAACTTCTCATGACTTGCCATCAGCACGAGGGTGAGGACATCATGATTCAATTTTAATTTTTGGGGTGAACTGATCCTTTAAGTGCCTTGCTTGAGAAAACAAATGCCACTATGAGAGGTGACTGGAGGAAATGGTGCACGATGCGCCTCACTGAGCACCACCATCCTCTCACCTCCTTAATAACCTTCCCTTACCTGACCCCTCCCACTGGCTTTTTTTTTTTTTTTTTCATGCTGGAGAGAATTTCAGGCCCGGTTTCCCGCAGAGAAGCACGATTTGTGAAAACACAATGAAAATGGATGAGTCGGGTGAGTCCACGGTGGCGGGGAGGGTGGGGTTGGAAGGACAGAGAAGCGGGCCCCCCCATTGTGACTTCCTGTGGCGGGGGCATTAACAGGAAGTCGGGGCTGGGGGGAGAAGAGAACTTCCCGATCCCTGTCAGTCACTGCAGAGGGGGCGGCGGTGACAGGAGGCCGACTTAAGCCTGATGTGTGGGTGCAGAATCCCTTGAGAACATGAGAAGAGAAGGTTTGGAGCATCAAATGTGTCAGGAGAAAAAAAAAACATCAAGTATGTAATTCAAATTGAGTGAACAACGCACGGTGACCTTTGACCTGTGGACGGCCCATGTAGGAAGTCGGAAGTCAGTAGCCGTGCTTCCATAAAGCCCTTTTTATGCACATGTTGAAGAATATCGCATTCGAAATTTTATGGAAACGGCAAAATTCGCAAAAAGATTTGTAAGCTCACTTGAGGTATTTTTTTGTCTGTTGCGATTAGAGTCAATGCACAAAATGTTTGATGTAGACAGATTTACTGAACAACACTCCACCGTAGCAAACACTCAACAAACGTGACTGATCAGCTGTTTCCACTGTGTGCATTATAACCCTTGTGTTTCTTTGTCGTCTGCTGACAGCGTGCGATGTGGCTGCAGCTAGCCGACATGAGAGAAGAATTACAACAATGACGACCTCGCTCGTGGTTTGTTGACCTCTAGCCTCCACTCACCTCCGTATCCACGTAGCCTGCATCGCCTCATCCTCTGGCGAGATGACACTTTTACGTAGCCTAGCTCGCTCGCTCGCTCAAAACTGTTTCTGGAAACGCACCACATTTGCATGTCTTTTTTGTTTGTTTGTTTTTTGCCAAACTTTCAAAGATCCGTTTAAAATTCCCTTGACATTTTATGGAAACGTGGCAAGTGAGAGCCGCTGATGTGTGATAGGTCTGAGCTTGTGTGAACTCCCAAGACAGACAAACACAGCCCTCAGATGTGAAGGTGGCATGTTGTCTGCCTGGAAGGCGGGACCTCACACCAGTCAGCGTCCAGGGCAGCTTTTCTAATTGGCAATTTGGTGTTTTTATCTGCCAGAGATGAGAAAATAATGGAAAGGTATAGAGCCTGTAAGGCTAATATTGAGTCCAGTAAAAGCCATTGAAGATAGACAGTTATCTCAGCCCCTTCTCTGCACCCCCCCTTCACACACACACACACACACACACACACACACACACACACACACACACACACACACACACACACAAAAGCAAGGAGATCTCTGTTCCCAAGCAGCGGGAGAATCTCCAATTATGGCAGGATGCAGCATCAATTTGAGGGCTAATTATGTGCGTAATGAGCTCACCGTCATGCGTCCGCGCCCCCGTCCCCGCGCCCGCCGCTCTGCCCAGCCGCCCCCCTCCTCCTCCTCCTGCTCCTCCTCCTCCATCTGAGCGCCCGGTATCTAATTAAAAAACTACATGCGCCGCGGCGCTCTCATCTGATTCACACCATGGAAATTAATCCCACAGATAAACGCGTTTGACGGACACCAAACTATTGCATGAGCTCTGCTCGCGGCGCACTGCTCTCCCAGCCGGTTGTAAACTGTTTTGCATTTGGCTTTTTTTTTTTCTCTTAATAAAACATAGAATTAAAAAAAAAAAAGAAAAGAAAAGAAAAAAAAAAAAAAGAAAAAAATTGCCCAATGCAAAACGGCTGAACTGGAAATACAATCAAACCCGGTGGTTTAAACGTGCAGAAGATGAATACGTAATTACAAATGAAATACAAATCATTCAGCCTCTAGATTTTAATTTTCAAATTCTCAAATTTGAAGATTAATCCTACAGTGAAGATCGTGCACACCCGTCTCTGTTGTAAGAGCCTCCTGAGGGTTAAGAGTAATTCTCTTTATTTAAAAAAAAAAAAAAAAAAAGGGGGAAACCCATCACAAAATAAGTGGGGAAAAAAAATCTAATGTAAGCAACAAAACAAAAACAAAACAACAACAGGTGAGCAGGTCCATGCTGCTGGTCAGCGCGACTAAAGAGGCCCTACAGTATATATTACCAGTGCTGTCGTGCTGAAAAGGCGAAGCAGAGGATTTGAGGCCTATTTATTAGACAGCTAACAGCAGCAGCACCAGGGGAGCATTAACAGAGATATTTACCTTTCATTTATTTATTCATTCATTTATTTATTTATTTAGGCTTACTACTGGTGTGTTTGTGTTTTGTATGACTACAAACCTGCAGCTTGTATCTTTATCTCAGCAGATCAGAAATTGAATATTTGAATTAAAGCACTTCAGCTTGTAAATAATGAAAAAAAAAATGCTCGATTTATTTCGTGTTTCTGCGCGAGAATGAGAGAAACTGCACTTACTGTTGAATTTTCCATTAATGTACATTTTATATGAAGAGAAAAATCAGTTTTCACCTTGTTAAAACTATTTCAATCCATCTGTGAAAATAAAGGCGTGTATTCTTTTTGTTTTCCTATAACACAGGCATTTCTCGTTGCTCCTGGAACGATCACCAGTCGCAGCCTTTATTCAGCCGATTACCTGCAGAACATCCCGTCTCCATGCTACGTTATGCGGATTTTATTTATTTATTTGTTTATATATTCATTTATTTATCTCGGCTCGATCCGTGATCTCCACGCTAATGACAGAAACGCAACAAGATCACATGTAAGCTCACTTTCGGGCACGGCCGCGCATACCTTCCCCAACCCAGGTCGACGCCCACGCCGCGCGTCCAATCGCGGCGAGGCTTTCGGCGCTCCCGTCCAATCGGAGCGGGGCGGGCGCGCGGTGGGCGGGAACCCCCGAGCGGCTCCGGAGAGGGACGTTGAGATAGTTGAGGAGAGGAGGCTTGTTGGGCACGAATGCCACTCGTTGCGCGTCCTTATAATTTGGAGAGGTGTATGCAGCGCACGGCCCGATCGCCTTTCCAGGTGGAAAATCCAGGAGGAGCCCCGCGACCGAACTTAAACTGGGACGACTGGTGAACCCGGTTCAGGACAGGTGAAATTCCCAGCAGGCTGCCGCCGGCGAGGCCACGGGATCGATTCGGATGCGGGGGAAAATGCAGCGCGGGTAGGAAAACACTGCGAATGTATCTGTCTGAACCAATCCGTCAAACTTCAGCCGGATGCTAATCTTATCTTCTACCGTGATTATGATTATTACTATTTTTAAACGTCTTTAAAACGAGTGAGACAAATCAGTCAGCGAGGTGAGATCATGTCACGGTTTGAGGGATCGCTGTCGGATCAGATGACATTTCCTCAGCGCCGGTGATCTGCAGCGTGTCGCCTCCGAGGTCGTATCCGCCTCGTTTTTATCGCTCCGAGCAACAACAACAACAACAACAACAACAAAACTACAACACACATGATTACTTAACCTCTTTTGCGGAAGCTCGACTTGTGTTAGGATGAGTTATAAAGGCTGGAATGACTTAAGGTGGACACGTCTTGTCTTTTATTTTCTTTTTTTTTTTCTTTATTTCTGATCTATTATTATTATTTTTGTATTTGTTTTATAAAAGTACAAACACATTTAAAACATTGTGAGGTTTTTTTTGGCAATATTCTGGTTATTTTTGAGTTTATCAGCACATGTTTTATATATTCGATGAGGCAGGGGTGTTCTGTGCTGCTCTTATTGTTGTCATCTTGTTGAATTTCTCTTTTTTTATTTTGTGGTAATTGTCGTCCAGGTTTTACGTCATCTTTAATTAATTAGACTCTTGGTTGACGTGTTAATTGTTTCCCCATCTCACACACACACACACACACACACACACACACACACACACACACACACACAGCAGGCCCGCATCATGACTTCATCAGAAATATAACAATAACAGATGGTTACATCACGTCCGGTTTTGGCGCGAGGCCTCCGCAGATGGAAAAAATGAAATGGATATGACTGTAATGTTTTTGTTTTTCTTTCTTCTTCTTTTCTTTCCGTGTCTCGCAGGTCATGGATGAAATCTCGCGGCAGCATCGCGGAGGTGTGACTACAACCAGCTGAAGTGTCTCTCAGGAGGAGTACCGGGGATATTTTCTCTCACTTGGATTCGAGTGTTTGCGTTAAAACTCCAGATTTTTTCCCCCCCCTTTTTTTATTTGATTTTTTAAAATTATTTTTAAAGTTGGTATATATCTGCGATGAAAAGGAAGCAGGGCGGAGAGGAGTCGGTCCAGCTGTGCTGATTTGAATGAGCTCCGTCTCGGACCAGGAAAGGACGCAGAGAACTGAACCGGCGCCGACATGAAGGAGAAATCCAAAACGGCCGCAAGGACTAGACGGGAAAAGGAGAACAGTGAATTTTACGAGCTGGCCAAAATGTTGCCTTTACCGTCGGCCATCACGTCCCAGCTGGACAAAGCGTCCATCATACGGCTGACCACCAGCTACCTGAAGATGAGAATCGTTTTCCCTCAGGGTGAGCGACGACACGCCGCTGCCAGTCCGTCTCCTGTCTGCACTGGAGCTCAAATATATATATATATATATATATATATATATATATATATATATATATATATATATATATATATATATATATATACATATATATATATATATATATACATACTCAAAAATGTATTAAATATATATATTTTTTAGTATTTGCATGACGTCAAGGTCAGAGTCTCACAAAAACAAGGCAACATGTACTCTTAACTGAGCTCTAGTTTATAGGCATCATTAAAATATAGTAGTTAATGCTTTAAAAAATTCTTATATTTGTATTAATAATCCAATAAATACTGTAATTTATTTATAAACATTATTTGGAGACAGCTGATGTTTATAAACCTTCGCACTTAGATAATAGACGGTTTATAAAGCTTTGTATTGTTTGTTAACAGTGAAAATAACCAAGTTTAATTATAGCATTTATTCATATTGCTCGTGTTATCATGATTTAATGGTAACCATCGCTTTTCCATGTATTTATTTTTTTTTTAATTTATTTATTTATTTTTTTATCTTATTATAAATTTTGATCCATAACATGAGACCTCCCTTTGGCCCTGTAAACAATGCTGTGATGTTACTGAAGATTTAAAAATAATAATAATTAGAAATATTAAAGGAGCATTACAGTCGTTTTTGTCCATCGGTCTTGCGGGGAGTCATTACAGATGGATTATGATCGCTTTTAATTCCGCGCGTCCAGAGGAGACGGTCTCTCGCCACCAGCTTCAACAGCGCAGCTTCTCTCAGCAGGCTGCCTCCGACTGCGTGACTCAGAACAAGACGTCCCAATTATGTCTATAAATAAAAAAAAAGAAAAAAGAAAAGAAAGAAAGAAAGAAAGGGCCCTGCGCTTGTTTCTAATCACCTGGAGCCATGAGAGCAGGAGGACACACGCTCACACTCACACAGCCTGTCAGGAAAAAAAACGCAATAATGACGCCAAACCAGATTCATAAAACCCAGTTGTGTTCTCTGCCTTAACTCAAAAGTATAGACTATAGAATAAAATACATTAGCAGCCTTGTTTTTATTTACCAGGAAATATACTTTGTTTATTTTTTACCCCAGCTCCTTTTCTTTCTGCTTCCTCTCATCTGCTGGGTTTGATATTAAGCGACGCGTCCGACAGCGGAGACTTGTTTTCATTTTCATTTTTTGCAGCGGGGGAGACGGACACCTAATTTATTGATGATACCCGAGCTCCACGAGATTTCTGATGAGACCGAATGAATTTCAATGAGCAGCGCTGGCTCCTCGCTTTGTTCCACTTACACTGGAGATAAAAAAAAAAAAAAAAAAAAAAGATAATAAAAAAAAAAATAAATTAAAGAAGGGGGAAAAAAAAACAGCCAGTGGGGCCCGAGCTGGAGGGACGTATTCGACCGGATATGTGCGAACAAAATAATAATAATAAAAAATAATAATCATCATCATCACCACAATAACTCCTGAGGCATCACCGGTAATTAAAATATAATCCACATGTGTGATTTATGTCCTCCCTCCAGGCAGAAGTGATGTGCTGTTGTGGAGGAGGCGACTTGTGAACAGCAGCACAATGTGGATGCTTTAACACTAAATGGGCCTTTTTAACAGGCACGCCTCTGGCTCTAAGTGTGTGTGTGTGTGTGTGTGTGTGTGTGTGTGTGTGTGTGTTACTCAGAGCCATGCCTCTCTCACTGTAGGCTTAACACAGTAATAACAACCGCAACAACAACAATTATTATATAATTGTGGTATCGTATTCTTTTAATGTAAGACGCGCTTTAATTATGTCGTCGCACACTCACGTCGCTTCCGTCTGTGCAGGTTTGGGTGAAGCGTGGGGTCACGCAAGTCGAACAAGGTCTCTGGACAATGTTGGAAGAGAGCTGGGAGCTCATCTGCTGCAGGTAGATGAATTATTATTATTATTATTATTATTATTATTATTATTATTATTATTATTATTATTATTGTATCGACATGTTTTGAGGTAACTGTGCGCCCTGTCGTTTTCTTCTCAGACGCTGGACGGATTCATCTTCGTCGTGGCTCCTGACGGGAAGATCATGTACATTTCAGAGACAGCGTCGGTCCATTTGGGACTGTCTCAGGTCCGCCCTTACAACCACATTCATTTACTTAAATTGCTCTTATATTTCTCACACTGTAAAGATGATCTAATACAAAGACCGGATGAGAAAACCCCCGCCGTCCTTCGCTGTTAATTACCTGAGTTATTCTCAACAGGTAGAGTTGACCGGGAACAGCATTTATGAGTACGTCCATCCCGCCGACCACGACGAGATGACAGCCGTCCTGACGCCTCATCAGCCCTATCACTCACATTTCGTCCAAGGTAGCGTAAATAAATACATCCTTCCACGAATACACACCGTCCATTTGCAATTCAATTGCAGTTTTCTATGCCTACAGCCAGCAGGTGGTTTAGACACACGCACACACATATATGTGTTATTTATTTTATTATTTTTAGTAAACTCTTATTTTGAAAAATGTTCTTCCTGCTGCAGAATATGAAATGGAGCGCTCTTTCTTCTTGCGGATGAAATGTGTGCTGGCAAAAAGGAACGCAGGCCTCACCAGCGGCGGATACAAGGTGGGCAGTGAGGCTGATATGATATATGACTCATTAACTATTTATCCGTTAGCAAAATAATTATTTGCAATAAAATAATTAATGGAATAATTGAGATACTTTTTTTTGTCAGATGGTTAAACTTAAAAAAAAAAAGTCAAAATGTTATATCCTAGATATTTGTCTTGTTTAAAGGTGCATTCTGTAGTTTTGGGGAAGAAAAGATCTTCAATGAATAATTAAAACACACACACACACACACACACACACACACACACACACACACACACACACACTTTGTTTTCATGACTGAACAATATGAATAAACAAATGGACCTTAAAGGACAACAACATTTCTTACTGTTTTACTTTGGTTTACATGTGGCGGACCCTGCCACCTTTCCAGCTTCAAACAGTGTTCTGTGGACCTTATTTTCCACTGAGAACAGCTTGTTCATTCAATTTGGGGAAAAATACCTATTTTTGAGGTTGTAATATTACCTAATTTACACTGTAAATATTAGAGCCTGACTTTCTGTTTCAAAACTACATACTGCCCCTTTAATATCAGACAAAATCACAGAGATAGAAACATTTCAGTGAGATTTTGGGAAGTGTTACCTTTTTTACTCACAGGAACAAACAGGAAACACCTTGAATTAACTGTTTATTTAAACTAATTTTTGAAATGTCATATTTTTACAGTGTATTTAAAAAATATATACTTTCTATCCACAAATAAATAATATAGGCTAGGAAGAAAATCTATACCCTTACCTATATCTCTGGTCAGTAGCATATACAACATGCAGTATGCTTCTTACACGTCAGTCAATCAACTAGACTTGTTTTTATTTCTCTCTGTCTGCCTGTCTCCACCACAGGTGATCCACTGCAGTGGCTACCTGAAGATCCGTCAGTACAGTTTGGACATGTCTCCCTTCGAGGGCTGCTACCAGAACGTGGGCTTGGTGGCCGTGGGTCACTCTCTGCCGCCCAGCGCCGTGACCGAGATCAAACTGCACAGCAACATGTTCATGTTCAGAGCCAGCCTGGACATGAAGCTCATCTTCCTGGACTCCAGGTATCGAAGGGAAAACCACTAGAGCTAAAATCGTCGCCGTTTAGAACACGAGCGGGGAATTACTCCCGCATTATTCTGCATATATCCCCGACACAATTTGTTAATTCCTCTCCAGGGTGGCCGAGCTGACAGGCTACGAGCCCCAGGACCTGATAGAGAAAACCTTGTACCATCACGTCCACAGCTGTGACATCTTCCACCTCCGCTGTGCGCACCACCTCCGTGAGTCACAAGCCTGCTCTCCATTATGCTCTAACAACAGGCTCTCTGACCTGCTTTTGTCAGACAGTAACTGCAGAGGCAACCTGCCGGAGCCGCCACGTGCAGATAATCACACATGTCGCACACACACAAACACGCATGTTGTTAATGATTTTGCTCTGTCTTCTGTCTGACTCTTTTTTTTTTTTTTTCAATCTTCTCCAGTGCTGGTAAAAGGCCAAGTCACCACTAAGTATTATCGTTTCCTGGCGAAGCACGGCGGCTGGGTCTGGGTCCAGAGCTACGCCACAATCGTCCACAACAGCCGGTCGTCAAGACCTCACTGCATAGTCAGCGTCAATTACGTCCTCACGTGAGTCTCACTAGACAACCAAATCCCCCCCCAACCCAAAAAAAGTCAGAGAGAAACGTTCCTCAAGAGAAACACATTTAAGTACTGAAAGTTATATCACATCATCGAGATGTTTGTTAATGGAAAAGGCCTCACTCATGGTTGGAATCTTTCATTTGTAATTATGAATCATCCATTTTCAGATATTAAGTTGTTGCACTGATTGCATTCTGGACCGAAATCCCTAAAATGACAGCCACATAAACAAAGTAACACGAGGTTTCTACAGGGCTAAAAGCAGCTGCATTTGTAATGGTGTTTGCAGAGAGAGAGCAGCGCTGAATATTTAACCAGATTAAGTAAAATCATATCGTACACTCTTGTGATCCGTGCTCGAAGCTCAGTCTATGATACGATGGCTCTTTGTCTCTCGGAGAAATCCTCCTCTTTATCCCTCTGTAGCCTCTCTGTACAAATCCGCCAAACACTGCGGCTGCAGGGCTCAGGCAGTTGTGTGTTATGAGAGCACAAAGCACACTAAGGCCCCTCTGAGACAGCAAGACAAACACCAGGGTTCAACCCCATCAAAAAACCTCTACTGTCACCATCGATCGGCAGCCTAAGGAAAGCAAAATCGATCAAACGGTGAACTAGGAATCAATAGCTATCTCATAGCTGTGGCACATGTTGGATTTTTTTCCTCGTTAGGTTCGGTTGATCCACACGTCGCTTTATCTGTTTGTGTGTGTGTGTGTGTGTGTGTGTGTGTGTGTGTGTGTGTCCTTCCACGTGTGCCTGTGTGAGTCTCCGTACGTGCGCGTGTGCGTGTGGCTGCACTCTAGCTATCGATCCCTCCGATGCAGCGAGGAAAAAACAAAGCAACTACATTAAAATGACAGCGAATCTCCAAACGCGTAATTAGCTCCTACTCAAAAGTATCCAAGGAAGAAAAAAAAAAAGAAAAAGAAAAAGCAGCTCCCACTTGGCATGAGCACAAAAAATAAATAAAATAACATTAAAAAAAAAACCAAACAGCAATTCAATCACCTTGCCCCGACCAGCGTTTTAACCCAACACAAATCCATTAATAAATCATGGTTGGAGGTTGCTGGTGGCGCATTTCAGACACGAGGTGCTCTGACATTGACCCTGAGGTGGAATTCGGCTAACACAGCTGAGTTTGCACAAAGGCCCAGCATTATTGGCTCAGACATAAGTCAGCCAGGGTACAGATAGGATGCAGAACCAGCCACCGCAACTATACCTGCGAGAGCAAATAGCACTCGCACTGTGTACCGGCTATCCAAACACAGCCTTTCCCCTAAGGTGCTGTACATAAAGAACGGGTCATATTTAGAGTCATATTAAAGAGGCTGGCTGCGCGGGGTCAGGGATGGGCCACGGGGTTTAAAATGCCAGGCAGCTGCTATTACATACTGTTGATGTGATAAGTTAAGAATAGGCTCGTGTTTGCTGAACACTTGACACAGGAGCCTTTTCCCTCCCTCGATAGTGACACTTGGACCGAGTTCAGCCACAGGACAGTGGGTTAAAATGTCGGAGAAGGTGCACCGGCTGCGCGCACGTATGAAATTAAAAGGACACATGTTTTACTCGGGGAAAATTATTGGTTTATAGGATGCACGAAGAGGGCGATCAGCGCAGAGATGCGTGTCTGTGTGTGTGCACGGTTACGTCGTCATCCTGCAGGGCTCTGGCAAAGATTGTGCGCCGGAAAAAGAATGATTAACTTTCTTCACGGTGTCTGTTGTTTTTCTCAGAAGCTGCGTGGCGTAATCTCTCGGACTTATCTTAAATGTTGTTTTCACTTCTCATAGACCTCACATCATTCATGGCATTAAGAGTGTGTTTGTAAAATACAGTGAGTCTGTGTAGATATCTATATTCAATATTGGCCAAGACGTCTGCAGCAGACTAATTACTGATTATGTCACCTGGTGCAACACCACCACCGAGACGGTATGAGGGAGAAAGGAGGGTTTGGGGAATGCTAGCCTCAAGGTTTCAGAAGCTCGGGAAGTGAAAAACAACAATTCAGATTGCCCTTTAGCAAGGCACTCAACCATTGACGCTAGACAGTTTGTAAAACCAAATGAAAATAAAACTAAATCGAGATTCATTCTACAGTGTCGGGACTAGCCATACGATGTCAGCATGCCAACAATACCAATGATGACCCTTAGCAGCTCATTTCTTTCATCAAGATCTTGTATCTTCTTTCACACTGGGCAAAAAAAAATGACTCTGCATTAGTCAGAGTGGTTTGTCAGCAACAGTCGATCAGACACGCTAATTTCCACCCGGTCCAGCGCAATGACGTGACGCGCTATGATGTGCGTTGAAATCACCAACGCTTGCTTGGTACTTTTTCATCAGTTTCTTTTCAAGCAGCGCCCGAACATTGTCAGAGTTTGACAGAAAGCCAGAAGTAAAATGTACCAAAAAGCTGTCACCTTGTTATAGCGCCCTCCGTGTCCCCGCCAGCTGCCTGATCGGTACCAATTATGTGCAGCTCCGAGAAAGAAGCAAGATGTCTCACTTCTCTCTAGCTTCCATCGTCAACCCCAGGAAAACAATGTGTCTAGTTCAAAATGTGACTGATTTAGACTTTTCCCAAACAACTGTTTACCGTTCTCTGATTTGCCGGTGCATTTGCGATGACGAACCAGGGTTAAAAAAACCTGTATATTCACGCTAATTTTGGCATAAAGGTAGTATTTGTTCATCAAGTTAGCATGCTTATGTTAGCTAATTAGTTGTAATCACAAAGTGCAGCTGATGGAAATGTTGTTGGTTTTGCAAGTTTTTGGTCAGAAACCAAGTAGACGCAACATTTTTATGGACGTACCAAGACTTTTGACTTTCTAGGGGAGGTAAAAAGTGAGAATATCACCAAAGTTTGTACATTTCACTCAAATAAGCCATGGTCAACCTAATGGTAGTAGAAGAAAAGTCAGGGTAATCCATTTTAACTTGTTCTAGATGATTAAGTCTGGACCAAAATGGGGGACAGAATGGAGTGACAGAATGACTGACACTGTCACACCTAAAATGCTAACGTGTCTAAAAAGTCACAACCTGGATAAGTATGAGGTAAAACTTTAATTTCATCCTCATGTCAACAGGGATACTGAATATAAGGGAATGCAGCTGTCCTTGGACCAAATGAGCCCCACCAAGCCAGCCTTCCCCTACGCTGACAGTCACAGCGAAGACAGGAAGAGCACCAAGTCACGTCTGACACAGGCGAAGGCCAAAGCCAGAGTGTCACCCTACCCACAGGTAATAAACAGCCTGTTTGACGAGCTAAATCAAGAAAGGCGTCAGCGGCAGGCGTGAACGTTGGACAGATGTTCGCAAACTCTCAGAACTGTGATTTTCTTCTTTTGTGTCAGTTTTCAGCGTTCAATCCAGAGCGTTCGGAGTCAGACCAAGACAGCCAATGGGGAGGCAGTCCGCTGACAGACTCTGCCTCTCCTCAGCTGCTGGATCCCGGCGAGGCCGCCGAGGCATCGTGTGCCTACAGACTGTATCCAGACTCAGGCTCCCTGTGCTACGGCCTGGGTTTATCAGAAGACGATCTTGCCCATGCACAAACACATCCTCACACCACCACCTGTGACCGCGTGCGATGCCAGAGCGGCCGCTACTTTCTAGGAACCCCCCAGTCGGGGAGAGAGGTGTGGTGGGACGCTACGCGCTCTGTGCTGTCGCTGCCGAAATCGTCCGTGGAGAACAGCGAGGGCTACGAAATCACTTCCTACCACGGAGCCATTCACGGTGAGGTGTTAGGGTTGAGACCACAACCATCTGTCTCTGAAAATAGCTCTGGCCTAGCTTCTCCTGGTAGCTGTTTTCCAAATGTTATTATGGGACATGCTAAGTTGTTTACGCCATCTCTTGCCAGTGTGCCGATTGCTACCATCTGTTCAAAAATTGCCTGCAATTGAAAGCCAAGTTATTTCACATTTCACGTCCTCAAACAGGGAAACAACCCCCACTGTGCTTCTGCCAAGACATTCAGTCTAACAGACCACCAGTCTATGTGTGTTTAAAGCAGGATTTCACAGTTTTTAAGCTACACAGGCAACTCATGCCTTTAGGAACTGGCACTTCAGATACACGAGAAAAGAACGAGGATACAGATCATGTTACTTATTAACAAAATGTGATTCACTGACTCCACTGTTTTGAAATGTGACCATTGAACCCTCCTTACAGGTCGGGGTCACTGGGATGAAGACAGTGTCGTGAGTTCACCTGATGGAGGCGGGTCCACCAGTGATTCAGGTGAGCGTTACCACGGCGACCACTTTCGGGCAACCCCTCGAGAGCCCAGCAAGATGGAGACACTGATCCGAGCCACACAGCAGATGATCAAAGAGGAAGAGAGCCGTCTGCAGCAGCACAAGGCACCGCTGGAGGTGTCGGGACTCGCCAAGGCTCACAGCCCCTGCTTCAGCTCCTCGCTACCCCACCACTCCCAGATCACCATGCCCAGCGTGGTGTGCCGCGGCCCCGGAGCCCCCAACATCGACCTCTCCTCTGACCGCCTCCATCACCGGGACGCCGTCAAAGCGCTCGGCCCGCACGACAACGACGAGAACACGACCAGCCCGGCATCTCTGTCTCGTCTCAGCAGCCCCAGCTCGGATGGGATCCCCAGGTCAGGCCTCTCCCTCACCAAAGACTACATGCAGACGGATCTGTCCCCCCACCCTCCGCAGCCCCAAGGGAGCCCGCTGATCTATCCAGCCCAGGAGAGGCAGCCCCTGGAAAGGCAAGCGGCCTATGCTTTGACTGGGTACTCCCTGGAGCACCTGTACGACCCGGAGAACCTGCGGAGTTACTCGGGCCTGGCCTGCGGAGGGGTCCAGTACGACGTGGCATCCCATGTGAGGATGCAGGCCGAGCAGATGCAGGGACACAAGGCCACCTCAGTCATCATAACCAACGGGAGCTGACGATATCTGGTGCAGATAGGTCCTGTTCTCGTGAAGAGGATGTTGCAGTAAGGTGGTGCTTTGTGCACATGCAGACACTGAACCAGGTGCTTGAAACAAACGGCTGGACAATTAAAAAAAATAAAAGAATATAAGGTACCTGCACTGGGTTGGTTAGCCTTGGTGGCTAACTCAGAGCAGTTGTGTTTTTCAGCTGTTGTATCAAACCATTCTCTCATCTCTGTCATCCAGGGATGATATGAACGAGTGTTCGAGAGCTCACCTTCGGTATGCCACTTCACAGGGTGGAGGTTTGCTCCAGTGTTATTTTAAAAGGCGGTGAACTGAATTTTCCCTGCCCCGCAAAGGCAACATTGTAGTCCTGAGTCTGGTTAAACATCAAGCCATCGTTTCTGTTTCCAAACGTCTCACACACCACTGGCCACGCGAGTTAATCTTTTCCGGACACGATTTCCAAAGGCAGTCAGAAAACGCGTTGTTCCATTGCCCCTTCACCTGAAGAAAGTCCACCACACAGAGCATAATGTTTGACACATGAGGCGCAGCGTGGGAAAGACAAGCGCTCCCCTCTCGTTCGATGTCGATGTTTCCTGGTATTTATTTGTCAGTGGGCTGTTTTACTGTACACGTCATTTTCTTTCTGTCCGAGTAGAATCTTTTTTTTTTTTTTTTTCTGGTCACAAAAAGTTATAGCTGTGGTGTTCTGATTACACCGACATTAGATTTAAAAAAAAATTAAAAAGTTAAAAAAAATAATGAAGTGGAAAAAACAGAAAGAAAGAAATGCTTCTGATATTCTGATATGTAAAGGTGTAAAATATGCAGGTCAACTTGAAACTGTTTTAATTGTATGTGAAATGCCCTCACTCCAGGTGCAAAGTGAGATTACGAAACCAACACATTTGTAATCTCCCCGCGCTATCTAAATATAGGCATTGTATGTATTGACTTACAGTTGTGGCTAAAAGCGATATTGTTTACATATCAGAGTATCATTTTTCCTGTTTTTACCTCACCTGACCGCTACCCCAACCTGTTAGCATATGTAGAGTATGCTTTTAAAATCCTGCTGCTCATGCAATTGTTCTCAAAGGAAACCATTTGTTTTCTGTTTCGTTTTGTCATGACAGCCGAAAGAGTTAAAAAGAATTGATACAAACTTATCTAAAAAAAAAAGAAAAAAAAAAAGAAAAAAGTATGTTGAATGTCTTTTGTTTTTCTTATTTAATTTATGATGTAAATATCACCACACAATGAACTTTTGGATAAGAAGTTACAAGATTATTTATTCATTGGTTTAAAAAAAAAAAGTCTCTTAAATCTGAATACAGTTGCAAACAAGTAACTTTTGTCTCCGTTGATTTTGTCATTCAGTGTTATTTGTGAAAGCGAAACACACACAAGGCTGCTGCCTCAGAAAAATGTGGATTTGTGTGGATGATCATCAACAATCAAGAAAGGTCTGTACAACACATTTTGAGATGTAAGGATCTGAATATACACTTGCATATAAATTGTAAATACAAAGTTAATTAGTTAGTTTTCATTTCCTATAGTCATTTCTAACATTTAGCCCATCCTGAACCGAACAACAAGACAGTTAGCTCTTTATGAGATATGATGTATAAACAAATGTATGTAAAGAGGCTACAGCAGATTTTAGAAGTTAATGTCAATGTATTTTTATGAGTTTGATATTGATTGATATTATAATATAATATTGATAATAACGATCATTAATAAATGGCAAAATTATATTTACTTTCAGGTAATAGTCAGTTAGTGTTTATGTGAATTGTTAAAAACCACTGTGCAGATGGCCGTTATATTGTAACTAATTTTAATTAATCATGACAAAAGTTTGATAATGATTTATGATAAAATCTGTTGTTTATTCACAGTGAAATAACTATACATTAATTTTTAATTAATTATAAATGCATCTTTCTTTCTTTTTTTTTTTTTTAAAGGTTAATATGAAGTGTTAACAAAAAAGAAAACAAGTCTGGTGTCAAAGTACATTGTTATGAACAAATAGCATGAAAAGACCCCCCCCCAAAAAAAAAAGCAAAATATATAATTTCATTTAAAAAGCACATATCCTCCTGAGACAGCTGGGCACTGTAGTCTTTAGCAAACTTTATACGACTAAGAGTACGAAGTCTGTTTGCTAGGGACTATTTCAGTAGCAAATGTATACACATTTGGTGCAATAGCAATATTAATAGCAACAGGACAGTGTATTCTGTGACTGACTCAAAACTACAGTGTTCAGGTTGAGCATGATGAACAAATGGCACAGAGAAATTAGTCGTGTCTGGATCTGGATGCACAGACTACAGTTCCATGTTCGTTGTATTGTTAGTTTTGGTCTTTTCGTGGGATTTATTGACAATAATTTAAAACAGAATATCATTACTAGAAACGTCTTGCACAAAGACCTCATACAAGTCATTAACAGCAAAGTGCCTGTAAGACTACCGAGCTGTCACGTTTTAAATGCACTTGCAGCGGCACGTCTCGGCTGTCCGGGGCGGTTGAACCTGCATGTTTAGCCGCTCTGACCTCTGCTCGGAGGCAATTTCTCTGCCATGTATTTTAATATATGCAAGTTATTCACATGTAGCTGGAGAGCCGGGCCTGCTGGCTGTCTGAGCCTGAAATGGACCTGGACACAGTCTGGGCCTCGGTGCAGAGCTCCCCATCAGTCACCGCTGACACCACCATGTGATGGTCTGCCAGATATCACTGCTGCTGTCATTCAAGGAGGCAGAGCTGCTACACCTCCCTGCTGCTGACATCACCCAAGTTCAGGAAGGGTGTGTGTGTGTGTGTGGGTGTGTGTGTGAGTTTGTGTTTATTGCTGAGATACTTCAATAACAAGAGGCAGGAGTTTTTTGGGTTTTTTTTTCCTCTTTAAAACGCTGGGGCTTTTTCCTGATGTGCCCTGAAGGCTTTCACATGTAGAGTTGGCTACAAATGTGGCCAAACACTGGGCCCTCTGCCCAGACTTGCACACTTGCACACACCTCCCCACACTTCTCACCCCTCCACCCAAGATCCCCTCTGCCCGAGCACACTCCTAGAGAAATAGTCAAATATAAAGCCTTGGAGAGGAAAATGAACAAGAAGCGTTCAGGTCCTTTGCTGAAGTAAAAGCAGCAATACCGCAACGCCAAAATGCTCCATTACAGCAAAAATCGAAAATGCACGATACATAAGAATTGGCCAGCTGCCGAACTCATGCTAACAATTAGCGGTAAGAGATGACCAGAGCGACTGCTAATTGCTGTTAACTGCATTCTATCTTTAGCGCAGTTAGCCGCACAGCTAGCCAGACTGCTAGACACCACTAGCGTAGGAGCTTCGGACCCAGAGAGAAAGAGGTTTTCAGGCCCGGGGCTAGCATGTTTTTCACTTCTGTTTTCAGTTTTTATGCCTAAACAAACTAAATAAACAAACCCTTTTCATCTTCACACCTAAAAAAACGATTACAAACGACCTGACCTCACAGAACAACTGTTTTAATTTACTTTACTGTTTAACATAGTGCTCCTTAACCTTGTGAAGTATAACACTGTTTGGGTTGCCAGGTTGCCAAAAAAAAAAAAAAAATTGTAGTGGCATCTTTAGCTGTCAGACAAATGTCATGTTGTCAAAATGTTTATTTAAGCAATGTTTGCCCCTGAAATGTAGCGGAGTAGAAGTATCATATCAAATTCTCAAGTTAAATATAAATAAAAAAAATTATATCCCAGTCCACATCACCGGGAGCAGTCTTTTTAGAACTACAACTACGGTATCTTTTAAAAAAAACAAAAAAAAAAAACATGGAGTGGTTTAAGAATCTGGTGGAGAACAGCAGACATAAGGATAAATACAAACAGGAACACAACAAAGGGTGATGTAATCACACAAACAGATGTGTTGTGTTAAGTATTCCCTCACTCTCAGGAACGCCCTCCTAATGAGCCGCGGCGCTATAAAATAAAAGCATTTGACTTTAACTACCACGCTACTGCAAATAAAAACTCGAGTGAATCAGCTTTGTTTACACCATGTGGCATTAGCAGTTAGAGCAGATAAAGATGCCGGCTGTGTCCTGCGGCTGGCTCAACGTGGAGGTAAACTACGAGCCACAGGAGCGAGATCCCGGGGTTTCACGACTGCGGCGAAGGAGAAATGGATCCTACGGCCGCAGAACATGGCGGCGCAGGTGGCGAGGCTCAGAATAGCCCCTGAAATGCCTACTTGATTGATTTCAGGCCCGGGATTTGAGCCACAATTGCATATTCATACATCAATTAAAGTGTTCCCCCCACTTGTGCCTCCATAATTCAACCTGGCGCTTAGTGAAGAGTCATCCTTGTGTAGCGGCTTCAGCCCAGCGCAGAGGAAAATGTTTCAACATGTTTCGTGTCCGTGTGTGTGTGCTTTATGACCTCTTTGAGTGTGTACAGACATCTTATAATTGTTTAATTCCTTAAATCTCTCTGCCCCCCCCTTCCAGCTTTTAGATATCTCGCCCCGAAAACAGATGCAAACATGCAATGCGTGTGCATCAAAATGTTTTCCTGTGCAGCAATAAAATCGCGCACGTCTGCCGGTGAGTCACTCGCAAATGAGCGAGCCAAAGGGCGAAACAGCACGTGACCTGGGAAAATCATTGAACCGGGGCGTTTAGTGACACCTCTGCTGCAGACCTCGTAGCAACAGAACACATTTAGATGTTCTGATCGGGTGGACCAGGATATTGAGGTCAACCGGTCGATCTGATTGGCTGAGCCGGGAGACCGGGGTCGTTCTGTAAAGTGGAGAGGAAATAAGGTTGGTCTCTGTGTCGCAGCCCCTGAACCGGGGATGCCGCTTAGAAAATAGGCTGTTAATTACAGCACTTTGTAACATAATCTGTTTGTTTTTGATGACTTCCTTTTAAAAATAACTGCAGTTTGAATGAATAACCATTCAGAAATGTAAAAGTAAAGGATCAGGCTGGTAATTTATCTTTGGAGTTCATGCTAAAATGTTGTGAAATCTTCCTACATTTTTAAAACCATGTAACAAATGCATATGTGTGTGCCTTTAAATGCACAGTATGTAATTACTACAGTAAGATCAACTCTCACTCAAAACAAAACGAGAGTTGAAAGCAGCGTCTTATCACTGGAGCTGTTGTCTCCTCCACCATCATTCACGATCAAACGCTGTCACCTTGACTCAGACAGAAATGTAAACAAATGAAACAATGTTTTAAAGTTGTATCCAGGTTGCATTTGGTGACTTCCTTCCTCACTTTCTGACTCCTAGAAGTCAACAAGCAGCCAATTAGAATGCACATTTACTTTTAATAATAGTAAAAAAATTAAACAAGGTCTGGATTTAAACATCGTTGTAAATGTTTGTTATTATATAACTGCAAGACTCAGAAAATACAACATTTTTGGACATTTTCATTCAGAAATGTTACATATTAGATCTTTAACATGCACTTGATAATTTCCTAAAATTGCTGGGCACTGTAGTTTTTAGCAAATGTTATGTTGTTATACATTTTCATATAAGATCGGACAGAGCATTTTGGATTATATCTTAAAAATAACCTGCAGTGCTCAGGTTCACTGTAATGAAGGAACATAACACCTGGTGCAGCGGTGTTGGTCATTCTTACGCTCTGGACATCAGTACGTCTACGGCACAGAGGAATAAGTAATATCAGGCTTTGAATAAGCAGGTAATGCTTGTTAGTATAATGATAGGGTCAGGGATTTTCTGAAATTTTATCCCAGCAAGTTTTTGATATTTTGATTACAGCGATTTGCTTCTCACAATCTGTTTTTCTCTCAAAATACAACAAAACAACATTTCCATTGTGGACGTCGCAGCAAACGATAAATCATCCCTCCTGGGAAATGATGATTGACTTTAAATATTGGTTAACCATGCGAAGTGATGACTGGACCAGATTAGAGCCTGACAGATATATCGGCTTCATCAATTATCGACTCATATAGTTTTTTGTTTGTTTGTTTGTTTTTACAGGACATAGTGCAGAAAGAGAAGCTTGGTGTAAATTGTAATTGTTAAATTCCAAGTGCACTGATGCCATTTTTGACAATAAAGATTACTGTGGAATGTTTACTGGCCTAAATATCGACGTCTAAATGTTTTACTCCCTAATATCAGTGTCCACGTCGGCCACGAAAAGTATGTACTGGTTGGACTCTCGTCCAGATGCATCTGCAGCACTCAGCGTTCCCAGGACGTGAGTGAAAGTACTAAAACCACAAAAACTCTTCGGTCAGATTGAGTAAAATCCCACAAACTTCAAACTAGAATTGGAGTTATTATAGAGTAATTTTGATGGGATTGTTACTCCCCTCAAAAGGAATTTTGTTTTTGTTTTTTTCTTTAAAGTCAGAATCATACCAAAAGCATGATCACTTTCACAAAACCGGAACAAACCCTTCCTTAATTTAAAACTCGCTAATCCCTCAGCAATGAGGCTATTAAAAAAAGACTACAAGTACAATATCCTAAGCTGTGTAACACACACACACACACACGCACGCACACACACAGCACCGAGGCTCAGACAGTGTGAATCTAATGCTGTCCAATCCTGTGAATCCCTTTGTTCCTGATTTCACGCTTGATTTGCCCACAGCTTGAGTCTGGCTGGTATCAGCGCTCTTCTCACTGCTTTCACTCCTGCCAAATCCACAGAGCCACACAGGATCCGTGTCTCCTCGCTCTCATCCACCATTGTTCCTTCCAACATCTCCCCCCCCCCATCAGCTCATGCCAAGGAGTTGTGTTTGTTTGTTTGTTTGCGACTCGCTCCCTCTTACTGTAAACACCTCAGCAATTTGCCAAGATCCGCACTGGAGTGAATTCTCATACTGGCACTTTGCATTTGATTTATCGCGCTTCTCTTAAATGATCCCATTAGTGAAGATAGTAATATGTCTGTATTAAATGATTTTCCTGCAGGGGTTGAAAGACTAATCCCCCCGTGCACTGACAACCACGCCGCTGGATCGTCCACAAATCTTAAGATTGATTCAGCACCTCTCGTGAGAGGCCTTTCAACCGTTCTGTTTTCAAATCTCCTGCCTCTAAAGTGGCACATCAGCCGGGCTCCTCCACTCCTGCGATCCCCCTCCAGCACTCGTACCGGGCAGATATTGTGACAGCTGCGCGAGGGGGGCAAGAGGGAGAGAGAGAGAGCGCGCAGGAGACAGACAAGGAGAAAGGGAAGAGCGGGGAGCGAGTCCCTTGAGAGAGGGTGCCGGTGCTCCACAGCTCCAAGTCACCGCCTGCATGCCAATGAGGAGATTCCCCTGCAGCCGCAGCAGCAGCCGCGGCGGCGGTGGAGCGGAGCAGCAGGAGGGGGCCCGGAGCCGACACTGTACCGCCGTAGTCCTTGATAGTCACATTACACACTCCTCACAAAGAGCTGAGCACCAGATGGATTTCTGAAGCGGGGACATTGAGAAATGATTAAATCCAAGTTACTGTAAACACGCTGGTGATAATTATCTTTGTAACAACAATACCC
The DNA here is from genome assembly GCF_904848185.1 of Acanthopagrus latus. Taxonomy (NCBI): domain Eukaryota; kingdom Metazoa; phylum Chordata; class Actinopteri; order Spariformes; family Sparidae; genus Acanthopagrus; species Acanthopagrus latus. Next base: position 13,423,125 of record NC_051060.1, on the reverse strand, counting down.
CGAATTATCTGATTATTTCAGCATGAAAGACAAAAATGCAGTCTCTTGTTATTGCACATCATCAATCAATGACAGCGCAGAGTATTTCATGAGGGGTTTTTGTGCCCTGCTGTAGTTTGCTTTGTTTTCCACTTCCTACGTCTGTTTCTACTTGATTTGTCGATTCATAATAATTCCAGAATGCCTGTTGACAGCCTCTTTAGAAAGGGGACTAAATTCCAGCTTCCCATGTTATTTGACCACAAACACAAAAAATGTTTGAGCACAAAAGTCTCAATCAGTATCCGCTTTTTTTTATCCTACTTACATTGTCCCTGCTCTTATGTGAAAGAGGCACTATTTAGTTCTGGAGGAGAAATTCAGACTCAGAAGTTTAATATTTACAAACGCAGATTTTTTTTTTTTCCTTTGGATAACTGAATAAATGAGCTGATCTCAGAGGAAACTAAGGTCCCCAGAACACTGTTTGAAGCTATAAATGTGGCAGGGTCCGCCAAATATAAACTTTCACACAACACAGTGCTCCTTTAACGCACATGCATAAAAGTGTGCAGATGTTTTGGCCACTGGGGCAACCAAACAAAAGTAAGAAAGCAAAGCAATATCACACTATGGCTCCAGTGCATTCTACTGATGAAGACATTTCACCTTGTGATTCTTTTATTACTGTAACGTGTGGTATAAAGATGCATTTTCTGACGGCAGAACCTGCTATTTACTGCAAACTGAGCTATATTCTGCATCAAGATCAATGGAGGGAAATGTAAGAAAACTGTCGAAACAAATATTATGAGAGTGACTGCAAACTTCTGCGGACTGTGGCGGCCATTAGCTAGTCAGCTCAGTTAGCCGTGCAACTAGCGATTCGGACAGGGAACGCGGCAACCAGGAGGTAGGCATTTACACTGCTAGCATGGGACCTAGATGGGCCCAGGGCTAGCTAGTTAGTATGCTAATTTCAGGAGCTATCTCTGCAGCACATTGCACAGACAGCATAATGATATGTCTCCGTATTCTTTTAATAGGATAGTTAATTTTCTAACGATTTCAACTTAAATTTTCCCCCTTTGAGTTTGGCTATGTGTGTGCGAGAATAAGACCAATGTCCCTACAAACAGGAATGAGACATCCTCCATTGGACAAGCTGACTGATAGCATATTATTTGTCCCATAATCTCAATACATTATATTTATATTCAGCTTGTTTAATGTTACTTAAAAACACTGGTATGACTTAAAAGGAAAGCAGCAAACTAAAACATGTAATCAGTTGCAGATAAAAGCCTCAATCATGGATTAAAAACTAGTTACATCTGTGGTCCTGGTGCTCACAGCCTCAGTGTGAGTAAGAGCATTAGCTGTGTGTAACCAACTCCCTCTCTTCTCCCCCCCCCCCCTTGAGAAGAATTAATAACTAATTATGTCAGGTCACTCGTCCAGATGGTCCTATCAGATGGGCCCACTGTCTGAACCTCACCTTCAACAAGAACCTCTGACCCTGGCGGCCACGTCACCCCTGGCAACATGGAGGCTGAGGCCCGAGCCGCTGGGAGGATGGAATCAGGGGGTACGTGAGGGTTCGGGGTGCGCATAAAGCAGCGGCAGGGGCGGTGGGGTGGGGGGTACGAGCTGGGCGTGTCTGATCAGTGTTGGATGGCTGCCTTTAAAGCTCCATGAATACAAGGCTCCCTGCCGGGGCCCTGATCTCCACGGTCATGATTCTGTTATTACACGCCATGTTCCCGTGATGGGCAGATGGCTCAGAGCATCGGCACATGCATTCACACGCATTCAACACACGCTGAGCTCGTCGCATCAATGGACACAACCTGATACTCCCCTTTCTTGTCTCATTAGGAGGCTATAGAAACATAAGAACATAATAGGGTGGAATTAAGTGCCCGTGCGGATGTCAAAGGGGGACATGGCAGAAGATTGGGACGAGGGCTAACAAGCGCATGCCGCGTTTCCCTCAGCTTTGTGCGGTGATTAGTGCTTTCGACAGGAATGATGGGTAAAAAGACAGGCCCTCTGGGACGGAGCAGCTTTAAAACGGACACTTAAACAGCCAGGGAAGTGACAGCGGTGAGAAACAGGCGTCAAGGCGCCTGGCTGTGCATGTCATGTGGAACAGGACGAGGGTTTAGCATATAGACACAGATAACTTAGACAAGTCTGATGTCACACACAAAGTCATTTCCTGTGTCAGTGTTGCACTGCTCCAGAAAGACAACATGGTCTCCATATGTTGGTTAAAATCTATTTTCATATTCAAATGAATCTACATATTATCAATATATTGATATTAAGTATCAAAATGAGTGCTGAAATAAGCAAATCATCTATTTTTACCGCATTTTCATAGAGAAAAATGACATTACAAGCTAAATCAATAAATAACTGACAAAAAATATTAAATGAATAAATAAATAATCAAGCCAATGCTTCAGTGTGTTCTATTTCATTTCCTCTCGCGTTTCAGTGAAGTCCGGCTCGAAATACACCCACACAGCTCACATTCACCATCTTTAGAAATCTCCTCTCCTTTTATCCTGTAATAGCTCTTTTACAATTTGTCACATGAAAGCCTCCTAAACTCTTGAGCAAACAGAAACTTTACCAAAGCTTCCCCCCCGTGCGAGTCTCCGGGACCAGATGATGTCTCCGGCTCGTCTTTGAGCAGGAGACTCAGGACAAAGCAGCTAAGAAGAAGCCAAACAAAGACACCTTAAAAAGGATTTAAGGCGTTAAACCACATCTCGTTCATTTGACTTCGTCTTATCTTTAGGGAGAGAAAAGGTAGATAAAGAGGTGGCACAAAACCCTGAACACACCAGCAGTGTGTATCCATATCACACTGTTGATATCACTGAGACTTTTTAAACACTTGGCAAATTAAAGTAATAACGTAAGGCAGTGAGGAGATTGGTGGCCATCACTCACTCAATTATAGTGAATGGCCTGACACGTGTTGATAAACACAGATAATTAGTTGTGAAAAGGTTCATCATTATCATTACATCATTACTTTCTGGCATTCTGGTGCTAAGTGTCTAACGAGATTAGGCTGCCAGTCACGTTTCTCCTCTCAGCAGAGCAGACAATGGACAACTTCTCAAGCTGGCTGCTTTTTCGCTCGTTGGTCCTTAATGGACTCTCGAATTCTGGCCTCCTATTTTGGGATACGAGAAAAATAACTTGTCTCTGTTAGAAATACTGAGGGATTAAGTGTTGCTTTCTGAGTTGGGAAAATAATTCTATCCCCCTGATGAAAGTCTCACACGTGAAAGGCTTATGGATTGTTTTCACATGTGAACTAGAAATTTAGCATGTGAAAAGATGATGTGAGCATGTGAGCTGGACTTTTTAACAAATTGTTGGTTTGAATGAGGATTTCCTCTTGGGAAATGTACATTTTCTACATCAGTGTGTGATTGGCTTTTTTTTCCCCCACAAATTAATACAAATTTCCACATGTCCAAAATGACACGAAATATTGTAAAATTGAAACTTCTTCACATGTGAGTTCCACATTTATTATCACATGTCAAGTGATTTTTTTCACATAGGAATAAAAATTTACATTCATGGAATTTACATTTTCAAATGTGATTTGCTTAAGAATTTTCACATGTACAAATAAAACATGGCACATGAAAACACATACAATTTGCCATCTCCCACGTAAATTTCACTTATCAACACATTTTTTTCCCCCAAATGTGAAAACTAAACATGGCAGACTGAATAATGTGAAATTTCCTTCTTCATGTGTGAATTCCACATTTATCAGCTGTTGGCTATTTTCACATGATTGGCTGATTCACATAAAACTTCCACATTTACACTTTCATGTGTGAATGACATAATATGTTTTTTGTTCACATGTGGATTAGAATTTCCACATGTGAAAACAAAACACGGCTCATCAAAACAAGTGAAATTATGCGTCTTCACATGTGAATCCTACATTTTCACACATTTCGATATGTCATTTTTTTCACGTATGGATTTATGGAAAACCATAAACATGGCACAGAAAAATCAGATACTTCTCATGTGAATTCCACATTTTCTCACATCCTCACAGGTAATTGGCCTCTATCACATGTGAACAAAAATTCTCACGTGAAAATAAAACGTCGTCACACGTGAACTGGCCATCACATAAGTGAGTGGCTTTTTTCACATATGTATGAAAGCTTCCACATGAGAAATGTACATTATCACATGTGAATTAGGTCTACATTCATTACATTACATATGTGGAAAAAATTCTTGCCCTAAAATACACAGTTAAGCAAAAGCGACAATATGTCTTTTTTTCCCCCAATTTAAATAATTTTGCGATACATAGTTCGCACAGGACTGAAATATTAACAATTAGAAGTGTGTTTGTTGAGTTGATCCATGGCACCAAATAAAAAGCTCACTAGTGAGCGTTAATGTTGTTGTTACTGACGATGATGACCGTGAGCATCAGAATCTTGTGAATTGCCGGTGCTACGAAACATCTGGCGGCAATTCCCATCCACAGACATTAAGAGGAAATAGTTTCTACATATTATCCACTAAAAAACAACATTTGTCACACGTTGGTCATTCTGACAGTGTGACAAACACATTAAAACGCCATTAAGACGCGGGACTGCGGCGCTCGTGAGCAGCGTATTTCTCCACAGCCGTTAGTCTGACGGCTTCACATATGCTGCTGCAGTGAACCCAGCATCAGAATGGAGCCCTGTCACTATGTTACAGCAGGAAACTGATGATGGCCTCTTCTGAGAGAGCTATCACGCACCATCTGGTAGTGCTATCCTTCAGCTGTCTGAAGAATCAGGAAAATCAACCCATCATCTACCCCCACACTACCCCCCTGCACACATCCACACGTATAAACACCCAGCGATATGAAATGCACCTGCACACGCGCGCACACACACGTGCATCATTTCATCCTTTCATTTAAGACACGTGCTCTTCTCCCGGCCGCCAGCAGGAGTGTGATGTCATTACAGTTCTCTAAGGCCTCTTATTAGCCAGTGCCCTGTAATCACTCGCGATGTATTAGCACAATGCATTGATTACCCCATAATCCAATCACTCGCCTGTTATTGATCTTTTATAGAGCGCCCCCCCCAGACAATAAAGCTGTAGCCACAGACTGTGGGTCAATAGGCACACAGGGAGAGGAGTCTCCTTGCAGCTAATTGGCTTATGAAATAATACAAACATTTTGCTTTCTCCACACCGGCAGAAATCAATGCGGAGCTTAGCCGCCGCATTCAAATCAATTGTCTTGAACCACATGTCGCACTTTTTCCTGCGTCAGGATTGGATGTCTCCCTCACACCTCTCAAGCTCTGACTAATTCTGTGCAGTTGAATCTATTTTCTTTAGCTCTCGCCCTCATCTGCTTCGTCTCATTCCTTCTCTTTGCCACTTCATCTTTCTCCTACTCTGTCTTCTCCCCTCTTTACCCCCCCCTCTGTCTTTCTCTCTGTCCAGCCCTCGACTGATGTTGCATTGCCAGATAAGTTTCTGCTTACAGGGAGACCACATCTGACACCCAGCTGTGTGGGTCATGGGCTGCAAGAGCAGCTGCTGGTCATAAATCACCCGAGCTGGAGGAGCTCTGGCACTCCTTCTGTCAGCCGTGAAACAAAGACATAGAGGTAGCGGGGGGTCAGAGGTAGCCAACCTGGGTAACAACAGGAGACCCAGCGTCACCTCTGTAACGCCGCTCTGAACAGTGCTCCATTATAAACCTGTACAACACGACAGGGTGAAGTCACTGCAACCGGGGTGCCGGAGGATGCAAATGCAAAGAAGTCGACAAGTATGGTGTAATATGGTATGCAAGCAATTATGGTTGAACAGGCGATGCAGCTTGTGAGCTGTGAGGTCAGAGGACAGACGGCCCCTTGCCGAGTTACTGTAGCTGAAGAAATGCAAATAAATTCTGTCAGCCGAGAGGGCAGGCCTTTTGTTGCGTGTCGCAGACGCACTTTGGCAAGCCTTAGAAAACTCAAATGAGCTCTCTGGTTCAGGTTGAAGTAGAAGTTGGTAAGTGCAAAGCAAACGTTACTTTGAATGACCCTTTAATATCTACAGAGTCTATCCCTGATTCTACAGCAGCCCCGAAGGGACAAACCAAACACTGACCAAACATTTTCGCATTTTAGCGGCGACTGTAGCTTCTCTTGCACTCTGGACGGGGAGGGGTCGCAGTCCTCCATCAAACTAATTGTTTTATAAATAATGAAATATAATTACAGACATGGTGGTCAATGTACAGTATACTATGGATATTGTTATGAGCATGGAAATTATTTAGGATTTTGGTCATCGTGAATTTGGTATACAGTTTAAATGTTAGCCTTTTACAATGTTTGAGGTCATACTCCTGTAATAATTGTTCTTCTTGTTAATTTCTTTTCCTGCTCAGTCACAATGTGTTCATTATGAGTCTTTTTTTTTTCAATCTCAGGTGTACAAATAGTGTCCTGAAACACTATTAGTCCTTCTCTAAATGAGTAAGAGGTGTTCAGGCAAAACATTTTTAAATAATCTTAATATTTCTAAACTGAATTCCCAACTAAAACAGAGTAGTGATTTCATGGAGTTTAGTGCATCAAAAGTTTATTTTTATCTCTTCTTTTTTACCAGTTGAAGGAGTCTTCTCATCTCTTTTCAAGTGAAAATCCACTTTAAAGACATGGTTTTAAAAATACCTTGCAGTGGCCCCTAAAACGTTGCTAATGCCAGAATAGATTTCCTTTAATTCAGCACTTTGCCTCAAGCGTGTGTGCAGAAAATCTGTTGTCTGATGCCATCGCTGCACTCTCTACTACAGAAAGTGCTGTAATCTTAGACCTCAGACCTCACAGTGTTTACACTTCGGCCCACGTACTGTACGGCTGCATACTTCTACAGAGATTTGTATAATAAATTGGGTGTTATTTTACAAGACACCAAATCTCCTGCGAGATAAGGGGAAAAGAATTAGAATAAGAAGCATGACGGCTCAGAGACAGAGGGGGTTGGGGGGTGGGGGGTTCGACGGCAGGGGAGGGGGGGTTGAGCGACGGATGGAGTGAAAGTCTTTGAATATTCTTTCTTGGATCCGCCTTATAATCCTGCACACAAGCAGTCAACAAAACCACGTAAGCAAAGCGTCTAACAAAGCAGAAAGTGTCTATCTCCAGTCTGCTTTCTAGTGGCTTTCACCCTTGCATGCTTATTTTATCATTACGCTCATCTCTTCAGAGCCAAGTAGCAGTGTGTCCGAAGTCGGTGGAGAAGAGAGGGCGCGGAAGAAGAGAGCAGATTATAAAAAAGGTATAAGAGGGGAAAAGAGTGACAAAAGAGAGAAAGGGAGGAGAGGACTTCTTTGCCCTTTGGTGTGAGGCGAGGGCCGATCGATAGCGGTGTAATGAGCCTGGTATTAGCCGGGGTGCAGAGGGACCGGCGCAGGGCAGAGGGAGGGCAGAGGGGGAAGGGGAGAGCCAGGATCTGATTCCCAACAGCAAACAACTCCATTGCTGCAGACATCGGAACCAACACCTGAGTACACCTATTAAAGCCAGATGACCCTCTGCCCGGCTAATGATGAATCCACCCCAATACAAACTTCTCGCGCACGCACGTGCGCTCTCATGCACTTTTTATTCAATCCACCGGCTGGTCCGGTACCTGTCACCATCACAGAGTTGTTCTATCTCTGCCAAGCTACTAAAGAGGGCTAACAGAGAACAACCAAGCCTAATCCCGACTAAGAAAAGGACCACACTCAACACCACCTCTCCTTTTCGGCACAGATTACCCAACAAAGGCTTCTGCCACTCTCTTAAATCCACTACACACGGGCAATTTGATTGCAAAGATCGAGACAAGGGGATTGTCTTTGGTTGGTTGAAAGGGAGAGGGAGAAGGGGGGGACGAGCCGGGGGAAGTGGGGTATAACCATCAGGTACACTCAAAGCCAATCTGTTGCCTTCGTCAATAGGCTCATTCTGCTGGAGTGCCATGTGCAAAGCTCCCCAGTCTCGGCCGCCGGACCAGCCATCCAGGCAGGCGCAAGCCGAGAGAGGGCCACGCCTGGGTCTTCTCAATGGAGGGATCAAAGCAGGGATAGAGGGATGGGCCCCCTCTCTTTGTGCTCTCGTGTCTCCCAAAACAAACGCATCCTCCTGTCCGATGGAAGCCACATGGAGGTGGTGCTGCTGCAGGAACAGATGGTGCAGGGGACTGCCACTGGGAGACACCTGCACTCTGCTAAAAGGAAGCGCTGTGCGCAACACATCCGAGTGTCTGGTGTGTGGATGGTGAAGGTTTGGAGACATAATACACCACGTAACAACGTGAAATTATATGATAGATAATGTGCTGTGAAGAGATTTGCTGAAAACGTTGCTTCCTGCTTAATTGAGTGGTTTCATATCTGGTTTTAAGCGCAACCATTCGTCTCACTTGAATGTCAAAGTAAAAACCACTTGAGAGCGTTTAATGGATCGGATCGGTTGATACTCTATATTTTTTATAATGTCAACAAATGCCACGAAAAGACCCAAACCAACAATAAATGAATCCCCAAGTATATAAGCTATTCCCTTTACAGACCCCTGGGCTCTGCTCCCGCCATAAATTGTCACTATAGCCCCAAATGTGTATTAATCCACTGCTGAAACTTTTTAAATGTTTACTTAAAAATTACAGTGCCCTGTTTTTTTTTTTGTTTTTTTTTTCATGAAACTACCTCAAAATGGAATTATAGATTTGTGGCACATTTTTAAAGTTTAAAGTCAGTACCATCGAACAAACAATTATGGTTCTGGGAGACAAACCAACATATTGTTGGTTTTTGCCCTTTCACCCCTTGGATTGATTGTCAAGTGCTAGAGAATTGTCATTTATGCAGTTTCTGGCACTATAGCAGTCCTTCAGTTAAAACAATTAAAACTAAAATGGTGCAGTTTGATGACCTTGTAAGTAGCTAGGAATCGTGGGACTTGTTGTCCTCCGACATGTCTCAAGAAGACGTTTATTGACAAGGCTGTTTTCACTTTATGGTTTATCACGACCACCACCTTTCTTCCTCACCCTCCAACGTATCATCTGACGTTTCCCTGGACCTGAACCAAAACCTTAAATAAAATCACAGATCGCTCTGGGGTATAACCGTTCTGACACTTCTGGGATATCTGGGATGATTAAGCGAACAACTCAACAAAATTCATTTCAAGTCTTGTTGACATTTTACTGCATAAATGTTAGATATTCTTTAAATTAACTTTCCCCCCCAAAACACCTGTCATGGTATCTTTCATGCAGAAAGTTTTGGTTTCATATGATGAGATTCTGAGAAGATTTCTGAACAGTTTACTTTAAAACTACTTTCTACCAAAGAAATAATCGTTATGATGGTTTAGTTCACAGTAATTGTGAAAATGTGTCAGCAGAAATTACTCTTCAAAGCTACGCACTCCCTAAACAAGATTCTGTTCACGTCTGTTGTCTTGGGTTGGAGGCACAAATAAATATCTCAAATCCATCTGAACAAAAAAAAGGGTTGTAATTTGGGTGAACTAACCCTTTAACATATTTCTCCGGCACTCTATGTCTTGTTTTTTTTTTTCTGTGCTAATCCTCTGAAGCACCCGTGACAGAAAGCTCTAATGCCCCCCCCATGTTTTTAGCTACTCCACTAATTTGAAAAGAGAAAATGTTAAAAAGTGACTCCCTGCTAATTAGATATTTTTTGTTTAGAGGAAAACAATCAAAATTGTTCATTTTGTATTATTAACGTTATTTCCTCATGCCGTGAAGAGTCACAGTCTCATTCCCCGCCAGTGAGTGGAGAGATTTCCACGAGCCCATCAGACGCAGGGCTTCCAGTAGATATAACCCGTGCTATGGTAATCACATGCTAATCACAGTTAACACCAGCGCAGGGTCCTATACTCTAGATTAATGCATCCGTCGCATATTCACGTTTCCATTAGCATAAATCAGGTTCACCCTGCCTTTGTAATTAGTGTTTTCATGTGAATGATAATAAGATATGGTGATTAGGTCAGGGTACTAGAATGGAAATGACTTGTCAGCTAAGTCGGCCTCAAACAGTTCTGCACATGTTGGACTATCAATATGTGCTTCCTCAAGAAACAATTAATGATGTTGAAAGATAATTGAAGTTTGATAGTAGGATGTGGAAAGCAAAAGTAGACTATTAATCACATTTCTGCAAGACACTTGATGTTTGAGATGGACTGTTATTGCAGAGTTACGCTTCGGTAAAAGACGAACATATCAGGTATGGTAAGGTAATAGTTGCTTACTAGTTTCTATCTTGATTTGGTTGCGTATCCTTAAACTCAATATGTATTTTATGTCATTCATACCATACCATATCTCTTTCACTCAAAATAACCTGTTTCATTTAAAAGCATAATGATACTGTGTCGTACCAAGTACTCTTTCATCTTAACTTAGTGTCCTTGTTCCTTTGTCTTCATTTATTGAGTGAACTAAAATCGTATTAAGACTTATTTACTAATATTCAGCAAGTCTGAGCTCAAGTAATTCAGTCTTAAACAGGTTTTCCACTAATTTCAAACCTTTGGACATTTATCTCAATATTCTTATTCATAATGACTTATTTCAGGATTTCTTGTTACATCAAATTACTTACTTACTTCATGTACAGAAATGTATTAAGTCACTTCTCCTGTAATTCTAAGTTTAATTCATTTCTTATATTGTATGTTGTATTTCACGATAGTTTTACATAACCTTAAATTTGTTTTACATTACACTCTGTAATTTTACTTAAATTATGAATTACTACACATTTAAATTATTATTATTATTATTATTATTATTATTATTATTATTATTATTATTATTATTATTATTATTATTATTATTATTATTATTATTATTATTATTATTATTATTATTATTTTTATTTTTTTACAAAATATTGAAAACTTCACACAAAAAATTGTGGTTTTGAACTTTGTACATGAAGCTTGATATAAACATTGTTTAATGCACAGTCACAAACTTCAGACTTCATTTCTATAACAACATCATTAAAGTTTTCTGAAGCTTTATTCACGTATGTGTCAGGAGTCTGGCTTATGAGTAAACTGGATCTCACTGCATCCCTTCAAACTAAGTTTTCCAGGCTGCAGGACCACATTTTTTCCCCCCTTTTAAGGAAACAAAACATGGGAATGGGAATGGGAATGGTTTGTGGACCCCCATTCATCTCCTCAATTAAGTGCATGAAAACTGAAAAGGGACCTGCTCTTCCATACCCTGCACCAATCACCTATTTCACTTCCATTCTTCAACATACATTAAAACCTTTTATGCACTCTCTGCAGCCAACTTAATACTTTTTAAAAGAGGCAAAGTAAGAGAGCATGTGTGAGCATATGAGTGTGCCTGGAAACATGTGAGAGCTCCAATACGAGGTCAAAGCGCTGAGCTTGAATATAAGTGACAGAGAGAATGCATGTGTGTCAACGTGCAGGTGCGGTGCACACCTGTGTACTTTGATGAAACCCACTACACAAGCAGGACATGCAAGCAGTGACTGGCTGGAGGTGGGGTTCAGTCGTTGTGGGCTTTGTCTCCCTTGGGAGCCCCCCACCCCCACCCACCCCTTTCCACCCCTGACATCCCTGACACGAAGCATTCCTCTCAGACTGGTGACCCAACATGACGGAGGGCTTCCTCCATGCCTATAACCAACGGACGAGACCTGCTGCAGCCCCAAGAGACTGAAAGGCCAGGAATGTGAAAAAAGGGCGCAGAAAATAATGCGAGAAAAGCTAAAATTGTCAAAAGGTTTACAGCTAATTTAAGCAGGAACACATTAGATTTAACAAAATCCTAAAATGGAAAATCACATCTCCTTCTCTGATCTTGGATCAAGGCTTCTGAATATGAATATGTGTGAATTACTCCTCATTCAACCTGACGCCTCTATTTCCATGGTAATCTATAAATCCTGACCTGTGACTCTGAACGCCCAGCTCCGACCCCCAGCACTGTCTTCTTCATGGGTATCGTAACCTTGCCTTGAACTGTTTGGTTGCCAGCTTTTTGTTGTTGATGTTTTGTTGGCATTTTTCTGGCATTATTTTGATGGTACAGTGGAACACAGACAGGAAGCACAATGAGAGAGGGGGGGATCACTTGCACAAAGGGCCATTGGTAGGACAAAGCCTCTGTACATGAGGACACAGCCTCTGAACTCGAGGACACAGCCTCTGCAGTTAATTTGAAAAAATGATATCAACACCCTTTCGAAAAGCATGCTCAAAAGCTTTTGTTGAATCACTTGGGTACCTTGTACCTTCCAGAGACTTGTCCTTCAAGGTTGGGAAAAGGGTGAAAGTTGAGTGTTTTTCTTCTCAGTAAATTCTGAGAAAATTGCAGAAAGTTGGGGCCAGACAGTTAAAAGGCAGCCACAATATCTAAATATGCCATCATACCAGGCATGTATGTATCTATTATGTATCTAAACATGTAGAGGTCTAGAAGTGACAGGGCAGTAAGCCCTTTCTTACCTCCAGTAAGGACTCTGCATCACACTGCAGCTCATGTCGGGCAGTGGAATAGCTGAATGAGAGATTCTCAAACAGGGGCAGTAATTTGCAGAGTGTGTTTCTAAGTTATTCCAGCTCCCCGCAGCTCAGCAGTGGCTGACCCCTCTCCCCGTCTGTCTGCTAAGAGGCCTACAGGGAGGAATCAGCCCAAATTACCTTTATTGATCCAGAGAGACAGGTGAATACCAAGCAGGTCGCTCTTCACTCCCTTCACTCTTCTTATCTCTCATCTTTTCATCACTCCATCCCCCTCCCTGCCTGCCAGCAAAGGAAACAGGGAGCTTCTATGTGTGTATGTGGCACCATTTTAACCACCACCACACGTTACTGTATCAGCCATAGCAGTGATTTACTGTTCGCACGCAGGTTGCCGTGATTAAACCAGCCTTCTCGTTGCTCATCTTTCACCAGCGACTGAGCGGAAAAAAAAACGAAAAAAAAAAAAAAAAAAAAAACGAATGGCGAGCGGCTGTTTTTCTGCCTTCAATCCACCGTTGTCCTTTCGCCCCGGCATACAAATCACTGTGGCGGTGGAAAAGATACTCCATTAGGTCCAACTCTGAGTTAAATCAATGCGTGACTTATCAAATGAAATAGGGGATTATGAGGTAATCACCTGGCAAACGTTGCTGAAATTGTAATTATCTCCACTGCACACATCTCGGAGAGAGGAGACCAAACTAACTATTTAAGTGGAGGGTGAGATAACAAGGTGGAGAAAAGCACAACAGCTATATCTCTTCGACAGCCGCGTGAGCCAGAATGTTTATGTGCTGAGAGGAATCAGAGCAGCTCTGTGGTTTCTCCCGCTCAACAGAGACGCACACATGAAGGCGTTTCACTGCAGTGACAGATTTATGCTTTCTTGTCCATCATCTCATTACCCCACGGCTGCTGCTCAGCCTTGTTGCTGCGTAATCACTTAATGTTTTTGTGCATTATATTCTCAGGATGGATGAGGGTGCTGCATTATGTGCGGTGCCGTGAGGGAGCCGCTTACATCACACTTACACGACCAAATTATTAAGATACAGTATAAATAATGAATACAGAAAAAGGAGGAAAATGTTGGTTACAATTTAGCTTTTGAAAATCTATTTATTCCAAAGTAAGCTTCTTTCTTTCTTCCTTTCTTTCTTTTTCACTTCATTTTTCACTTTTGATTTACTTTTATTTTATTAATTATTATTCTGTTAAATACATTTTGGATCCTGCGGCAAGCCACATTTATAATTTTAATCAAAGTAAATTTTTGGTTAGAATCTGTTTTAATTTTTCACTTTTTACATTTCAGTCGTTTAAAGCAAAAATACATATACATATATTAATATGGTTAATAGTATTTCCCACTTACATCTAAACACAATTCATTTAAAGATGAATTTTGATGAGAACATTTTGACTGCATTTCCAATGGAAAATACTGCAACCCATTTAATTGCAGACAGCAAGAATTTGCCCATAAATCAAAGATTTACAGGCACTTAATATGAATTATGAAACATAACTACATTTATGAAATCTAATATTTAATATTATGCTATCTGTATTTATTTCGTCTTAAAAAGTGACATTTCAAACCGTCCACGGTCCTCAGACCTTTCGGTAAATGTGACATACAACCTGGATACTGTACAGGCTCAACACAGCCCCCTGGTGGATGCACTCTAAAGCTGCATCATGAGACCCAAAGCCAGTTTGAAATCTCATTTTTAGGAATCTTGCCCCATCTGTTGGTCAAATGGTTATTGTGCTGCACTTTAAACAAGGGAAACACCAGATCACCACTCAACAATTTAATGTAGAAGGAGAAGAAGAAGAGAAAGACTTTATCTGTGTCAGGTGGATCTTACACTGACAGCTGAATGTCCATCACACTATACGTCACTGCTTCTCTGACAAGCACTCATTTAAGTTAAATCTGTTTTTAGTCTTGTATCATTATCCATCAGTGTCTCAGAAATCACTTATATACTTATATATCATTATATACTTGAATATATTATATATAAATCACCTGTATTTTCTCTATTTTTCAGGATCCCTGTTTGTTTCCAAAGAGTTGTGCAATAACCAGCACCAGTAAATAAACATACCAGCATAACAATATACTAAATATTCATATATTCACCATCCCTTCCCTCCAGCCCCATACACCTAAATATACAACACAAGAAGAAAATTAATGCATACAGACGAACAACAATAATAATTAAAAAAACAAAACAAAAACAAACCATAAATAACTGCAACACAGTTGTAAGAAGCGATAATGATGTGAGTCAGTAATCTACGATTTACCTGTCAGTAAATCATTGATCACCTCTGGGAAAATGTTACAAGACAGAAAATAATGAGAACAAGACATCATGAAAAATATATTAATGCTTGTGTTTTTCTAGAGTTGTAATAGTGATGGATTCTGCTATTTGGTCCAGGAACAGCTTCAAAGTTGGGTTCATTTAAATTCTAGCAAATATATAATAAATCATACAGTTGGATAATTATAACCAAGAGTTGAAATCAAATTATGTCTAAAACTGATTTAGTGAATGAATCACTCATGTTCCAAAAGCTTTTCATCAATCATATTTTGGTTTCTTCTTTAATTCAACATCTGGAACAGTTTTTTTCTTGCATGAATGACAGTAAACACTGATTCAAACACTTTAGCTGTACACATGAATAAAATACAGTTGTCTGAAGGCAACAGCAAACATTCTCAACACATCTCCCACCAACACTTCCTCAACTGGAGCTTGTACATAAGCCACAGCACACTGCCCCCCTCTGGCTTACAGCTGAACTACCACTGAAAACAACACAGACGTGTGAGCAGCCATAAATCAGCCACTACCCCTGCATGTAAACCGTCATGACATGGTACGACTCTGACAGCGAGCTCTCCGTTCCCAGTGACAGACAGAGGTGTGACTGTGAGAAGCCGGCGCACTCGCCTCAGCCTCGGCTCGGCTGAGTCACACTTCGTCACCTCTTCTGGTGTCTGCGATCACACCACCGGCTCAGGCAGAGTTCACAGGGGCATGCCAGCAGTCACACTCCCCAAATTAACTTCATTAACACAATTAAATGATTACTTAACAGAGTATTGAGTTATTTGTGTGAGTTTGCTGAGAAGACACTACCTTTAAAAGGCTGAAAATTAAATCTGCAAAGGGTGTTGATCTCAGACTGGATCGGAAGAACTGTTCTATTCGTCTCCTCAGTTCTTTATTTTATAAAAACTGAATTTAACTTGTATTAAAGCTTTGTGTTCGACTATGGGAGGGGCAAAAAGAGAATGCATGCCACAAAGGTCAAACATGGGCCTGAACAGTTTTGACCCCCTCAGGTGTGGAGTCCTCACGCCCAGATTCACACCAGCTCCTGGGAAAAGGGCAGCGTGTGTCCGAGAAGCTGAAACTGCGCAAAGTTCACCAACGTTTACAAAGAGACGTTGGGACAGGACGGCACGTAGACACAGGATTATGTACAAATTAAATATGTACACTTTCCTGTTTTTACACTGTTTTCACTGTGTTCATATCATCCATCATTATTCATGTAACTAAGCATGCTGTGTGTGCTGTACTGTATATAGACACGCATACACTGGATATAACCGCCTACTTCATGTATACTGATTTACAGTTTACAGTATAACTTTGCTATATTTGTATTGCTGTATACCTACAGAAAACATTTTATGTTTGTTTTGTTTTTTGTCTCTTTTTTTTTTTCAATTTGTTCTTGGGGAACGCTGCAAAGCTATTTCGCTGTGAAGCTCCAAAAATGTTCGCCCAACTTTCCATTTGCATGAGACGGAGTAGATAATGACAGAAAAACTCAGATGACTGGAGTCAACACATTCTGGTCCGATTCATTTATCACATATAACGTGTCTTTCATTGTAAACACTTTTTGAACACTCACACACACTATGTGCCTGAAACAGCCTGGTACAGTCGGCCTTCTGACTCTTAACTGTGCAGCTTCTACCACCAGTCCGATAGAAAACACAAGGTGATTACTGCATATACAAAAAAGAAAATATCTGCTTCAGTTGACATTACGTGTGCACAGTAAAGGTTGGAAGTTCACCAGAGAGGGCATCAGTCCCTGGTTTTAGATTTAACTCTGGAGGTGAGCAAATTTCACACCCAAGTAAGTGACACTCTCTGGTCTGACACCCAACCCTGGGAAAGTCTGGTCCGGGGCCAGAGTTGAAGAGGTTATCAGAGCTTCATCACATCACTGCAACTCCTAATATCAGGCCCTGCATGTCATTATTAACCAACACTGAAATCTCAGCTCAGCATTCTTAGCTGCTTTACACCTCCACAGTCTTGGTAATGACTAAATATATTAGCGCCGGCCTAATAAATCTTTGTATCAGCGTGGGTGTGAGGATTAAAAAGGTAATTGGAAAGGCAGCTTTGTTTTCACTTGTTATCAAAAGTCTGTCCTGTAATTGGAATACAGTGTGTTGAGTGGAGGTCGCTCAGTGCACTCAGGAGGCCACCATGTCTCACGTTAGAGAGGTGTGCAAACTTTGCACCCTGAGAAACACCTAAAGACGATCCCACGGGTTCCCACGGAAAAGGCTTGAAAGGCTGGTGCCGGGTTGGGTTGAAGGGTTCAAGTCGTCAGGTCAGTCGGGCAAAATGTGTTCAAACAATCATTTGCAAGAATCAGAAGCCCGAAGCCAAAACATATGTTTTGCAGAGCGCAGAGGGAAATGTAGCACCTGATTATATAATCCTATTCAAATGATGTGAATCTCATGCAGCTTTTAAGAAACTTTGGAACAAGGGCATCATGCTTTTCTCTAAACAACAAACTGCTTCACCTCTGCGTGCCAATAACTTTATATATACACACAAACTCCATTCAATTCTCACAGAATCACTAACCAGGCAGGCCACTTTTTTTTTTCTTTTTTTCTGTTTTTCTGTTTTAAAACAAAAGGTCCCATCTACTTCAGTTTTTAGGAGAATTCTGCAGCGCTGCTTTGCTGTGAAGCTCCACAAATGTTGTTTTGACTACAAAACTTCACCTGAATCGGGGGCTGAGGAGATAGTGACTTAATTTTCATTTTTGTGTAAATGTATCCATTAAGAACTCAAAGTTGCTCTGAGGAAATTTCATTGTTGTTGATGCCGGACATAAGCAGTATGAGCATCACCGCCCACTTTCATAAACATCATCGACCTGGCTGGTGCGTGCATTTGTTCTGGAAGTGAGTGAGAGAGACGCAATGTACTCAATACTTTTCTTTTTTCTTTTCCTCATCTCTCTTCTATTCTACACAGTACATTACCCATAGGAAAGATGAATGGTATCTTCATTTTTGCCTCTTTAAATCCAAATACTTGAACTTAGAGCAAACTCATGAAACACACACGTGCAGTACTGGATTGTTTTGAACTGGAGGATAAGAATTCAAAAACTGTTTCAGCAAAAATACTTCTCTTCTTTAAATACAGCTGTGTGCAGGATGCATCAGGGTGAGGTCACCTATCTATTTTATGGAGTTTGTAAGATTAAAAACTGCAATGTGACGACGACGGAACAAGGTAAACTCTGTTTCAGTGCCGCACAACCAGACTACAGAGCAGCTTCTCTCCTCAGGCTGTGAGACCGCTCAGTTCATCCTCAGCACTCGGAGTTTATGATCATTCATAATTAGAATCCGACCAGGATAAATCTGAATCCGACCCGGTCACAGATATAAAAAAATTATTACAGAGCTGGCACATAAATAGCCAATCACCTCGCTGATGGATTAGTTTGCTCATGTAGGTCGTAAGTGCTAAACTGAGATTGTTTTACAAGGTCAAAAGCTCCCTGTTGTATGTTCTACGTCACAATTTGTAGCAATTTGTGTGTTTTAATCTCCTTTTTTTACTGGCCAAGTAAAGACTTTAAGATGATTTTTGTCCTGACATGGTGCATTTTCTAATGAAACTGCTTTTCATTTAAATTAATCAGCCTATTATGGACACACACGTTGTGCTGGTGGGTGATTTTAACTCGAGATGACGGAGACAGTGAGATGTGGGAGGAACAAGTGTCAGCACAGGCCAGACATGGTACATTCGCTGCAGGGCTATAATGTGTTAATGCAGCTCTGATTGCTACATTCTGCTGCCTTGTTTTGTCTGATCCTACTTAGATATGTGACCGTTGGAATAAACCATTCATCCATCCATTCGCTCATGCTCTATTTTGTGAATGGCAGGAAGAAAACACCTTTTTTTAAAAAAAAAAAAAAAAAAGCAGATAACGGCAGATAGCATATAGAGAACAATGTCTTCACATATGAAGGTGATCTGGTTTTTAGCTGGTTCACTGAAGGTCTACAAACATTTTCCCCTCAGACTGACTGACTGACTATCTCGGTGCAGATCTTCATGCTCTCCTGACACAGCCGACACCTTCCACTTGTCACACAGTTTCCACACTTCAGGCGGCAGGAAGTGGTGCATTTACCACCGTGACACTCTACTACATCCATGGGAAAGCAGCAGTTCAGCCAGGAGCAGGCGGATGTGTCGAACACACTGACCGCATAGTTACAGACAAAAAAAAAACACCCTACAACTTCTGATATCAAGTCAGCTACACTCTGTTTGCAACCATGAAACTAGAGGAACATTTCACTGTAGTTCAGAAGTGAATGAGTGGAGTAAAAATCACTTTAGAATTTTTCAAAATCAATAATCAAGCCCCAAACAACGACATTCATTTTAAGTATTTTATTGCAATTTTTCAGAAAATTACAAAAAAAGGTAGAAAAGTTAAAAAGGAATAACTTAAACATTTACATTCGTCTTCAGTAAAGAAGTACAAAACAAAAAAAAAAGGTTTATGTACACATATTTACAGTCAATAAGTTAAAAGGAATATATTATCACGTTATTCTACAGGTCAGTGTCGTTAGTTCAGATCCTTCTCCATCGCCTCCTCTTCATCGTCGTCGTCGCTGTCTTCATCACTGCTGATGTCCGTGTACACGCAGATGGTCGCTTGGACCGGATAGTTGCGCAGGAGCACCTCTGCGTCCTGGTACAGGTGATCGAAACATTTCGATTTCGGCCACATCAGCCTTTAGATAGATAGATAGAGGAGAGGAGGGATGAATAAGACAGTTCCAAAAAAGAAACCACGTGCAAACGAATTAAAAGAGAGTTTAAATTATCTTTACTTACTTCACTGGATGAACGAACTGGGGAGTTTTGGAGTGTTTTGCGGCTGAAAGGTCTCCATGAAGAGACTCAGCCTGAAATTTAAAAGGGAAAGAGAGAGAGAGAGAGAGAGAACGCGATCTTGTTAAGTTTTCAATTCGGCAGACAACACGAGTTTGAATTTAAAAACGTTCGAGCCTCTCAGGTCGTCGGAACTCACCGTGTGCGCGGCCGTTATTCCAGTCCACGGTCTCCAGAAGAGGCCAGGCTGCTGGGTAACGTTTCCTCCAATTGGAAGAGAAGGTAATCCATTGTTAGTAGCGAAAGATTCCATGGTTGCTTTGTAGGATAGCGGTCAGTCCTGCGTAAAGTCCTCAGGCGTTGTGTGGCTGGTGAGCAGGAGCCTCCTATTTATCAGGGGGCCCTCGCAGCCGGAGCCAAATTGCGCTTTGACGCGTCCCCAAGTGTCTCCATGCGCCACGGTGGTGAGGTGCGAAGTCACACTTTGGCAAACTCCAACCATATGGCCACTTTCTTTCTTTCGTAATTTCAGAATTTGGAATCAAACCCATCCCTCGCCACATTTGAAACGTGCATCCAAGATAAACTTCAGGCTTTCTGGTCAGTTTTGAAACGTTTTGTTTTATTTCTTAGGGCGCACCTGCCCTCCACTGCAGCCCAGTGCTGAAGGATTTCAGGCAAATTTAGAGGTATAATTTTAGTTTGTATTCTTTTTGGTAATGTGACGTGTTTAACCCTTTGATGCACACGCTACGCAAACTCCAAATGCACAAAAAAAGGGACGCAAAATGATCTGCACGAGCTTTCAGGGTTATTTCATGTTGGGGTGTTTTTTAGTATTTAAACAAGACACTTCTGTGTTGTGCTGTATGTGGGCAGGCAGACAACTCTAAACTAAAGGTGAGCTGCTGCTGTCGCTCTCTGGAACATAAAGTCACATCATTTGGACAAAAGCAGCATTAAAAAAAAAATGAATAAAAACTCAAGAAAACTTAGATAAAGGAGTCCAAGGAGTTCTCATGCCTCATGTCATGTTGCCCTCTGATCTCATATGGACAATAAGGAAGTGATTCATGCATGGAAATTGCTCACTTTTTTCCCCCTTTGCAAAAAAAAAAAAAGTTATTTTATGGATTTATTTTTTCAAATCGCTGCATTACGATTGATGTGGCCAAGATAAAGCAGAGAAGCACTCAGCCATGCATGAAATTGTGTTATGACTTCAGAAAGGTAGTGATGCAAAAACTATTTCTATTATTTTTTAAGTAAGGGGGGGGAAATGAAAAAGAAGCATTTGTGACGATTAAAAACAAGTCAAGGGAGGAAAACCTGTGACTCACTCATCGCAAATCAAGAAGAAAAAAAAACGGGGTCACGAAAGAAGCGATGGATGGGCTCAACTCACTCACTTGCTGATGAACTCTTCACCCTCCTCCTCCTCCTCCTCCTCCTCTCCTATCTCCGTCTGCTTAGCCATTTGCGTGCGCGAGGTGTGAAGAAACACGTGCCCTCCTGTCACAGCCCCGCTGGGCGCAGATGATGGAGGGAGGCGCGTGCTCAGCGAGGAGGGGTCGACACGCGCCAGCCTTTTGTGTGTGAACAGCAGCAGCAGCAGCAGGACTTCTGGCGCTGATGGCTTCTTCTTCTTCTTCTTCTTCTTCTTCTTCTTCTTCGCGGCAGGTGCGGTGCTCGAGTGCGTTACACCCGAGATGCACGTGAAGGCCATTCATTTAATTAGTCCCATTCCTCAGAAAAGTGGAAGCGTTTTCCTCTCCCAAGTGCGCCAGTAGGGGGCAGTGTGGGGTCGGGATGTAAAGATGCTAAAGGAGGGGGGATCAGTGTCACATGTGACACATTTGTTTGAGAAATAAGTGCCAGCAAAACAAGCAGCTGAGAACTCAGAGGACTCCGAGTGTGTGTTTTCATCGGACTCCATTCAGGGCTAATGGGTGCTGCATTTGCAAGCATCACATGTAATCACGGCCTGCAGTGAAGGAGGGTGGGGGAGGAGGTGTGTGTGTGTGTGGGGGGGGGGGTTGGGGTTCTGTGTTCGCCATGCATGACCAGCATTAAATTCCTTCTGACCAGCTGCTCCATCCACATCACAACACCGCTCTCTGGAGTACAGCGGTCAGAGCTCCACACTAATAAGGTCCACACAGATCTCTGCCTCGGTCTCCCTTTTTTCTGCTTCTGGAGCTAATTGGGCGCTGGGTCTGGGTCTGGCTCTGCTCGCTGCCCTGCTTTTGTGTTTCATCAGCCTTTCACTGTTTTTGCCATGCTGGGTTCTATAATGGCAGCAAAAAGAAAAAATCCACGGAGGCGTCACAGGCTCG
The DNA here is from genome assembly GCF_904848185.1 of Acanthopagrus latus. Taxonomy (NCBI): domain Eukaryota; kingdom Metazoa; phylum Chordata; class Actinopteri; order Spariformes; family Sparidae; genus Acanthopagrus; species Acanthopagrus latus. The sequence goes on along the minus strand of NC_051060.1, from coordinate 13,400,958 downwards.
AGCAGGCTCAAACAGATGACCTGCGCCGCCACAAAAAAAAGGGCCAAATTAATGCAACATTGTAAAAGAAATATACATATATATCTGGTTGTAAAAGTAGGTCAGCTAGTAGGTTTCACACTATTTTCTTCTCCACCAGAAAGACCCACCTTGTATGTTTTGAATATTTCTACACAGCATGTTGTGTCGCACTGTGTGAAATATGTCAGAAGGGAAGTGCAGAAAGAAGCAGGGAGAGGTAAAGCCAGCTCTCTGTCTGCTCTGAATTTTCCTGCCGGCTCCCAGGAAATTAAAAAAAACGCCCACTACCTCACACGCTCGTGCAAGGATGGCCAAAATATTAAGGGCACAATTAAGGGAGAGCCAAAAGAGCTATTATCCCTTATTGGCTCAATCCACTGAATTAAAATGAATCACAAAGGATACGGTGGAGATGAACAGAGCCCGCTGACAGGTTTTGTTAAAGATTTCGATGGCGCACAAAAAAAAGATGTAATATTTCAGACATCCGTGTTTTATTTCTGCCTGAAAAGTTCACGACGAGGACCCCCTTGTTATATTTTTCTCTTATATCACCTCAATCAATATCACCGCCCCCCCCCCCCCCCTCCCCCTCTCTCTGGCTTATTATTCATAGGATATGTTCCCTCTCATCGCCCCAATTCATTTTCTCTTCCTTCCCTCAAAGACTCTTGACACTCAAAAACAGCAAAAATTCCCTCTCCATGGCAACAGTCAACCACAAAAACTCACTTTTCTTTGTGGTCCGCTCTGTAACCCTCATCCTTTTATATTTTCTTTGGACCCCATCACTTTTGATTGCCGATTTCAAATGTGCTCCCAAATTTTGTATGAGTTCATTATCAGGTGATTAGTTCAAGATCGAGCTGGATGTGAGTCGTGTAATTCTGACATCCTCATGCTCCTCGTGGTACATTATTTCAGCTATTATTCTTGTGCCGGGCTCCCTTTTTGAATCAGTCTTCGGTCGAGGAGCCTTCTTATTAGTTTCGCACTCTGTGACACTCAGTGGGGGGAAAAAAAGAAAAATGTTACTACATCAGGCATCTGTCGCGCCTTAACTGTCCGCTTGATATATTCCCGGGACTCAGTGGGCAGGTGGTTGATCCACGCTGAGCTACTAAACACACAGCGTTCCCTAATGAGAAGAGTGCTGTTTTCTTGGGAAAGATGGATCTCAAAGAGGACCCTCCTCTGATCCACACTGTAATGAAGCACATGTTGAATGTGATACATCGGCTCAGTCTGAGCCAAACTGTTTTCAGACACACTGTATGGAATACACTCCATGAATGAGAGGCTCAGGGATGGCGATGCTTTTCAGACGTGATGAAAACCTCCGTCCTGAGCCCCCACATCACAAGTGGACGGCTCCAAGTACGTTAGGAGGTGGGTTTTTTTAGCAGCGTGTCCACACACGTGTCCTGGGCCACACCAAATAAACGCCTACCTACTCAACCGACGTCCTCTTTGCAACAAGACCAGGCAGAATGTATTACACATCGAAATGCTATTCATGACAGATTCAAAATCACTCTTGCCTTCTTGTGAACGTGCCATTAAATGAAAGTTCTTTCTTTGATTGCAGAGGATGGCGGTTTGTTGCAGCGCTGCTCTACCGCCGCCAGCGCCTAAAGCGCGTCTTCTGGCAACATTCAGCGGCTGCCTGAACACCGCGTCTCGACTGATCTCACCATTTACACTACATTTATGAAAGAAGACAACGTTATGTTGGCGGCAAACATGTCGGTTTCAACCAATACAGCAACTTCTTTGACATCCGTGGAGGAAGTCCCCAAACTCCCTTAAAAGTCAGGAGAAACATTATAAATGTTATGAAATGCCATTTATGACAAATTCTAAATCATTGGTGCCGTCATGTTTATTTAGCAAAACATTAAATACATACGGTTCTTCTTTTCTAGTTGTAAGTGTCAAGTAAGTAAGTACGTCATATCTGCCAACAGTTAGCAGCTGATGAACACACAGCTTTGACTGATTTAGGCCTAATTTATGAAAGAAGACAACATTTTATCGATGGTAAACATGTCAAATCTTACAAATCCAGTAAACAGTATACACTGATGTAGTCTTTGATGCAGCTGAGGAAGTCCCCAGACTCCCCTGATAACATGCTCAATTATGTGAGTTGTTGTGTTATGAAAAACTTTTGAAACGGTTGCGAAACCCTGCGTATGACAAATGATTAATCATTTGAGCCTTTCTCTTTAATTCAGCACATGTTGCGCATCAAGTTCCGTGCAAAAAACATTGTGTCTGTTTGTCATGATCACACAAGATCTAGAGACGTACGTTGTTGCCAGGCATGAAGGGGCGGACTTAGGGCCGTCTATTTGTGATCAAACCACTCAGGCACTCACGCATGTCCATACCAGATCTGAGCAGCTTGTTTGGGAGGCTGAGAGGTTTTTCATATCCTCCTCTCCGCATTTACGCTCTCCCAATTTCCTCCAAACATGCTTCAGTTCCCAGTTCCAAATGAAAACCTATTTAATTATCATGTAACAAAAACTGGAGGATTTGCGGAGAGGATGGAGAGGTGGTCTCAACGGTCATACAGGGGGCCATTTTTAAATCTATACTCAATCTACAGACGCAGAGCAGCTCATATCCAAACTGATGCCTGCTGGGACTTTGCACGGTCAGTGAGGCCTTGATTTTGCCGACTTTGTTCGAAAGTTACTTTTTCATTACATTTCAGTCTAAGAAGAAGACAAATCTGAGGAGTCAGACTGGCTTCTCAGAAGCTTCGTCATGCTCTGTCATTCCTCAGCCCCTGATTCAAAAGGTAAAACTTCTAGGGAACTTTGAAATATTCTGTAGGTTCCTGCATTCTTGCTGCGGCCATGATAAATCGTCTGACATGTTTTGTGTGTGGTTGTGTTTGTGAGAGACAATGCACCGCTTGGCAGTTGCTTTGTGTGTTGCATCAGTTATTGTTCGCACTGTTCTCTCCCAGGGAGCGAGGTTTGGGTCTTTTTTTGTTTGTTTCAATGGCCTCACTGAGCACGTTCTGAGAAACATAGATTCTTTTGTCTGTTGTTTTGCTCTTGATTATGATGCTTCAGTTTATTGTGACAATTTAACTTCTTGTTGTAATGATTGATTTCGTTTTAATTGCGACTCAGGAGCGACCTTTTTGTATGAACGATCATTGATCACCAAGTCATTTAATAAGGACTGAGCTGGAAGGAAAAGTAGCACAGCGCTCATCCATCAAGTGTCCGGTGGCAGTTTAATCAAACCTGATTGGTATTCATATCCTCCACCTGAAGGAGCCGCAGCTCAATAATCGTACGGTACATTCTCTTTTAAGACCGAGTGCGGGCCCAAAGTTTTGTCCCTGATAAGATGTGAGGTCATGGCGGACTTTGAGTTTGTTTACGTGGGTCTCCATGAGCTTGGAATTATGTTCTGAGAACAGCTATGTGTGCAGGAGGTCAGTATGATCCAGATCCCAGTTTAATTGAAGTCCCGAGTGTTCCCTTGGAAACCAGCCGGCATGGTAAAAGACCAGTAGAATTAGAAGCAAACATCGTTCAGAGAAGGAAGAAAAAATGTCTGCATATAAAATTACAAAACAATACATCTATAATCATGAAAAATCACAGGATGTGCCATGAAAACAGAGTCTGAGGGACTATTTTATATTCAGATAGCTTTGTTTATTTAAGTACAGAAATATGGATCTACAAGCTGCTACAGTACACGTGTTGTGGACAGTTTTCTATGACGGCATTGTATACACTGACCTCTCAGCACCAACTGTGTCTTCAAGTGTTCCAGTTACGTTCCGTATGAAACGCACAGTTGTGAACATATCAGTGGTTTGCGTTGACTGCCTATCATAACTCGCTGGTCCACACTGGGTTTGTTTTACCCTTTCCTCTCTGTTTCCTTCCCACTCTGTCATCTTAATTTCAGTTGCTAACCCTCTGCCACACTGAGCAAAGAACTAAATCCCTTAACAAGGGTCAAGATGGAGGCTCGGATTCGCTTCTGTGACTGCTCAATATGCAGCACAGTCTCGGGCTTTGGCTTACAAAAAGCAGATTTGAGAGACTCATCCATCAGGGCTGATGCACTGAAAAATATCACTTTTGTGAGTCAATTCTGGAGACAAAGGAGGAGGAAAGGGTATTTAAGGTGGATGCTGCAGAGTGAAGGATGGGGAAAACAGTGTCTGCTGAATGAAAAGTGTGAGTTTAAGTGTGTGATTGAGAGCCGCAATAGGGAAGCCTCGATCACCCAGACAGACAGAGTGAATTAAAGCCTGTGAAGACAAGAAGTTCTTGAAACTCTGACACACAGTGTGCCAGTGTGCGGTAAATTTTCTTTTCTTTTTCTCCATGAATTACAGAAAGAGTTTTTGGGAGAAAGTAAAAGACAGGATGTGACAAGAGACAGTAAAGAGGGATCAACCGCTGAGCTTTATCTTGATGATGCAACTTCACTGTCGCTGAGGAATTTCTATATTTATCTGAGCCATATCAGAAGGATTCAATGCACGTAGCAACAATGCTGATGCAAAAACCATGAATATTTCATGCGATCCATTCTGAAGCCTTGAATGCTCCCAACCCCAATACATAAACGGACACATTCAAAGCAGGTGCGTACTTTTAGCTTCGCAGCTGTAGAAAGGATTTGTGAGCTGCGTGTTATTGGGCAAGTAAAGTAAGTGGAAGCAAACAGGAGGCAACATCGGAAAAATTGACCCACAGCACCACTGGAGAAAAGCAGTGTATTGACGAGCGGCCGGGATGCGGAGGGCCGACACGTTGAAAAAATGCAGCCTCCACTCGCTTTGTTTCTCACATCGGTTTCTATCCAGTAAATGTGAGGGTTGGTAGAGCGGAATCTCAGTAGGAACATGCCTCACATACAGAACCTGCAGTGGTGAGTCAGAGGGTGCAGCATCCGCTGGTCAGGGTCATTTACATGCATCAGAGGTCTGCAGGCTTCTTCAGAGGTGGGTTGAGTCGAACCTCACGTGTGGTTGGACTCAGTAAACGTCAGTGAGAAGCTGAACATCGTATGTGACAGAGGATGATCGGTAACTCAGATGTCATTCACTGTATACATAAAGGCACCGTGCCAGAAACCTACACAGAAAGCTGACATTGAGAATGGATTTCTAATTATCTCCTATTGTGAAGTGAACTCTGTACAAGTACAGTGCATGTAATGTTTTAATGATGTAACCTTGCTCAAGGCTGTGAAAACTAAAGACGCCCCATGATGATCCTTATCTTTGTCACATAACTGTTAAAGGTTAGTTAGAAACACTTTTGTCCGTATTGTGTGACAGAAATATCAGCATCACCATGCATAACACAAACAAAGTAACAAAACATGAAAATATCTTGTATTATCAAATGGCACTGTGAAAACAGCTCTTAATAGCACGTCAGGGACATTCTTCTACAACGACTTGTTTTGGTTTTAATACCTCATGTATATTTTGATTATCATAATGAAGCAGTCAGTAGTAATTTCAGTTCTTGTACGCTTGTTAGTCACAGCACACGGAAGGTTGGGTGCAGCAAAATTGCTTTGGCACATATGTAAGTCGTGGTGGCCGTGCAAAGAGCTTTCACTCCCTCCTGATAAGTACTTTGACCATTTAGCTGCCAGCTACCGTTGAACACATCTCTGTAGATGAAAGCCCCCCCCTGCAACATCCACCGTGCAATCAGCACAGCATGGCATCGCCCCGTGACCGCTGCAGAACAAAGCGACAGCCACAAGAATACAGCAAAAAATAATAAATAAATAAATAAAATAACAAACAACAATAATAAAGCAGAGGCAGTGAGACAGCTCTGAGAAACTGGTCGCTTTCACTGAAATGTAGATCTGCCGAGCAGCATGTGAAAATAAGACACATTTCTGTAAACAGCAAGCTTTAATGTAGCTTTTCCACCCCTTACAGCTTTTAATAAAATGCAACTTGATAAATGCATGTTATGTCACTATAATAGCCCATTTGTGAGTCATCATCCGACATCACGGTTCTACTCTTAATTGGTAAAAGTCTGGGCCTTCGGGGGAAATATCCACTGTGGTGAGGAATTCACTGCAAAAGCAAATGTATCTTCTATAGTACGGTTCAACTTATTCTCTCCTTCGACTGAGCAGCAGAGCGACAAGAAAGACGTGATGATCTTATCTGGAAACAAAGAGCACAACTATATGAAAACACTCAAAGAGGTGTTATTGAGGTGATGGCACACTGTCTGAATCACAGCTGTGAGTAACTCATTCAGCACCCAGTTTGGTTCTCATGTCTCACAGAAGAGTATGCGGTGGTGTCACACCTACAAATGTTTAAAACGCTGTGGGTCCCTCGTCAAAGACATCCAGTGTATGAACATTTAAGAATACACAGTTCCGTGACTTAAACACGATCTTTCACTAATCTCGACTGGGGGACTAGTATTGGGGGACAAATCTTCACCATGTTTTAACCGCAGGTGATTTGCTATGAGCAATCTCTTCTGTGAAATTTCAGAATATTCCAAATGTTTCAGAATCCAACACAAAGTGGCTTCGATCTAAAGGATCTGGAACAGGACTGTGTTCAGATATGACTGTGATGATGCCAGCTCTGCGAAAAAGACAGGGAGCCTTACAGCTGAGGTGTCCAGATATTTTTTGGCAAGAGTAAAGGCAATGAAGAAAAAAAAAGACATCATTCACACTGCAGGTCTACACTGCGATCAGTCCGATGCAGAGTCCTACATACATGTTGGTTTCTTGTCTTGTGTTCATGAGCTTCTGTGAGCTGAACCTTAACCTGGACCTGAACTCATCCAGTGGAGGCGGACGCGTTGCCGCTCTCCAGCTTCACTGTGACGGTGTCTCCAAACAAATAACTGAATGCATGTTTATGCATTTGTGCTCCATCTGGTGAATGTGATTTTTTTTTTATGATGCGGCAAATTCATCACGGGGCATCGGTGAATGAATAGACACCGTGAGTGGCTCCGCTCGAGAGGTACTTAAGAAATTAAAGTAATGCAGGACTTATGAAGCCTGTTGCTCGGATGATGATTTACCAAAGCGTGAAAAGAGGGCATTTTCTGGTGTGGTGTTTTAGAGTTTTAATAAGCGATTCCAGCTTCAAGAAGGCAGATCCCAACATTAACACATTCTCCTCGGTGGTAATTTAAAGCCATTAGTCGTGGTTACTTTGTTTGCGCTAGTTCAACAATCCCTCGCTCTGCTGGAACAGCAAATGGTCAGGTCATTTAGATATGCGCGTAATCAGGAGAGCTGGTGGGTGGCTAATTACATGGCTGTATTTGGTAAACCCAAAGACCTTCCTGAGATGTCGTTATCTGCCGCTTTAAAAAGATTTGGGTTGTGCCTACAGCCACTTGATAACATGTTATTTGAGCCTTTTATGAAAGATTTGAGGTCGGTTTTCTTACTGCTGACTCACTGTGATGAAATTCTACTGACATGGGATAACTCTTCAATAAAAAGGGCTTTATTGTTAAGTCCGGTGTTTGTGGAGCCATTCGTGTGAAATCAGTGGGCTATTGAAATAGGAAATAGGCACAGTTGAATGTTTAAATCATCCATTCATGTATCTGACTGTCTTGAAATTGGCAATTTTGCATTCAGCTCCATTTACGTCCACGGGCGTACATAGGTGTTATTTCCAGTTTATTTTCCCGTTGATCCCCTTTATATCTTTAACACGGGACAGTGAATGGAGTTGATTTTTTTGTGTGTGTAATTTATTTTTTTATTGATTTTTACAAAACAACATACATGGGCCAACTGGGCACACGACACATAACATGGGGAGAATCTGAATGTTAAATAAGACGGCAGAATCAGCATAAATATATCATTCATACATAGACACATGCACCCACATCCATACTTATCTCGACGGCTCAGTCAGTTTACACATAGCACTTGTGCATAGACACATATTCACATATATACACACACACCATACCCTCTCCTTTTTGCGTGGGCACATATAACTAAACTGAGAAACACAGGGATTCTGCACTTACACAAAATACGGTCTTATACTTGACACATAAAAGAGCCATTTCAACCAATTTTCTTCAAGGATATCAACCTGGTGTCTTAGTTTAAATGTGATCCTCTCCATCACGCATATATCATAAATCATATCAATCCATTAGTGCATGGAGTTCTTGTGTGAAAACGTTTAAAACATTACAGTCAATATGGTTGCACAATGTGTAAAAAGTAACTTTTCAATTATGAACTCTGGGGTCACCAAGGAACGATGATGGTGAAAATCCAGGAAACTGACTAAATAGGCTGCTTTTTAATAACTCTGAGCCAAGGTTTATATGAGATCACATCTTACTGCTCGATATTATCGGATGCTGCAGTTGCACACTGACATTAATGATGAATCTTTCTAGATGGACTGTTCTTGTCCTCAGATGAATGGTGTGTCACACTCTTGTAAAGATGAAAGTAAGCCCATACAATTTGAGCCTGGAGGTAAAAACAGGAGGGCTCACAAAACAGTAGTCACCTCAGGTCGGCTGGGATTAGCAGGTTGGGTTCAGGCAAAGCTTTGTAGTTTCCACTTTCTAACTTACTCCCTACATTTCTTCCTCTTTTTTTAATGAAAAAGTAATGATGATATTTAAACGTACGATTTGTAACTTCCGCCACAAGAGCGAGGAAAGAGTCTGCTGCAGAGCCAGACACTCTGGAGGAATAAACACCCAGATTCACGTCAGATTCTGCACTGAATTGGAGAAGTGTATTGACAGAGAGAGACCTCAGAGATGACCTTCTCACCGTCTGGGATTAGAAGGTGGTTTCATTTTCACCCCTGATAATCGACCTGACTGCAGCAGTGATCCACAGAGCCGGCCTCCACTGTCGGGTGCTTTAGTACACCGACTGGAGCTGGAGGGGAAACGCAGTTTACTTCATGACTTTTTTGACTGTTTCAGAGAAGACAGGGACATTTTGATTCACTTGTGCTGAATACACCATTAAACAACCACAACTGTTGAGGAAAATCTATCTGACAGGACTCAGGCGCGAGTGTTCACAGACGAGGTAATGGCTTCGAGAATATTCATATCCACAAACTCACTCATGGTAACAGCATGTTTCATTTGGTCGCCAGTCGCTACTTATAGAAAATGAACATTGCAAACGTAACTGAACTTAACATGGACGAAACTTTAAAACAGAACCTCCTCTGTGCACATTTGAGCTTGACTCGCATCGTTTAGCTTTTTCATCAGCAGTGATGCAAGAAGGACGGACAGTCATTCGTGTTTATTCTGGTTACTCAAGCAGCATTTATTCGCCCCGAACACCCAGATTACTTTGCTGCATTCGGCCTGAACTAATGTGAGCGAGCGACGGTGCACACAAATTCAGACCCTCAGCAGAGACTCCAGTTCTCTCTCTTCTTTTCCCCTGTCCTCTCTGTTCTTGAAGTAAAGTACAGTTCCCCCAACAACTTCAGTCGGCAGTCAACATCACATTCTGCAGCTGATGATCAGGAGTGAAGTTAAATCTACTTTTCTTATCCCCAAAGTTAAAAATGAGTCTCTGTGCTCTCCTCCCGTCAGTACGCGGCTCTGGATGACAGCAGCATCTGATGTGACTCTGGGATCTTGATCCTCCAGAGGGTCAGGCTCAGCAGCCAACTCTCGAATGGCTTTTGTTTAGACAGAGAGCCCCCTGGAGGCAAAAGTTACAAACTGTGCCTTTAAGTTTAGTCTCCTTTGTGGATTTTCCCATCAAGGCAGCGCCATGAGGCAACGGCATGACGGCCAACGTGTGGTTTTCTCTGGGTTGGGTTTAAACGTGGTAACGTGTGGGATAATTTTGAGTGCACAATGTAACAAAATACATAAGGAAGGACGAGTCCTTCTCAGACATCTTGATGTGGAATTTCTACATATTGTCTCTTTAAATAAGCCCCATATGTCTGCAGATTTTGGTGCAAAACTCTTGATGGTGTGTTTATATCCACCACACTGGTACACTCCAGCCATCCTTTCCCAAGATCTTCACTTTTCTGACATTTTTCAGACTTTTCAGCGCAATATGCAAAAATATTCACAAAGCTAAACTGATATGTAAATCACGCGCACATCAAAGCTCACCCTGCTCTATCCATTGGACCCTCTCCAAGGACGGTGAAAGAGCCTCGTCACGTCTTGGGGGGAGAGAGAGCGGCATCACTGACTGGTTAACGGGAGCCTTGGTTTGCGGCGTGATCTCACGAGTGAGCGAGCGAGTGAGAGAGTGAGCGAGCCAGCAGTGTGGGCCAGAGGACGCTGGCTGACGGTGATGCGCACTGAGCAGCTCGCCGACAAGGCTGCTCCCTTCCTTGGCAGGAGGGGCACTCGCGTTTGGATAAATGGATGGAGTTTACGCGCAACGCCGAAGACGATGGCTCGCCCCGCTCCTCCTCACCACCTCTCCGGCGCGCTGGTGAATTCCTGAAGACGGACACAGCACCCGAGGAGGAGCGGTTGCCCGCCGGTTCCCCAAATTTCCCAGGCTGTAGATTGTGTTTTGTCAACAACGCCGGGGTGGAAGGTCTCGCAACACCGGAGGTTTGTAAAAAACAAAATAAAAAAAACTTTTACGGACGTTTTGCGCGTCGTTTTGTCGGGTTGATTTCATGTGTTTTACTATGTTTCCCAAAAGGTGCACACAGTCTGAAAATGTCCGACTTCCACAACCGGAGCCAAAGCAGCGCACGTCGCAGTGACTACGTGTGGCAGTACGAGTATTACGACGACGAGGAGCCAGTGTCTTTCGAGGGACTCAAGGCGCACAGATGTAAGATGAATCCAGCTGCAGACATCAGCCCCCCCAAATCTCCCTTTGGTCTCACCTCCTCTCACTTTGTGCAGTGTGCGTGCAAACCAAGCCCATGAGTCTGCAAACAACCACCTCCACCACTGTTGATTCATGTTGGTTTGTCACCCCCAGCACGTATTTTTTTTTTTTTTATCACTCCCATTATTTATCTCCTCAGCTTCACAGTGACACCAACTAATTGACTGGCAGTGATATTCCATGCAGCACCTGCTGGACTGACCTTTTTTTTTAATACTCCCAACAGTAATCTGCAAGACAAATTATGAGGCAAAAACACCAAACAAACAGGCCCCTCAGATTTTTAGAAAACACTGATTGCTCACTTTGACAGAGTAATTGGGGAGAGGTTCCCCCCCTGAGAGGAATTCAAATCACAGGCACAGAGGGAGAGGCAGAGGTGGGTTCCACCATCAAAGCAATGCGCTCTAACATCATCTTCTTTGACATTTCAGACTCCATCGTTATCGGCTTCTGGGTCGGACTCGCCGTCTTTGTCATCTTCATGTTCTTTGTTCTCACGCTGCTCACAAAGACCGGAGCGCCCCATCAGGAGTGAGTATAATTGCAGCTTACAGATTCCTCTCATTTCCCCCCAATTTGCCCCTGTGGGGACTCTCTCAGCATCAAGGAGAGCTCGAACAATTCAGCTCCCGCACGACTCATCAGAGCCGGGGCAGATTTCCTGTCTGTGGGTGAGCTCATAATGTATGGGGAAAGGCGCAGAGCGACAGGAAGGTGATTACTTTCGCTTTTTTTTTAATATTGAACAGAAAATGTAGGTGAAGGGCTTTGATTAAGGGTGCCTGGTGGCTGTTCTCAGGGCGTCGGTGTGCTTCTGTGAACAGCAGAGTTTGAGCTTGGTATGGCCAAAGGGGACATTGCCATGTCAGGTGAAGATCAAGAGTGGGAATTGGAGAGATCACTTGTGTTTGAGGCCAGACTGAGGTTATGACAAGATGGAACGGGAAACCCATTGGCTGGCTAAATGTAATTTCAGGAAAGAGCACCGGGGTGATTCTTAAAATCAGACACAGATCATAATGAGAAATCATCAGTTATTTCAAGTGCTCAACCGCAGGTTAATTGAGGACAGAATTTATAATGAAAGCCTCTGACAGTTTCCTTTTCCTGCTGCAATCTCCCTCCGGATCTATTTTGCTTTTCTCCACAGAAACCTAGACTCTGCTGAAAAGCGCCATCAACCGGGGAGCTGTCTGGTAGACATCGATGGTCCCCAGGAGGAAAATGACAAAGCCTTCTCCCGCCCGTTGCTAGGGGAGTCCCACTCTTATTTCCACTTCTACATCAACGAGGAGGACCAGGGGAAACGGAGGCCGGACGACAAAAGAGGAGAGGACGCGGGGGCTTCGGCGCGGCAGGACGCCTGCGACCGGCCCCGAGGAACCAGCTCCTCCGGGATGGATGAGCTGGAGGAGGATGCTGAGGAAACCGCGGGACGCCGGCCTCTCAGTGGACTAATAGAGGAGTGTAAGACGGACAAAGAGTGCGCCTTCTTCTCCGAATTCAACATCCCTAACTTTGTGAACTTGGAGCAGAGTTCAACACTGGGAGAGGACGATCTGCTGTACGAGGCGTCCAACATGCTGGAGCGCCAGTCTCACTCTCAGGATGCCCACTGTGACATCCACTAAGGCTGTTTCTGCGTCATCATGCGATTCGCTTTCCCCTCATTTGTGACCCAGCAGGGAGACACATGCCCACCTGTTGCACACTCACCCGGAGTTTCTTTTAGCCTTTTTAAACAAGCGCTCACTCAGATAAAACAGCGAGAAAGCACAAAAGATGGCCCGCAGTCCACATGAAGTGACATTTCTTCCTGAAGATTTACCTTTGAGCACTAAGCTCGTCTGAGTGGTTCCAGGACCAGATGAATGAAGCGCCACAGAATGAGAGGGACGTCACCGGGGAAGGATTCTTTGTACAATTCAATCTTCTATTATTGCTGTCCTGTTATCTTGTGCAACTCTGAACAATGGACATTATCTCTCCAACGGGACGCAAATGCCAGCTGGTCTCCAAACGAGATTAAAAGCATGAAATTCAATTATTTTGTTCTAAAATGACGTGCCCTCGATTAGAAAAGGTGAAGTGTTCTCGAACCGTGTAATAGGTTGCACAAAGTGAAATCTCTTGTTCTGTTTACAGGGTTGGTTGACGTGAGACTTTGGGTGGCAGTGTGATATATTACTTTTGTAGTTCTCTTTGAACGTCCAAATAAAGCCTGAATGGATTTGAGACTCAACTGAACATCGCTGTGGTGTAACATTTCTTAAAAGCAGACTGGCTATGGAGGAGTAGTTCTCTCGGGGGCAGCACTGCTTCTCCACCCACTCATGCCACACTTAAGGCAGGCTGTGTTGGGGTTTTTTCCCCATAAGCTAATACTGGGAAACAAGCAGCTGTGGATCCATTTTTGTAAGCGACACAACGCTGTGAAATGACTCATCATCGCGATTCGAGCCATTTGGTCTAATAAAATTTGATGGTCTGGAAGAGCCTCAAGATTAAACAGTCTTATCTCTGTTCAAGTTTGCTCGATCGGAAGTTGACGGGCTCGGTCGGCGGAAGTCTCCAGTGCCGCCCTCAGCGAGGGGGTTGAGCTTTTTTGACTTCGTGAGCAGCTGTCACAGGAATGAAAGGAGCGCCATAGCCAACGCTGTATCCAGATTTTATTAGATCCATGCTGTCTCCCTCTTGAGGTACAAAGTGGTACGAGACGGGACAGAAGAAGAAAAAACAAGGACAGCACTCTCATCAGACTGTTTACTCGTCACCACACGGACATTTTTAGGGCAGGACGGCCTTCTTCAGTGTGTGTCCTGGCAAAATTATTTTTCTTTTCTGAAATTTTAATTCGCCAGAATACACGCAGATGAAGGGCATCTTGCCCGAAACGTCCGTTTGGCAAGAATAAACAGTTCTGTCCATTATTCACTACAAGAGGGATTCAGCATCCCGTACGGCAGCTACATGAAGGCGTTGTTTCTTACTTTTATGAGACGGGACAGGCCTCGTGTAGCTGATTAGCATGCTACTTTAAGTACCTACGTCTGCAACACAACACGGAATCAAACCTTTTATTCCTTCAAATTTTCTTGATTATTTTTTTGAACGTTTTGCACTAAAATTCTAACATCATAGCTCCTTTCAACGATGAATTAAATCCCTGTGTGTAATGACGTCTCCGGGACTGTGCGCGCTCGCTCGCTGACATGCCATTGTTAACGTTATTTGTCGTGCCTGTGCTTTAAGCTTCTCTTCCTGCGTCGTTCTTTTCATACTAGTCTCCCCCTCCCTGCTCTCATCAACACCTCTTCCAACCGCAGCAGGTGGCTTCAGGGTTTCCAGCTAGTCAGTCTCTGACAGTGAAACTCCCTGAACTCTACCTGCCTGGCACCAAAAGCCACAGAGACAGAAAGGCATTTAGCAACCAAAGAGCCAGACGTGTCCCTCAAGAGTTTGGCGGAGCTGAAATGAGAGCGAATGCCGGGCTTTGATTTGCCAGATGGCTCGAAAACGCAAGGCCGGATAAACACCGCTCCACGTTTGCTGGATGCACAATTAAACAAGTGTTTGCCAACATGTCCGCCGTATCAGCTTCGAGGTGACAATACAACAGCGTCGTGTTCAAAGCCTGTCGCGCTGCCCTCAAGTGGCCAAAAAAACCCATAAAGAATCAAAGAATGCAGCTTTAATATATATAATATAATATAAGTCATGTCTCTGGATGTCTTGTCATGTTTTGTATCTGTTTTGACATGAACACTTGCCATAAGTCATAGGACCTACACGGTCGTGCCACTTGTCTCTGTCTTTATTCATGATGTAATCTTCTTCTTCACCGTCAAAACAAATTAAATTACTTTGAGCCACGACAGGCGGCGATTATGCAAAAGAACATTGCTCGCTATTATGAGCGAATGCCGACCTACGTACGTTAAGCTGATGGAAGGTTTATGCCCAGAATACCAGATAGTCTATCAGCATTAACTCCGCCAAATCGGCCTTTCAGATTTCGACAAACATCCCATTAATCCTTTACCAGATGCGCCGGGGGAAATAGATGTTCAAACACTCAGCGCTTTATCATCTCTGCTGACACAGCTCATGGTCGCCGGGACCAGGCTGAACAAATGTGATTAGATATTTCCCTGGAAATGTTTGTTGGGCGCACTGTCACAATTTGGTCTCGCTGGTAATTATTTTACCGCCCAATCAAATATCGCGTGCAGCCGACGTGGGGAGGGAGCTACGGCGAGATCAGTGATACAGATCGCAAAAAAAAAAAGTTTGCCACCGAGTTTTTTCTTTCTTTCCTCACCGCACTTACGTCTATATCGCCGAGCAAAGTGGACACAAGGCTCGTTAATCTGTCGCTTTAATCTGTTGCTCGAGTGAATAGGAAATTCAAGTGCTGTTCACCTTCAGCTGAGGGATAACCAAACCAGCTTCTTCGGGGGAATCGGAGTTGTGTGTGCAGACGGCAGGCTTTTATGCAATATAAACAGAGCTGCTGAGGTTTATTAGCAAGCCGATGGGGTGTTGGCGCTTCTGCGTGGTTTGCTTGTCCTTGTGTGGATGTTACAGGCGTGACCTGAGAGGAAGGCACCGCTGCCGGGGAGCAGAATTTGTCATTTCCTCGCATCTGAGTGGCAGAACTTGACAATGAAACCATTTACACATTGGAGACGGTCGCTGTGGTGATGTTGGACTTAATGGCTTGCTGATGGAGGAGGTAAACAGCAGTGAATCACATTCTTGTTTATCCTCTGAATGAGGGGGTGTTTCAGTCATACTGTCCGCTGTGCAATTCTCAAAGAAATTGAGCTGTTGAGTAAAGTGTGTCTACCAGTCTTCATCTGTACGTGACACTTTGCAGAACCCAATAAGTGTGTGTGTCAGGGATGTATCCGTCTCTCTCATATAATCAAATTCACTCCCAGTCTCGCGCTGGATCTGCCTTCAGTCCAAAAAACATGACTGACTTGCCATCAACTCCAGACTCCACATGCCTCAGCAGTTTAGCTCTGAACACTCATTTTCTAATTCAAATTTAGCCTGTGGGTGACGGCCTACAAGGGTGCAGTGAGCATCAACAACCAGTGGGTGGGGCAGTGGAGTTGCGTCAACGCCAAGACGTTTTGGGTTTTTTTTTTTTCGCCATTCGCTCAAGATCTACCCCCAAAGCGGTCCTTCTGTTGTGGTTGACAGCTGGTGAGTTGCTTTAACAAACAAGCAACAACAGAAAGGGAGAGGTGGAGGAGGGCGGAGAGAAAACATTTTGTTGATGCTTAAAAAAATTCCTTGTGTCTGGCAGCAGCCTTAAAAATACTGTCAGATGTTATTTATATATTTGAGTGGCAATGGAGCAAAGTAAACAACATATTTTGAGCAAGGGGCAGTGTTACGCAACCTCTTCAAGGCAACATGAATGATGCATGCTGATGAATGCATCCTCAACGGCCTCCAAGTGACGCTGAGCTCTGAGCCTGCGCTCACCGTCGACCACCGCCTCAAGCGTCGGCCGCGTGAGCCAGGCGCGTTTAATAAACCTCGTTCAAAGTTAAGAAGTTGCCTCTCAAGCAGACTTGTTAAACAGCCAACCGTCTGCAAGAAACTCCTGCTGCTTGTAAATTAGCACACGAGCTGCTACATCAGTTGTTGGCGCAAGGTCTGAGTTAGCAGAAAACACTCTGAGCAGTGCTGCTGATGACTCACTGCACCAATCCAAGGTCCAAAGTCTTGTAATCCCTCTCTCTCTCTCTCTTTTTTGTCTTGAACATCATCTTTGGACTAGTTCTCCAGTATCGTGCTGGCTTTCTTCTTGCCGTTGATCCAAACATAAATTTCAAATTTCTAAATGTCATGTCTATCTTAAAAGGTAAATTACGCAGAATGATCCTAAAAGCAATTTATAAACTATTGCAAAAACAATCCCCTTAAATCATTACGTATGGCCCACTAGAAGCAGGTGGCAATGTCTCTATCTATAGAGCTCCTGTCCTCTGCTTCTGTTTTATTCACAGAAGCTTTTTTTTTTATCTGTCCTTATTATTTGGTCATTGTCAGGACGAGTCTGGGTGTCACTGATTCTCAGTGCAGCGACGCTGTGGTTTGGCTCCAGCCCACAGCGTTGTACACTCATTTGAAGACCAGGTCGTGAGACTTAACAATCAACTTTGAATGGTTAAGTATCCAAACGACAACAACAACTGACAAAACCTGCTTATTAATAGGTATATGCAAATCCCCAGTTCTGGGGAAAGGCAAGGTCAGTTCGTTTTCATAGCACAATTCAGACACAAGGCAAATTAAACTGCTTTACAGGGCCATAAAATGTCATTAAAAGACATTAGAAATTACATGTAGGATACATTGAAATCAATTAGGAGGACATCAAGAAAACAAAACATTAAAACAAGTTAAGAAATAGGAAATTGCTTCAGGGAAAGGTTGTGGGAAACTAAAAGGTATTCAACCTTGATTTGAAAGAGGTGAGAGTTGGACCTGCACTTTTCTGGCTGTTTGTTCCTGATGCTTTGAGCATAACAACTGAATTCTGCTTCTCCATGTTTAGTCTTGAACTCTTGGGACTGAAAGCAGACCTGTACCTGATGACCTCTGATGGTTTGTTGACATGGCAACAGATCAGAAATGTATTTTGGCCCAAAACCATTCTGTGCTCTATAAACCAACAGCAGGATTTTGAAATCTATTCTTTGACAGACAGGAAGCCAGTGTAAAGATCAGAGAACTATGATCTAATTTACTCTTTCTCGTTAGGACTCCAGCAGCAGCGCTGTAAATCAGCTGCAGCTGTCTGATGGATTTTTTGTCGAGTCCTGTAAAGGGTCTGTTAGAGTAGTCGAGTCTGCTGAAGATAAATGCACAGACACGTTTCTGGCTGCTGAACTTTAGGTCTGACTCCACGACTACACCAAGATTTGTGGCTCGGTTCGTTGTTATCAACATCACAGATTGAAGCTGAGCAGAGACTGTTGTCTTCTCTCTTGGTTCCAAAATCAATTATTTCCGTCTTATCTTTGTTTAACTGAAGACAACTCATCCAATCACTGACTTGTTCAATGCATCTACTCAGCGTTTGTTTAGGATTATACATATGATTTGTCTGTAATTTCACTAATTAATGACTTGTGCCCCTATAGCCACCAGCAATGGCTTGTTAGACATTATGACTTTACCTACGAAAACAATAAAACACATCTATAATCGTCACCTCTTCATTTTCTCTGCACTGAGTTACAGGTCACCATCAGTTACTGGTTAGCCTAAGTATGCTCGTGTGCCACTGTAACATTAACCAGTATTTGCAGTAGGAAATGTGGAAATGTTGTTTTCCTTAGCAGCAGGCAAAGGGGACAGAGTTCATTAGCAGGGTTACACCACTACTTTTGGCGTCTGTGTATAGTATGTCTTTAATTAAAGCAGCAATTTGTAATATAAAGCCTGAATTTAGTTTTTTTTTTTTTTTTTAAACACAACAGAGGGTGAGGAAACAACAGTCTTGATGTCATGTCAAAGACGTATTGCTGAGATGTCTTCTAACGTCAGCATGCTAACCAGCTAGCCTCAGCACATCCTGTCACGTATCACTCTGTACCAGCAAGGGGTGGTAGTCCGATAGCCCACAGCTAAGCTAAGTCAAGAAAAAAAGGACTTCTTCTACTTTTCTTGCTTAACAGAAAAATACATTAAAGTTTCTCTTTTTCACCACACTAAGAAGAGCGCGACTGCCTTGCTAACTCATCATAAGGCACACTATATAAAACTCACATGTGCCAACAAGCTAACGATAGCTAGCTATAGCCAAGGATAGCTAGCAAAGAGCAGCTTTTATTTCACTCAGGTGACGTGCCACCCCCTGTGTTTTTGGCGCTAACGTTGAATTCTGCCTGTATTTAACAACACATCTTTAAGATAACAATAATTTTTTTAATTGTTGCACTAAACAACATTTTCTGTATCTTGCCAGTCAAGCTCAATCGAGCTTAACGATGCGTTATTAACCTTATTTATCTTTGGAAAATATCTGGTATATATAAGGTATGTATGTCTCGTTGAAGGGAACAGTCAGTAGTCACATCTTATGCTTTCAGAGTCTCTTCTCACACTCAAGTGTAGCAATCCTGAACAGCATTTATTCTCAATGGGCGGCTATAAAAGATAAACTTTATCCTATTTTAGAAGCTCAAAGAAAAGGAATCACCAAATGTTTCCAAGACACAGAGCTAATCTTTATAAACAGACTGCACTCACAACGCCGCAATAAAGCCTTAAAATCTATTCCTCTCCTGAATTCAGAGGGCTTTTCACTCTGGACCCCCCGGCAGCCTGACGATTCTCATCTCCAACCATGCGAGGAAAAACTGGGTCGATACGGAGGCTCCTCTTCCCTCCCTCAACAACAGCACCGACAGAGCTGTTCACACACACCTCTCCAGTGGAGCTGCTCCGTGAAACAAAGAGCTTGTAGTGAGCAGCTGCTTGTCTGAATATGACTCAGGTTGTACGCATACAAACAAAGCATGTAACGCATTGCACATTATCACTGCAGTCAAGCTGGGCAGAATGTGTGAGTCAGTGTATTAAGTCCCGAGATCTTTACACTCTAATTACTGGATTCAGCGGAGGTGGAGAGAATGAATGGTGCCTTTTCAAGCATGTGCGTATCTTTCTTTTCCATCAGCTACTCCTTTAATTATCTCCAAAGCCAGTCAAACTAGACGTCCCCTCCTAAGACCGACACTGTGATAAGCGGTGTACTTCTTAAATTGGCGGAGTCGCAGATGTTGTAGTGGGAATGCATACAATATAAAGAGGTTGGAACCACAGCAAACATGTTCTGCCAACATGTGAATCTTTTATAGGGTGGAGAATGAGACAGGTTTCAGCTTCCGTGCTGCATTAATAAATCATGGGAAGATACACACACAGAGTCTGTCAGTGGTGTGTTCGGTGTTTAGCACTTTATCTATGTGTGAACAATGATTTTAAAAAAAGAAAGAGCCAGATGAGGGTCGTGCATTGAGGTTCTTAGACGTTCCCCTGCAGAATGAGGACAGACGAGCAGGCTGTGAGTGTCTAACACATTGTGTTATCATCCCAGTACAATTACACAAGCCACCAAGTGATGAGAACTGTGCACTTCTTCTACATGTAAATCTGTAACAGAGACAACAAATCTGATGTTTCCTCGCTTGCCTTAGCAATAGTTGCACAATAACCCGCCATATCTGCCTGCTGTGTCACGGTGCTGAAGCCCTCGGGGTGTGTTACCTGGCCTGGGCAGATTCCTCACCTCAGCCCTCACTGGCATGGGAAGCTTAAAAAAAAAAAAAAACACTTCCAGGTAACAATCACAATGACGTCTAGAGTGTTTGAGGGACTGAGTTAGCCTGGATAACTCCTCATTTTTTGAGAGTTTAGAGAGCTGTAAATATTAATAAGGCAGTGTAGGTGCAGGCTCCCCTGTTCTCTCTCTCAGGAGGGACAGGTTACCTCACAGCACAGAGAGGCTTCTACACGGAGAGGCTTCTTTCTAATGCGAGCTGCTGCTGCTGCTGCAGCATTTGACCGGTTTGCTCCCGAGAGAAGTGAGGACAAACACTGTAATCATGGTAAGATCTCCCTTTCTGACTCTCTCTGGTGACTTGCTTGTCGAGAAACCCCCTTTTTTTTCTTTTTGTCAAGCACTGGATGTCACTCCAAAGCCTCTGCTCTTTGTTGTGTGGAGCTACAGTTTGTCTACACACCTGTAGCAGTGCTTCAGCAGTGCGTTAGTTTTTGAAATGACTTCCCCAGATGGGATTAAACAGCTAATTTCTATGCCTGTAACTGTTTCATTTCGCATGTTAGTACTTCAGGTTATACATCAACAACATATAGGCACTATCAAAACATTAATAAGCCAGTAATGCTATAGGCTTAACCGCTAAATGTCAGAAAAAAGTTCCAACAAGAACAGGCATATGATTTATTTATATATTTTCAAAACCATAATTACCAGAGACACTCCCACACCCCCAGGCAGCCTGGGCGGTGTGTCATCATACTGAAAAGTGAAGTAAAAGTTAACTTCTAGTTCCTTTATTTTATTTTTCATTCCTTAAAAAGTCCAAACTAAGCGAGAGAAAAGCAGTTCAAGGGTTAAATTCCTCGACCCAGCAGCAGCAGCATGGAAAGACTGACTTGGGCTCGAGTGCAACAAGAGCACTCAGATTTTGGAAAACCGAACAAACTGAATCCAACGGGCTTTGAAAGCCACACAGCCTCTGCGTCATTTCCCCTGGAAAAGTTTGTTTGGACACGGTCTCTTTGCTGCCTTCAGTTGCTCAACTTGAATGTAGGAATTTCGAGTACCCTCGTCCATGACGAGGCGGTTCAGCAAATATGGGACAGCAGCGTCACCTCAGTCAACCTAAACTAGAGCTGCTGCATGTCATTTCAAACTGAAATGTTCAAACCTGTTTTTCAAACCTCCTATCTGAGAAACATCAGATACAATGGCGCACTTTGCAAAGTTTCCTCTTATGCTGCTTGTGTAGGCTAATAAAACTTTTACTAAAAATTAACTAAAAATTTCTGGAATCCTCGCTCTAGCAAAGTTGAAAAACGACATGCTTAGCCTGAGGTCTAGCAAGTGTCTCACATATTTGACAGCCAAACGATACTTTGATACTTGCCAAGCTGCTGTCTGTCAACATTTGGATGTACAGTTCCACTTTCTTTATATTGACAGGCTGTAAAAATCATCAGAATGTTATTATGATTGATTCATGAAGCGTACTGGTGGTCACAATATCAGTCAACAACAATAGTTATCTAATGACTCTTTCCAATTTGAGCAGGTTCGGACCACACTCACTGTGTTCATTTATTTACAGAGAACTAACATTACATCTTTATGAACAAGCACCTGGTGACAGTGGAGACATACAGATGTCAACAGAACGCATATCACTAAGTGTTGTTTGTCTTTCAAGAGAAGCCGGTATGTGGGCAGCTGTACAGTACGTTTCAGAAGTTGTGAGTCGGCTTCATGGTGTGTGCCAAATAGGGCTGCAGCTACAATGTTTGTTAGCAATTACTATGATAACCTTTAGATAATGAATATTTTATCGTATAAGATGCCGAAAGCCCAACTTGAAGCTTTAAATTGCCTCTATTGTCCAAAACCCAAAGATGATTCATCTACCAGCATAAATGACCCAACAAAATAGCAGAACATTCTTAAATCTAAGAGACCAGAACCAGCAAAGATGGGTTACTTAATGATTGCTGAAACAATTAAATTAAACAGACAAATATACTGACTAATCGTCACAGCCCTGTAGGGACACACATCTACATTCCAGTGTATTTGTTCCTTTAAGCATTTATTATTACAGAAATGTGAAGTACAAACCAAAATAGTGAGAAAGACACCAGGGTCAAACACAGCTGCCACTCATTCAGATGATAACTGTCGAGCACAGAACAGGGAACACGTCAGAATTCCCCTTGACCCTGTTACCCCACACAAAAGCACAAAACAGTTTGAGAGCTTCAGAGATATAGGGAGTAATAACAAAAACATGTCTGTTTGCTTTTCTGACACCACAGCGAGCTCTCTGTTGATATCAGGGCAGAAGAAACTATGCAAATCTTCTGCTGCAGACTGCCCATGAAAACAAGAGACTCTTCCTCCATCTCTTATTGTTTATAAATGTAGCACTAAAAACAGCTCAGCTTATTTAATGAAGTTGATTCTTGCAATTTTGGGTTGCATCCATTTGGTTGAAAGCACTTTGATAGAAGTAGCTTTTGATAAAAAGCAAAATAATTGAAATGTGATGTGTGGTGGAGTTTTAACATATTTGTTTGTTTTTTTTTTTTCAACAATTCAAGGTAAAATATTCACAATGATTGTTGAAAGCAGCCAGTAATACAATTAAAACTAGATTCAGTTTGACAAATTAATACTGCAGTCAGGTGTATGGTAGGGCTGAACAGTATGTTGAGAAAAAAAAAACAAAAAAAACAAGGGCAATCATATTGCAATCATTTTGAAAATATTGTGAATGCGATTTCAGTCATGAATTTAGTGGAAATTGTCATTTTTGCATTTAATTTTCTCCAGAAAATAAATATAAATGAAGCACCACAATGCTTCATTTATAATAGTCTGTTGTGACCCATTTTATCTGAACAAAAACTGCCGCTCCTGTGATCTGGTTATTAAACTTGGTCGTAAGTCATTATCAATTCGGCTGATTGGTTTGGCATTAGTCTGATGGTTAACCAGATGGCTCTCTTGCGGCACTCGTGTCAGAAGTTTACGAGCAGCACTTGAAGGCATCATTTTAGCGCCGGGCTGCGTGCGCTCCGCTGGAGGGGCAGAACTTTCAGCGCTCATATCTGCCAGTGCCAGCCTGCCGCTGCAGTGTAGTTGTGGATGCTTGACTGGATGCGAGGAGGACTAAACACAACATGCTCATCAGTTAGAGATGTATCTTGCTTCAGAGCCTCTGCTGTACAAACTGAAGTCACATTTTGTAGCGGGACTAAAAGTTTTCTTCTATGTCTAATTAAGGGTGAGTTGATCTTGAAATTACTGCCAAAACGAAATTTGCTCAGCGCTAAGAGAGTTAAGGATTGATCTGTCACTTTGCTAAAGCAAAAATAATCTTTTTTTTATGATAATTTCCTGCTTTTTTTCTCCTTTTATTGTTTTGTCCTTGTGGAATGATTTTGTTCTTGTTTTATGCTCTTTAGGAGTTTTTGTTCTAAACCAAAATCATGTTCACAACCTACATAAAGAATCTGAATGATATGGTATTTTCCACGGTAAGCTTACAGGTTATAAGCACACATGCATGTCTTTGCTATGCTGAGAGGTGCATGGCCATACTAAAAAAAAAAAAAGTGTATGAACAAACAACCACTACTTATATTGACTTTAGATCCCAAGCTTGCACTCCCTTCCTTTGTTCATGGCCAGTATTGTATTTGCACTACCACGTGTAACTACTGACAGTTCGTCTAAGGTCTGCGCATATTCGTCAGAGATATGCATGTTCATTAATGGCAATGCATGTCTAAACAGATATTTATGTGATTTATTTCTCTGCTTTGCTTCAGTCTGAGAGCCCCGAGGAGCAGCCGAGTACTGGGGTCTTGGGACGTATAGGGAGCTGGTTCTCTCCGTGGAGGGGAAAGGGTCCAAACAGTCCTACTGAAAATGCCTCTCCAACTAACGACCAGGCTCCTAAATCACAGAAAGAAGAGGAGGGTGAGGAGTCTGTAAGACCCCGGGCAAAGGAACAACAGGGGGAGGAGGAGAAGAAGGAGCAGAGCTCCAATACCAATCCACTGGGTCTCCTTAGAGACATTTTCCCCAGTGAAGAGGAGGACGCCACGCAGTCTGCCCGCAGAGACGGCTCTGTTGTGAGCAGCACTGAGACTGCAGAAGGAGGTCCAAGAGGGGAGGAGTTTGTGGGGAGCAGGAAGAAGAGAACAGGGCAGGGCCAGGAGAGGGAGGAGACCAGCAGCAGCAGCAGCAACGGTACTTCAGCGAGCGGGAATCCTGAGAAGAATGCCAGTCATCTGACACATCTCTCCTCTAAACAGGGAGTGGTATGGGACTCTGACCGGGCCCACACTCAGCCTCAGGCCCAGAGACAAGTACAGGCCAGGACAGGCAAGAGGCTTCATGTGTACCTGGAGGAGACCAGCGTGATTAAGTGTGGCAGCGACGGCCGTGCTGGACAGGAAGTTGTTCGCACCGAAGTCACGAAAAGCCTGAAAGTTCTCACCAAGGCAAAGTCATCACCAAGTTTTGACTTAACAAAGAGCTCAAGTTCAGCAAGTGCAGAGAACAAAAGGGCAGATGTGAGGCCCACTGTAGGCACACAGAGTTATTACAGCGCCGCAGTGGGAGTGTCACTGAAATCACGCAAAGACACACAGTCCGAACCTGACCAAGAACAAACAGAGGCCGACAGCATGGGGCGTAAAAACGCAGCCAGAAGGAAATTCAAGAAGCACACTCAGGGAGATGGAGCTAACAGCCCGCAGGAAAAAATGTCCCCCAGTTCTGAACCTCCTCCCGAGGGATTCCCTATATCAGATAACTCAGTGACCAGTCCTCAGGTCAAAAGTCCAAAGACTCACAAGGGAGAGTCATCTATAAACTCCTCCTACAAGCACACCCCCACCTCTCAGGCCTCACCTGAAGTAAAGGAGAGTAAGACTTCCTGTCCTGACACAGTCAAGCAGTTGGACAAGTTCCAGGAGACAAACTCAGTCGGTGCAGTGACTGTGGCATGTGTGGTTGATGGGGCCGCAGACATGGAGGACGATGACAGTCTTTACAAAGTGGAGAGGAAGACCGAGACACCAGAGTCCAAACGCAGGAGTGTTAAAGTTTCTCGGAGTGAGGTGAAGCTTTTCACAAAAAATGTTCCTCTGAGGCAAAGTCCAGTGGGAGGCAACCAGGATTTTCAGGCTAAAGATGAAGCAAAGGATATGCCCAAAACAGAGATTGATGCAAGGTAAGTCCTCAGCTGCATGTGACTGAGTGGGAGACCAGTCTGTGATTTGTGAATGAATGACTCAACACATTTCCATAGCCTGTAGTGTATAATTCAGACTTCGAATACTTAATATATTTGAATTATCTAAGAATACATTTTTTAAATTTGAACCC
This sequence comes from Acanthopagrus latus, assembly GCF_904848185.1. Taxonomy (NCBI): domain Eukaryota; kingdom Metazoa; phylum Chordata; class Actinopteri; order Spariformes; family Sparidae; genus Acanthopagrus; species Acanthopagrus latus. Next base: position 13,375,322 of record NC_051060.1, on the reverse strand, counting down.
ACCTCAAGCTTTTGTCTAACGTGTCATTGCTGCCAAAGCAGGAATGTGCTATAAATGTGTTAAAAATATCAGCAGTGAAACAATGGTGTGAGTCATAACACAAAGAGCAGCCCTGCGCCTCAAGATTGTTACTGCCACACAGATAAGAATTAAATATAGGTCAAATCACCCAGAGATTATACTTTCTTTTGTCTGCGATATTATTCAGGCATACATGAGTCATAATGAACTCTACAAGTTTCCAATATTGCAGATGTTTGAAACTAAACCTTTACCTCTTCATCATACACAGACTTCACGACTTGAAGAAAGAAGATGAGGAACCTAAACCAGTCCTTGGACGGATCGCTGATAAAATCAGCCTCTTTGAGCGCCCTGCTGGGGCGCTCAACAAGCAGACCTTCCAAACTCCGAGGAGTGCCGATGTCTCACCGGTCCGCAAAGCCACGGACAGGCTGAAATCAGAGTTTGCCTTGTCTGACCAGCGATCAAAATCAGCTGAGCGTTATGAAAAGGCCAGGTCAAGCTCTGCCTCACCCAACAGGGAGAGGCCGATGACGATCAAGGAGCGAGCGAGGAACTTCATCGAGGCATCTAAATCAGACAGCAAGGTAGTGTTGCCTCCAAAGCCAGCAATGACGGGAATGTCTCAAAAATCCACCTCGTCTGTAGCTGTTGCTGCATCAGAGTCGCCAGAACTGGACAATCAGGGTAGACTGGATTCTAAAGAGCAGATGCCAACAAAAGCAATCTCAGAGATAACATTGAAACCAGAAGGACGAGACATCACTGCTGCAGCGGGACAGACTTCCATTCCTAAGGAACAAACAACAGACTCCAATTCAAAGGTCACAGTCGCCTCGAAAACAGAAGACCAGGCTACGAAACCTGACGGCGTTGAAGCAAACGACCCAGCTAAGGAGACAGGTGATACTGCAGAACTGGCCGATAGCAGCCAATCGTCCAAAGGCCCAAGCAGAACAGGCTCCCGCTCTAAAAGAAGAAAAAGTCGAGAACCAACCAGTCCCATCGGCCCGAATAGTGAAAACAAACCAGATCGCTCCACAGGTAATACAGAGGTCAATGCTATCAAACAAGATCGGGTGGATGATACAAAGGGCACCATTCCTGCCTCTAAAAAACTCACAGAGAATGTGTCATTACCATCCGATAAAGCCAAAGAAGGTACATCAGATGAACAGTCTTTATCTGACAAACAGAAAGCAGTTAATAAACAACAGGATGTGTCTGACAAACAGAAGACAGAGGCAAACTCTTCATCTGAAAAGGAGAGTATTAGCAAGCCAGTCAACAGACAGGAGCCTGAACCATCTGTCAACAGAGATGAACCTGATACTGCTGCTCGTAGCCGTGGAACAAAGACGCCTATTGACAAGGCTGCTGTTATTTTACCCCAAAAGGAGGAAAAGGCAGGGGGACACAGTCCCTTATTGACAGAGGAGACAGTAAAGGCATCCAAGGACGGCAACGAAACACCAGCTTCTTCCCCCTCACCTGTGGTAAAACAATCTACTGAGAAGCAACAGCTGCCTGCTAAACATCCCAAATTAGAGAAGGAATTGTCAACACAATCTGAACTGAAAAGTAAAGGAAAAGTGGAGGAAGCCACCAAGAAAGACACTGTGAAAACACAGCAGCCCCAGCATAAGGACACAGAGCTGATGAATCAGTCTGAGAGTAAAGATGTGGGGAAAACAGACAAAGTGGAGCGCAAAAAAACTAATAGGCCTGAGCTGAAAGACAAAGAGGCACCACAGCAGCTCCTCGGTTCACATGAAAATACCACAGAGGTCAAGGTTTCCGAAAGAGGACAGAGTATCTCGGGGCCAGAGGAGAGTGTTGCTAGAATTGATGAAAGAAAAAAGGATGAAAAAAAAGAAAAGGCACGGCCAGTTAAAGACAAAAGAAAACCAGAAACCAGCCAAGCAGAACCGGCATCTGAGTCCTCGTCGTCAGACCTCCCTGCTCAAACACAACACATCAGACAGGCGACGACTACACATACAGAAAAAGCTGCTGTGTGTGCCGACACCCAGACTAATGAGGATGCTGCAAGTGGGACCGTGAGTGATAAGGTGCTTTCTAAGGGAGAGACAGCAAAAAATGGGCCCGCTGATTTGAAAACAAAGCCCACAGAAAGCCCTCAAACGGACTCAGTGGTGATTGGAGCGGGACCACAGCCTGACTCTGGGTCTGTGGAAAAAACTGAAAACACACCAGATGACTCATGTGCACATGGAGTTAATGATGCCGAGCTCTCCAGTGCAAAACCTATTACCAAAGCAACTACAGCAGCTGGGGAAGCAGCTGTAAAAGCCCGTAATGACACTCCAGTGGCGACAACTGCACAGGCTGACAGTGTTGCAGAGAAACGCTTATCTGCTAAAGGGCCGACACAGATACCTGGGTCTGAATCTGTGAACACCGAGGGAGTGAGGCAGGGTGACGAGAAAAAAACTTCAGCTGTCAAATCAGCGCCCTCAGAAGTCACGGTTTCAAGAGATATCGTGAAACTCACTCCACAGGGTGACGCATCCAAAAATACAGGGAGCACAAGTGATAGTGCTTCACTCAAGGGGCCAGAAAAAATGGCACACCTGCCTGCTGATAGCACCGCTTCCAGCGCGATAGCTTCTGTGGCGGAAAAGACAGCTGAGAAAACACTCCATTCAGCACTGAATGAACTTTCACCTGTTGCTAACGGTGATATCTCTGCTCAATCGCATCTCCCCACAGCCAAAAAAGAACTGGTGAATAAGAAGCCGAGCCAAACTCCAAAGGCACCCGCTTCCCTGGAGGCTAACAAGCCGCTCCCAAATTCAACCCAGCGTTCACCCATGAGGAAACTCCAATTGCCACGGGGACTGAGCAAAGACGATTCTTTAGCGCCGCGAGACGCCCCCTCTAGCTGGCTGGATGTGGATTTTTCCCCCAAACAGAAACCCAAAGTCTTGAAGCCCAAACTGAGCTCCGCTGTAAGTGAAAGCGATCTGCTGGAGACTTCCGGTGAGCTCGACGATGACGATTTCATTGAAAAAATCAAGAATCTTTGCGCCCCGTTCTCCCTCCCGCCACGTAAACACAACCCGCTCAAGCCACCTCAGCCGCCGTTCGCATTGCCCGCCATCAAGGAGGACCGTTTTGAGAAGACGTTCGACCCTGAGGAGTTTAAGTTTGGACTGAGGAGGAAGGATAAGTTCAGCATAGACACGACCCCGAGCATCTTAGCCAAGCTCCAGAGCACGGACCTAAAATCTGGCCTCAAGCCTGCCAGGGCTAGTGTGACTGACAGGAGTATGCTGCTCAGTAGCCTGGACACACACTCTCGCCTCAAGGACCAGGCCCCCGTCAAAGATGAGGGGGAGGTCAGGGAGGAGAAAGATGACCAGATTAGAGTGAAGTCTCGCCTACAGGGGAGCTGTGTCTTCAGCAGCCTCGCATCCTCTATCAGAGGGAAGAGGAATGGAGTTCAGAAGCAGGAAGGACGCACTAACTCTGAGGAAGTGTCACCCAGCGAGGCTCCCAGGCTGAGTCCACCTTTATCCAAGCCTCCCCCTCAAAGCCCGACTGCCACAGCTCCACACAGAGACACGCTGGCCAAACAGAGCTCTGCCCCGAGCACCAGAGAGGAAGCCCAGGCTGCCGAGGCTGTGGTCAGTGACTCAGGCCCTCCACTTCCCTCGTTTAACGACATCAAGCTGCCTGACTATTTAGAGAAGTACCTCCCCCGAGAACCGGCAAAACCAGCACAGAGCACACAAGGACAGGAACCAGTCAAAAGCGAGGTTAGTTTTCCTTTATGTTCCTTTCACCAACTAAAAAAGAGCTGTTCTCATCACACAGAGAATTTACAGACAAAATCGCTCTTTAAATTATTGACCAATAACATCAGAAACCAAAGTGTTTTAACGATCTAATGATAAGAAACAACTTGTAGAACCAAGTGCTCTCTTATAGCATGTCTCTTAACAATAGTTGTCCATGTGCTACAGTTGTGAAGAAGTGGAAAGAAACAACTTCAATACTTAACTGATGACTTTATGCACCAGGTTATTGGAAAAATGTCAACCTCGGGAGATGAGACTGAAGCTTTGCAGCCACGTCCGCTGCTTCCTGATGCCACGCCTCCATCTTTTCCCGGGATTCCTCCACCCACACACCCTACACTCCATGAGCTGAAGCAGCCTCCAGCTCAGCCACAGGGGATACTTGGTAAACATGTAAGTGCCGACATACACACTATTGAAGGATACTTAATTCTTCAGCCGTACAAAGCTGAGACCAGACGGCTTGCTGCTCTTGCAGAGATTGAAACTATTTATATCCCTCATTTCCATTCCAGCTGCACTGCCAGCAGTATTTATCCGTATTTGCATTCTGGTATCAGGTATCATTGTTTGGAGGGAAGCTTCACAATCCACAGCAAAGCATCTTTTGTCTCACAGGTCCCTTTGATTTCATTTGGGCAGGTAAAAGTGCCTGAGCTGGGGTAAGGGCTGCAACTAGAAACTATATTATAGCATTTTTTTTTACATGGCCCTAATTCCCCAGTCATTTCCATGTAGTTTCTTATTAAATCTCCTGGATGAAAATTATGTAAAGCGGTGCTAATAATAGGAAAAAGGGAATTCCCTCAAGAGGACTGCTCCATTTTTCTACCTCCGCCAAGATTTTGTTTTCATCAGCGTCAGTTTGTTGGTTGGTTGCTCCTGAAGTGCCTGAAACACCTCGCCAGTAGCCCCCCTTTAATTATGTGACTTCATGACATCACTATGTCACAATCGCAAACATTTGCATCATTCACTAAAGAGCAGTAATAGTAGTTTTCTGAAATAAAATGTATTAACCTGAAAATGAGCAGAATATCTCTTCATTAAATCATTAATTAAATCATGAATCAATGTTACTGACTTGATGTTGTAAGCTTCCTCGTTGCTGTAGTTTCTTGTTGTGTCTTTTGCTGCAGTGTGAAGCTGCCAACTCGCAAGTCGCTTATTTTGCAAGCCCACTGTGTTAAGAAAGCCTTTTTTTCCTCCCCCTTCTGTTCTTGCTGTGTGTGCTCAAATATAAATTCAAACCAGTCTTTAGTCTCCACGGACCCAGTGTGTCCCTGGAAGTAAACGAAAAAGGTCAGGCCATTCAAAAGGCGCAGGACTGCTGCACAAACAACAAATGCAGATTAGGCTTCTCTAGCATTTAATAGACTAGATGTTTGCTCGTGTTTTGCCCATGCCGCAACGATAATTCTGTGTTTTCTATGCATTACAGATAAGAATTGCCAAGGGATTTCACAAGCGCCCTGGAAAGGTACAGTAGGCACGGCTTTGTTCAAATACTGTTGAATAGAAACAAGATGGGGGAGAGGAATCTGGACAGACAACTCTCTGTTCTGTGAAAACATCTGCTTTTCATATGGTGTTCTTGGGGGTAAACAAAGTATTTCAAAAAAAAAAAAAAAAACAGTCTAGTTCAAATGCTCAGCTGGATGTGGTTACAATCAGGGAATTCAGCCAATGCCATGCAAAACTTGCGGCTCTTCCCTATGGTGCAACTAGTAACAGTAGTTGTTTCAAGACAGAGCGATATAGCCCTGACTCACAGCATTCAGAGTTTCTTGCCTACACGTCGTTTCAATCCAGTCTCCCTCCAGCTTCAGCTGTGCTGGGGGATCTGCTCGCATGACGGGCTTTGACACAAAACGACAAAATACTGGATGAAAAAATAAAATTGAGACGATGTTATTGACTAATTAGTGTCCAGAACAGCCAGAGTTTGTAGATCTGTATTCTACAAGTGTCTCCTTCTGTTGGCCTGTAAAACTCAAAAATGAAAGTTTTTAAATCAAGGCAATTATATTAACGGTACGCTCTGGTGGATCAAGTAATTGCCTCTGCACTGGCTTGTTGATAGATATAAATAGGTGCCATGCTAATAGTTTCCATGCTGTGAGGTTCCTCTAAGCGCTCAGTGAATCGTGACTCCATGTTAACGAGCAAGCACGAAACGCATATTGCCCCCTGATTTTCTTCTCTTCGTGACACTGACCTACATGTCTCTACACAGATGGTGCTGTTTGAGAAGGCTCAGTTCAGTGGTCAGGTGTACGAGGTTCACAGGGACGTAGCAGACGCAACCGCTCTGCAGCTCTCACCCCTCATATCAGCGAAGGTCGTCAGAGGATGGTAAGTAGCAATCAGCTGGAACTTTTAAGAAAATGTGCACTGAGGCGTAGGTCTCATCAACGTCAAGTGGTTCGGGGATGTTAGCGTCGCCTGTGAGGGCACTTGGACTTGTCACATAATCTACTGAAATATCAGCCTTGAGAATAACATACTCAATATCAATTTCATACACGCTCTCGCACCTTTATCCTTTAAATGTGTTGTTTCCTTCTGCACAAAAACAAAGTGTGGGTCCTTGAGGCTTGGCAAAAAGTCTCCAAGCTTTTTCCTCCCATAAAAAAAAAGAACTGCATTCAAACATTCATCATTGACATTCGTGTCTATTCGCTATCCGTCTTCTTCCTTGTCTCGCTTGGAGCATTGCCATGGCCTTGACATACTGCAGCCACCTTTGCATCGGTGAAATAGCCGTTGGAGACCATTAAAAGGAAGTTGTTTTGTGTGCCTGTGTGCATTTCCCAAATCACTGAAGTATTGTTTTAAGACTTTTTAACCACAGACATTTATCCCGGTCCTTTCCCTTTTTCACCCTGACATATAATTATCTGTCTCTGCTATGTGATTACATGTTTTTTTGTTTGTTTTCACCACAGTTGGATTCTCTATGAGAAGCCTGACTTCCAGGGACGCACCATCGCCTTGGAGGAAGGGGGCATTGAATTGACAAATGTATGGGCAGAGCCCGAGCATGAGCCTGGGCTTGGGCCAGTGTCAAAACCACACAGCAACCCACCGATGGTGATCGGCTCCATTCGACACGCTGTGTGGGTGAGTGCACTGGAGAAATACTTAGACCTCATTTGGCCTTTTCAGTATTTCAGTTTCGACAGACTCCTAAACAACAGAATACATGTGGATTATAATCACGGGCCTCATTAAGTAAACATTTCCCAACAGCTTAGTTTCAAATAAAGGAGTATCTAGGAATATAGAAGAAATTTAAGAAAACAAGTTTTCCCTTTTTCAGAAGATATTCTGATTCTGATTCTGATAAACTTATTATCATCTCAGACTTTGTACATTATTTAACCACAAGAAATCCTAACTTTAGCTACAGAACATATTGATGGCATAGACTAAGTTATATATTGAAAATAATCTAAAACAGACCTGTTGTTTGGTCTGTGTGATAATGCGATGAAGACGGGAAACAAAATGAACACACTGAAATAGGCATATTATGATAGGCTACTCAAATCATACGTTGTGGAGAAGCTAACATCACTGTTAGCTTGGCTGTTGGCTTGTTTGAGAAGCTAAAATCAACATTAGCCTGTTGGGAGCTAACACAGTTGACGTTAACACAGATGGAATTCCTGTTGGAGAAGCTAACACCATTGTTAGCATGTTGGTGGAGCTAACATTGGTATTAGCCGGTTGGTGAAGCTATCATCGATGTTGGCATGTTGGAAAAGCTAAGACTGTTTCTAACAATGACGTTAGTCTGTTAACTTTAAATTCTCCTGACCAAAAAATTAGTAATGCAGTGTATCCTCTTCTCCACTGACACAATTTAAACCGCCGACTCATCCAAGGAAAAACAATTTTTTCATCCTTTAGCATGCTGCAAGCTAGCCTCCTGGTGAAAAGTGAAGTGGGACAACCCTTGTCAAGGATACAGGCAGTCTTACACTTTCTAAACACAGGAATAGATTGTGGAAGACTGAAAGATTGAGTTTACAGTACATGATAGGATGTTTATGTTACACCAAAAATCCTAAATGCCATCTGAACTGAGTTAGTATAGGATTTCAGACTCACCAAATTTCTGTAATTGAGGCCCCAGGTCAAACTTCCTGTGTTTGTTTCCCCCTCTCTGCAGGATTACAGCATCCCCCATATTGATCTGTTTACTGAACCGGAGGGCCGCGGCAGAGTAACACCTTACCACGACGACACGATAGAGACGGGCTCATTTGGTATCCCACTGAGCACTGCTTCCATCCAAGTGCACTGTGGGGTGTAAGTATGGCTGCCTCGGCACGAACCGATCATTTGGATCTTTGTGGTTGACCTCTGGAGAAGCACGCGTGGCAGTAATAAACGGGCCGACAAAATCAAATCATTAGTGAGACACATGGGCTACTTGTTGTGATTGATCAGAGGTAGAAAGGTAATTATACAGGCATTGGATTTTATTGAAAAACACCATACATTAAGGTGCTAAAGAAAGAAGACGCAGTGCTCTTGCTTTGTAGCAGCATAGCATAAAGTCCAGGTAATGAAGCAATCCCAGGTTTTGTGTATTGATTTTTTTTTTTTTTTTTTTTGACTGGCAGACCCAGTAGAAGAGTAGACTTTGCAAATCTCACCTGCTGTGCTCAGCGTAGAGCTGTATCTCTTTTTTTTTTTTTTTTTTCCAGGGGCCGTCTCAGTTTTTTTCGGCTCCAACGAGAAGCTGAGAGATAATAATCATTACGACGTTCCTCGGTGTGTGTCTGTGGTTTGACTCTCAATCATTTGCCTGTGCAGGAATGTCTCTCCTGCCGTTGCATGTTCGAGTAAAGCGAGAGTGTGGGTGTGGGGGGGGGCGTTTGGAGAGCCGCAGTGCAGAGGTGGAGACTAGATGGAGAGTGAGAGACAGACAAAGGTGTGGAGAGAACTTGGCAAAGGGGAGGATGTTTTTTTCCACGTGAGAGGTGTAGGCATACAGGACATTTTGTGCCCTGCCCCTGAGGAAGTTAATGATGGTAAACCTTGTTCCCACAGCTGTTACTGTGGGTTTACTCTGGCATCCCAGCATTTAGGAGTATTTCTCAGCATCTAGAAAGGAGGGAGTTGCTGTCAGATGTCAGTTTTATGCTTTAGAAATGTACCGTAGCCTGCGCCAAGCTCACGTGTTTACCTAATGAACTGACTCATCTGCTCCTCCTTTTATAGATCTTTCAGAGCCATGAGGCAGGCAATAGTTCTCGGTATCACTTCCTCAGCACTGACTGAGCGAGCCAGGGTCTATTTTTCTGCCAGCGGCTCACATGTGGTAATTGGTATAAAACATTGTGTCGAGCTCCATAATAGCTCTAAATGCCAGCAGTAGGGGCACAGCTCCAACAAAGACCTGCTACACTCAAAACCAATTGCAAAGGAAATGGCTTTGAGCCGAAACATGCGCTCCCAAGATATTTTTTTCTTAAACAAATAGCTCTTTGTTCTCGGCCGTGGCTGTGTGACTCACGTCTGAAGTGAATGTAATTTCTTATTAAAACTCTGCCCTGGCCTAACAATGCTTCATGTGCTGAGCAAACGCACTAATCACACCTGTAGCTGCTGATTTCGACGAGTCTGTGAGTTTCTTGTTCTCTTTCATGGTGGCTATGTGTTGCCACTGTTTCATGAAGCGACAAGCCCTGCAAGGTCATGACTCGCAGTTAGTGTAGAACCGCCATGAGGCACAATTATCATGAATGTGGTTGGACCTTTCGGCTTACTCCTTAAACAACATGCGACGCCGATGTTTTCTCCCTCCATTAGGTGGCTGGTGTTCAGTGACCCGGGGTTCCAGGGCATGATAGCTGTGCTGGAGGCAGGAGAGTACCCCGTTCCCGAGGCCTGGGGCTTCCCGTCACCATTTGTCGGCTCCCTTAGACCACTTAAAATGGTGCGTGCTTTTGTTAACATCTCATTTACATCTATCTAATGTATCCTGCACAGGACAGTTTATGAATGTGATGCAGTTCATTTGCTCCCGTCAGCCACCCTAGCGACATGATTGGTCTCACTGTTTGGGCAGTCCACCCCCTTTGGTCCAGACTAATATGTCTCAACAACAGCTAAATGGTTTGCCGTGAAATTTTGCACAAACATTAATGCCTCCTAGAGGGTGATTCATATTAGTTTTGCATGACTTGGCATTTTTAAAGGTTTTTTTTTTCTAAAATCTCAATGTAATTAAAAGACAGATTGACTTTAGAGGATATATTTTAATGACATTGATCATCCTTTGACACAAATATTATCTTATCCAGTAAAAGAGATTTAGAGCATTTAAATCCAGATTTTGCCTGTAGTGTTGCTGTGATGTTTACACCACTCTGGATGGATCGTAATGACCTTGGAGGTCCTGTGACATTTTATCTAGCACCATTATTAGGTCAATATTTGAGTTTAATATCTTGACCACATGACTGCAAAACCATAGGCTCAGGGCGTTCCCGTCACCCTCAGCTGTTTCTTTGCATTGACATGCGAACGTGTTAGATTAAGTTGGGGAACACCTTCAACCTTACCTGCTAATCATCAGCATGTTACTAATCTAAAGTCATGGGCGATTTGCTTACTGCAGGGCGCCTTTCTAAAATAGGCGTCATGTCAGGGTACATTGAATGTAATTTGTATTTCAGAGCACAGTGGCGTTGTTGTCGCGCTGTGTCTGAAAAGCCCTTCAAGAATTGAATTATGCCTCACAGAGCATGACTTTGGACTTTTATACTTACAGTGCTCCCTTTTCCGTATCAGTGAACGATTTACCTGCTAGGTCACAGATAATAGCACTACAGTACAATTTGCCGTCCTGGTTTTGTTTTTCACATTTTAGTTCTATGAATAATTTGCTATAGTGACTCTGTGGTCACGGTTTTCTTTCTGTCAGTATCTTCGGTCTGGCTCTTTGTCCACAGGCAGCTAATGTTAGAATTCTGAGTAATAAGTTACCTGGAGGGACACAAGACCGACTCAGCATGCTCTGTCTGTTCTGTTCATTTTCTGTAGTGCTCCATGTCACTACAGAAATGTCATCATTTACATGTAAATAATTATTTTTGTAATCATTGACTGTCTGGCTCCTTACTGTGTACATTCAATTAGAGAGGAAATGGCTGTTTATGATCATTTCTCTGTTCCAGGGTGGATTCAAAGTGGAGAGTCCCTGTGAGGTCAAGGTAAGACCATCGCATCCCACTGTTTTATTTTACATAATTTATATGTGTTACTATAATTTCAAATCTGTAAATGATAAAGTAACTAAATGTTGAGATGTGATCATAAAGGCAACATGATTTCAAAAAGGGCTGACAGCACACTGCAGTCTTTGACCGACTTTTCTGTTTAGTGCTATGTTTATCTCACATCAAGCCAAAAATAGATGTGAAGTCAGGGACTTTCCACTGTAACCACGGTGAGATTTGGCACTGGGCATTTTTCACAATGAAAGCTAAAAAACCTTTTTGACACTCAGTGTCACTGAACGCTTGAGTCAACTAACAGTAGTTTTAAATAAAAATCAGGGACAATGAAGCGCCCGCATTCATAAAATTGTGCTCACAAATGTTTCAAGGCTCTCCAGTCAGGTTGCCATTTTTAAACCCATTGTCCAAAGGTGCAGGTTGTTGAGTCTCATTCCTCGGTACCCAAACACAGACGCTTTGGGTTGGTGGCCCGCCAAACCAAACTGAACCTTTTCGGTATTTGGAGGCTGGGGAATGAGACGTGACAATCAAATAGCTTTCTGCGGAATAGCTGACGCCCAGACAAAATCATGAGCACAGCGAGATAATAAGGAAATATGTGATGAGTCTTGACATTTCTTTGGGAACATAAAGCGTGGTATATCTTTAACAGCTTAACCGGGTTTCCATGTGTTTTTCACTTTCAAAACACAAACTTACATTGATTATTTATCCAACCAACTGTCTTACTCTTTCTATGAATAAAAGAAAAAAAACTGTGAGTTATTCACTAAGCATTGTAAATAAAGAGTCAAATGTAACCCTTGTCCTTTCCTTATATCTCTCGCAGGCTGTGGCTTATGAGAAACCAGGCTTTGAGGGCTCCCATGTGGAAATCGACAGCGACGTCTTCGGCTTTTGTGAAAGTGAAGGAGGCATTTCTGCAGAGGGAGCAGACCTTGACTCAAAGAAACTGAAGTCTGTCGGTTCTTTAAAGATCATCGGAGGACTGTGAGTCTCTTTTCTTCAATTACCCAGATCATTTTCTGCTCTGGCACAGGATCAAGTTTGGTGGTATTCCTTCGCTCGAAGCAAAGTTTCCACAGATCTAATTTTACCGTCAGATGGATTTTGAGATTATGTAACACAGTCAGAATTTATAAATACACCTCTAATGAGCAACATTGCTGCTCTGCTCTCCCTCCAGCTGGGTGGGATACAGCGAGCCGGGCTTTGAAGGCCAGCAGCACATCCTAGAGGAAGGAGAGTACCTGGACTGCAGGGGCTGGGGAGGCTCAGAGCAGCTGCTGTCACTGCGACCAGTACTGGCTGTGAGTACCACACCTCTGTGTGACTAAAGTTAGCTCATAATGACTGGTACATTACGAAAAAAGCTACTGTGGTGCAGTGTTTCATTTAGGGTTGGACCACTGCGGGTTTGTGAGGGTCAGAATTAGTCTCCAAAATGGAAAAAAAAGAATGGAAAATCTATGTAAAGACCAAAGGAGAGCGAGAATTTCCACATTAACTGTCACTTGTGACAGTAGAGGGTTACACTGTCTAGCAGCAGCAACTTATCAGTTAACTACCCGAGAAAACTCTGAGGTTTACAAGAGTTTTTTTTTTATTTTTTTATTTTTTATTGGAGAATTGGATTATTTAATTGATTTAAGAAAAAAAATGAATGAAATGCACAAAGGCAACAAGCTGTGGTGGGGAAATAAACTTCACGCTATAATGACTAAATATTTTGTAGACAAATCCGCTTGATAATTTGGGCAAATTGATTTACTAGTCAAGCTCCAGAGCAGTGGATCTTAAGCTGCTGGGCAGACACACGTGTCCAAATGGGAAAACGTGCAGCATGAAATGAAGAGAAGGAATGAAGACAGACATGGAGAAAGAATCTGAGTTATTCTGCCTGCAAGGCACTTTTTTTTTAAATTTATCTTGAATTACCTTTCAAGATCCAGGTTGGTAGGGTGTATTCAGAGTGAAATGTGCAAAAATATCAGAATCTCAAAAGTGATGCTCATCAAGCAAATATATGAGATTCAGATTCAAGATCCAGTCAAATAAAAACGCTAAAACTTTGCAGTCGTGCCGTAATATATCAAATATATGAAATTAACATACAGTCATGCAAAACACTCAAGATCAAAGTAATTGAATGTAAATAAAATAAAGTTATTTAAACACTTACCTTGTATTGTTCATTTGCACTACAACACGTGCAGTTCATGCTCTTAATGATATTATTTCCAAAGTTAACTCGTTGGTTGGTTAACTAACGAATTGATAGTTAATGAAAACTGGATCTATGGTTGCACATTAATCGAATTATTCATAAAATTGCAATATAGCAAAGTGCCACATGCTTGTCTGATACAGACTCTGGCAAAAGTCATATCTGTAACTTCAGGATTTTTTTCAATGAAATTGATATTTAAATTAAAAAATGACATAAAATCCCATTCCCACTAAAATCGTGACTTAGACCGGGAAAAACTTTGATGTCCTCTGAGAGTTTATTTGTGGCACCGCACAGAACGTACAGACACAATAAAAACACATCAGAAGGACAAATCAACAGCAGCCTGAGATCATCTGTGGCAGCCATCAACAATGTCAACACAGTATCTGTCAAAATGATCACAAAGTGTTTTTTTGTATTCATTTTCATAAAGCTCAGCCCTAATTAGAACAGTTTATAACCAGAGAGCACGTTGACCTATTTTCTAAATAATCAGATGTTTGTGTAATCATTCGTGATGTAGCTTGGCGAGATGTTTAACCCGTTTTTTTTGTTGTTGTTGTTTTTTTTTTCTCCCTGCTGCAGGACTTCTTGACTCCGCACCTCAAAATGTTCAGCGACAGAGACTTCGGCGAGCTGGGACTCAACATTGACCTCTCGGTGCCTGTTATTAACATGGAAGACACGGGCTACGGCATGAAGACGCAGTCGATTGATGTCATGGGTGGCGTGTAAGTGTTGCACTCACTCCTGTGACCTTTGCTGCTGTGTGAGCAGCGACGAGAGATAAAAGCCTGAGGCGTTCACAGGACTCATATCTCTCCAGCCGAAATCAACAGATCAGATCTGTCTCTTGTTTATTTGGCTTCTTCAGATGTCGTTCCAAGACTTAAGGGATCTTTAAATCCTGGATTCCCCACCAATCCGGCTTTAAGATGCATTCCTAAGCTTCAACCTGGTGATTACTTTAGGCCGTGACGTCTGGTGTGGTTTACTGTCGTACTTTGCAGCTCAGGTGTGTAGCGGCAAAAAGGCTGCCGCACCCACGCTGACAGGTCGAGACAGATTGCCTAGTTCACTAATGTTTTCTCCGCCACGCCTCACTTCCTGTCAGTGTAAGTTGGTCCTAGAGCAAGCTCACCTCACACCCTTTTACACTGGAAAACGAATGAGAAATGAATGCTGGGTGTGGAGGAGGAGTCGGTAGACGCCTGAATGCCGTTAAAAACGTGTCATTTGTATTTAAGCGCTTTCTCTCATCACACGGGCCTAAGTTTGTGTTTCTTTTTGCTTTGTTCAGCTGAAAATAATTCCTATGTAAACAAACACAGGAGCAGATAAGAACAATTTGAATTATCTTTCGAATCAGAATATTGAAATGCGGACTATGCAAATGCTACCCCAAGGGAGAGCCGCACAAAACGGCGGCGGATGTGGAGAGGGACATTTTGTCCTGCTTTTGGAAGCAAGGCTTTCACGCCATTGAAGGGACTCTTCTTGCCGCGGCGCTAGCCTGTTATTAGACTGCACGGCCTCGCCCATGTCGTGCTGCCGTCCCGCCTGAGCCTCCGATTGGCCTGCCGGGTGTTTTTTCAGGAGCTGCAGGCAGAGATTTGTTTGCTGTCTCGCAAGAACACGTAGCAACCCATAGCAACTCACGCTCGCACGGCTGCCCAAGATGTGCCACATTTGCCAAGCAAGCACGTAGAGTGCACGGCAGCTGAGACGGTACCGTGTGGGAGGCAGTTATCAGCTTGGACTCTGACCAAAGGACGGTTGACTTAGATGATAAATGAACACTTTGACTGTGACACGCTGCGAATGTTTTTGATTTCTCCTCGTTTGCAAGCGTCAAAAGACAGCGTTTCTCTGTGAATTAAGATCAAATGAAAACAACCCAAGTTCTGAAATGTCAGTGCAAAATGAAAGGGTGATTGTACTCCTCCGCCTTGTGTTCTCTCCCTCAGCTGGGTGGTGTTTGATGAGCCAGGCTTTTGTGGCGAGCCCTACATCCTGGAGAAGGGCCTGTATGGAAGCCCGGAGGACTGGGGGGCACTGCAGCCCAAAGTGGCCTCAGCAATGCCTGTTGTTTTGGTAAGAACTGACTCAGACAAAGTTATGTAAGCTTTTTTTTTTTTTTTTTTTTTTTGCTCTGGTGGGGAATGTTCCCTGCTTTCAGACAGACTGTGATGTTTCGTGTTCAGTCACTGCAGCAGCCAGCATGTCCGCCTCACAGATTCACAATTTTTAGCATTCTGTGATGAATAATCGGGGCAATTTTGCAATATTAAAGTGCTTGCTGACTATTCTCACTTCCCCTGGTAGTCCAGTTTTGGCTAACCGAGTGCTGTCATCACATGTGACCAGTCACAACACCAGTCACACTTGTGACCAAGTCAAACTTAAACATGGAGATCGGATCTCTCTGAGGGGACAGACCATCCTTTATACAGTAGATTATCCGTGGGAGCGTGAGTCACGGGCAAAATAAGAATAATTTGATTCTACAAGAGGAAAATACTTGTCATGAGATTAAATGGGAAAACATCTTAGATCACAAAGGTGAGTCATCAAGTAGTTGCTTCGATTTCAAACCAGATGATGACAAACAGACATAGAATTCAAGTGTTCTGTTGTGTTTCGGCTGCACCAAGAAGATGTCGACTTTCGGAGTTCATGTTTTTACATATTTCATATTTAACAGGCATGAAGTACACCATTATCTGCATCTACTCAACCAACTAAATGATCAGAGTCCCTATCCAGGATCGGAACATGTGGGCTAAGACAGGAAGTGGGTGTAACCAACCAAAAGTTGTTAATTTAAGCATGAGACTGACATGAGTCAAGCATTAGTTGCAATTTTTTTTTTAATCTATTGAAAAGTAGCATGATATAGTCATATTTATAGTGAAGTGAAAGCACTCCACCATGTTTTGTCCACTGGTTCGGCTCCCTAGCGGGCCATTTATCATGTTTTATACTTATTTGGTAAAATGTATCTACCATAGGGACGTTCAAAAGGGCACTTTGGCAGCATTTTTTCCAGTCCACTTGTGCAAATATTGATTGTAATGAAGCTCATTATTATTCTCGTTTCAGCTGAGTGCTTGTGGTGCAGTGTATCATTTCCATAACCAACAAATAATACACTTTTACCCCCCAAAATACTTACATGACTGGAAAATTCAACAAAATGATAATGATAATAACAATAATAGTCATGATGAACACTGATATTGTTTGGTGCAGTCATAATGTCGCTGTTGTTTGTTCTTATATATTCTCTGAAATTTAATAATAATAAAATTTTGTCATTTTAAGAAAACTTACAGAGTCCCTTTACATGTTAAAACACACATGGGCTTTAATGGCGTATCCGTATATGGACACCAATTTAATTAAAATTCCTTAATAATAATAATAATAATAATAATAATCCTTGTTATTTGATTTTAATAAAAACAACTTTAATGTGATTAAACTTCTTGCTTTACACATGAATAATACAGTTTTAAATTAACTAAATCTTTAAATTTCCTCTCATGTGATTACAAGTTTAGAGGCAAAACACAGTAAAATAATATACTTTCTCAAACTAAGACCAATAATGCAGTTTGTAATTTGGCTCCAATTATAAATAGTTGTTAATGTCTTTCCCACCAACGCACATTTACCACTGATGTGTTTCACATACGTACAAATATGCAAATAGTCCCATTTCTAATTGCTCTCCTGTTCTGTGCACGAAGATGAGTCATGTTAAACATGTTGTTTTGTTTCAGGATGATTTCGAGAACACCGCCAAGTTTAAGGTGAGTAGATTGCAAAAGGAGTGAGGAACACATCGGATGTGTGAGGGGGCTCATGGTGGATGACGCAGGCTTACTGTCTCATTGTGTGCGCCTCAGGTGCAGCTTTTCTCTGAACCGGGTTTTCAAGGCTCCGTCCTTGCTGTCGAGGACAGCGTGGCCTCCCTGGAGGACGGCTTCTCTGTGGCCTCCTGCAAGGTCTTGGCCGGCAGGTGAGTAATCCTGCGAACTGTGGACAAAATATCCGTTCAGTATCTGACCAAACAGCTGTGGGTACTGTGGTATAAGTCGCAGCATAGCTATTTAAAGCAGCTTCCTGCAAATTCAGATTTTTAGAAGAAGGATGCTTTTGGGTTTCCCAAAAATGATGTGATACAACTGGGGCTGCAGCGTGTTCGTATTATAAAAGTATCTGTGGGACTCGTAATCTGCCACAGGCTATCACTGCTCCACTTACCAAAAAAATGTCCCATGTGGCAGCAGATCTCATATGACGCAGTATCCATATTAATTTGCATTGTTCTGTACACTCTCAAGCATCAATATTCAGCCTAATGTGCATAATGTAACTCTTTCTTTGCTACATGTAAATAAACGTACATTATGCAAATAGCTTTATCATCTTGGTCCATCAATACAGTTTCATTTAGTACACCTCTTGTGTGTATGTGCGTTGATGTGTTTGTGTATGTGTGTTTCAGCTGGCTTGCATTCGAAGGCCAGGACTTCGCTGGCAGGATGTATGTGTTAGAAGTCGGGAGCTACTCAGACCTGAGAGCAATGGGCTGTGTCAACGCGAGCTCCTCCATCCTGTCGCTACAGCCTGTCGGCTTTGTAAGTCTTTTTTGGGAAATTTGGACATTAAGTTTGTTCTCTCCAAAATGAAAATTCAGTCACTATCCACTCTCCCCGAAGCCAATGAAACGACAGATGTTTCGCAGTCAACAGAACATTGCTGGAAAACATGAAATGGCTCCATACAGCTTGTCTGGTGTTATCAAGCCCAGAGATCCCAAAGTGATATTAATAGAAATTCAGAGTCATTTAAAAAGTCTGAGGGACCCAAGACATTAATGAATTCAACAACCTTAACCAGTGCAGTAATAGTCACCTTTGGGCTCTTATATGCGTAGGTTAGCAGACAGTCACATGATCTGTATGTAAAGGGGAGAGGATACATGACTGGACTATATACAGTGTGTTCAACATGCAGGTAGTAGGAAGTTGTCAAGCGATCAGTATGAATTTGTGGGTCATCACATATTCAGGCCTACACAGCAACATCTGGATATTATCATTATATTTCAATATACTCAGAAAAAGCACCAAAACAGTCAACATGTCATTTTAACTGCCTGATTACGTGACTACCTAGCTGTTTGCGCTGATCATGTGACGGTAATTCTGAACAAATATGAGCACCACTCCATGTATGCTGTTTTAAAAAAGGAGTTTTGGGGAAGATTTGATGCAATAAATGATGTAAATAACATTGTTTCAAATCAATCTGGGATGTCAAGGCTTCCGGAGACTTGGATTATGCCAGACACACTGTATAGGGTCATTTTATTACATTTGTTTTGTTTTGGTTTTTTTTTTGCATTTTAAAACAAGCCCTTATCTACTTCCTGTTCTGCTGTGATGCTAAAGAAATGTTTTTGCGGACTATATATCTTTATCCAGCTTTATTCCATCAGAGTGGGGCTGACTAGATAATAATTCCTTTTAAAGTTGAGGATGACAATATATTGATAGCTGCTCTAATACATATTATTATATTAATGGAGTACTCGTGGAGAATGAATAACCTAACTTACGTTACCTGTGGTGCAACATGAGCACAGAAGGTTTAGTCTGAGTTTTGCATGTGTTTTGCTATGAGCAGTTAAGCCTCGAGCTCGCCTCAAGCAAAGATGAGGAGCAGACGACAGAGCTCCGGTATGCTCACCTCGTTCTCAGAGTGACATTACCTGAGGACATTTGTCAGACTTCACATAGCTCTCTTTGGCGCCGCAAATAACTTTGTTACAACTACGTCACCTCTGCAGTAGCTCTACCCAAGACCTGGCAACCATCTTTGAGTTCCCCCTTAATGGATCAAATAATTATGTAAGATATGAAAAGGTGTCGCCAGACGCCGCAGCTCACCTCACCCCAAACAGAGCATTTCGGTGTCCTTCGGCTAGTGTTTTCTGGCCCACAGCGTTACAGTTCACCTTTATCAGTTCCATTGTTGGCTGGTGTCCCTCAACGAACAAAGCTCTGATGAGCCTGAAGTATGCTAGTTCCTCATCGTCAAACAGGAGAGAAACAAAGTTGGCATTTAGCCTGTAGACACTGGAGAATTTAGTAACTGAGCCACTTGAGTGTTTCCCTCAGAAGTTGGCAGACGACAAATCTGAGCTCAAAAGTGGAGTTAAACAAGATTCCAAATGAAGGCTTATCTTGCTTCACATCTGGATGAGCAGATAGGGAACTGTTTGCTGAAATCAAATCTGCTATATGTGTAAAGCTGTTGTTAGTCTTTTTTCTTTTATTGGAGAAAGTGTTAAATAGCTCTGTATTCCAACACTATCCACTGTTAGTGGATCCAGTGTTTGCTCAGTAATCCATTGGATTTTGCAAACTGCAAAACAGAGTAGAAGACAGGACGACAACACTTCCAGCAGCTTTAGGGATTTAACTGTATGTTTTTATGATTACACTGACCAAAAAGACCATTTTGTGTCTTTAAATGTCCCTTAAATGTTTTATCAGTCCATATATCACATGCTCATATTAAGAAAACATGGTGCCATAGTACCATGTGGTGCCAGTTTCCTCGTATCGCACTATACAAACGCGAGGCAGTTTCAGAGTGCTTCACATACCGTAAAACTAATTAAAGCAAACATTTAAAGAATGAAGAAGCTTGATTCGATTAGATAACTTCAAATAGTTTCCTTGCTAGAGTTGTTTAAGCCACTGGATTGCTGACAAATGTGTAATACTAGAAAAGGCAGTACCAGTGCTCATGTCGAAAGCGAAGCTTGGCACAGATCATCCGTCTCTACGTAAAAGTCAGTAAATAAATGAGTCACTGCTGCAGAACCTGCAACGCGACTGTCGATTCGGAAAACAAACCCGTCTGCTGCACGGAGGGAAATGTCACGGGGCGCACAGGTGTGTGAGCGGGGTCTGTTTCCAGGGTAACCTCAAAATCATTTCAACCTGCTCCATCAGCGCTCGCCGCCCTCACCAGGCTTTAATGCACTTTCTTTTTTCTCTGTCACTCATCAGGAGTTCTCACTGCCATCCATTACACTGTTTGAGCGGCGTGATCTGCGGGGGAAGAGGGTGATTGTGACAGACGGATCAGTCAACCTTCAGCTGGCTGGAGGCTGCAGCAGAGTCCAGTCAGTGCTGGTGGAAGGAGGCATGTGAGTACATTACAGCTCGCTCCGCGGGGATGCTGAGCAGCTGCCCGTCCAAGCTCACCCTTTCGGTGTCAGTGTAACAGGTTCATGCATAACACGTCGCGAGCGCGCGTGTGTGTGTTTCGACTAGGGAGGGAACTCTCACGCTCAGTCGAAGCCATTTTGTCTGCCGCGAACACGTGAAACAGGATAATAACCTTAATTTTGTACATACGTGTCACTGAGTGGCACCTGTTGGTTCTCAGGCAGCTGCACTTCTAAATCCCTTTTGTTTCCTTAATCTCTTCTGCATCTCAGAGGTTTTCAACTGCCAAGCTGATGTGTCAAATATGTTTGTTAAGCTTTCTGGCATCCAGTGCATAGTTCGTTGCTTGTGGCAAACCACACCCCTGTGATGTTCCACTCATGTAAGAGTGAACCACAGAGTGGCGGGTTAAAGAAGATAAATCTCAACAAGCGAGGTACTTAAACTTAAAGATTAAGGATCTAGAGACAATAAAAAGGGTGTGTGTCAAATGTCAAGCGAGCATGATCTCTCGCCGCCGAATACCTGTCAGACATTTTCAGACAAACGAGAGAAACTATTTTCATTTTCATGGCTGAATAATCAAACTGACCTACAAGGTCAAGACAATTTCATACTGTTTTACTGTGTTTTTTACTGTGTGGCGGACCCTGCCACCTTTCTAGCTTCAAACTGTGTTCTGAGACCTTATTTTCCTCTGAGAACAGCTTGTTTTTTCAGTTATGGACAAAAAAATATACTCATTACTTGAGTTTGAATTTCCTCTCTAAAACTACAAAGTGCCCCTTTAGGTTGTAAGAAAAAAAAAACAGTTCATTGGACAAAAGGAGCTCTTTGGAGGACATATTTTGATGTCTTATAGACTAAACGATTAATTGATTAATCGCGATAATAAACAAACGATCGATCAATACTGAAAAATGATAACTCGTTGCAGCCCTACGAAGTTGTGACAAAGATTTCATGGAGTCATTTCCATTAAAGATCGGTTCCGTGGCAGTTTGGACCTGACGTTTCATTCAAGTTAACTAGATGCAGTCTGCAGGTTCAGCACATCTTGTCTGACAGTACTGACAGATTGAGCGATGGTGGAAAACCTGCTGCTGATGTGCGACATTCAGGCTGTAGGTGTGAGCCCATGCGGAGGAAATAAAGGGCCCACAGTGAGCCAGAGCTGTCTCCGGAGTGGCACATTCCTACTGCAGGAGAGACGGGCAACCATCCAAAGAACGGAGCCGATGAGACCCGGGTTAAAGGCAACACTCGGACTTGGACTGCCTCGAAGCTCGTCGCATTTTAGTAGATTGTCTTTGGCGCGGTGCTGCACGGGGGTCAGAAGGTCCACGTCTACAATGTCACAACGCTGAAATTGAGATTGAACAGAATATTCTCCCAGGTTGACGTTTACATGCCACAGTGCAGCATAATGTTACAGGAGCCAACACCCACAGAGGGAAGAAAAGTCATAAAAGAGAAAAATATGCGAGGCATTTTTCCACTTGTCTTAACTCTCAACCCGCTCGCCCGTCAGTCTGTAAGAATGAAGAAGTAAATCACGAACACAAGAAAGTGTTCTGTGCGGACTGAGTTCCCGAGGAAGGCAGCCACTGTTTATTTCAGGACTGTCGGTGATTAACTCAGCACAGCGGTGAGTGCTAAAAGAGAGAGTCTGCGAAGAAAGTGGTGGTGATTTCATTGTAGCTGTTGAACATGTAAAACTTGACTGTGTTTTGTCTCCTCTCTGTCACCAGCTGGGTACTATACGAGGGTATCAACTATCGGGGGGCTCAGATTTTGCTGAAACCTGGCGAGGTGTGTGACTGGCAGAAGCTCAGCTGCTGGCAGAAAATCGGATCCCTCCGCCCTCTTCTACAGGTACATCCTGACGCTCCACAGTGGGCACCAAGCTCTTAGTTTTATGCATTTAATAATGGAAGTGTCGACTTTTAAATGTTTTGTGCCAAAAGCACCTGAGGTTTGATGGATGGAGCCCACCGGTTTTAGCTATTTTTGTCAATATTACAGTTAAAGGATAAGTTCACACAAGAATGACACTTCAGTTATAATCTGCTCACCCTCACGCTGACGGACAGTCAGACGACTTTTCTTAATCCACAGACATTTTCTGGAGCCTCACAGCAAAACGGGGTTGCAGTATTCCTCTAAACAACTGAAGTAGAAAAAAAAACCCAAGTCTGCGAACGCCCCAAATTGAATTGAACAACGAAGATTTCAGCGGCGTGTAAGGGGGTGTAAATAGCGTAAATAACAGCTTTTCCTTGTTTTTTCATGTTTTAGAGGGAGTCCCCATCTCCTTCAGTTGTTTAGCAGAGCGCTGCAGCTCTGTTTGTCTGCAAAACTACAGAAACAAAATCCTAATTTTGTAAAGCTCAAACTTTGCACAGAAAATGGCACAGACGTGTTGCATGTTAATGTAAATCTATGAAGCCCTGTTATTCACAGAGGCACTGAGCGCGCGTTTGATCTCGTATGTTTTCTGAGTAGAAGCAGGTGCACTTCCGCTTGAGGAACAGACAGACCGGGCTCATGATGTCGGTCACCGGCGATTTGGATGACGTCAAGCTGATGCGGATCCAAGAGACAGAGGAGACCGACGGGTTCGAGCAGATCTGGTTCTACCACTGCGGACATCTCCACTGCAAGGTGCCGGCACCGTCGTTGTAATACTAAAAAGAGGTGTCTGATGTGTGAGGAGAGTGACAGGAAGGAGCAGTGCTGCGGTCCAGACCATTGTCAGCGTGTTAGAATAAGTGTAATCAGAGTCAAGACCAGGTCCAGAGCAAGGGCAAGACTGACACTAGAACTGGATTCAGAAACCACAGGCCATGTTACTACAGCACAACCTCGGTCAGTCCTCTCTTGCTGTGGATCAAACAAAAGGATACTCAACACCGTTTTAGCAGCACAAACCACTTCATACTAACAGCTGGTCCATTATAATCCAATATAAAGTCTTTACCCAGTGGTGGGATGTAACAAAGTACATTAAGTCAAGTATTGTGGTTAAGTAATAACTCAATTTAGTGAAAACCTTCTGCTTCTCCTCCTCTACGATTCAGAGGGAAATATTGTACTTTCTAATCCAAAACCCCCAAAAATGTTGAAATTGGACCAACAAACAATTTATATCAGTACATCTGAAACGATTAGTCCGTAATAAGAAATCATAATTACTAGCTGTAGTCCTTGAAAAAGAGCTCCACCTCAACCAACTACTACAGTAAGATCCTGTTTTAATATGAAGGCATGTTTAATAGTAATCTGATGATCTAATACATAACAGTTTTCTTCATTGTGCACGTTTACTTTTAATACTGATCGTGTACTTACATATTGTTAGTGGAATAACCTTTTCAATGCAGGACTTTTACTTGTAACAGAGTATTTTTGCAGTATTAGATTAGTACCATTACTTAAGAAAAGGATCTTCAAAGATAAAACTATCCACTCCTCTGCCTGTGTTTCCAGCTGATGGAGGAGTGCTGCCTGGGCCCCAGTGGTAGTGTGACAATGGCAGGAAGCCGCGTAGGTCTGAGCCCGGAACCAAACCACGTCCAGCTGTGGAGCATCACCCCCGAGGGCTTCATCCGCTACAACGCCACCTCTGATCTGGTCCTGGAGGTCAAAGGTGAGCATCCACACGTGGCCTGCCTTTTACATTTTTAGCCTTTAAAGAAAACAATGTGCCTTTGGTGTTGCCAGACACGCAGTATAAATGATTTGTGTAAAAGCAATTGGATAGAGGCAACTATGAACAGCAGCAGCAGCAGCAGCTGGGATGAGTTAGCTAACCTTTTCATGATCACAGTGAAATATTCTCAGGTTATATAACACTTAAGGGTCAGCCAAACATCCATACGCTTCATGTTTAGGTTTTATTAGGAAATTCTTGTTAAATTCTAGAAGTTCTAGTTAAATCCTCCCACCTGCTATTAAAGGAAAATCAAAGCAAATTCTAAAATTATTTAAAAGTTTATTTATGTCCCCAGTTTGTCTCAGATACAAGATGAGAACACTCACCTTGACTTAACAAATTTCTCTGATCGTTTGATTTTCACTTTCACTGAAACAGGGTTTCTGTCTGGTGGCTGTGTTTGCATCACTGTCAATCAGTGACACCTTGTGGCCTAAATAATGTTAGTGATCAAAAACCATCATTCACTGCACTGGCAAGATGCACCTGTTTGTAACCAAGCTTTAACTCCCTGGCTGATGCCTTGGGATGTTCCTTTAATTCCAAAGTTTCCCAAATGGTTACATTTCTGTTTCTGAGATAAATAACGTGTCTCCTCCCTCAGCGGTGTGAAAGCTGTGTGTATTGTTTGTACAGCGAGACAAGGCTCATTCAGACACCTGTACATTGACCCAGACTTTTTTTTGTAGTTCTCATGATGTAAAAAAAAAAAAAAAAGAAAAAAAAAAAGAAGGTAAAAAAGGTAGAAACACACCCATTCACCTTCACCTCCAATTCACTCATATGATGTCAATCAGCCCATCACAAGCTTCTAAAGTCATAACATATTTTTTCTGGATTTTCTTCTTCAAATTTCAAATTATATCGTGAATTGTAAGTGAAAAAAATAATCAGTTTGTAAACAATTGCTTGGAAAAAGTAAGATGTCTAACAGCCAAATGAGTTTTAATAACTTCAATCCAAGTGTGTATAATCTTCTGAGCTTAACTGCACAATATTATAACTCATCCGAGCTGCGGTAAATAAACCAACCAAAGTAAAACAGTTGGCTACCAATGATATAATTACTGACCAAACATCTTTCTGTTTCAGGGGGTCATCACTACGACAAAAACCTAGTGATTCTAAACACACTTGATCCAAATAAACTACAACAAAGGTGGAACGTGGAGATTATATGAGAGTATACGAGCTGCTGGACTGGATCCCTTGACTGACTGGAGGCAGGGCTCCACCAAGGGCTGTGTTACGCAGCTGTGAGAGGAGCGCTCGAGGTCGAGGTACGACATTGGAGATGATCGACCTTTGCCGCAGGAGAACAAATTTCCAATGAGGAGGTCAACATGGAGGAGCTGAAGTGTGGATAAACCCGTAAGAATGTATTAATGCCCAGCCTGAACTTTAAACACTTTGCGTTTTACACTTCCAGTAATAAATCCTGATGTTTATTTTGTGTCTTTTTGAATGAATGTTTGCCTGATGTTAATTAACTTAAACAGTGTTAACACGTCTTTTTCTTTTTTTTAATGCAATGTCCTGTTATATTTAATGGCTTTATTTTCCAGCTGCATGCAACATGAGGAAACAAACAATTGTTTACTTTGAAACATGTTTTCTTTCTTTGTTTAATCAAGATTATACAGCACACAACTCTTCTGTTTTCAGAATAATAAAAGTATTTTTGTCAACAAACGTCTTAAATACATTGTTCAGTAGCCTTAGCTGCACTTTATTTTGCAACAGACTAAATGCAAATTGTTTCAGATTTAAAGGTTCATTATTTGCATCTCCCCAGCCCACCTGCTTCATTCTGTTTGACATAATGTGAGATGCCACATGGCGTTGAGAAAGATTCCCCCGTGGTTACAACGTGCTCGCACAACTCAACATGGAGACGGCGCAAATGGAAAGAAATGCGAAAAAGTTGTCCATCTTATCGTGCTGCTGCTGTCCCACCTGATACTGGAGGGTAAACCTGCCAGTAGCTTGACTGCATGTGATGCCACGTCATTACTTTGCTATGGCGCAAACCGCAGGAGGAGGGCTGGATGTGATTTATGATTAATAGTGACGCGTGTAGTGATAACAAGGTTCTCTAGTAATTCATGAGAAGCACGATCACAAAGTCTAAAAAATGCTGACGGTTTGTGTTGTTTTTTGCAGTTGCCAAAACCTTCGTCTGCCATCGGGAGGAGTGAAGTCAGATCGCTTGTATAGTGATCGCTTCCTAAAAACATTCAAGTTTTGCTTTTATTTGTTTCCTTTGCTGGAGTTTTGACTCCTGTAACTGAACAACGCACAACAATGACAAACTTTCCTCCATTTTGTGCAGTCTGCTTTTCATCTCCCCCTCCATCTGACTCTCATGTCATCTTAATCACGTGACTGCAAACATTTCCAGCTGACAGTAATAAACATTTTGTGTTATGTAACTCATTGTTGGATAGATTACAGCAACCAGAGGGCTACCAGCAAGCTGCCTGGTTGTAATTACCAGCTGGGTGGCGACCTTAATGGTATTTACTGGTCTGTGGTTGGTAATTATAATAACCTTGCCACAACATGAACACAGCATAACTCAAACAGCTTGTAAAAACGAAGACAGGACACAAGCATGAAAGCTTTAAAGAAACACTCGGCTCTCATTAGAAGCTCAGGTCACGCTTGTAGTCTGATCTCTGATCTCTTTGAATAATACAGTCTTGCTGCTGTCAAGAGCCGTCTTGAAGTACGGAGAGGAATCACAGCACTCAGCTCATTGTCTCTAGTGCTGCTTGGCTGTTTCTTGCACTTCTTGCTCCACCTCTGCAGTTTCCTGCACCAACCCTTCGGCCTGTCTGTCGTCCTCTTCAGCCACCCTGACGACCGTCTTCCCTCTGGCGTGGCCGTCCTCCAGCTTCTGAAAAGCCTGAGGCACCTGGGTGAATGGAAACTGGGCCTCCACCACTGGCAGGATCTGTGATGAACCAGCAGAAAAACAGCATTAATATGAGCTTAGAAATCAGGAAGTAAGCCAGGAAACAATGAAGAGATCAGATTTAAACCTTCAGCAAATCAGACAAGCGATAATTTGTTTTAATGGGGTTGGGGAAATGGACGGTGGAGTGCTTTATTAGACGGCAGTATCGGGGATGACAGTTTGACAGCCGAGTCGGTTACTTCTGTGACAAATTGTGCTGATGTGCTAAACTCCAAGCATACGTGCTCAAAACCAGACAAAATGGATCACTGCATTACTCTCAATCCTGCAGGACCCATATCTGAGGTGGAAGCAATGTTTTCAGTCCAATTCACGGCATGAGTTGCATTGATTAACTGATCAATTGTAGATTAACAACTATTCGGATAATTAATACATTGGTCTAAGAAATTTTTAGAGAAAAAAAAAGCTCCTTGATATGAATATTTTTTGGTCTCTCTGTGTGACATTAAACTGAATTTCTTTGGATTAAGGCCAAAATAAGACTTTCAAGAAAACATTTTTTTTACACAAAATTTGGAGGGAAATGTTGTATGCTGTACTTTTTTATTGTACTACATTTATTTGATGTATTTGAACTTTAGTTAGTAGTTACTTTGCAGATAGCATGTAGCATCAGAGCAAAGCAGCACATTTTAAAATGTGTTTTTTTAAATGTGTTGCATACCAATAGAAAAAAAGTAAAAACCTGATAATCTGATAATAAGAAATGTAATTTAATCAGTTCAGACGAGCGACTATCCACAAACTCCTAATGCTCCATCATCTCTGCTTTCATAGCTGCGAATGTTTAAAAAAAAAAAAAAAAATGTGAGAATGTGATGAGGCTGGACAATCCTGTGCTAGTCCCACAACACGAGCAGCCAGGCTTGTTATTCTGGTCAGCATCTCTTGTCGGTAACAATGAATGGGGAGCGCAGTGGCGTCACACTGGAAACCATCCACACTTCTGAGTGAGAATAGGGCATCCGGAGAGAGTGTGCATGTGTGTGTGTTTTGTGTGTTGGTGGGAGTGCGTTGTGTGTCTGTAGCTTCCCGCCACTGGTCTGAGTGTGCCGCTCACTGTAAGCCCCGGGACAAAAGGACAGAGGTCCCGCACGCTTTTGCGAATGGCTGCTCAGCACTGTTTAAAAATCCATTCACTGTCTCCTGGCGCCTGACTCAATCGCCCAGCAGCCAACCGCACACACCTACCAACCAGTATAGCGGTAGTGCAATGCTCGCTCCTTCACAAAGCCACAAGGGGAGCCTTGAATACAGGCATGTATGGAATTCCTGGTATGCTCATATTCAATTAGGGGCTCATACAGCATTTGTGATCTGCATGAATTTCACTCCCAGCTATGATTCATGTGCAAATGAGATGATTTTCATCACCACATTCTGTCAGCAGAACTGGTTCTGAATGACAGGTAAGCCAGCATGTATGATATCAGTAATGAGGCAGTACAGTACCTTCCCAGCATCCACCAGGCTGCTGACCTCATCCAGGGCAGGGCCATCTGGAGCATAAAATCCCCACCTGTAGAAGACTCCATTTGAGATCAGGTTCTAAGAGGCAAACAGAGAGGCGGCAACAATTACAGGCTCAGTGTGTGTCAAAGAAAACACAAGAGTGTCTGTCTGGGTATGAAAGATAAGGAAGTCAGCTTATAAAAGGTCTGCAGGAGACCTAATTTGGTCTCTGATTTCAAAAATACCAAAAAGAGTTCCAAGATAATACCAAAAAAATACAGTCAACCTAATGAAAGTTAGAATCAGAAACTTTGAGTTAGAAAACCCAGGCAGCACACAAGAACACAACCCACAACACATGTCATGTATGCAGGAGACTCTGCATCATGACAGGGACTTGTGTCACACCATGGTGACCATGTGGACTGTGTGCAGGAAAAACTGATCATCACTAATTCGCTGATAAATCAGTACTAATAGGTTACTCATTTTTAAATTTTAGATATCACCTATATCACATGGAAGGAAACAGTGATTTTCTCAGTTTTAGCTGACAGAACAAATACTTAAAAAAAATAAATAACACTTCAAAAAAGAGAAAAATGTTGTGACTTTACACAACAAACTGACTGTCTCTTATTATTCTGGTCATTAAAAGTCATCAAATAATCAATCTACATTTTTTTATAGTAGCTTTTTTGGTTGTTCTACGTTAACTTTTTCTTCTAGTAGCACTGGTGGCGTTCCTTCCTAAAAATTATCAGAGCACCACTTAAATAGTCATGCAATACAATACATTCATATTTTTTTGATACATCTTTCGTAATAATTTACAGAAATAAAAATGTTTTGTTGTATTTCAAATGCAAAAGCTAAGTACTCATTTCATTAATTTTTTCGAGGGAGCCTGCAGGACTTCATAAAATCAGTTATTGTGAACCATCAACTGATAAATAGTCTGAACTGCATTTAGTGTATATCGTGTTGAAACTATAGTAACTATCTTCCTGGGATATATGCTAAGAAGAGGATTTGCTTGTTTTTTATCTGCTTATTATTGTATGTATTGATCCATCATTATATTCATTGTGATGTTGACTTTATCACACAAAAACACCAAGGTGTTTTGACTTTTGGTCAAACTTCTGACAATTGGGTTTTGTGGGTAGTGTGTTGCACTGCAACAATAACTATGTGTGTACTGAGGAAGTGGATCAGACGATTAATTACAGAATGTTTTGTTTTCTTATGTGACTTATTGCTGTGCAGAAACACTCCTGCACGTGTTTCACATGATACACAACGATGGTGATGATTTTAAAAGAACAAAATCACAGGGGTATATTTGAAAGCCGCACAGGTGCTCCTAGTTATCAAATTTAGTGGCAGTGTCTACAAAAATGGCCTAAACTGAAATTGAAAACATGCAGTATGTTTTAGGCAAATAAAAAAGACACCTAATAAACAGCACCAAGAACCCTCAAAAATGCAAAGAAAAGAGAGAAAGTATGCCAAAATAGACAGACAGACATGTGCTAATCCTGAAATTCCCCATGGCTTGATATTTGATCATCATACTGAATATTATGATGTGGTATCACTTTGCCGCACCCCTTAGCCATTGTGAAACCTATCCCTGGAAAAACAACAAATTATGACAGATTCTTCCCGATGTGTCAGTGCTGCCAACGAGTTGAACACTAGAGGGCTCAGTTGCGCTGTGATGTCCCATTTGTCAGGGACATGCTGTCCAGAGCCGGCACTGAGGGTGTGACTGCTGTGGCTGAGCCCCAACAAACTGACCAGCTGGCTGCTCTTGAGGACAAAGGGGCCCGGAGGCTTGGCAAGAAACACACAAACACTGGTATTTGCCGGGGGGGAGATAGTCGGCTACAATCTGCACAAACACCAAATACTGCTGGTTCAGCAGCAAACACATGCGCACACACACACAGACACACACACATAGTCTCATCCACACATACCCAACTCCAACACTGCCAGCCCTGCTGTCACCAAAGCCTGCAACACCCAGGACAACTTGACTCAGTCCCCAGAGCAGCTCCACCCTGTGCTCGCCTATTCACCCACTACCCTCATTACACATGCTCTTCACTGACAGAGCAGCTGGAGGCTCACACACATGCAGGGACTCTGACTCTTAATGCTTACATTCCCTCTTCACCATCACACGCTTCAATTTATTACTCCTCTGCAGGGCATATTTCTACATCTCAAGCGTAAACCATTGCAAAAGTGAGAATATGCTATGAAGCTATGAAGTCAAGTTATTACATGATTTTTCCCTCCCCATGTCAACTGAAATTCATCTGATCAACTGGCTGGAAATAAAACTAAAACTTCTACCAACTGGAAAAGGTGTTTACCTGTTACATAATGATGTATTTCCATGCTGTTGACGATCAAGTATTCATTTCAGCTTGGGAGCAGCTGTGGCTCACGCCAAGTGGCTAATGGCACCATGACAAATAGCAGACTCAAAAAATACATAAACAACAGTGTCTCACGTTGGCTACCTTTGATTCAGTGTTGATTCTGAAAGTCTGTTTTGCTCATGTGTACCTGTATGGCCTTGCTGTGCAGGGTGAATCCAGCATGAAAGGTCCCGTCCAGCAGGCCCATGGAATCAGTGTTGAGGAGTAACGGCGTGACCAGTGTGACGTACTTCGCCCCAGACCAGGGTTTCAGCAGGCCCATCGCCAACTGCTCCATTTCCCCTCCCACGTTGTCCAAAATCATGTCAAACCTGAGGGTGCAAACACAGACTGTCACACTGATACAGAGGGGTTGAACGGCATTTCATGTCTCATCATCCTACATATTGTGACAGCCTTTGCTTTGGAAAAATAAATGTTTTGTCTTCAATTTCAAGGCAGGATTTACAACCAATTCCTGCTTTGGGGGGCGAGGAGAGAGGTGAGCCAGCGTCCACCCGGGCCTTGAGCCCTGGTTTCCATGGAAACTAGAAAGCAAGTCAGTGAGCAGTTGTGCCATGCTGAAAGGAAGATGTTTACCACGTTTGAGGGTGTTTAAAAGGGAGAAGCAGACACATTTGACGCACTCTTGGATGATTCCGTTTCATTAGCACCTTTATTGGACTGGCACCGACCCTAATGATGCTTCATTAGAGTCCCTGATGCTAATAAGGAACATTCTGCTCTGATCTTTTATTTGCTTTGCTTTGAAACAATCTCACCACTTCACACACACACAACATACTGTATGATTTGATGTTTTTTTCTAAAAGGACACACCGTCACACTTACTTCTCCATCATTTCTAGCTGCTCAGCTGCATCTCCTGCTGTGTAGTCCACCACCTCATCGGCCCCCAGCCCTCTAACAAGGCCCTCTGCGTTCTGAGAGCAGGTAACAGTTACGTGGGCGCCCCAGGCCTTTAATAACTGGCAGCAGAAAGAGGAAGAAAACAGAGGTATACACACAGACACAGTGAGTGGCCTCACATTTGCACAGAATTGAAAAGAGTCTGGCATAAATGCTGGTACTGCTTGTCTTACCTGAATAGAGAATGTTCCAACACCTCCCGACCCTCCAGTGATCAAAACTCTAGGAGGAGAAACACCAGCAGCCAGAGGGTCACTTAATTACTGTGTGACTCATTTGAGCTAAGCTACTAAAAGAGACCAAAGCCACATGGGGTAAGAAAGAAATTTGCAGCACTGGAGGCTATTAGATTTGAGGAGGAGTGAAAATTACATTACATTACACAGCAGGCTAAATTCTTACGGTCTGTGGGTTAGAGGCATGGTTTTAAAACCCTTTTGATGCCAATTAGGATGAAAAAGACCAATTTCACCATTGAAATGAACATAATGAAAAAGTTGTCTCATCAAAGTAAAGGTCTACAAAAAGAGAACATTCAGAAACTCCAAGACCTTAACGAACTAATTAATGTTAGCTTGCTACAGCATTCAGCAACTTCTTACTTTTTCTCCCGATACTGTGGCTAGAGGGGTTCAATACAAGATCCAAGGTCAGGCTTGCCTTTTATTTGAAGAGCTGTCCCTGCAAAGACCTCCTGCATTGACAAGCGCAGACAAGGCAGTGTTGGCTACGTAAGGGATGGATGCAGCTTCTGTGTGACTCAATGATTTTGGCTTATGGGAAACCTGCGGAAAAACAGCAACGCAGACAATGTCAAGAGTTAGAAATGTGTCACCCTGTCGACATTCTTTTTCTTAATCATCAATTTAAAAGCGCAGTCTAATCAGCAGAGCGGCTGTGGAGGGCAGCTAGCTCAGAGGTTGCCGAATAAATTAGCTCAATATGGTAAGAAAACAGAGGGGCAATTTGTGTTCCCCTGTAATTACTGCAACAGCGGCTCCTGTGAAACAAACACACTTAATCCTAATTGCTCTTTATACCGCAGGATTACATAACAGGGGGCACTTCTTCCTAAATTTGGTCAGGCGATGCCATGAAGCTCAGTAGGAAGTAGAAAGTTAACACATGAACCAGCTCACAACAAAGTCTGTTAAATATCTTATGTAACCCGGTCATGATTTCTGGAAAGACACATTAGTGTTGAGTTTAAATGTTTATTTTTGACACTTTAAACACCAAAAGCCAATTGCCCTCTACCTTGATTACATTTCGAGAGGGTGTAGGCAGACATCTCTACGAACAATCTCTTTGAATCACACCCAAACAATCTAGCTTGATTAACAGCATGACACGTAAGAGATCAAAATATGTATTTTTTTTTCCCCCTTTCTCGTGAACTGTCACTCTAAGATTGACGAGGATTGACTGATAAACCCTCTTGCAGATGATGAGATAATTGATGATGAAAGCATAGTGCAGTGATGAGACTTCTATCGGCCCCATAGCTCACCTCATACTCTGTTAGAGTAACAAATTCGGCCAGACTGCCTTGTTTCCATGGGGGAACAGCAGCCCACACCTGGAACACAAATATGACATTTAACTTGCTGAACACGACTCCTTTCAACCGCCCACTCCGAGTCCCTGAATGTGTTTAATCAGCGATTAAGCTCTTAGTCAGCCGTTCCCCTTCTTATCATTAGTCATTTCATGAGATATTTTTACACTGATGGAACCCGATTACAGGAACAAGAATTAGTATGTGGAATTTTTGGTGGTTTATTGTTCTGTTATTTAATCACATTTATGCTGAATTTGCATGACTGCATTTTAATCTGCAGGAAGGCACTGATGTAAATCTGTGGGCAACAGCAAAAGAGATATCTTAAGGTATGATAATGTGCCCATGTGATGACCACAGAGATAGAGCCCAATCTTTGTATCGAGGTAACAGCTGTGAATGACTTGACTATGTAGTTGTGAACAATAGGGCAATATGACAATGTGCCAACAGTTTGAGTTGACATGGTCAGTAGGCTCAAATAGTTCTCCTTAATGTTTATTATTGAGGTTGTATACATGTATGCAAATGGAGTAGGCAAAATATTAGAAACACCACTCAATATAATGCAGTCATGTTCAACACCACTGCAACCTCTCTATATATACGTAAATGAATACAAATGTGACAGGATCAATCTAAACTGAACTTATTATCCTTACATAGGCAGAATTTATGGCACAGTTGCTCCTGATGAAGTGGTGAGTGTATACCTTGGTGGCAAGTTAAGTAGCATCTACATAGACCTGTAGACCCCCAGGTTGGGCGACACTGCGTTAGACCATTGTAGGTAGGTTTGAGCAGGCCTGTATTATGGCAATATTGAATTCCTATGGCTGGTATCAACATCAAAAATCTCTACTTCCCTGGAATTCAATTTGCCAACCACAGTCAAAGATATTTCCGTCTAGATATATCCTAAAAGAATCTGTTTCTTGATTTTGTTGCTAGATGATGCTCTAAATTACAGCATTGCAAAATTAAATCAAAATACAGGAATACAGGCTTTTATTTTCCACACACAGTATTGTTGTTGTTTTTTTTTACACCTATTTAGGGACAGGTGTGCAGTGCAGCTCCTACCTCATCTCCTGGAACAAAATGGGTAACCTCGGATCCACAGTCCACCACTACACCAGACACGTCACGACCCAAAATCAAAGGGAACTCACTATCATTGTCCATCACAGACATTGGATCCCTTCTTAATTTAAGCAGGCTGGCTCCGTAACCACCTAAAAACAGAGAGAGAGAGAGCAGGTATGGTGATGAAAACTCACTGACTGTGACTTTTATAATGCCTTAATGAATACTAGTCCAGCACTTACCCCTCATAGATATATCAAGGGGGTTGAGACTAGCCGCATGGACCTTAATCATCACCTCACTGGGAGAATTAACAGTGGGGACGTTGGTGTCTTCTGAGTACTTTAAAACCTCATTTGTGCCATACTGATCAATGACCCACGCTGACATGCAGCTCTGTAGTCTTGAAGGTGAACTGCAGACATTCCTCCTGGAGCACACACTCCTCCAACCTGCCCTGGCTAATGTTTTGGTCGAGCCTGCAGCTTTCGCGTTGAACAAGCACAGGAGCCTCGTTGAAGCCATTGCTCTGACAGAACCCATTGAAATCGTACCCTCAGCTGGCTGTACCTAAGAGGTCAGCTTTTAATCATATATGTCATTTAGGTGAAACACTTGTCTGAAGTTAGCTAGCTCAGCTAGCTACCGAGCTAGCATGTGCAGGTCGTTAGCGGTCAAAGCACGCGCACGAGTGTACATAACATGTCGAAAACATAAGCGACGACGCATTTGTGCACGTTAAGTAAGTTATCGACGGTCACATTAGGGTGAAATAACAACCACTGTAAGCAAAGTGAGCAGATAACACACGTCTCTCTCGGCTACAAGGCTACATAACAAGCTAACCTCTGAACTCACGACGAAAGCCAATCAGGATCCAGGTGCTAAATATTCTGACCAATAGAGTAAGAGAATGACTCTGACGTTGGATATTGACAAGACAGTCATACTCTCTTTCGTAAGAGACATATAGTATTTCTTTTACATTATGCAGTGATATAAATGGATGGTTATTTTTTTTCCCTCTTATGATGTTATGGTTTACCACACAGATTGTCTAATGAATGTATTTAATTTTTTGTAATCAGAGTTTTTTTTCTATCTATCTATCTATCTATCTATCTATCTATCTATCTATCTATCTATCTATCTATCTATCTATCTATCTATCTGTCTGTCTGTCTGTCTGTCTGTCTGTCTGTCTATTGATCTTTTTGTCTATGTGTCCATCTATCCATACTGAAACTTAAAGAACATAACTTTTTTTTGTTTTGTTGACTTGTATGTAAACCAAATATATATTGATTGTTAAGCCTTCATAAGCCCTAACTTTTTTTATTATGATGATTACACTGATTATTATTTATCTATTCATTTATTTATTTATCGAGCTATCTATTTGTTCTATGGATGGGGTAGAAATCTGGTGCAATGCTATGCTGAATTTAATATTACACCATTCTCTCTGTATATTTGTGTTAAAGGTGCACTCTGTAGTTTGGGGAGAGAAAGTTTAATCAACTCCATTGACTGACTTTTTATGCCTGAACAAACGTAATAAACAAACTCAGATTTCAGACTGTTTTACTTTCTTTATATGTGGTGGACCCTGCCACCTTGCAATCATTAAACAGTGTTCTGAGGACCTTATATTCCTCTCAGAACAGCTCTGTTATTCAGGTATGTAATATTCGTATTTTTACCCCATTAATATCGCAAATATTAAAATTCCTGGTTTGGTCTCCTCCAGAACTACACAGCGCCACTTTAAAGTTTGTTCACTGATCAAACACAGTAATGAGAATAACAAATTGGGATTATGACATATGTGTTATATACTATAATAAATGTATGACAAAAAAAAAAAAGCATCCACAAACTTAAACCTTAACAGAGGAAGAAGAACAGAATTGCTCTGGCTCCATTGAGGCTCCAACACAAAAAATCCATTATGTAGCAATGATAGTCTATTATCATAAAAATGCAAGTGTACATGAAAAAATTATAAACTAATATGATTGAGAGGCCCACTCAACAGTAAAGTGACTGCTGAGTGCTCCATCGGCTGTAGACAACTGGCTGGAACACATGCACGCGTAGCAAAGGCTTAATGGACGGGGCACAGATGAGCAAAGAAAACCAAAGGGAAATGGGTAGAAAACATTATCTGTTTATCTTCAGCAATACACAGGGGGTTCACTGGGGTCTGGGTTCATGTTTAAATGATGCTGATTTGCAGTTTATGCCTAAATGGCATTACCAAATAATGTGTTGATGATTTATTTGGGACATGGGGTCACAAACAAGAAGCCCTGTCGATGCGCAAACTACAGCTTAGCCCTGTTGACCCTTTTCATTCTTAAACTCATGGTAGTGACACTTTAAGTGGGCTTATAGTAAAACAGCTGACCCGCTGCTGAACATTACACATAGATGGCAGGATTGCTGCTACAAGAGATTTGCGGCCTCCCGTCAGGAGATCTCAAAGATGCAGCTCATGTCGTCCAAACAGTGAAATAATTAAATAAAACAAATCACACTTGTCTCATGCAAATGATATAATCTGCGAGCGGAACCGATGTTCTCTTCTTCCAGAGACCGAAGGGAGAGGAGTGAGAACAGGGGGCCTGGTTGTGTGATCATGATTCAGCATGAAACCAGGCAACAAACAGCACTGTCATTATGATCACAGCTCCCAGGAGAAAGAGGACACAGTGGAAATTGGGTGCTTTGTCTATGCTGGCTCATTACAGAGGGTCTGTCTAATGAATTATCCCCCTGGCTGCTGCTCAAATAAACTTCAATTCTATGTTGCAGAGAGCAGAGGGTGTCATTTTTCCGACAGCGCTCTACAAAAATAACCACTTTTTGTTGACCAGCTCCACAAAACAAGATCGGGTCAGACTATGAGAGCAGCGTCTGACTCGAATGGAGGGTCATTCTTTCCCAGAAACACCATATGTGGCTTTTCTAGGCCTCCTTTCCATCTTGGGACCTGTGGCCCAAATCACACGGTTGCTCTAAAAAAAAAAATATACAGCTTTGATCTAATTTCATTTCGTGGTCTTGTAGAAAGGGCTATCAATAAGGAGACATTAACTCTCCCTTGTATAAAATGTCTGACAGCAAAGTTCCTCAACTGAGTCACGATGGTTCCCCATACATTCAGCCCTCTGCATATGAGTTATTCCCAGAGTCAAACCAACCAATTAGCAGGCAAATCTCCAGACGCTGGGCACACCATGGCTGAACAGTGAGCCTGCCGTGAGGCTGGGCATGAATGGCCACTCACTGCTTGGATAATGATCGCGTGGGCCTTGTTTGTTGTATGCCGCTCCTTCTGAGCCACAACACGCAGAAAGAGAGCAGGGCTGTGCACCGCCACCTCTCTCCAGCTGGGCTCCGAGTTTATATTTTTAGAATGAATGATTGGTTTCTCTCCTTGGTTACTGCCCTACTTTTTCTCGAGTGGGTCAGACACAAGTGCAGTGGATGCTGACCGTGATGGAGGGGAATCTAAAGCAAACCCAAAGGTTTCTGTATCCGTCTCTATGTATGTCACCCTTTTTGGTTAATTAAATTATTACCTGCTAAGGGACAGCAGATGTAAATTAGCTCCAAGCTAACTCTGGTACAACTCAGCAAATGGCGACATTATTGGGTTTTAGCAGAAGTATGTGTGATCTAAACAATTATAATAATATGAATGATAATATAGTTGTATAATATAATATCAAAATACTGCATTATTAGTGTTATTTGTATGATGAGTAATACAACTAACAATAATAATAGTAAGAAGAAGAGAAGGATGAAGATTAATGCGAGCAATAATGGAAATTTGTCTTTTGCTGGTGCAAAAAAAAAATAAAGTACACATTAATAAGTATC
The DNA here is from genome assembly GCF_904848185.1 of Acanthopagrus latus. NCBI lineage: Eukaryota > Metazoa > Chordata > Actinopteri > Spariformes > Sparidae > Acanthopagrus > Acanthopagrus latus. Next base: position 13,336,676 of record NC_051060.1, on the reverse strand, counting down.
AAATGCACATAAAAGACACATAAAACACACATTGCATCTGAAATGAAGAAGAAGAAGAAGGAGAAGAAGAAGAAGAAAAGGAAGAGGAAGATCATTATCACTACATGGATGTACACACAAGGCTACAATAATTTTATGTGTACTCATACAAAATTGATGATAGGTTTATGGCCTTATATTTTATATATATATATATATATATATATATATATATATATATATATATATATATATATATATATATATATATATATATATATATATATATATATATATATATATACATACACATTTAAAAATCTTAGACATAACATGCTGTAAAGGTCCATGTTATTTTCCATCTAATACAGGCAAATTAGATCTGTTATGTACGTGACTTTTATATTTATATATTTACATATTCCTGGAATGCAAATAAAACAAGTTTTTGGCACGCATGTCAGTCCTAGATTTCAATATTAAAGGGACTCTGTGGATGTTCTGTGTTGTCCTTGAAGCCGGTCGTTAGTTTAGATTGGCGGACTCCATTTCTGAACTACAGTTGCTCTTTGTTATCGGAGCAGAGCGAGGCTCTCGAGAACGTGCATAAAGTTCCCTTTCTGCTGTTGTGGAAAGTCCAACCTTCACAGCCCTTCACAGTCCAGCAGCTTTAAACCAACTGTCCTTGGGTTTGTGTAGGCAACCAAGAGAGAGGGAGAAGGTGTGTTATATGTCGCTTCATGATGCAATCTGCTCACATATGGGCAATAAAAAAGTGATTACAACATGTGATGTCGTCGATACTTTTGGATCTTTAGTTTGATGCTCACAATCCTGTTAGTCAACGGCGAGGTATGTAGCATGTGAAGCCTTGTCAAGCTAAATAAAAAGAGAGCTTAGTCACTGTGAACTATGTATGTCCTCCTGTTCAATACCTTGGGCATCTACACACACACACACACACACACACACACACACACACACACACACACACACACACACACAACACAGCCCGTCCGCAACAGTGAAACAGGAAATGCAGTGTGCTCTGCAGTTCATCTCACAGATAGCATCTTATCTATACAGGCTTCCTCCACGCTGCAATGACAGCAGGGAAAATATAATGCATCATTTAGCCTCTGTTTATCTTAGGGATTAGAAAGAACTATACTGTAAATGCTGACGTCAGAGTAATTGCAATCACACAGACACACACAAAGGCAGACGCACAATAGACATTTTGTCAAAAAAGACATTTATTTATCTAGTTTGCAGTTTGTTCATTCCTTTCTTTTACTTTTTTTCTTTTTTTTTAAGTTTTGTGTGAACTTTGTGGGCACACCAACTAACCCAGCTGAAGTTAAAAGACAGAAACTAAAACAAATCCCCAAAATTGATTTACATCTAAGAGGATTTACCTAGAAACACAAAGTTTTTCCGACAGTTCCCTCTCGGACAATGTTTTTTGCACTTTAGCTCAACTCAAACAAACTACATCAGCTTGATTTCTTGTCAAAAAATATTTGATATTACAAGAGTTTAAATACAGCAAATTATTTACAATATAGGCCGTGTGGGGTGTCAACACATGCAAAATGTATGTAAACTAAAGATCATTATCAAAAGCTATATTGATTACATCAGCACAATGATTTGCATCCATGTCATCAGATGTAAATGCTTTCCATCATCCACTCCACTCAGTTTTTTTTTTTTTTTTTTTTAAACAGGCACACACAAATACATGCACAAAACACACACATTTGTATTACTGCTGATGGCCTCTCAGCCCATCAACCTGAAACCCACAACCTCGCACTGGTCTGAATCTAAACCTGATACATACCATTAAACTTTTAATCCTATGAACACACAAAAACACCTTTAAAACAAGGGAAGATCATCTACACACACACACACACACACACACACACACACACACACACACACACTTTATATCTGTGCTCGCATACTTAATAATTGCCAGAACATAAACGATCACAGATACAAACTTCCACTGTAAACGGTCTGATTTATTTTGTTTCTGCTATTGTTCCAACTAAGGATTCAAACTGCAGCGGGTCCCATAAATACAGCACATGCCAATAACTGCAGCCACAACAGCTCCTTTGAAGAGTCCTGCTCGTTGGCATCCCTGCCATATGCAAACCCCTCCATTTAACAACACAACCCAGACAGCCAAAGTTAAACACAGGTAGTCTGGGTTCGTTCACAAACAGTGAGAAAGCATTCGTTTACAAGAGGCTAATACCTCATTACCTGAGCAAGGAATGTTTCCACTGGATCTGAAGTGCAGCCAAGTTTTTTTGTTGTAATTGCCAGGAGCAATGTCCAAAGCTGCAACGCTTAAAGCAATAGCCTGACATTTTGGGAGCTACACTTATTTGTTCGATGAGAGGATGATATCTATGCCAGCGGTGAGCCCGGGATGTTTGAGAGGCAGGGCTGAAAAAAGGATAAAGAGACTTTGTCCACCTCTTGATCTTCACATTGAACATGAAGCTCAAGCCAACAGACTCACAAATTGCAAGTCGAGTTTTCATTCGGAAGTGACGAGATCATCCTACCAGCACCTCGAAAGGTGATTCGTTAACATGTTATCACTTGTTGGCTTAAATCATTTGTACAGGTTAAAACATTTGATATAACATGTTGATCAGTGAGCTTTAGAGATTTAACGCTACCTGTTTCCCCCTGTTTCAACCATTTATGCTAAGCTATTCTGTCAGCTGCTAGAGGTAGATTCATATGTCTCGGTGGGGGTGGGGACGTTTTATAGTCGTTGTTAAAGGATGACATGTTTTAAATATCATACTGCTGAATGTCCTCATTGAATTCTACGCATTACTCCTCACTTCAAAAATTGTGACAAATGAACTGCTTGCACCTTGTTCTGATTGAAATAACTCGCACATTTACTCAGCGTCGGTCACAAATGATTTGATTACCATTCTGACTTTACACCTGCAGAGATGAAACATCCACTGCACGGCTCTCTCGCCAAAGAGTATTGCACTTACACGGATACGGCTAAACTATCACCGCCGGTCCACAGTGTCTCACACTTAATTGGGCAGCCGTCTGATAAATGAATCACATTCATTATACAAATGTCAGTGCCTGCTGGTGGAGTGTAGGACGAAGAGAGTGCCGGGAGGAGGTGTGGAGGGGCTCCGAGTCGAGGTTGACAGGCTGCTAATGAGACATCATCAAGGCAAGACTCTGCTCCGTCCATTCTAGAGGCACAGTTTCTAGCATACAGTAGTCGATGGGCGTATGATATAATGAGGCACGCTGTGGGATTGTGTTCCATCTCAAACACTGCACATCGTCAACAGGTTTTCATAGCCCGCTGAACAGCAACAGCCTCCATCCTTTATTTGTCTTTTTTTTTTTTTTTCAATCCACAAAAACACTGTTGTCTGAAATCCCATTTGCTATTCAAAATCACTCGTCGCATATGCTGTTTACCAGGCAGCGTGCAGTGGCTGTGAAATGACGCTGTTGACAGAAAGCAAAGCCACGCTTGATATCCATATCAGGCTGAAAAATGTGGTTATTGTGATAAAAGAATTGAAAAGGTCTTTTCCGCATAGCAGTATTTATACAGTACACTTTTTATGGAAATACGGTGTGCACCTCAGGAGTGACAATTAAGCTGAGGTGGAGAACATTTGCAAATTAACTGCATGTTAAACTTGAGCTTGGTTGCATGAGGATGGATACACAGACAAAATGCATCCAAATGTGGTGGCATGCCGGGAGTCAAATTAGGAGACCGATACCACTTTGATATGTGGACGCTCAATAGTCTACCACCAGAAGCCAACGTAGCCAAAGTCAGCGTAGCTTAGCATACAGAATGTAGAGTAGGCAGCTAGCCTGACTCAGACCAAACAAAATCCACCCACAGGCATCTTTAAATTGAATTCATATGTTATAACTTAAATATATAATTAAATAAAAACAACAATCAGTGTTTTTATAGAAGGTTATGTGACTATTTCTTAGACCGGTGCAGTGACTTCCTGGAGAGACCATTGACCACTATTCAAATTAGACACACAGTGTGGTCAGAGGATTTTGTTACCTTTGGTTAGAGACTAGCTGTTTCCTTCCGTTTCCTGTCTTTAGCAAAGCAAAGCTAACTAGATTTGTTCAGAGGAACAAATGTTCAAATTTCGTATGATACATAGGCTTATGAAAAAATAACCCTACTTCTCACTCTTTCTATTTCCTCAGTAAACAGTTTCCTAATGAGTTTAAGGACCTTAATTAGCAGTTTCAGTATAATTTCCAAGCAGCGTGATGTTTGTTTTGTAAATTATCTTCCCACTGAGAGCATAAAAAGATAATCAAACATGGCGTGTTAGCAGGTTCTCAGTCAGAATATGGTCATTTGGGGCCATTAATAAAAAAAACAGATGGAACTGACCATAATGCCAAACTTATGGTGACGCCATGTATGCCATATAGATGTGGGTTAATTAATGGATTTAAATTGAACTGGAATCAACTCACTGTTCTTTCATTTACAATGCAAATTAGTGGCTGACCTTGTAAAAATTGTACAAAAGAGTTCATTGATTCAGTTCAATAGCAAATAAACAAGGTTTGTGGGAAGTGGAAATCCTCACTGCATTCAACAGCAGCAGAGTCAGCATTCTTGTCTGGCCAAACTTTCCTATTGGCCTCCGCTTTGGAAATTGTGGTCGATTCTCTTTGCTTCCGGTACAAGCGATGTGACTCACAGCTCACCTCAGTTATCACACAGCAGGTAACAACAAGTAATGATGTTAAAAGACAGACGGTAGACTCTCTCTGTCTTAGTCACACGCATGTTTAGGTGGTTTGACATGTAGAATATATCAGAAATAAAAAAGAGCCTGTTAGAAGATCTCCAAAAATAATCATCCACCGGTGTGACTTTACAAGATCATTTTGGTGGCTCTGGCTTTTTCATCACCAGAGATTGTTGCCACAATGACGGAATTGAACAGATCTAGAGTCTGCACTTTGGATAATTCTAACTCTAAATGGTTACATTCAACATCACAAGCATCTGTGGTGGTCAACATCTGCTTCAAATGATAAGACTGGTTTAAAACACTTCAGCCAGACGCAACATAAATCTTTTTTTTTTAGCTGCAAAAAGTAAAAAAAGTTGAAGGGATTTAATATTGGACGATCTAAAAGCCCAAATTTCAGTTACTTCTAATGAGATACTCTGAGAATCCTGGCAGGAAAAAAAAAAAAAAAAACCCTTTTGAGTGTGTGAAATTTCTGCGTCCAGCTTTCAATCTGTCAGATGTTTCTGACAGGCGAGTGCAGCTCGAAGAAAAAGCATTGATTCTCCGTCGCCTCATTGACCAGATGGTGCTGAGACACACTCTCTCGCTCTCTCTCTCTGTCTTTCTCGCTCTCTCCCTCACTCTCATGCATCGATGTATTCAACAGTCATTGTGTGCAGGATTAGTTGATGTACATTGTAGGTTTCTGGCCAGGGGTGTCTCGTATAGCCGTCTTTCAGTGCACGGTGGGTGGAAGCTATTCCCAGCAAACAGGTGCCATCCTCTGGCATCAGGTGTCCTTCCAAAAGGTTAGACAGTGAGGGGAGGATGGTCTGTCCTAGATATGTAGTTAGTTAGATCACAGCCGCTCTCGGAGGACACTCTGAGTTTGGTAGCCACCGACGGCGGGGACAGTGGTGCTGTACATCTGGGATACAGCCTGATTTGCTTAAGAAATCAGGTTAGCTCAATGAGCTCTCGCTCCTGTCATGTTAAACAGGTCACGCAAGGTACACAATGGGATGGGACTATGCGTGACAGCACAGTATATATGAATTCATGCTATCAGACTGAATGTGAAGTGTACTCAGTCAAAGCCCCCGCCTGTCTGATAGCACAGGGCCCACTGCTTCTGTATAGCAAAGAGAATAAAGCACACAAAATGCCCGTCATCTGCGCGTGACTTATGGCAAGGGCAAATTTGGTGAGCAGGACAGTTTTCTAGGATTGGTGTCAAACATCTCACTATTGTTTGGTTTCCACGGCGACCGCGGCCTTGTGACACGAATTGGTTGAAACAGCAGACAGGGACAGAAGACCTGGAGGTCTGCCTCCATCTATGCCAATTGATCCACTTTAGCTGTCTGTTAAAACAGGAAGGGGAGCCTCACTGTGCCTCAAAAACAACAAGCTCCCTAACAAGGGAGCGGCAGAGACAGAAGTACAGCTGACCATCTGGCAGGAAGGATCTTTCAGCTGAATTTGCCTGCTTGTTTCCCTTTTCCTTCCTCTATCTTTATGTCATTTAGGACATAATGTTACTGTAGCATTCCTGGAGCCCCCTTTTCTGATTCATTTACGATGCTGATTTTATTTCATAGTAGAAATTACTGGAGAACTGCTGTTGGTGATGTATTCCGCAGTTTTGTCTTTGACATTTCTATGCTGCGTACACAGTGTGGCTTCCAGGCACAGCACAATCAGCTGTAATCAAATGAAAAACAACCAGCCATCAATCACTTGCCATGAAAACGGGGCAATGTGTAGCAACAGATATGGAATTGTTAAAGGAGCAGTTCAAACAAAAATGAAAAGGCGGTCATTATCTACTCACCATCGTGTCGATGGAAAGTCTGATGAAGTTTCGTGGTTTGCAAAACATGTCCGGGGCTTTGCAGCATTCTCCCTAAACAACTGAAGTAGATTTGGCTGGTTTGGAAAAGGTTACAAACACAACTGGCTAGTGCACTCTCTTAACTTCAAGCTTTTAGCTTAGTGACGCAGTTTTGTATGGAGGACTGAAACTGCCCAAATCAGGAATCGATAAAGAAATGGCTTGAGAAATAAATGAATATACCATTAAATTAACCAAAAATTCTATTAAAAATAAATATAGCCATTCATTTACATATACATTGTAGTTGATAATCTGCTTTAATTTGCCTCTGTATTTATTTACCTTAACTCCTTCATAGTTTTGCTGTGATGCTCCAGGGATGTTGTGCAGACTACAGACTGCAGCATGACGAATTTTTACTGTTGGGCGGCCTGTTCCTTTAAAGGCTGAAATCAAACCAAATGCCACCAGTGTGTGTAAAAACATCTTCAACAGTCATTACAGATTACAGGTTTTTTTTTTTTTTTTTTAAATGAAATCACTGTGGTCAATTGATGGCCTTTCTTCTGTACCAGTTTTATACCTCTGCACTTGCCTCTTGTCTGTCAGCTGAATCATCCAGTAAAAAATCGAACTGAAGAAAGACAGGAGCTGTCTCATCAGAGTGAGGAAAAGCAGGAACCTGCGTTAGAGGAGATGAAGAAGGAAGCAGTAGTTTATGTCATCCCTCGTCAGGGATGAGTCTGACCAACTTGGTGCCACAATAAATGCAATTAGTGTAAAATGATCCCGGCTCTCATTTATGTCTCAGGATGAGCTGTGTATGCAGCGATGAGATAACATCCCACACTCTCCTCAGCTATTAAATGCTTATCTGGTCCATCAAAAAATATTTGTATTGCTGAATGAAGTCTTTATTATGGAGTTTAATCATATCAATTATTAAAGGTTTTCTTTTCATATTTCTGTGGGGTTTTTTGGTTTTTATTTATTTATTTATTTATTTATTCATTTATGCAAGATTTGATTGAGAAATCTGTTTAATTTTCTATCAATGTTTTAACCTTTTTATCTATTACAAATTTGCCCAAGTAATTGTCAGTCACAGTCTAATTAGCCAGACCTAGTGATCCGAACAGAAAATAAACCAAGTAATTGTGATTTAATTCAATTAATTCTTTTTATTGGTAAGGACAATAGATCCAAATCATGCAAAGTGAGTGCTCTTGCTGACTGTATTATCTTTTGCCGGCTGTAAACTCTATGATAAGACCAGAGAGATGACGAAAATGTCCCAGACAAGAAAGGCGACAGCTTGTTAAAGTCATGAAAAATGTCAAAATACAGACAGGAACAGATGATTTCCATAAACAGGGTCGAAAAGTGATGAAGTGAGATGGGATCAATATAATGTCGTCACCACAAAGTTCATCACTGTTGCAGCTCTGAAAACTACAGATAATTTACATTGAAAGCTTTTAGGACCAAATCAAATGATTGACTAATGAACCTCTTCAGATGTACAGCATATGAAGAGTGATGGCGATTAGTTAAATGATTTAAAGCTTTCACAGACTGCTATCAGCAGCAGTGTTAGAGTGCAACACATTCAAACAATAGAGTTTATACAGGCAGCTTTGTTTATCATTATCACAATTTCAAGTATGGCTTATTTCAGGAAGTGTGATTAATATAAAAGAAAAGTTGCTGATGAGGACAATGTTATTGAATAAATGGTTTGGCACTAAAAGATACCTATAGTGATAATGGCTTAACTTAAGGCAAAATCTTGCAAATGTTAGACAGGGGGTGGGTAAAAATGTAAATTTGTGTAAATCGTCTACGTCCTCCAGTGAACAAAATCAGAAGGTGGCTGTGCTGATCACTGGTGTGTTGGGTGACAGCACATTTGGTTCCTCAGCAGCAGGACTTGGAGTGATTTGAATGACTTTGGGTCCTTTAAAAACACAAGTGGTGATGTCTTGATGTTAACTCACCTCCTTCAGCTTTCCTTGCTGTGTGTCCATTTTGGGTGAACTTCATCACTTTATTCCTGGGTCAGACCAGCGCCATTTTGGTTCGAACTCGATGAATGTTCAGTCTTGACCAGGTGGGTATTTGAAAAGATTTCTTTGTCTGGGGGTTTACACATTGTAACTAAAGACTTTATCAACAACAAATAATTCAATAACATATCACTCATATGTTATCAGCCATTAAAAGAATAGCTTTGGGGTGAATAATTTATCTGGAAAATGATTATCCTTCAGCAGGAAACTTTTCCAGGCACACTAATAGACCACTTAGCTTCTGGAAAAAAAAAAAAAAGCTGTTCTTACCAAAGGCCTACTGTAACGCACAGCAGTTTGTGTTGTCACCTGTGTCTGTTTGTTGGATTTTGAGCAGGATTACACAATTACTGTTCACCGGATTTCCACGAAACTCGGATGGAGGATGGGTCTAATGCGCTCAGGCACACTTCCTCAAATGCTTAATTTTAATTTCGACAAATTACCTTATGTTATCATATCATTCAAATGAGTTTCCTGAAAGAAACAATGTATAGTCTTATTCAAAAGCCACAAGAAATGTGTGGTGGTGTGTAAATTTGCATACACCCTGCCCTCTGTATGTTTTTTTCTCATTTCCTTAGTTAGTTAGGTTTTCATTAATTTCTCAGGCCTCTCTGGAGAAATGCGCTCTACTGAATGCCAACCTAGTTAGAAATGGTTTCTTCTTCTTTCTTACTGGAAATTATCTATATAATGTTATTGCGGGCTGCACAGTGGCCCAGTGGCTAGCACTGCTGCCTCACAGCTAGAAGATCGCCGGTTCGCGTCCCGGTTGGGACGCCTGGGATCTTTCTGTGTGGAGTTTGTATGTTCTCCCTCACAGCTAGAAGATCGCCGGTTCGCGTCCCGGTTGGGAAGCCTGGGATCTTTCTGTGTGGAGTTTGTATGTTCTCCCTGTGCAAGCGTGGGTTTTCACCGGGTACTCCGGCTTCCTCCCACAGTCCAAAAACATACTGAGGTTAATTGATTATTCTAAATTGTCCGTAGGTGTGAATGAGAGTGTGCCTGGTTGTTCGTCTCTATGTGTGGCCCTGCGATAGACTGGCGACCTTGTCCAGGGTGTCCCCTGCCTTCGCCCTAAGTCAGCTGGGATAGGCTCCAGCCCCCCCGCGACCCTGCAGAGGATTAAGCGGTGTACAGATGATGGATGGATGTTATTGCATTCTTGAAGGTGCAATGAAGTTAGCATGCCAACTAGCTTGCCCCTAGCCACATTGTGCCAAAACAGGTTTACGATCCAATACTAAAAACACCAACAATCAACCGGTGCTCCGAGCTCCCAGAATCAGCTAATACTACAACCGCTAGCTGCATGGTTAACAGAGCTTACTAGCTACCAGCAGATAGCGGTTACTATGGAGACCCCTATTTGTTTAAAGAGAAAGGTGGACAAATCTTGCGCTCAGACACACTTCCTCAAATGCTTAATTTGAATTTCGACAAATTACATTATATTATCATATCATTCAAATGAGTTTCCTGAAAGAAACAATGTATAGTCTCATTCAAAAGCCATCCCTGTTAGTCATTACTTCTGACCCACAAGAAATGTGTGGTGGTGTGTAAATTTGCATACACCCTGCCCTCTGTATGTTTTTTTCTAATTTCCAGCTAATGCTACAACCGCTAGCTGCATGGTTGACAGAGCTTACTAGCTAACGTCTGCTACAGCTACCAGCAGATAGCGGTTACTATGGAGACCGGCTGCCCCTATTTGTTTAAAGAGAAAGGTGGACAATTCTTACAGGCTGCACTTTTTATGAACTATTTAGGAAATCATTAACTACAACTTATAAGTGCTCGGTGAAGGGTGAAAAATGACTAAGCTGTACCATTATATAATCCCCCTATGCAGCCTGAATTACAGTATGTCTCCTGTCCAGACACTGAAGCTCCTGTGTATACAGTACACAGTGGTATCTTCACTGAATATGTTCCCAAGAATAGGTTGTTTTGAAGCAGCCCACTGCCGCTGCTACCTGTTGTCTTGTTTACTCTCTACTGAGCAAATTAAAGGCTAGTTGAGCTGTACAGAATGTACCAGGAGGACAGTGTGTGAGCAGCTGCTGTTAGCTTCAGTCAGAGACCCAAACCTTTTTTTTTTTTTTTTTTTTTTTTTTTTGCTTTTCATCTCCTCCCATCTATGAATCAGCTCGCGCAGAGGAGGTAATGGGCACTAGGCAACAAGCACAGTGTTGGGCAGGTGTGACACCGAGCCTCACATTTGTCTGAGGTGTGAACTGGATAATTCATGAGACCAGAACAAACTCCTGCATAGAGCAAAAGCTAAAATATACCTCACAAAAGCTCAATTTGAATTTTTTTGAGTAAAAATAAGACCACTGAGGCAACATTATATGCCTGTGAAATAGACAGATAAATAATTCAAAAAGCAACTTTATTGTCCCTTAGCAACCCTGTCGTGAGTTGAGTCTCACTACAGTACTGAAACTTGAAACAGGTCAGATGGGATTAGCACTTATTGACAGAAACGTGACCACTGTATCTAACGCAACGCAAAAGCACAAAAACACACACACACACTCCAAATTACATTATTGTTGTCACAGAGCAACGGTGAACGTGAGCAGACAAACAGCTCTCTCCTATTTCATAACGCAACGCATGAATAACGACCATGTGATCTGACCACTTGCTTTCACACAAGGCAATGTATGAAAGGGGCCTCAAGACAAGGGTGTCCATGCGGGTTGGGAGTAGAGCGTTATATGTGTGTGACATTGTCCATGCAACACTGGCCGCCGTTTGAATAATTCATGAAGCCAATCAATGATTAAAGGTCTGTTGGGTGTCACGCCTCACACCAGAGGAGAGGTGACTATATGATTCAGGGGTTATGGCGATAGTATGGATGTGGAGGTAAACTGTCAGTCACAGGAATTAGTGTTATTTACCCTTCTTCTTGTGGTGCTAAGATATAAACAAGCCTCTGTTTATTGTTTGGAGGACTTTTTTCCCTTCCATGACCTATTGTTTGACTTTTATTGCTAGTTGATGTAACACAATACCGACTTACCTTCAATCATGAAAGCTTATAGAATTGCTGTCACGTCTAACATCCTGTCTAATGAGTCTTTCCAGGAAGAATAAAAAAAAAAAAATCTGGCGCACAGGAACTGATGCGGTTGATGTTACTGGAAGCGGCAGTTCCGTCTTCTTTAGAATAATCAGAGAGGGCTAGAAACGGTGGACGATTACAAACCTATTACAAAACGCCATCAACTGTATGAATACCCACAGCTCTTTGAGTGATGGTAAGTGCATTATGTGAATGTTTCCATTTGTGGTCAAAACAGATAAACTAAGAATCTCGCCAAGAAACATTTTCTCTTTTTCACTCTGAGAATCAATTAAAGAGGGGAAAATAGCAGCAATGGAGGAAAATGTCAGACATCTGAGACCTGAATCAGGAAACAGGATGATGAAAACAGAGTTAACTGACTCACATTTGAATCAATGAAATGCTATACTGAGTGTTGTGCTGTGAAAACAAACGGCTATCCTTTTGTGGTTTTGGAGGAAAGAGGCATTAAAACAAAACCAACTCTTCTTTAGATCAAATAGAGTTCACACTTAAATATTGGTCAACTGAAGATTGGCTCTGTCTGTAGGCCTTTTCATTGCAGCAGGTAATATTATCAAAAAATGTTATTGACAATTCAAGGCCCGTCTCATTTAAAGTCATATTAGCATCAGAACTGATGGATCCCCATTTTTAAGCACCCCTAGCATAATAAGCCATGAGTGAATAGGGTCAAAGGGCCATGCATTGAATTGAAGTGAATAATGTAGTCAGGTGAAATTTCAGTTTTAATAATCCAAACCCCTACTAGATCAGTCTAAATCTAGTGAAACACCAATGCTAATGCTCACATGCAAAAAGCCACAAAAAGGGTGGTTTCTACTTGATTTGAGATTGTTGATTGTGATAGTGATCAAGTAATAAACATATCCTTAAGTTATCATGATACTTCCTACGGTCATCTATTCATGTTACTTGGGATGATGGGAAGTCACTCTTAGAAACTGAAAAATGGCAGGTATGTTGAAAAAATATTCAAGGCAGGTGACTGGAAGAATTGTCAAGCCATAAACCACTATAATTTGGCCACAAGTGTTTCTAGCTTATTGGCTTCTTTGTTGAAAATCTTCTACATATGCTGATGACAATAGTTATCTACTGACTTAATACTTCTGAGCAAATCTATTTAAAGGTAATGTTTGCTGTTCTGTGGAGTGGTGGGCCTTATCTCCAAATATACAAGGGATGAGCAGACTGTAATGATAATGCAGTTTGTGCAATACAATGCAATTCATTACAACAATACGACACAACCCTGCACAAACACTACCTTTACATTCAGTGTTTTACAGGATAAGTGAAGTGGATTATCGACAGGCTGATCACGGTGTATTCCCCGCCTCCTGGAGAATGAAATAGGAGACTCTCAGAGCAAACATTGTGTTTAAATGGACAGCCTGTGTAGGAGCGATGCTCATCCGTTCTGTATGCAGAGGGTTCAACAAAGAAACCTTTCCTTCTGCTGTGATGATTGTACACATGCAGCCACCTACACTCTTAAGCCCCTGTGTCACATTGTTTGTTTGGCACAGTGAATTACTGCATTACCATTTCATACCAAGGAGTGAGTGGAGTTGGCCCTCTCTATTTATGGAATGATGCGTGGTCCAGCATACTTCCGACTATATTTCGGTAGTTTTTCATTTTACCGGATTTTAGTCAAGTTTCTTTTTCATTAATGTTCAATATGTAAGAACTGACCACCTGTTGAATTCATATTCCAAAGGAATGGGGTGCAGCATATTGCAAGTGTGACTGCTAACTGCTGCAAACCGTAGCTCAGTTAGCTGTGTAGCTAGCAGAAGCGGGGGAGTGTTGATGTTTACACCACTAGTGCTGGGGGCTTCAGACTGGAACTGGTTGGGGCTAGCGAGAACACATCTTTGGAATGCAGTACATACGTAAATGTAATAATTTCAGACATTTTATTCACATTCTCTTGATAAAATTATAACAATTTTGAATGCATTGCGAATACAATTATTAATTAGTGCCCTTTTAATTGAATTAAATGTGCACTATGTATTGGGATAGAGCTTTTAATAAGAAGGGAAAGATCTTCATGGGCAAATTTATTTATGCCTAAACAAAATGATGACACAGCTTCATACTGTTTTACTCTGTTTGCATGTGGCGGACCCTGCCACCTTTCTAACATCAAACAGTGTTCTGGGGACATTATTTTCCTCTGAGAACAGCTTGTTTATTCGGTTAAGGAAAAAATAACTATTGAGTTTATATCATTACTTCATTAATATTGTAAATATTGAAAGTTTGCAAATATGTAGAGCCTCTCTCAGGACTAGCCATTAGGGTCATTAGGTTAGCAGTGATACAAGAAACACTGCTTTTAAATTGTGTGCTCTATATACCTGGAGTCAGTGGTTTCATAACCTGAGGTTGTTCACTACAATGGGGAAATTAAACAAGATTTTTTTTTTTTATCTCTTAGGCGTGAAGTTCTCACTCTGTAAATCATGTTTTCAGGAAAAAAAACACCCTTCATCATTTCTGAAAACCCACATCTATACAGCACTCTTTAGACCAGACTGGTGGCGGACAGTGAATGGATTGATCTGGAAAAAGGGATGTTTAAAGGGGGGGGGGGTATGGCGATGTGCAGGGGAGAGGTTAATAGTGCAGAGAGGATCGAGAGACAATAGGCTGGGCTAATGAGTCGTGAGGCTGGATTTACTGTTGCTGAGGCATTTCCGAGCTGCACGCTACTCATGGTCCCATCGCAGCACAGTGATCCCCACGAACACACACACGACTTCTTGTTCGATCAGTGGTTAAAAACACACCGTACATTTACACTAAACACAAAAAGAAGGGAGACATGAGCACCATGAAATAATTCCTGTATATTATTCTGTTTGTAAAACTTTAACTTATTGTACCTTAATGGCTTTCTCAGTAGTGTATGTTCTATTCTAATGACAACTCCTCTCCTGAAGACATAATTCAATCTGTAATCCAACCCAAGTTTAATTGATATTAGGGTGTGTGTCTGCAGATACTTTCCCATGCTCTGCAGCAGTTGGAGAATTAGGCACTGCACAGACAGGACTAGACAGTGTCGAGTAACAGCCAAAACCTGTTTGAAAACCTAATCAGACATGACACTGCGTTCCCTTAGGGGCCCTCTCTAAACTTATCTTTATTCCTCCGGTAATTGGAAGATATAAATAATGGAATTCAAGCTCCTGACTGACAGGTTTCTGCGTCCTAGCAGCCTCTAACAAGGCGTGTTTTT
Organism: Acanthopagrus latus; assembly: GCF_904848185.1. NCBI lineage: Eukaryota > Metazoa > Chordata > Actinopteri > Spariformes > Sparidae > Acanthopagrus > Acanthopagrus latus. The sequence goes on along the minus strand of NC_051060.1, from coordinate 13,321,618 downwards.
TTTTTTCTCTCCACGTGTAGCGTCAAAATGAAGGGATCACGAGGAGCTAAATGTTTGGCGCAGGCTTGTTTTGGACTCTGTACATCACTAGGATGCCACAGAGGCAGGTGCTGCTTCTTATCCAGTCAGTGCGGCTCTGGCACCGGTCCAGAGGAGATCAGTGGGGGCATCATCAGGGAATGCTGAGTCCATCTCTGGCCTGAATCGCAGCGATTGCCTGTCTAGACTGCCTGGCAGCTCAGTAATGATGAACACAGCATCACCGCCACACCCTTTACATCAGCTATCGGGATGTTTTTTATGGACTGAGATCCATGCAAATTCAGAAGGTGGAAGAACAATATTATGACTAGAAAGACTAGAAAGGGTTTCGGTGGAAAGATCAGCATTTACAGCAAGTGTCGGACAATACAGGAATCAAAGAAGCAATTACAGTTGTCATTTTTCATTATTTATTGTAGATTTCTTCCATTATCTTATACCCAAACTAATAAACAGTACATTTCCATTTATACAAAATATAAACTATAGGGGGGGGAATATAAATCTAACATCAACCCTTCCCATATGGTTACACATACAGTCATCTCCTGGGTCTAACCCATAGAAGGTGGGTGGGGGGGGGGAAAGGTGTCAATCAAACCCTCATTGTAAAAGACCACAACTCTTTAAAAATCACAAGGCAAAACTGACACAAGTCCTGCGGCAACTTATTTGCTACATACATCTCTTTGACATTGCTAATAAAAAAAGACCGGAGAGCCAAATTTTGAAGGAAAAAAAGAAAAAAAAAAACAACTAAGAATGTCATCTGGCTTCTTTGTTTGTGTTTTAAATCCCCTATTGTATGTGCCAAACTTCACTTAACAGACAAAAAACATTCAGATATTGATTGCCAGGTGGATGTGAAGCCACAGAAAGAACCTCTGTACATACTCAAGTGGTCCGCATTTCAATCAAGACATGTGACATGACAACCGCAGCCCTGAGCATCTCCAAAATGTGATGGCGTGACTATGGAAACGCAAGCCAAAAGGGAAGCTGGGTGAACAGCCCGTTCCTTTTGATTCCATGCGTGGAGGGGCTGATGGGGGTCTCCAGCTTGAAGATTTAAACCCCCCTTTTATTGAAAGAAATGTCTTGAATTACATATCTTTTTTTTTTTTTAATCATTACTTAAGGAGGACAAAAAAAGAAGGTTGCAGAGGCCATCCATGTTAGTCTCGTGGTCTCTGTGCAGTGAAGGTGGAGAGGAGCGAGGCTGGACTGGGTGGGGTAATTGAAGGAGGATGAGGAGGAGAAGGAGAAGGAGAAGGAGGAGGCAGAGAAGAAGGGGGGCCACGTGGAGGTCCGGGGCTTCAACAGTAGCGCTGCAGGAGAGAGGCTGCCATGATGACAGGGACCAGGAAAGACAAGGTGCCTGGGTGCAGCGAGACGCCTGCCCCGGTGGAGGTGGTTGAGTTGGCCGAACTGCTGAAGGTGCCTGTGGCCATGGTGGTGGTGTTGGCGTTGGAGGTTGCGTTCTCTGATGCGGCTGCTGCGGTTACATTCGAGGAGGCCAACTGATGGAGGGAGGAAGAGGAGAAGGGATGGAGGGATGAGGACTCTGTAACAAAGCTCCTGATATATTTTTTTTTAATACACTTATTACAAAAGTCCAGATTTAATTAAATACAAACCAATTAAAGTTTCACAGCAAGAAATCTACATGACATGATACATTAAAGTACGTTTGACCAAGCTTTGGATTATTGATTATTACACACCTATTTTTAACCACTCAGGCAATGATACAAACTTTATAACACAGGAAAGCGAAAAAAGAAAAAGAAAAAAACCTTAAGAGCGACCTAATTTTCATCTCTCCTGTGTCAGGTTTCGTTTGGCACAGCGCACCGACAAGAAACTTTAGATTCTCTCCCCACCTTTGCACAGGTAGACAATACACTCCGCCTGAATCATTAATTCTGCTACAGTGTGAGCTCATCATGACGTAAAAAAATAATAATAATTTTTAAAAAAATAGATAAATAAATGAATAAATAAACGTGAAAAACATATTGTGACTGGGAGGGCAGGGGGTTTAAATACAGACACTCACCAAATTCGGAGGAAAAAAAGAAAATCGACTGACTAGAATTCAGGATCACGTTAATTTCCCGGGAGAGCTTCAAGTCCAGCCTGATGTAATCCAGACCAGTCGATTATAAGCGTCTACAAACATCAGTAAAGTCAAATAAACCACATCAGCGCACAACTGACTCCCCAGTCCGCGGCGCGTAAAGATCCGACAAAGAAATCCAACTCCATCAGTTTCACAGCTAAAACAACAACAACAACAACAACAACAACAACAACAAAACAGAATAAAACGCCTCCTTACCGCTGTTAAACATATGAGGAACACAAGCACTCCGAGCGAAACGATCGTCATTTTGGACATGTTGTTTTAGTTTTTGCAGTAATTATTATTATTTATTATTTTTGGCCAGGTGGAGGAGGATGCCCACAGACGCAGCTTCTCTCTAATGTGGCTGCTGGCATCAGACGGAGCTTTTTATACCAGCAGCTGCAGCTCTGTGACGTAGCCTGTAGAGGTCCTGACGAGAGTGCCGGGCATGGAGGAAATACGAGGGGTAATATAGAAATGCGATATAACCCCGCGGAAAGGTGGTTTTGACCGCAGGAATTTCAATGCTCGATGGCACACTTTCGGGTTATAAATGTATTGATGATTTGACAGGCCGGCCGAGCGCGCATGCTCCACTCCGGTCCCACATCTCCCCACTTTTTCGCTCCTATAAAATTACGTCCCGGGATTGTTTAAAATGCCTTGCTCAACGGCATGAGGATGACACACTTGTCACCATGAATAACACCCACAGTGTTTCGCACCGCTATTTGGCCAACAATGATCTGCTTGGTTCAGGCTGTGACATGATGACTGAGCTTTAAATGCCTTTCTCACATGGTGAAACTCACAATCTGATGACAAGAAGGTCACATAAAGCCAATGAAAGATATCAAAAAAAAAAAAAAAAAAAAAAAGGCGGGGGGGGGGGGGGGGGGGGCACAATGGAAAGTTTAGACAACCTGTTGAACTGTCTCTCGCGTCAGTTCAGCTATAAGTGTGGCAACAGCGACACCTCGTGTCCGGGAGGGTGGGCGCACGCACCGGATACGTGCTCCATAACTGTCCATCACATTTTCCTGGTGATTTGCAGAAAAGTAACTCAACTTTTTTTTCAGCCTTTAAAGACTTCAGGGATGTGTAAACATGGAACATCTCGTTACAGCAGCTGCCCGGGCAGAAACAGTCAGCTCGGTCAACAGGAAGTAGCTCTAGCATCACAAGCTAGCTCGACCCATAAAATGAAGTGCGAGAGGCTTGTGTACTTTTGTAAAGGTACGTTTTGGTTTGTTTTCATTTATGTCTGAATATGAGCAAACATGTGTGCGTTTCGGATAAAGTAACTGGAGTTTTTACAGATAAGAATGGGATCTAACTGGTGTAGTAATTTTAGTCCTAAAACCCGGAAATCAGTTAGCATCGCTGCACATCCGGTTCCCTGTTTCAAAGTCAATGGGTTTTTTGAATGGGTTTTTAGTTAGAAGCCTGAAATACAGTCTTTGATCACGACAGGCTTCATACATTTGCTTGTTTTCTTCTAAGACATAAAAATCATCATTAAATATCCCACACTTTACTTAATAAAGCGCTAGTGGTGTCTAAATGAGACCACAGAGGTTGTCAGGGGCATTAACACTCCATCACACCGAGCATGCAGACTCATACTCATACATATGTCTGACTTTAGTTGCAAATTATTCTAACAATAACTTAACAACTTGTTGATTGATCAGTTTACACAAATAAAGATTTAATTTACACTTCTAAAATCACAAAAGTAATCATCATCTTATTTAACTAAACGTGCGAGTATCAAAAACTGTGTTCCGAAAACCAAAATCAGTCATATTGCAGATTAACACTAACACATTATGTAAGCTGAGTCAGATAGCTACATGACATTTGAAATCTGGCAGTAAATGTTTTGCACCTAAAATAACCTGTGTGGTGTCAACATATAATTCAGGTGTGCTGGAGGTCCAGTTAGTAGACCTAAACATTCAAGAACAACCTATATTGTTATGTTGTTAACCTATGTATATGATGTTAAAAGAAAGATGAGATAAGAAAGAAATATGCATAAATAAACAGATAAGTCCAAAGGGAGGGAGGGGGCTGCTGGTGGTGGTGAGGGTTAAATACCACAAAGTGACCTTTTGCGTGCCTATATGATACATAAAAGACAACAAAGTGACCTCTACTAAAAGTGACCCATTGTGCGAGAAAATATGATTAAGTGGTCACCAGGGTGCCCTTTTCATTATTTTTTCAACCCCTGCCCCTCAGAGTCTGCCACTGTTAGAGGGCCTACGGGCTATTCAATCTGATAATAATAATAATGGTAGTAATACAATACATAATGGTAATAATGCAAATTCAGAAATTTTTTTTTCCTTAACTGAAACTGCTCTCAGAGGAAAATAAGGCCCCAGAACACTGTTTGAAGCTAGAAAGGTGGCAGGGTCCGCCACCACTGATCAAAGTTGAACAGTATGAAACGTTGTTGTCCTTTAAGGTCATTTTGTCTATTGAGTTTATTCAGTCATGAGCACGTAGAGAGTTTGTTTATTTAGTTTGTTATGACATTTAAAAAAAAAAAAAAATCAGTCAATGAAGATCTTTGTCTCTTGATAAAAATGTTCATTCCCCCAAAACTACATACTGCACCTTTAACTTGCAACATTGTGGTTATATTCTGATTTAAGTCTATGTCGTTTGTTTTGGTGTTTTATGGGTTTCAAGTGTCACAGATATTGTTGTAAAATGTAAATGCATTTGCAGTTAAAATTGTTTTTTTTACGCTCTGGCTCAATTCATTTAATCACTGGACCAGAAACACAGCTGCCCTCATCATGACTGTATCTGCATGTTATTCGATACAGGGAAAACACCGGCTATATTCATTGGCACAACTATTCAGAACCGATGGGTGGACATTGCCCCCTAATGGAGAAAACACATAACTGTAAACCACAGGAGATCATAGTGTTTGCTCGGACTACAACCATATTCAGTCATCCTTTAAATTGACAGGGTATGTTCGCTCTGTGGACAATAATGCAAATAATGATAGACAAAGTGGCCAATTTTATCATTCGGTCCAGATGTTGGGGGATTGTAACTTTAGACCTATAAATAGTCAATCATTTGTGTAAGTGGATTTCTGAGTCTTATCCCCACTCTCACCCCCCCCAGAGGAACCCAGAGCAGGGACAGTGCTCCCTGCAGAGGCACCAGATGTGCGCTGTTATGGAGAGCCGGAGAGAGGGGCCTTTTGTGAGGCATCAGATAAGCCCTGTTCCCAAAGCCGGGCTGGATCGGGTATCATCAGCGGGTGTACGAGGGGCCGAAACCCAAGCCCTGCGCACTGGATCGGGTTTCTGTTTACACGAGCGTGGTCCCTGGATTCCTCCAACCAGAGCAAAACGAGGACGGCTGGAGACGGGGAGGAGAGAGGTTCTGAAACAGGCCTCTTGTTCACGCCTGTCTGTCTACCTGACTGTCGCTCTTGCATGCGGTTCAGTGAAAGTTCTACGAAAGCGACATTTAAAGGAGGTAAGAGTTTTAGTTTAATACGCACAAAAATGAAGTGCTAAATAAGCCCAGCCCCCACCCCCCCCCCGTCCTCCTGCTTGTGTGCAAACAACTATAACTCTCCCCTGGTGTTCCAAGTTCACTGTCCAGGTTGCTAGCTGCGTTGCTAAACGAGCTATGTAACGTCAGCTACAGTTAGCAGCAGTTAGCAGCCTTTGTTTGTATGGAGTTTAGGAATCTGATGGGTGGTTTAAGGATGCAGTAGAAACAATTAAGTCCAGTTTCCCTCCATATTTATTTAACTTTATCACATAAATTCCCCACAGTGGGATTGTCAACCTGATGCTACTTAAACTTAGGAGTTTAAAATAAGATAAAAACTGCATAAACTTAGCAATAAAAACTAAAATAGCTGTAAAATAAAGTTGTCCAACTTGTCTGAAATAACACTGAGGTTTGTTTATGGTGCTCAATGCAACCTGATCGTCTCCATCTTTCCATCACCAGCCTGGAAACACGATACTGCAATAAAGCCTCTGGCCTTTACAATCAAGAATAACATGGGACGAATGTTTATGTTCAAACACACATCACCCGCACATGTGAATCCCCACAGGCATGTGGTACTCTTCCCCCGCTAAAGGGAAGCTCAAGGGCCAAACATGGACATTTCAGGTGTTTTATGTGCAGTACACACACACAAACACACAGTCACAGTCACACACACACACACACACACTGACACACAGGCACTGATCAAACAGATGCCATTTGAGAAAGCCCCGTGCATTCTGCCATGGTATCATTTAACTCACCGCGCTCTTTTCATCTCTTTATTTTAGGACAAGAGTATTTGTACAGTGTTTGTACTGTGTCCCCGCAGATAAAACACAGTCTTTGCATTCCTTATGAAATGTATCTGTTGAGATTTGGGAGGGGTGGGCGCCAGGTGTTGGGTTACAGCAACTGAGAGGGCCCTCCCTTCTCTTCCCCTTCCCCTCCCTCACTGGAGAGGGCACCGTCAAGCTGCACAGGGAGAGCACGAACGAGACAGGAAGCGAGAGGACCTCCCTTTTAAAATAGAAGCGGAAATGTGTGCGTCAGAAGGACGTTACAGAGCAGAGAGGTTTAGCGCTACATTTGTCCTCTTTTTCATGTGTAGATTATAGTATTAATGTTGCTAAAGGTTTTTTTTTTTTAAGCAATAGGCCGATTTGTGTGTTTCACTCTCTTTCATAACTGCTGTTACATTCATCTCAGATGAGTGTATCCAGTTAAGTTGTGATCAGGGACATGTTAGTGGATAGTAAAATATGTTAATTATAGAATAAACAGATGATTAAACTTAGTAAATATATAGAACAAACGAAAGTACTTTAAAAATAGGATCTAGATAAGGCAATAATCAGTACAACAACAATTAAACACAAACAACAAACAGTAGTTCCTACATAAGTTGTTGATTATTGGTTTTGCTATTCTAAAAACACGTTACTTTACTCTGAAAGTCTCCACCGGATGCTGTGTTGTCGCCGCCGCCAGGTGTTGACGGTGTCGGAGGGGAGAGAGCGCTGATTGTTCGGCGGCGGAGCCTCCAGCCTGGAGCGCACGCGTGTTCAGTGGACTCGTATGGTGTGAAGCCCCAGATGAGGGACTCAGACGGCCGGGAATGACAGCCGCTGTCACCGGGAGTGACAGCTTTCACTCGGAGTCGCTCCGCGAATAAAAACAGAGACACCTCCGGCTGGACGCGCGGCGACACTGATCCGGATCGGATCCAGCCAGAACCAGGACTATGCCAGAGATGGAGAAAGGGAGACCACCGGAAAATAAACGCAGCAGGAAACCTGCGCACCCCGTAAAGAGGGAGATCAACCAGGAGATGAAGGTGAGAGTTTGTCTGTTTTGTTATTGACCGAGTGAACTTCTTTACGCGCACGAAGTCTCCCTGCCCTGAGTCAACTGCGCACGAATCAACGCTGCCAATAATCACACACTGTTTGTTGTGAATGAATGCTCTGCTTGTGTCTTTCACGCAAACTGTTACACTGTTGTGTTGAAGATTTATAAAGTTTTAGCTTTAGAAAAATAAATTTAAAAAAAGTTTGCACAACAAACCAAAATATAAAAGATTTTTTTATTTTTTTTTATTTTTAAAAGATATAAATATAAACTCAGAATGTGACGCACACTGTCACAGGACGTTTTAATTATAGGCTCCATGTTTGCAGTGAGGAAGACTAGGTTGGCCTTCGCCTTCTCCTGACGCCATGTCAGGCCAGCTGTGGCCGGACGCTAATGTCCAGCGGAGATCCAGATGTGCGTCACTTCTTCCCCACTCTCTCTCTCGGTGCGCACACTTGCTCCACCACAGAGGCTTGCCCTCACTCCTTCCAAAAGAAGAAGAGGGGGTATTTATATCCTGTAAATAGCCCAACCTCAGCCTCACACTCAAACACTAAAGCTCTATCGCAGGATTTTAATTAAAGGATGAAAAAGAATCTGCCCTCTGCTTGATTTTTTTTTAAAAAGGCAATACTGAGTGAAATCACAGTAACAGACATGACTCCCTCCCACCATTATGAGCCCGTTACTGCATGGAAACTAATCCATGGATTGTCTGCTTTGTTTGGGTTTGGACACAGGCTATCTGAGAGCGTTGACTGCGGTGGTAAGGGATATCTGAACCTCCTTCAAGCAGCAGCTCAGAAATCTAAAAAGACAAGCAGTTTTTTACAGGGGAGGAGGAGATTCTGGCCTCTTCGTGAGAGAGAGGAAATGTGGTCTTTCTGTGTAAGTGGTTTGGATTGTGAGCGCTTGATATCCAGGGGAGGTGTAGTGTTACAACTTAACTAATTTTAATCAAAACATGTGAAACGCAATCCCCGCTTGATGTGAGCCCGGCCCGGGCTGGATCTCAGGGTCGGCCCCGGTTTGTTGCCTTTGGCTGCAACTCTCTCTGCGGTTTGGGATATGGCTTGTCACTCTCACAAAGCAGATGTTTGTCTGAACTGCCAAAAGGAAACAAAAACAACATTGTGGGAAGTGGAGGGGCGGGTGAAATAAAAAAAAGAGAGAGAGAAAAGCTGCACATCTTTCATTAACAGGAAAAAAGAAAGACTTAAATGAGACAGGAGTGTAGCCCTCCTGCAGGGTTAAGACGTGATGTGAAACAGTCCTGGAGATGCGCAACTTACATCACTAAATAAACCCAATAAACAAACTGACCTTCAAGGACAACTCAATTTCACTGTTTTGCTTTGTTTACATGTGGCAGACCCTGCCACCTTTCCAGCTTCAAGCAGTGCTCCGCGGACTGTTTTCCGCTGAAAACAGCTTGTTTATTCGGTCATGAGGAAAAAAACCCCCATATATTTATGTTTATATTATTGCCTCATTAATGTCGTTAATATCGATTGATAAAAATCTGAGTTTTAATTTCCCCACTACACAATGTCCCTTTATGGTTAAATTCCTTTATGGCCCATTTTGGGTGAAGGTTGCACCTTTAAAAAAAAAAACTGTAGTCAAATGATGAAAGGGCAAAAGAAAGACACAGAGAGGGGAAAAAAAAAGACAGACAGGAAGGCAGGCAGGCAGGCAGGCAGGCAGGCAGGGGAACAGATTTTCGAGCTCAGCTGAGGTCCAGCCGAGTGTTGTCTCTGTAATACATCTGTTTCAACACCACATTCGGACCTACTCCCTCCACGTCAGCCCCGAGCGCCGCACCAGACACCGGATACTTAACTTTAATCATCGTTAGGCATATTTAGCTGGATATGATACCACTCACCCACACACTCTCCCAGACGCACACACACACACACACACATACACAGCAGAAAAGTGAGCAAGCGAGGGGAGAGATCCATTTCTTGGAGGCCCTAGTGCAGAGCAGAGGTCGGAGTGAGGAAAGCAGGGGAAAGAATGTGCAGTCAGTACTACAGCACTACAACACCACCACAGCAGGCTGGCTATGCTGGAAAAGGGTGAAACCTGAGAGGCGGCGCTGTGTCGGGTGTCAGGCCTAGAAGGTGCTGGAGTGGAGGGGAGGATGGTGAAGATGGGAGGTGAGGGAGGGCAGCGGAGAGGAAGAGAGACAAGGGGAGGGACAGGGGAAAGGAGAGAGAGAGAGAGAGAGTGGTGGACAGTGGAGAGAGACGAAGGGAGAGGAGTGGGGCATTTCCGAGAACCGTGGGACCTCGCCGTGGTGTAGGGTGTCCCGCTCTGATTTCTGCCCGTTCCGGATCGGGTTTCTCCTCCAATCCGGTTCTCCCAAAGCCACAGAGAGAGAGAGAGAGAGGGAGAGAAAGAGAGAGAGAGAGAGAGAGAGAGAGAGAGAGAGAGAGAGAGGTGGGTGGATAAAGAGAGAGACCTTTGTGCTTTCTTTTTTTTTTTCATCTGGTCGTAATAAAAAAAAAAAAAAGAAGGGACCACACATCCCATCTGTGGAGAACAGTTTTCTTTTCTCCCTCTTTTTTCCAATTAAAAGAGATAAACAAAGGATGATTCATAGATTTCACACTGGTGTTAGGTTTTAAACCTTTCCGTCTCAGATTTAGCAAGGGTAAACAACTTGAACACATCATGGAAAAAAGCGTCATACTGTACTCCACTGTGCCCGTATTCATTTCTCCGGCCGGGGCTGGGGCTGAGAAAGAATCCCTCGCATTGATTCAGAGTAGGGAGGTCTGATTATGTTTAACATAGGATAAAAAGTTCCACTAACAACCCCGGACATGTACGCTCACAATTTCCCATTTGCAGGCAGGCCGTGGCTCAGTTATCCTATCCTTTTACATGGAAGGTTAATTAGCGATTTGTTTTCTGCCTTTTCCCCGTGCAGACATTCGCAGAAAGCACCATGAACGAGCTGCTGGGATGGTACGGCTACGACAAGGTGGATCTCAGAGAGTCAGAGGCCAACGAGATCCGAAACTACAGAGAGAGGCGTCAGCACGTGTCGGTGCTAAAAGGTGAGGGGAAGTGCCGGAGCGCTCTTGAGTTTACACCAACAGGTTCTGCAGGTCGGGGTGCAGACACTGAGTCACTGATCGAATGTACTAGACATACTCTTCTCACGTTTCATTCATTCAGATACATCTATTGTTTTCTGAGTACGGTTGGCATCGATGCAAGAGCTATAACAGTGTCAGTGCTGACACATTTGTGCGATTGTGTTATGTGAAAACTCCGGATCATTTGCATCACAGTTCGTTTTTTTGCGTCTTTCAGAAAACTCATTGCCAAAACCCAAGAGCCTGGACGCCAAAGTCAGTCACTCGGTCCTCGCCATGAAGAGCGGAGAGAGAGAGTCCTCGGGTGTCCCCTCCTCCTCCTCACCCTCCTCGTCCTCAACGAGTTTATCCCTGACCACCCCGAAAGAGCACAAGGGTGCCCCGGTCATCGTCCCCCTTATAAAACCATCAGCAGGTAGTGTGCCACGGGACAACACATGAAGATATTTTAGCTTATAGCAGCTCTGCTCCCAGTTTCACACATGTACATGTAACGCATGACTTGTGTTGTGTTTATATGGGAAAAGTCAGAGTGCAGGTTCAGCTATGTGGATGGAGCAATTATTGGTTTCAGAAGTCTCCTCATGGCCCCTAAACATTCAGAAAAGACACGTAAACAGTCATTTGTGTTTGGTTTGTTGTCCGTCCAGTGATTCATGTTGCTAAAGCAACAGTTAATTCAATAAGACAAGCCGCTTGATCTCCACGAGTTTATGTTGCAGGTGGAACCAAAAAATAGTTGCTTTAGTTTGACCTGAAGTTTGAACTGAGGTGGTCGTATCATGTTCTCCAGGATGATGCTCATTGTGTAACTAATGACCAACAGCTATATTTAGTATGTCAAGGAAAAGCCACACCGATTTCTTTTCTGTTGGACGTCGAAACACTAAACTTGCTGTGAAAACTGCAAAAACATGTGGCTACACATGTTAAAATCAACACTTTTGAGTTCACATATTTCTCTTTCCTCTAGGGTTGACAAAGATGATAACATATTATGCAAATGATCAGCTGATATTTCAAGTGCTGTTAAGGGAGCTCTAAAAATCCACTGCGGACTTCAACGGGTTAATCACACATCCATGGTTCCAGTGGTTGCACCTAAAATTGGTGGGAATGTTGGCTGGTTTGCTAGATAGCACCAAGGCTCCAGAAATCTTGAAACCAGAGCTAATTTTGTGGAAAAGTGCACAAAGTGGTGGTGCTGGTAACCCTTACCCTAGAACCAGCGGGCTCTGTAGACTCTGTGAAAGAAAATTGCCCTTTGACTTCTTTAATTAATTCACATTAAGGTACATACTAAGATACTGACATAGATAATTGGCTAAATGTTCAGTTCTGATTCGAAAGAGCACAACTTGATCATGTCACCTGAGTTCCAGTGAGATTGAGTAACTTTTGGTCCCTTGAACTTGGCTTCAGCTCTTCACAGATAGTGAGAGGTAAAGACTTCTGATATCACTGTTGAAATCCTCCAAAAAATCAACACCAACACTCTTCAAAAGATTCTCTAAACCCCACAGCCACACAAACATCATTTGGAACTGAGTTGTTTTAGCAAAGCTGCACTCTTTAACTTTCTTTTACTGCCTTTCTCCCACAGTGGAAGATGTACAGAATGTGCAGATAGTGTGTGTTTGGTGCCAGAAGGAAGGGGTGAAACGCTACTCCCTGTGTATGGGTTCGGAGCTTAAGAGCTTCTGCAGTGAGAAGTGCTTTGCCGCCTGCAGACGGGCCTACTTCAAACGCAATAAGGTGAGTGGTAAAGGAAATATGTATGCAAGACATATCAGCAGTGAGCAGTCCTAAACATTTAGTTATGGCTTCTCCCTACTTTGGTGAGCGTTCAGTAGATTGCACACACACACACACACACACACACACACACACACACAGGTTCTGTTTATGGACAGTTTGTGCCATCTGTGTCACTCTCCGTACACAGGAGAAGCAAGCATCAGGTGGTTTCTGTCAGGTAAACGGACCTTCCGAAATGGATACTTATGAGGTCATAACTGACAGATTAATTTACAGGAATTTAGAGAGGGGCGATCTCCGAGAACACGCTTTCTGGTTATTATTGAGAAGCCAGTATAGGAATGGTGGGTGGGAGGTCAAAGTTTGTAGAGGACACTTAGTATCAGTTTCTCGTTAATGGAGGAGGGGCCGGCCATTAAGTGGCTTTGGTCTGGAGGACAGGAAAGCTGCAACTCTGGTGAACCGCTCCGATGCACATTGCCATGATTTTTCACCTTCCATTACGACACCGATATACCCTCTTTAGAGGTGCGGTGTGACAGGCAGCTGTATCCCCTTTCACCCTCACTGTTGTTTATACTGTGGTAGGTATATTCACAAGACAACGGAGACAAAAAGAAGGGGCTGAACAGACTGTGTGCAACAAGCCCTCTAGTTTTTCGTAGGCGGGGAAGAAAGCATTGCCGTTGACTTGTCGCTGCTTGTCTGAGAGGAAAGCCAGGAGGCCTGGGGTGAGGTGTCCACTTTCAGTGCATACCTTACCTTCAGCTGCCTCATGTTTCGTAACTCAACACGACTCGATGGGTCACAGAGAGGGGGGAGCACTCACATCCACAGAAGATCAGCTTACATGAATCAAGAGGAATTTCCTATATTAATACTGTCAAGGCCATTAATAATATGACAATACATCACCTGCATTATCTCTCCGCCCAGTTGTAGAGTTGTATCTGTTTCACAACACTAGTGATTTCCCTTTGTTGTACTGACCTTTTAGTCTTTGGTGCCATGCATAACGCTCAAACTGTCTTCTAACCTTGATGACAAGGCAATTTATTTGAAGCTATTTTTTGCACTTGTTATATGAGAAGCTCAAATTTGGTTTAATGACCACAGAATGATTCCAGTATGGCATCATGGCGAATCGGAGAATGGATCCATCAAAAGTAGTGTGAACTCAGGTCTGACAAGCTGCCTCACAGGGGTTCATGTCGTGTGTGTCTGTGGGTTTTCCCCTGTCAGGCCAGAGATGAAGACCTCCACGGTGAGAGATCCCCTCAGCACCCTCACACAGAGGACTCGCCCAGACTGGTGTTGAAGATAAACAGCAATGTCAGAGTAAGAGGACACTATCAATGTACCTTTTGTTTTCCAATGCAAAGTGTTATCATGAATATGCTATAAAATTACAAGATTAAAACAGTTTTGTGCTCATGTAGCTTGCGGTCTTCTCACCTTAAGAGGATGGGATGAAGTCAGCCCATCTCACATTGTATAGTTGTACAAAAGTCTTAAAGGAACAGTTCACCCTAAAACAAAAAATCAGTCATTATCTGCTTACCCTCAGGCTACAGGGTAACTCAACCCAACCCATGAAAGTCAGTGAAAGTTTTGAGTCCACAAAACATTTCTGCAGCTTCACAGCAAAACCACTGACATGTAGATAATCTAAGATAATGATTGAATTAAAATTTTTGGGTGTACTTGTCCATAAAAGTTTATAGCTGGAATCCATCACTTCAATAACCCCCCACAGTCTCTCTCCCCTGTGCCACAGGTGTGTGATTGGTGCAAGCATGTCCGTCACACTAAAGAATACCTGGACTTCGGGTCTGGCGAGGAGCGACTCCAGTTCTGCAGCACCAAGTGTCTGAACCAGTACAAGATGGATGTTTTCTACCGAGAAGCCCGCGCTGCTCTCACCAGCTCCAGCCCGAGCAGACCCAGCCAGGAGGGAAGGGCGGACAGCATTGTGACTGGACAGAAGCTTCTCACTCCTGAGTCTTGGAGCAGCAGCGGTGCAGCAGAAGCTCGTCATAGAAACCTTTCGCCCAAAGGCCCTACGCCGAACCACGCATCAGCAGAATCCACCTCCATCTCCCCCTCAGAAGCTTGTAATTCCAGGGTGGCTGTCTCTGGGCTGAGGACACTGGAGAGACCCATCCAGCCTCCTCCACATCCCCCTGCTGTGGAAGTGTCACCTCACCCTACTCCCCTACATCCTCCACCTCCTCCTCGTCCCACTCTGGAACACCAGCAGGTACCTCAAATGCCTATGCCCTTCATCAGACCTCCTCTTCATGCTCAGGGCCTGAAAAGCCCCCTTGCCAACCCCCCCAGACACCCAGGACCCCCCTCCAGCCCTATCCACAGACCTCCTCACTCTCCTCACCTGCAGCCCCCAACCTCCTCTTCCATGAATCCGCCAGGAATGATGCATCCTTTCCCAGGAGCCTACTTCCCTGGCCTGCACTCTCCTCCCCTGAACATGATGCCAAGAGGCCGTGTCCCGATGCCCCACATGATGAACTATGGCATCCCTTCTTTTAGCCCTCTTCTGCCCCAACCTACTGTCCTGGTGCCTTATCCCATCATTGTCCCACTTCCGGTCCCCATACCCATTCCTATCCCCATTCCAGTCCCTTCCAAGTCAACCCTAGAAACTCCAAGTCACAGTGGTGTTATCCAGCCTGTGCCAGAGGGGGCAGACAGGGGTAGATCCAGGGCCACTAGGCTGTCATCTCCAGGGATCACAGAAGGGGACACCAGATTGGGAGCCAACAAACTGACCTTTACTCAAGGTCTCCCCTCACCAACTGACCCCAGCACAAGGGACACAGATTGGGTTAAAAAAGAGAGGTTATTCCCCTCTCCAACATCCACACCCCACAGTGAATCATCCTCCCCCAGAGCACGCTACAACGACTCCCCCTGCTCAGCCCCAGAGTCAGAGGGGCTGACAGACTATAAGCAGCAGCAGTCGGAGCGACAAGTCATCCAAAGGGTTCTTCAAAGGACCCAAGTGAAGCTGGGGCCCAGTGCCAATGGAGTGGTGGATCTATCAGGGTTGGGGGAGTCAGGAACAGGGCAGGGTACCAGATCAGGGCTCCACGACATCATCAGACCCACCCCTTCTCTACCACAGTGCCCTTCACCTGACACTGTCTACCAACACCAGGACTCCCACACTCCACCTTCAAACACCCCGCCTAGCCCCACTGGAAGCAGCCATCCATACGATGCTACACCCTCTGCCCTGACATCTCGGGGCCCCAGTCCAAATGGGATGTCCCCCTCACCTGCCAGTCCAGACTCCTCCTTACCCCAGAGAATACCAGCACCACCCTCTGACCCTGCACTCAGTGAGCTGGAAGCTATCAAAGAGAACAAGTGCTCTGTTGTTGGTCCAGTGCGGGTTGAGGGCCCAGTCAGTCAGTCAGAGGAGCCCTTAGCAGTAGTTGGGGACGTAGGAGAGGACCCCCATGTTCCTGATGAGGACCATGCCTATGCCCTGCCCACAGCGCCAAAGACAGGTGGGACCACCACCCCGCTGCTCTTGCCCAAACTCAGGGACAAGGGTAGCCTCCGGAGCCCTGCTAATATGCCCAGTGCTGGAGACATGGAGCCAGCTTTGAAGAGGCGGTGCCTACGAATCCGTGATCAGAATAAGTAGAGGATGGAGGTGAGAGATTCTGTTTCAAGGCGAGGCAAAGTATAGATAGCATTGCTTTCACTGACTTTCTATCTGATGTTACTGCAGAAGGGAGGGAACTACTGTACCTTGTTTCCAAAGAAGAAATGCCACAAGCAGCCAGTGGGTGGGATTTACTGCACCAGAGCATAAACTTGATAATATACCAAACTGACTCCAAATGTATTTGCACAACCTTTCTAAATCCCATTGCATTGTTCTGTGTGGCAAACCCACCCGTGTGGTACTCTGTGTTGGCTAAATGAAAAAGCAGCAATTATTTTTAAATGCCATTTAACTAGGGATTGGAAAATGTGCGCACACACACATTCACACATACACAGGGCGAGCTTAATCACAGGTCTCACAGTATGCGCGTGGTCACTAAACAGCGTGGCGCCAAAGAGAGAGAATCCCAGTAACCTGGCACTCCTCGGGGCTCTTAGGTTACAACAGGGAAAGGAGGTGGAGGGCACAGGCAGTGAGAGTCACTTTGAAAGGCGATCACTTCACCACAACCTGACGGTCACAATGCTTTGTTTGCATGGCAGCCCGTTTTGTAGGCTCAGTTTTGCCAAGATATGCGAGTGTGTGTGTCTGTTTTTAGTGGAAGGGGAAAGATTTCTACATTTTAAACAATTAGCTGATGCTTTTATCCAGAGCAATTTGCGATGTATGAAAAGGTTTTATGTTCATTATCCCGACAAGGACAGATGGCTGCAGCTAAGACAGAACCGTGACCTTGAGGTTAAGGGATGGTCTGTCCACCTGACACCGCCATAGAGAGACAGATCAAGTGAGGCTGAATAAGTGACCTGAAAGTCTTGCTCTTGCATTACGAACGAGGAGTCCGCACAGACGTCTCTCTGAGGTCGCTCCAGAGACAGAGGTGATTGTCAGGCAGACTACAAGGCGCTGTGAATATGAGAGCCAGGCCTCAACTGTGATAGAGCTCTGGGGCTTCACTAGAACACACAGGGGCAGAACCAGAGCACTCCGATTACGCATGTCATAATGACACCCTGTTCTGGCTTCAGCTCGTCTCTCCCATGTATGAGTTTAGCACTCTTCATCTCGCCTTTCAGTCCTTTTCCTTCTCTTCACTCACCACCGCTGTCCACTGCCAACCAGATGTTGTTGTTAGAGTGCTGCAGAAAATCCCTCCTTACTTTCGACCAATCAAAGGGCCTATTGATTTCACTTGCCTGATTGGGAGTCCAAATGGCTGCAACACCACCCGTCGTCCTCACCCACTTGTATCTCGCCGCAATGAGATCATGTTACCATTTTACTGTATGCCATGAGATTAATCCACTGATATTACGGAGATGGTTTGGATTTCAACTGGCCTGCTTTTCTCTCCACTTTTCCTCTGCAAAGGTCAGCTCAGTAATAATGTTTAAAAATGATGGCTGCTGATAGAGAAAGAGAACATCACAGCAGTCAGTCTTAGTTAGACTCCCTCTGACTAAATGAGTTTCCACTTTACTCTTTGGTTTTTGTTGTGGTTCCATGCGTCCCCTTAGTAACCAATACATATGAAATCACAGCATGCTGCTTGTGTCGTGCAGACGGATTTATGGCCCTGCGTTGTGTGTAATGGGAGCTGGCTGCCGTATGCGAATGACTTTAGCTCGCCACCTCTGTGCTCCGAGGCCAAACATTGCTGTCCTGTTCTATTGTCTCGTCTGCTAAAAAGTCTTTTAAAAAATCTGACAGAATCAGCAGCCAACTGGAGGATTTCACCTCAGGAAATGGCCCGTTTTTTTTTTTTTGTTTTTTTTTTTGAGTCTCAGTTTTCCCTGCCTTTATTTGGGATATTTTATAGCCCCATGTAATCCGATCCCACCACATGGGTATTCGCTGAGCGTTTGAAACTAAAACGCATTGGGACAGAGGGAGTACAGAACCCTGGTTTTGGCCCTTGCATACGAGTGTGTGCGTCTGTTTACGTTTAATATGTGTGCTTCAATGAAAGTCTGTGTTAGTGTGTGAGAGAGAGAGAGGCCAGATGTTCTTGGTTTGATTGTGCCCTCTGCGACAGTTATCTGAGTGTTGACATGACTAAAAGCCTCATTCTCAGTGTTTATGTAGAAAGGGCGGATTAAGGAATGAGTGTCCAAATCAGGCGGGGTTGATATAAGATATGCTAGAGATGGAAATTACACAGAATCAGCCCAGAATCTATAACATCTCACTACTCTTTCTGTTTCTTTCTGGGGTTTTTTTTCTCTCCACCTAATGAACAGACTCCCTGTTTAACACTGTATGGCGGTGCCAGAATCAGTGCCACGCCCTCTCGTGGACAACGCCAGTGCTAACACCCTCCAGCCAGTCCCTCAGCCTGTCAGCCCATCAGAGTGTCGCTCTGCCTGTAGACCAGCAGGGTGCCAACCCAGGAAGCAGCCCAGATGGCCACATTCTCACAAGTCATCGTGGGGGGAAGAACACAGCACAGTCACACATTTTGTCTTGGACCAAAGAGTATTACTGGCTGGTGTGTGATGTTGTGTTCAGTGAGCGCCTGAAATGGAGCATCTCTGCTCATGCTTCGCTCTTCTTGTCTGACATTGCCCTAAAGTGTGTCTGTGTCTGTCTGTGTCTATGTGTGTGTGTGTGTGTGTGTGTGTGTGTGTGTGTGGCTGCCCAGATGCGCTCCTCCTCCTCTTCCTCCTCCTCCTTCTCCACCACCTCCTCCTCCTCTTCTTCTCCTTGCTGTACACAGCAGACAGGGCTCTGATCAGCCTTGTGTGGTCTTCTCAGATGGAGCCTGAACATGATCTCTTTCCAGGGGAAACGGTTTGTTTTCTCTGCCCGGCTTGCACAAAGAGCCACATTGTTCCTCTCCCCATATCCCACGCTGACTCCCCACTCCAGGTTTTGGGTTACCTGGCCGACGGGGGCTCAGACTTCAGGAGCTTTTTTTTTTTTTTTTTTTGACCGACAGCCAGGAATATAGTATACCCTCTTCCCCTCCACCTCGTGCCCAATCTAAATACGGTACACAGTAACATACTGGTTCTGAGATTTGGTTCCTCACAACTGATTGCCTGTGAGTCCCTGCTCACTCCTTTCAAGGGAGGAGAGATTAAGACTTCATCCTGTGTGGAGAGAGCCTGGCTGGGCTGTTAAGACAAAAGACTGAGCAGTAAAGCAGGAAAGGATGCTCCCTCTGCCTCCTCTGAAACAATATAGACCATGAGAGGGGAAACAGAGAAGTCTGTCTGTGGACACTTATGTCGTCCTGACGACGCTGGTCCGTGAATGTGTGATTTACAGACCCTCACCTTTCATCTGATCTGCCAAAGCTTTGATAGCAAAAACAATGCCAGCTTTCACGGCGCATGATAGTTTAAAGGGACAGTTCACCCCAAAACAAAAACAAACATATCTTTCCTCTCATCTGTAGTGATATTCATCCACCTAGTTTGCTTCGGTGTGAGCTGCAGAGTTTTCTACAGACATCAGCTGGAGAGATGTCTGCCTTCTCTTGACTGTAGTGGAACTGAATGGTGCCAGAAGCGGCAAAAAATTCCAGTTAATGTACTTACTCAAAATAATCCACACACCTTATTGTGAGCAGTTTCAGGTGCTATTACTACTGCAAATGTTTTCTCCCTGTATCCTGTATCACCACGTGCCATGCAGTCACTCATGGACGAGTGGCTAGCTAACCTGGCTAGGAAGCGTGAGAGATCGAGCTGTGTGGTTTGTCTGAAGTAATCAGGTCATGATTTCTGGAAAGAGACATTGCTGCTGATGTGTCATGGCATGCGTCCCCCTGTGCTGAGCTATAGCATAAGCAGGATTAGTTCACTAGCTTCTGTCAAGGGCGTTACAGTACAGCCCGGACACAAGAGTTGGAGACGGTGCTCACAATGGCACACAAAGCCAAAATTGCTCAACTTCCTGGCTATAGAAGTACCCGGATCTTCCGTGTTGTGGGGCCTGAAGTGCATCCTTGCCATTCAACTTCTGGTTTAGCATCCGGCTAACTTACGTAGCGGTCAAATTATTTAATCTTGTAGCTCTTCTAGACTTCCCAAAGTTTATTGGACTGAATGGCTCAAATTATGACTCATTTCACAAGGGTTTAGATGCTCAGAAATAATTATCCACCATTTTTACAGCCGCTTTGTTCACGATGCAAGTGTAACTTTGGCTCGGGTGCATCACGTCATGTGATTGTACTGTTTGGCCTCTACAAACGTTGCCTTCAAAGCCTGGCTGTCCTCCTGGGGGCTTGGCCTGTATTCCATGAGTAATTGCACACTTTCTTTCTGCATGGTGATGCATAAGGAAAATAGTTCCTACATGAAACAACTCACAGCAAGGTCTGTGGATTATCTTGAGGAACTGGGTCATGATTTCTAAAGAGAGAAGTTGCTGTTGAGTTTTTAAAATGTTTTGTTTTGTTTTGTTTTTGCTCTCTGAGCACCACAAGCCGAAATACCATCTACATCCATTAAGATACAAGAGAAGGCCAACATCTCTACAGCTGGTGTCTCCAAAACTCTGCAGCTCACACCGAAGCAAACTAGGTGGATTAGTCTCACTACAGGTAATGGGAACAATGTTTTGTTTTTGGAGTGGGATGTCCCTTTATCCGATCCTGATTCTGATGTTTTTAACGTCACTGTCTCTGATCAGATGATTCTAAAAAAAAAAAGAGAGAGAGAGAGAGAAAGAGAGAGGCATGTAATTTTACCAAATGTGGTATTATACTCAACCGTCACATGCTGTCGTATGCAGCGATCAGTATTACAGTTCCCTCTGTTGGGGATACCTGATGAGATTTGATCACTTAGAGGCTTTGCAACACTTTTGTCCCATTGTAAGATTTCAAGTTTTTCTAGTTCACAGTTATATGTTATATTAACTTATGGATGATGCATATGTAGATTTTCACAAAAAAAGTGCTTTATTTCTTCACGTCCTTTTCTTCGATGATTGTATTTTGAGTGCCGAAGCTCTTAAAAGCCCCTTCTTGTCTTTATGTTTGTATACTGTATGCCCACTAGAGAGCAGTGTTTGCCTTTGTAACTTTGCACCTGCCCCCACCTTTTTTTTTTTTTTTTCCAAGAAAGCACCCAGAGGCCAATAGGCATACTGCGGAAACCCATACGATCACACAGAACACTTCACTCAGTGCCAGCTGACCGATACCCAATGCCAAGTAGATAGCTTTCCCCTCCACATCTCGCTTCCATTATTCTCTCATTACATCCCAATTTTGCCAACTGTTACAGCTGTGTCATACCAAGAAGACCCAGGGTGCCCCTCAAGGCCTCCTCTTAATGAAGAGTCCCACAGTCCCCCGGGATACATAATCATCATGACCGACCCCTAGAATAACTCCAAATGTGACCCACCCCTGCCATCATTCCAAAACTACATGCCTATGAGTTTGTGTGATTGTGCGTTTTGTGTGCGTGCCCACAGCAGCGACACACGTATCCCCCCCCCACTCATTCCAGCCTACATCTTCACCGCGGGTCATGCCGTTATGTTAGTGTCATCCTCGGCTGGCCAGGGGACTTTAGTCAACAGCACATGTGAGTCAGCGATGACATCACGGCATGCATATAGCTGCGGTGTCAACAAGTGCTGCTCTGCTCTGACGCCAGAGGCCAAAAAAAGACGCTGTCAAGACTGCCAACCGTTGGTTTTATTGCACATTTTAATCATTGCCATTTCTGACCTGATACAGGATGTGTGTTGATCCAAATGTTTGGACAAAAAAACAAAAAAAAAAAGACTTTTGTGTCAGACATTTTGTTGCTGTTTTTGCCTGAAATCCATTGGTACTTTCTGACCGCCTCCCCTGTCGAACATTTAGCCCCACTGTCTGAATAGATTATTCACAGATTGTTTGTATTTGAATATAGATTCAGTTACGGAGAGCTTTGGTGGAGACCTCTTTGTAAAGTAAAATAAATAAAAGTTATTCTAAGAGCAAGGAGACGCCTTGTGTTATTGCTTTTGTGTTGTGAAAAGCACCCAAAAGTCATACTTATCGTGTTTAAATGTCACTCTGGTAAAAGTGAAAGTTAACCATAGGAAAAGGGCTTAAGACACATACTCTACTACAGTATGGGTCGACTCATTATCAGCCTGATCATTTATCGGATGTCATATTCAGCATTTTTCTCACTATTGGAGCCAGTGTAATTGAAGTAAATTACTTTAAAAACATGCTACGTTGGTTCCAATGCATCATGAGATCTGTAGGAAACCAATAACTAAAGTTAACTAATAACTAAAGTGGAGTAAAATATACAATATTTGGCTCCCAAATGTGGTGGAGTGAAGATATACAGTATGTAAAATTCTGCATGCAGTACTAAGTAAGTAAATGTACTCAGTTACATTCAGTCACTGGATTTAGCTCTTTGATTTCCTCTTACACTTCAGTGTAAAATGTTTTCCTAATTTGAACTCAGTATTTGATATTTTCCTGTTCTGTAAACCTTCTCAATCTGACTGTAGATCTACATTAACCCACACACACAAAACAATCATGTGCCATAAACACAGAACAGTCTGAGCTGTAGATAAGACCTGCTCACACACTGACGTGCCTGTAAACGTCTATTTTTAGTGCCAGCGTGTCTGCAAGGCAGCGCATCAGCATTCCTAAAATACTGAAAGTCGGTCGAGGCCCTGAGCTGTGACGGTAAAACAGATGAATGAGATAAGAGAGCAGGAATTCCGGCCTGGTGAGGGGCTGCTGGGAACACTGGCTGGAGGCAGTCAGGGGGAAGTGGTGTCCCCTGTGTCGGGTAACTTTTCTCGGGGAAAGATTGAAACCAAAACCGCTGGATGTGAGTCTCAAATACGCTTCAAGAGAACACATGGAAACAAGGAGCGAATCAATGATTAATGTTTGTCAAGTCACATACAGTTAGGCAGAATGAAACCGGACGCTTTCAAAATAAAAGCATGGACCAATGCGCTGTATTACAGTGGTGTGTTTTATTTCTTCAAATCACTTCATTACACGTAGAGGCAGAGGGTTGTGGAATAAAACTATATTTATAAACACTACTCAAAATGAGTTCCGGATGTTTTAGTGTTTCTCTGGGCTGTTCATTCTGTGATATATCTGAATTTTATTGTGTGTTTTGGGATGTTTTTTGGTCCCCAGACATAGTGCCACACATCTCGTTTGACCTTCATTCATGCACACGCATATATGCAGCATTCAGCGGTGGATTTATATCACACATTTCACATTAAAAGACGGCGATGCAGGTGAGCTACAATGCGATTTATGCACACACAAAAAGAGAAAGAATTAAATACATTACATTACATCTATGATATTGATCTCTGTACTGACACTGATTCTCAAATGGAAAGTTTTTTTTTAAGTAAAATAGAATAAAATAAAATAACATAATGAGATAAATGAAACCACAAAATACTGAATTACTAATTTCATGCATGGGGGGAAAAAAAACAAGAACAAAAATGATCATCTATAAATAATTTCTTCTGAGGTGCTTTACTTTGACGGTTCTAACCGGAAGCCTCCCCCTCCCCCTTTCACTCCGTGTACCCTGACGGGGCTCTGTCCCGCAGGTTGGGCACGCTGCGGTCGGATCACACTTGGCTGTGGCTACCTGCGAGCAGACGGGACTCACCTGAACGTGAAGTGCGGCCTTTCTTTGTTCGGGTCGGTAAAGTCCGACCGGCTTTCACTTTCCTCCGAGACACTGATTACAACAAAAACAAAACAAAACAGAAAACACTGAGAGACACTTTGGCGGCGGGTTAATCATTAAAGTGAGCGCTGAAACCGCAGTTTACAGAGGAGCCGGCATGAGGATCTGATCCAGCAGAAAGAGGGGGAGGAGGAGGAGGAGGAGGAGGAGTGCGCCTGTGTCCAGACACTAGAGCACCTTCAGGCCTACAGGTGTTTCTGTGTTTTTCATGTGACCTGGATCCACCGCACGCTGGGATCATGCTCGGAGCGGAGAGCAGGCTGGAGAGCCGGCTGAAGAAGCTGGAGTCCCTCATGAGGAGCCCACACTCGGCGCTAAACTTGGAAACGCTGCTGGTGAGTTTGCTTTTTTTTTTTTTTCTTTTTTTTTGTGTTACCTTCAGGGGTCTGTGACACAGGTGGGTGTGCCACAGGTAGCGACTGACACACACGTCAGCCGGAGGGATTTAACACATCAGCAGCCAAGTTACACAACCAGAAAGGAAATGGAAGAACTTTATTATCGTGTGGGTGACACAACTCTTTATATCTGAGATATCTGCGTGTGAAAAGCTTGATTTTTTGTTTATTTGTTTCTTTTTTTTTTATAATCATGAATTTAGCTTTTAATCACAGGAAACCCCACCTAGACTCAACATGTAGCCTCCTTTTCCTGTTTTTGCCCCCCCTCATTTTCCCAGTTATGATGGGAAGACATGATAGGAAACTGAGTTAAAGGTGCGCTGTGAAGAAATTCAAACTCAAACTTTTGGTATTTACAATATTAATGACGTGATGTGACAAACTCTTGTGGAAATATCTTTTTTTTCCCATAACTGAATAAACAAGTTGTTCTCAGAGGACAGAAGAAGGTGGCGGGGTCCGCCACCTATAAACAAAGTGTATGTCCTTTTGATGTCAGTTTGTTTACTCAGTTTAGTTCTCTTTAGTCTCTTTCTTCCCCCAAAACTACACAGTGCTCCTTTTAAAAGTTGCACCAAAACTGACCCACATTAAAACCCGCAGACAAGAAAATCCAACCAATGGTTCATCTCGCCCTGCCACTCCATCACTGCTGGGTCTCATGCCCTCTCTCTGACCTGTCCTAAGAATGTACTCAGCCCACTTCTGACAAAACCAGTGCCACCGTTGAGCTCCTCTTGCCCCGTCCTCTAGCAACAGATACACACTTCTGAGCTGATACGGAGCGGGCTTTGTTTGTCAGGGTTAGCACTTTCTCTTAGCGCTGCTCTCCCTGAAGAGATTCCTACATGCCTCTCAGGCATACCTGAGGAAATGTCAAGAAGACTGGGTGAACATGCTTTTCTACATGTTTCCCCGCTATCAGCTCGGCAAATTAAAAAAAAAAAAAAGAAGAAGAAGAAAGATCTGACGGCATACAGTTGAGAAAGGTGCCTTCTGTTTTGAAGCTGCTTCGTATGGGTTTGATATGAGTCGTCAGTCGGGTTATTTGGGCGACATCATGCTCCGGGGTCATCGCCGGGGTCAACGTGTACACACCTGAAGAATGGACGAGGCAGCTGAGGCAGATTTGATCTCGCTCCGTCTGCAGTAGTTCCTGTTGGGGAGGGGGGCGTCTATTTTCAGTGTTGATGAGTCACAGGTCCGGCGTGAAGCCGCTGCTGTCAGCCTCACAGGAGCAACAACCCGACTTATGCCATGCAGCGATGAACAAAAAAATGGGGCGTCTGAGAGAAATTCTTTAATCTGAGCCCACACGGACCGTCCATCCAGACCCCAGCGGTCATTCTTCACAGCTTTATCACATTAGTCAGCCGGGTCCAAGCAGCTCCGTGTGGTGGGCATAACAATGGCCCCCGTGCTGCCTAACGCAGGGAGCTACCACACAGGAAGCTGAAGTCACTTCCTGGAATTGAGATGGCGTTATCCTGCCGTGACCCTCGCGGCGCCGTTTCCTGTTTGTCCACAATAATTTTTTGTTGTGTGCTGACAAAAGATGTTGTTTTTCGAAGTGTCTTTTATCTGTAGAACAAAGGTCGACGCCTTTTAAGAGATAAACCGCCTGTATGCTGTCTGCGTTGGCTGGTAGTTCCCCTTTAATTCAATCAAGCCTAATCCAGAAAATCAAACTCGTTAGCGCTGCATCACCCAGACATTTGTCTCGCAAAAGGTTAAACAAAGCCAGTCAAATTCCTGGATCTGTTGCGTTTATCTGCACCAGAATTTCATCGGCTCTACTCCAGGCCCACACCCGTCCTCCGCCCGACTTTAATTGAAATCCGTTCAGGTTTTTTTTTGTGTAACTCTGCTGACAAACCAACAAACAAGCAAACGGACACATGTGAAAACAGGTGAAAGTGTCATTGTTTTGATCCCACTGAACATTGTTGTTGATGATTTTCTGCCTCCGTATTTATGCTTGATTTGTTTGTTTATTTGTGGTGCAGTGCTATGCTGTAAGAAGTGTTCATCAGAATATGAGTCACTGATGGATCTGGCAGCTGATTTGTTGTTATGAAGTAGAAGTGCCAAACATTTTTCTGGCTCTGGTTTCTTAAATGTTACTGATGATGATTTGCTTTTCAGACAAATTTTCTTTTGACATTTTACAGACGTACTTTAAATCTAGTAACAGAATATAAAAAATAAAAAAAACAGTGGATATGATTTATCATGTGGTGTTTTTAACCCATCTTGAGCCGACCACAAGAATGAGGTGCGGCAGATCAGAATTGTGACTTTTTAAAAAAGAAATGCAAACCTCCCTCCGGAGCACTGAGCTTCCAGCCCGGGCAGAATCGGCTAACAGGACGACTAGCTGCACTGCTAACTGAGCTCATTAGCAAAATACAGCTACAGTTAGCAGCAGCTAGCGGTTACGATAGCAACAAGTAAAGCTGCCTGTCTGTAAATCACATCGTGGCTAAAGCGCACATCTGTCTTGTCTTTCTTCTCACTCTGATTCAAGATTGTCACTCTGAAAGTAAGAGCAGCAGTTAAATTCACACTGTGATGGTTGAATTTAGCAATTAATCCGTTGGGTCAAGTTTGTCACACTAGTACACAAAAACAATAAATTGTAAATGATAAATCCTAATGGGCTAATTTAGTTGAGACGGGAACGTGCAAATGAATAAAACACACGGCAACGATAAATACATTTCTTTCTTTGTTTGATCTTGTCTCTGTTGTTATTGTGTTCTTTTTTTTTTTGCTTTTCTGAAATCTATTTTAAGTGGTACTGGGATGTACCCCTTTGATCATATGTAATTAATGAATTTGAAAAACAACACAGGGCTCATGCTACAGTAAAAACTGTAGGCTTAGCCAAAACGTTGTTTTTCATCTGTAGCTCCCTGGACGATGTCTTCAAAAGGCTTCGAAAATTACACCGAATCGAAGAAAACAACCAAACAAGGAGAACCAAAGTTGGCCCAAAACGGCACGAGGCCCAAGAGGGAACGCCAGTGATAATCCCCACGTACCAATAACGTGAAGCGTCTGCAGAATTACCTCATCGTCAGCCAGCTTATCGTCTGATCACAGGACGTCCAGGTACCTTTGGGCTGTGTGGACGTGAGCTAAATGACGATGGCCTCAGATGCTCTCACTGTCCTCACTGTGGCCAGCAATTACACAGAACAGACACTCCGAGGAGGCACTGTGTGTTTCTCCTTCTGTCGCTCTATTTTACTGTTGGAATCCAAACATCTAATGATTAATAGAGGGAGCTTAGATGCAAAATACATGCCAGAGGTATGTGAAATGTCCTCTGTAACAACACGTGCAGATCAGATGCTGTGTACTCGAGTGATTAACTGAATCCAGGCCTGTTTTGTATCAGCGAAGGGCACCTTTTCTTCAGATTCCCTTTCTTTTTTCGATCGGTGGAGGCGGGACGCATTCTGAGAACCCTCTCCATTGTTGCTCAGTGCGCTCAGACGGTATCAGCTCGCACAGCGGAGTAGGTGGGAGGTGTCGTCTGAGGCGGCGAGGACGCACAAACCAAGCCCGGACTGCAGGATCATGTTCAGATTTGTCCGGATTCCAGGAATGAAAATCAAACCAGCGTCAGTTCAATTGTCTCCGGCTCTGACTGGTCTGAGGCTGAATCTGGAGGCGAGAGATTTAAACCCTTCACGCCCCGAGATAATGTGTCCCGCCTGTAGGTTGTAAACAGCGGTGTGGAATCGCACAACAACTCATGAGCGATCACAAGAATCATGATAGCCGACCACCTCTAGCCTCGCAGTCTTTTCCTCCTACTGTGGCGATTCACAGCCTTACAGTTGATCATTCTTGTACAAATAAACTCTCCAAGACTCCTGAACTCCAGATAAGATAGCGAGGGAACATTTGAGTTCTAACTTGAACTCTGCAGAGAAAATGAGAATACATGTAATTTCCCGGCTCAAACCAGATGGTCGTGACGGCTTCGCAGATGTTCTCGACAGCCGTGGGACTCAAATATTTCATCAGCTAGTTTGACCCGTCACAGATAAAGAGGCTCTGACCTCAGATAGCCAGAGTTGATTAACACCTAATTGGAAAAAAAACCCTCTTAAGTCTTTTTATCTTCTTTCTAAGTGAGGAGAACCGCACCGAAATCTCTTAGCCAGCCGATAAGCCAGCGGAAAAAAAACGTTCCCCTGTGGAGATTTCTTCTGTCAGGTGGAACAAACCTTTTCAATGACTCTAGTGTTAACGTCCGGGTCAGCGGCCGTCGTGTGTGTCCGTTGTGTTGTGCGTGCGCGACACAGTGCAAACAGCACAAGGTCTGACCTCTGACGATGTGCTGTTGTGGTTTGCACTACTTTTCCTCCTTCCTTTTCTGTGAACTTGCCCGGTCTGTTCCTTTTACTTGTAATGACTCATATTGTCTTTTTGTGTTCTGCCTTCTTGTTTTAACTTCACCTCAGATCAGACCTCCTGGTGTGCAGCTTGACAGCTGAGTGTTTGTTCTGTAACATGGTCTCTCTGAGTTTCCTGCTTTTGCTTGTTTGTCAAAGAACTTGATGCGCTGAACGCTTTACATGTGTCCCACCGCGATGCTGAAATGGGACTTTTGATGCTGAACCACAGCCCGAGTCACAGATGGCACGTATAACTCGTCGCGCACGACCACAATTTTCTGTTCCCGTTTGTTAGTCGGTTGGTTTGTCAGCAGGATAACACAAAAACTAATGAACGGATTTCAGCGACACTCGGGTGCAGGGTGTGTCTCGGCCCAGAACAGACCCCATTAACTTTTGGTGCAGATCCAGATAAAGGGACGGGATCCAGGAAACTTGACTCACTTTCTTAAACATGGCGAAATGGGACTTTTTCCCTACATTTTCACCAGTCTCTCAGGGAATGATGCCTGGTGAAAAGAATCAGGTGTATTTAGGTGGCTGGTATCATGAGGTGTGCGCTCTGCTGAGCGTCTTTCTAGTTCTCTTATTATAGTGCTGCTCTTCTTTTGGCATCTTTCGGTGGATCTTTGAAAAAAAAACATTACATTACAGACACAAGGATGTAATACAGGCAGCAGGAGCTACTACGCACAAACACACACACACACGTTCCAACTGCTTCATTTGAATCTCCTAAAATTACATTATTTCCATATTATTCAAATGTTAAAATGATACTCTATGCTCTGCTTCCTGAAAGAAACATTGTATAGTCTCATTCAGAAACAATCCCTGCCAGTCATCACTTATGACCCACTAGAAATATGTGGTGGTGTGTACATCCTCAGACACCCTGCCCTCCATGTGTATTTTCTCATTTCCTTGATATTTTTGGTGTTTGTTATGTTTTATGGGAATCGGCAATTCTGCAGAAAATAAGGTTGATTGTTATCTTTTCCGGCTGGTGACTCACCAACTCAAACCCGGGAATAAGACTGTCATCTGTTAGTCTTTCTGCAGAACTGCTTGATGCAACTTTTGAAAAAGGTGCCATCAGAAGCAGCAGCGACGATCAAAACCCTGCGTAGTGTCCCTTTAACATGGCTGACTGACACACACACACACACACTGTGTAAAATGATCACAGATCCTCGAGCGTTCATCCTGAATCCAGACCCATAAGCTGTTTGTCCCACAATAGCCTCTGAGCCCTCAGGTCTATTTCCACCCGTCTGCGGCGGGGGAGATCTCTCTCTCCGCGCCGCTGCTATTTAAAGGTGCAGAATTGTTCCACATGCCCGCTGCCCACCCACTCACATGTCCCCGAGCAAACAGTCTGACAGACACTAAAGACCAGACTCCCCCAGCCGCACGAACACACACACACACACACACACACACACACACACACACACACTCACAGAAAAACACACACACGGGGGATGACTCCACTTGAACCTTGTTTTTAGGGAACAGAGGGTCATACTACACCGCCCCCCACCCACCTGCCAACTGCCCTGCCAGCCTCGTGTGTTTGGATCACAGAGACATTTTGGTTTCCATGTGAAACTCAACACCGCTGAGGCCCCCCGGCTCTCAGTCTGATGCAGCCCCCCCCCCGGCCTTCTGCGTTAAGCCTCAGGGAGGGGTTCGTGTTTGTTTGGCCCGCTGGCGGTCTGTGTGTTTCGGGCAGGGGCTCGTTATTGTTGTATGATTTGTTTTGTCCTTACACCCGACAACCATTGTCCTCCTGTCGTTGTTTCTTCAGCTGCGCATTAGCAGTCTCGTACTCTCCCCGCCGTTAAATGTTGCATTTCGGAGCTGACGGCTCACTAAAGATGTTATTCCTTCCTCTCTTCCTTCCCTCGCTTCCTCCAATCATTCAGCTTTGTTATCTTTCGTCAGCCAGCAGAAGGGCCAGGCTTGCCCTGCTACCGAAGACTTGTCCGGACAGATTAACAAAGAGAATGATTTGATCTTCCTTCCTTCCTTTCCTACAAAAATGCAACTTTGAAACACGACTTTATTCCCATGTTTCTCAATATGTTGATGAGAATTTGAGCCGAGACCGAGCAATAGTGACTCTGGTGGTGGATGAGATCAGATTTTTCTAACTAAAGACATTTATTTGTCTGTGATTAATTTGTATCTGTATTTCTTTTCCTCTTTTTTTCTCTTTTTCAGGACTCCATGAACGCGTTGGCTCATGATTTGAACTACCCTGCCCTGAGGAAAAACAAAAACATCGAGGCCTTTCTGAATCGATGTAAGAGCTGCATTTTGTTCGCCGGAGGTCAAGGTTCTCGTGTTTGGCTTGAAAAAAATATTGATAAATTTGTTAAATGCAAAAGCCAGAGAACTCCGGTCATGAGGAGCTGAGTCTGTGGCTTGTTTGTTCAGTTAAACCTTTATCTCTAGATGATGGAAAACATGACTTTTCAGACCTTCTTAAGAAAGTTTTTATCCTCAGACGGGGATTATAGAAGAGAGAGCGCACTGTTTACAGCGGTTGATGTTCCTGCAAAAGGTCAGAGAGATAAGAAGTACAGGCTATGAATTCAAACCTCGGTGCTCTTATAATCAGAGACATGTTGGTATTTCAGGGGTTTTGTCCCTGAAACAAAAAAAAACTACAGCCAAAATATTGTTAAAAGTAAGATATGTGTCACTCTTGTACAGGCTTTCTGCTTTTGTAACTTCTCTCTGTTTAGTCTTACGAATATTAAAATTAACATCATGGGACTCGTGTAAGAGAGAAAACACACAGCAGCAAGTCTGTTAAATACTTACACCACCCACCATACCGAGGCTGCAACTGTTGTTATCACAATTAAAGGTCCAGTGCGTAGGATTTAGTGGCATCGAGCAGTGTGGTTACAAATTGTCTAACGGTGGTCCAGAGTCCGCGTTCGGTTTCCTTAGTTTCTTGCGCTCAGAAGTTAAGGAGCTCAAAGTCTGCACCAACAGAAGTTCTTTTCTTCACAGAAAAAAACTCCTGCTCCTGAACGCCTCGTCAGTACCCCCCGTGACTTTATGACATCACACCGTGTCACGGGGTCACGCCTTTGCATTGTTTATGCGAAAAGAACTAGTCTGGCACGTGAGAATACATTTAGCACAGCTGCTCTGTTGTTGTTAGCACAGCTGGGTCAGGCATGTGTGAGCTGACCAATCAGAAGAGACTGCAGCTTAAACGCAGTGTTTCAGACGGTGTGAGAAAACTGATGTGGTTTTTGAGCGGCAAAGCACGTTAAGCCTATTTTTAGTGGTAACTCGAAATGAAATTATGAACCTGAAAATTGGCAAAATATGTCTCATTTAAAAAGGATCATACTAAAGTAATGTAAGCGCAGCATGTTTCAGCTGATAACTTGTGAAGACATAATTATGAATGTCGTATTCCATTTCTGCCCCAAATTCCTACACACACGGACCCCTTTGATCTGTAAGATATCCCAAAAATAATGTGAAAAATGGTCATCAGAATATCCTGGTACAGGGAGTGACGTCTTCAGAATGTTTCTTTTGTCCGAAAAATGTCCAAAACCCAAGGACTCTTCACAAACTATCATAAACGACAAAGAAAAGCACCAACGACTTACATTTCAGGAGCTAAAGGCAGCACGTTTGACATTTTTGCATGAAAAATGAACCTAATGACTGATGATTCATTTTCTTTGGATTGAATGATAGATACTCCTGATCTGTCTTCCTCATCTAAAAGCAACCGTTGCTTAAATATATTAGGTATAAATATCATAAGACTGGTGTAACTTTCACTCACACTGAACTCTCTCCTTCTTCCTTTGAGCCTTTAAATGATTGGAGCTTGATCTATGTGTCGGCATGGTAACCTATGCATCCCCCGTCCCACAGATGAAAAGGCGGTGAGTCAGCTGCGGGAGCTGCAGGTGAAGCTCGAAGACTTCGAGAAAGTGAAGCTGATCGGGAGGGGAGCCTACGGAGAAGTGCAGCTGGTGAGACGTTCCTGTCTGTGATGATGGTTGAATGAGTGTGAGATTGTTGCCTGGGGATGTTTTTCTTGGGGGGGTTTTACATGAAGCAGCAGCAGCAGAAGCAGTGAGGTTTGATGAAAGGGGTTGGTGGAGCAGGAGAGTTCCTCCAGGGGTCCCTGAAATTAGCACCAACATACCAGACATGTTAGCCACTAGAGGGAGCAACAACCTGTGAATCCACCAAAAAATATGTGCAACATCTGCAACTTGTTTTTCAGATATATAAAAAAGGCGTCTCTCTCTCTCTCCTCATCACGACCACCTTAGCTGTCCTTGCATTTAGAAAAAGTAATTAAGGGCAGGCGGTAACTCTTTTTTTTGAGCTCCCTGCTTTTCCAGATGTTTGCCCTGTTGTGCTCGAGAAAGCTTGAATCTGGTCTCTGCCGGGCGTCTTGCGGTAGAAGCGAGTCTGGACAGGCTCAGTGTGTGGGAGAGGAGTGTGAAGTCTGGTGTGGGGGTGTGGAGGAGGAGGGGGAGGAGGGCGGAGGGGATGCTTACTGTGTTTGTGCTTGAAGTCTTGTGTAAGCATGTCTGTCGATGGGTGTGTGCCTGTAATTATGGGCTCCCCTCTCTGTGTGCGCCTCTCATGTTATCTTGGTCATTGTGACATTCTTACCATCTTGTTCACATTGTCCTCGCACGCTTATCGATGTTTGCGCTGCTAACGCCTGTGACTCTCCCTCCCTCGCCGATTCCTCCGCCGCAGGTCCGCCACAAGGCCTCGCAGAAGGTATACGCCATGAAGCAGCTCAACAAGTTCGAGATGATCAAGCGGTCGGACTCGGCCTTCTTCTGGGAGGAGAGGCACATCATGGCCTTTTCCAACAGTCCCTGGGTCGTGCAGGTGCGCAACACATCACAGGTTTTAATTCTGTTGAAAACACATAAAAAAAACCCTAACCCTAACCCACCAAATATTATCCTGATCCCCCCCTATCTGCTGAAATTATGTGACTTAAAAGAAACCCCTCTGCTGTTCTTTGGGATTGACTCACACGATCCACTAAAAAGGGAAAATGTTACACAGAAATACACAGATTTGGCTAAATAATTAATCAAACATGAAGCCATCAAAATCCCCTTTAACACAGATATAGGGCAGGAGTTAAGTAACAGCGTTTAAGATCTCAGACAGCTGAACTGCAAAGAAAGAAATTATATTAATATCCAACACTGAACATTTAACATCTTATACCAGAAGAGTTCCTCAGATATTATTATCTCAAAACATTTTCATATGATGTTAATTTTGTGTAGCTGGCATTCAGCTGTTCAAAACAAATTATCCTTACGAAAAGCGTACTGACCGAAACTGCAGGTAAACCTTGTATATTCTGCAACATGTGGGACGCTATTTCTTTTGCGTAAGCATTTGTTGCTGCTGTTTTTTAATCGCCATGCCTCCTGCAGACAGACTTAACAATTGAAAAATAGTTAAGATAAAAAAAAATTCACTTGCTTTCAAAACAAACACTCATGCCGGCCAGATCAAGATATTTATGACACGACACTGTGGTACCACTTTTGTCCACAGGGGCCTCCAGACACAACAATTAATGTAAGTTCCTTGAAGCTGCTGTGAATGCAAAACTAAAAATTGTAGCAAGTAGCTGAAAATATAACTGTAAAATTAATAGTATACATTTTTTTTTTATGTAACCTGGGCTACGTTTGTTATTTTTTAGGGGACTCCTGAATAGAAAACCTTTTAAGAGCTGGAAAGACAACATTTAAAATACTTTCTAATACCTGAAGCATAGAGGATAATTTCATCATTTTTTCCAGTTCTACTTGGTGCGCGTTGTAGTTGTAAAGAGGCGTCATGTTGTCGGCATCAAGTTGGAGATAATAATCTTTGAAGTCTGCTGGTGTTGAACGCAGGTCAGCGGGCAGCCAGATCTGTATCGAAGCAAACTCTTCATCAAGTGACTCATTTTGTTGTCTCGTAGCTGTGCTGCGCCTTCCAGGATGACTGCCACCTCTACATGGTGATGGAGTTCATGGGCGGGGGCGACCTGGTCACACTCACCATGAACTACGACATACCTGAGAAGTGGGCTCGCTTCTACACGGCGGAGGTGGTGCTGGCGCTGAACGCCATCCACTCCATGGGCTTCATCCACCGTGACGTCAAACCCGACAACATGCTGCTGGACCAGACCGGACACCTCAAACTGGCAGACTTCGGCACGTGCATGAAGATGGACGCGGTAGGTTTGTGGTTTGATGTCAGGAGAACTTTAGTTGGGTTTTTTGTTTTTTTTTTTTATATTTAAGAGAACAAACCTCCCGGAACAGTTTAACAGTGAATCGACTACTCCAGCTCAAGACAGGTGGCTTTCTTCTCCCCCCGCCCTAGTGCACCACCAAGTGTTCAGACTGTGAAGTGGAGCTCAGCGCTGCACGGTTGCATCAGGTTGTTTTGTAAGGCCTCAGAGGTTATTGTGCTAAACAACCAATCTGGAGGACAGCAGAGGTCCCGCCTCTGGTGTGGGTCAGGAAGTATTTTTTTTTTTTGTTGTTTCACCGCAGCAGTTTCTAAATAGCTGCTTCACGAGCGGTCCCACACATCCGAGCTCCCCGAATATCTGCGAGTTGACAGAATGCGTCATATAAAGACGGTCAAAACAGTCGAGGAGGGAGCGAATCTGAGCCCGAATCAATGAAAAGATGTCCCTGCACCGCATATTACTGTGGAAATAGGGCTTATTTGCTTTCTCCTCTAACTCTGCCAAACTTTTACTGTCACTGCGATTCTATTCTTGGTTCCCCTCTACAGTAAATCTTGTTTATTGTCCTGTTTGCAGACAGGCATGGTGCACTGTGACACAGCTGTAGGCACACCAGACTACATCTCCCCCGAGGTGCTCCAGTCTCAGGGCGGCGACGGTTACTACGGGCGGGAGTGCGACTGGTGGTCTGTCGGAGTCTTTATGTACGAGTTGTTTGTCGGTAAGCGATGTGTGACGGACTGACGTGTCAACAGGATGTAATGTTGCACCTCTGTCACGTCCTGAGTTATTGGTGCAATCATAAACAAACTTGGATACATCCCGATGATTCTTTTAATTCCTTGTACAAAATGACTGCTTTCCGCAGGTGAAACTCCCTTCTATGCCGAGTCCCTGGTTGGAACATACGGGAAGATCATGAACCACAAGAACACACTCGTCTTCCCAGAGGACGTGGAGATGTCTCAGGATGCCAAAGACCTCATTTGTGCCTTTCTTACCAACAGGTTCGCACATGGAAATGATAAAAAAAAACAACCTAACACTTGTGCTTTTGTGTTTTTAGCAAGAATTCAGAATATTTCACAATTTCAGGCCGCCTGTCATGAGCGAACAGCTGTAGACACACTCATGCTCTCATTTTCAGCTCTGGATCACGGAAGAGAAAGCCTCCAAGTTGTAACTAAACTTTGGACTTTCTGCTAAAAAATCTATGTAAAAAGTCTCATGCTGGATGGAGAGCCAACATGTCGAATCATGCAATTGATTATGATCAATACACAAACGTCACGACAGCTTAAATAAACAGTGTGAGAGTTGCGTCAAAGATTAGACATGACGACGTAGTCTAAATTTAAACATGTGGCACACTCTTCCTCAGTACTTTATTCACCAAATGTCTTTTTTGATGGTTCTACCACCCTGAAGAAGGCAAGATTGCCGAAAAAACATTTGGTGCAAATCACATGGTGTTGTAGGAGCAAATTTCAGTTCTGCTTCAGCTAAATAAGTAAGTAGTGAGTAAAGTTTTTTTCAAAAGACAAGGCTGACCTTATTCTATATTTTTGTAGCCTTTTCTTTCTTCTCAACACATCTCATAAA
This sequence comes from Acanthopagrus latus, assembly GCF_904848185.1. Taxonomy (NCBI): domain Eukaryota; kingdom Metazoa; phylum Chordata; class Actinopteri; order Spariformes; family Sparidae; genus Acanthopagrus; species Acanthopagrus latus. Next base: position 13,285,055 of record NC_051060.1, on the reverse strand, counting down.
TACCAAAACCAAGAATGTGTTAGTCTGTCTCTAAATACTTTACAACCTCCACCGCTTGTCTGCCCAAATTTCATTGGTTCCAAAGTAAAATGAAACTATCTTAAAACAGGTTCCAAATATAGTTCCAAAATCATACAAATCAAAACCTCTACAATGGAATGTCACTCAGAAGAGCTCATGCCACTGCCAAGCCCAACAAGTCCCATTTTATTCAATCAATTCCAATGCAATATCAATATATCAATATCAGACATGTTAAAATCAGTGAGATCCAGATTGGTATTGGAATCCTGATTATGCCTGAGTTTTTAATTTATCAAGATCCAGCCATTATTCCCTGAGAAATGAACAAAAATGTAGGAAAACACCCAAAATCGCAATTGTTAAAGTTACAAAATTCCTGGATCCTTCCCCTTTGTCTGAATCCACACCAAAAAGTTAATGGGGTCTGTTCTGGGCCAAGACATATCCTTCATCCAAGTTTTGCAGAAATCCGTTGAGTAGTTTTTGCGTAATCCTGCTGACTGGAGCAAAAAACTGCATTTGTTGATGTGCCCGTAAAATTTTTACAGCATGTGGGACTGACTCATATTAAACTACAGTGCCCAGTGTTTTGTGGTGAAGGAACTTGTCAGTTAGTACAGCGATGTGGCTCATTAACGTAATTTCAATATTTTTTTTGGACAACATTACCATAGAGCTCTCACGGCACTGTAGATCAGGCTTTGGCCACACAGACAACATTTCAGATCAGTAATTGTTGGTCACAGTTCCTTCATGGGTATCACCAGAGCGATCCTTTTAAAGATACCAGTAGTTAATAAGTTTTTACCTTGCTGGTTACTTTTCATATTGCAATTTTTCCTCCCTATCTAGTGAAAATCTCTGTAGAGTTGAGTGTTTCTCCTACGTTTAAAGATAAGTGGCATGGAATATTTTTCTCTCGACTGAGTACTTTTACTTTTAACACTTTAAGTACATTTTGCTGATTGACACTTTTGATTTTAGAAGGAACTAACTAAAACGAGTATTTTCACAGTGCGGTACTTTTTACTCAAGGACCCGACTTCTTCTGCCACTGAACAAAACTAATATTCCATCATGAGCTAGTTTGCTAAAAATGCTACCGTCCAAATACAAATCGGTATTAAAGGTAACAGTTACACGAACGTATGGGTGTGGGTCGTGTACGTGGTCAGTGGCCCGTCCCCTCCGAAGAAACCACTTCCTGTTTACATTAGTAGCCCCGCCCCCCCGACAGTGCTCAAACACAGGCCCTTTCTGCTGCAGCACAGAGCAGCCTTTCATTTTCCCTCCCTCAGTTTATTTACCTTCTCACTCACTATTCTCCCACCACAGACAGAATCTCTCATGTGTACGGCTGCCCAGCCTCACACCCACACACACACACACACACACACACACACACACACACACACACACACACGTATCTTGAACAGGGCCCAATACATTCATTCACCACACATGCTCAGTCACTTGCTGAATCATTCCTGTAAGCACCACCATCCTCTCCTCTTTTTTCATTTTGTTTTTCACCTCTTTCCTTCTTTTCCATCTGTAATTTGCTTCTTCCACCTTTTTTCCTGGTGCCACTTTCCATTCCTCCATCCTCCCCTTGCTGCTGTAACTTTCTCCTCTTCTACTTTGCACTCCACTGGGCACTTTTCTGGGCATTGAGACACGGCTCAATGTAAGCCTCAGCTTGGTTGCATGTCAGATTTTTTATTTTTTTTTGCGGGGGTTTAAAAACTCTCCCTGCTCTCTTTCTTCCTCCCCGCCCCTGCCCTGTCTTCCTCTTGGCTGGGTCTGGAATGTCCCACACGTGGCAAGCCCAAACTGCCGCACCCCTCCGGTCCTGTACCCAGAGGTGGAGGAGGAGGAGGAGGAGAAGGGAGGAAAGGGGTGACGAGAAAGAGAGAGAGTGTGTAGAGTTTTAAAGAGAGGGAAGGCAGTTGTGTTTGAGTCAGTCGGAGTTGTTGACGTTACCTCCTGCAGCCTGATCCTAGATCTATATTATCTGGTCTGGTTAGAGGAGGTTCCAGGGTTCGCCAGCGGTCATGTGGCTCTCCATGCTGGTCAGTGTGGTCAGTGCCTAGTGGTCACTCCACTGGCCCGTGTGTTTGGGATGTTGATGACGACGGCGGGTGGAGGGGACGGGCGGGGGTGTGTTTCGTGTTCCGGCTGAGGAGGCTCGGCTCACAGTCTTGGTCCTGTGTGCAGGGAGGTTCGACTGGGCCGCACCGGAGTGGATGAGATCAAGTGCCACCCGTTCTTCAAGAACAACCAGTGGACCTTTGACAACATCCGAGAGAGTAAGTGTGTACATGTGCATGTGTTTGAAACTTGTGTATCTTTTGATTCCAACACAATAGAGGCACAGATTTCCCCCCTTTTTTCCCCATCTGTGGTAATGTGTGTTTCTAATACCTCTTATCATCTGCAGCCCATTCCTCCTCCAGATCTGTTTCTTATCAGCCTGACTTCATAGTTTAATTCCACCTCATGAGCCAATAAGCCTGCATGTATGTGTGCACACATGCTCTCCATATGCTACCCACTCATATCTTGCATTATACGGCAGGATGGTGTGCAGAGCGGCAGAGCATGATGCACGAAACCTGCAGGATAACCAGCAGCGTATGGGTGCGGCTCGAAAAAGAGTAAATAGCATAGGAAAAAATATAAAACAGTGCAAGAAGAAGACATGTTTTATTAGCTAATGATATCATATTTTACTGAGACAGTTTCGTCTGTTAACCCTACATTATTAACAGGGTTAAACATGGCATGCTCACTACTAATAATGCAGGCTGTTTTAGTGAAAGTCTGCACCAATAGGAGCTTGTTGTGATTAAAGGGACATTATGTAGTTCTGGAGAAGAAGCTAGAAATATGGCAGGGTCCGCCACATATAGTACATAAAGTAAAACATTTGGTAGGTTAGGGTCAGTTTGTTTATTCAGTTTATTCAGTCATGAAAACAAAGATGGGCTGGTAACTAAGTTTCTTCAGGTTTGTTCTACTGATCAAAATTTCTTTCCCCAAAAACTACACAGTGCACCTTTAATGTTGTGTAAGCCCAAATCATGTGAAATTTCCATTAAAGCGAGTTGGATATGTTTTTTAATTTAGTCAATTTAAATCCCTGCTGAGTTTTCTTCATGGTTTTCTTTAGCAGTGAAAGAGTAGAAAACATCAGATCAATCAGAGTTAATAATATACTGTAAATCCTTTTTAGGCCGAATAATTTATAGGTTTATTTGATAACAAAAACAAAGATAGAAGAAGTCAAAAACAAATCTGCTGCAGCTGTAATGATATGGATCAGTTGTTAAGCTTATAATTTGCTCCTTTTAAATTTAGCATTTGATCGTTGCGCACGGAGCATCCCTCAGCGTCTCCCAGCGCACAGTCGAAACGGATCGAGCGTCTCACAGGAAGGAAGGAAATCAGGAGAGATTTACCAGGGGTGAGAACAGGACCTCTGTGTCTGCAAAGAGGTACAACGCAGCCTCTCGCCGCTTCACCTGGCTCTTATTAAGACAACAGCCAGAGCTCCTGGCTGAACTTCAGACCGCCCCGGCCGCCCGCAACACAAAACAACCACTGTGGCACTTCTGCGCTGCTCGCCCTCAAACGCACCGTCATGAAGAGCACGACCCCCGCTCCCGCAGCGCTGCGTGCACCACCCAGTCCTCTGCGCGGATGACTTTGCCGTGTGTGGCCATGACTCAGGAGCTTCTACCGCACATGGATGATTCGTCCACTTTTATGTTTATCGTATTCAGGGTAAAGAGACGCGAGCCCCGTGGAAGGATGGATGAGACGGGAGGCGGCGCCCCCCGTAGCGGCGGGCGGGGCAGGCTGTGCGGCCTGCGTGGACCGGCCCTAATGAGAGGGGCGCCCCGGCTCGGAGGGTTGCTCCCGCTCTCTCACTCTCACTGTGGCCACGGCTGCCTGTCATTAGCCGCCCGCTATCAGAGAGCATTCTGGGAAGTCGTGCCACAAGGGCCTCCATGGAGCGGCCCGCGTCTCTTTCTGTCTCACCACATTTTTGGCTTTTTTTTTTTCTCCACTCATTTGTTTCATTCCTGTGCCTGATCTGTTTGAGGCGCAGTTGTCACGCTGAGGGTTGTGTCTTGACCTAACAGTAATGAGCTCTTTGCGCCGAGCCAGGATTGCGCTGGTCTGAGGAAACTCGATCCATAATGGCTGCCTTTTTTCTCTCAATTAGGAACTATTTATAGGTTAAAGGTCTAGCTTAGTTTTTATCTGATTGGCCCTTTGACACATTTTTGTCTGCCTCTTGTGCAGGGTTTTTTTAAAAAAAGCACGGCCGCCTGCGAGGAGAGAGCAGGCGTTCAGGCCTCGGCCGTGAAAGGAACTGTGTGTGTGTGTGTGTGTGCGTGTGTGTGTGTGTGTATGGGGCACAAAGCGAGCACTGTACGGGAATAGGAGTGGTGTCAGCCTCACGCCAACCTGCAGAGAGCTTACTCGCCAAAGGTGGCAGGGACTTTACTTGACGATGAAATTTGAAAGCCCCCCTCCAGTCAAAAACTGTTTTGTTTTGTTTTTTTTCATTCTTTTTCCTACAGTTGAATGTTTGAGCTTCACTGTGTAGAATGATGTATATGCAGAGTTTGACACTAGGAGGGTCTTTTTTCCACATTCAATATTTAACATAAACAAATGTGATTTGGAGAGTCAAAGAGTCCACTGCACAAGCACTGAGAATGGGCATGATAGTGAAGTAGGGGACAGCTAGATGAAAAATGTTGTCAGGCTGCAGTTAACCAGTTAACCAAAGTTGATTGAATGTCAAGAAAATTCTCAAAAATGCTCAACACACTTTCCCAGGGGTGTAAAGTTATGACTTCAAATTGCTTCTTTGGTCCTACTAACAGTGCAAAACCCAAAAAACTCTTCATTTACCATCATAAGTTGACAAAGTTCATTAAGAAGCCAAGACCAGCTAATGTTTAACCGTTTTGCTGTCAAAATAATTAAAAGAATGTGAAGAAATAAGTCATCATCAAGTCAACATCTCAATATTTCCATCCATAACTGACAAAACTTTTCACAGTCTGCTTCGTATGTATTAATATATTTACCGCGCTAGTTTGCTGTGGCTCTTCAAGACACCGTGTGCTTGGAAGAGCTGCCAAAAAATGAAAGTGACCGACTTGCCATGCCTTGTCAAAGTGAGCAGTAAAGGTCCAAACATCACTAAATCAGAGAGAATTGTCACTGGCTATCCTGTGTATATGCAGAGCTTTTTAGGACGCCAACCAGGCTAGCTGACAACTTTGCTCGTTAAAAACACCTGCAGTACGCGATGTAGCCTATGTCCCAAATGATCAAAAATATATTTTTTTAAAAACACTATATATAAAAAGTTACTAACAATATATTAGCAAACTGTGAAAAGTGAAGTATTTTGACTAAGATAGCGATTAAAAAAGCACTGACCGTAGAGTTGGGTTGCAGAGATATCTACTGGAGTTAGCATGCTAACCAGTTAGCTAAGGCCCGTTTACACTGCTGGCTTGTGTGCTAGCAGTGTAAACACCAACAGTCTGAGCTCCCAGTCCAGATCACCAGCTGCAAAGCTAGCAGAGCTAACTAGCTCTTGTTACAGTTATTCGGGGGATATGCTGCCCCCTGTTTGTTTTGAGTATTCAACAGGTGACTGGTTACAGCTAATCCTCGCTCCTCTGGCGTATTCTGGAGTGTTTATGAGGGCTAAGTGCCATTTTAAGGGATTTTAAAATGGTAATTTCCATGTCAGACACATTGAAGGATTGAAATGCATGTGTGGGGCGACCCTCAGTTTATGTAAAACTCCTCTCTTTGCTCAACCACTTGTGGGCTTCACCTCCTCCACTCCCCTCTTCTGACTCTCTCTCCCTCTGTCTCTGTCCTCCAGCTGTGGCTCCAGTCGTGCCCGAGCTGAGCGGCGACATAGACACCAGCAACTTCGACGACATAGAAGATGACAAAGGTGATGCTGAGACCTTCCCTCCACCCAGAGCCTTTGTGGGCAACCAGCTACCATTCGTCGGCTTCACCTACTTCAAGGAGGACCAGTAAGAAAGACTTTTTTTTCTCTCTAAAACTTTGTCTGGATTAGTGTTTGCTGACCTTACACTTTTCTCACTTGTGTTAATAATAGCGGCGTTTTTATGGAGATTTTCTCCCGAACAGATTAGCAGCTCTCATGTGTGGAAGCTTTCACAAGGGCCTCAGGAAACGGGTTTAAGTGCAGAAATTCAAGAGGTAGAAAAAGACAGCTTCACACTCGTACCTTTTTTAATACAGTCTTACACCAGTCAGACACTGTATGCCTGTTCGAGCTCCACACTGCTGCCTTGTTCCGACAGCCCCCTTTAAATGCCCTCTTTGCTGAAGCTTTTGAAAAGCCCGTGGTCTGGATTCAGTAGGAGATGTAGTAAAATTAAACGACACCTTTGTGTTGGATTTGTGATCGTATGCGCTTGAATCAGCCATGGTCTAACTTCAAGGTATGTTTTTCATTTTGGGGCTTATATTCATGAAGCTGAGGGTTCAACTACTACTTTTTTTTTAAGACTCATGAACACAGTCAGAGAACAGCTGACGCCAAAGGGCACGACTGGTTTTAAAATGATCGTAAAGTGGCTTCAGATTCCTCGGTCATTATGCAGTTGTGAGGCAGAGTCATGTAATGATTCCCAGAGACAACTGCCCACCATTCATGGTTAAGAGTTGGCAGCAGGCTGCGCGGGCTGGAGGCATCCTTTGGGTTTCTCCGGGGGTAAACCCATCCAGATGTGAGAAAAGATCCTCAGACCTTTATTGCTTTTTTTTCCCTCCGCAGCACACGGCTTCAGGTTTTAAGATTATGGATCTAAAGTAGAGGTGATTTCTGAGAGGTAGCGCAGAATTGTGGAAATGTGGGCTTGTGGACGGTGTTTGATGTTGAGCATCGCAGGCAAACTCACTCACAATCGTTTCTCTCCGTTTCCCTCTTTCAGGCTGCTGAGGGTGGATAACAACCACTCGGAGGAGGATTCAGAGGACATTAAAGAAAAGTCTGAGGATAAAGAGTCTCGCTTGAACAGTGATAAAGAGGTAGGTGTTTTTGTTCTTGAGAAGAAATGAAACAAAAGACAAAATTGGCCATTAGATAATAACATCATTTTATCTTTTTCTGAAATGAGCAGCTGCAGAAGAAGCTTCATCAGCTGGAGGAGAAGCTCGACCATGAGATGCAGGCCAAAGATGAGCTGGAGCACAAGTGCAAGTATGATAGAACATCAGTATCACTGTCAATACGTTGAACAAAGCAGGCAATCACTCAGGAGATTGGCATTCACTTCGTGCCATCTGCTAGATAAAAACCAGGCTCAGACTACACGAGCTTCAGGTTGATTATCCCCGATTCACACCTTCTGACAATCAGAGGAGAAGTCTGGTTTGAGACCTCAGCTGCTGCAGATGCTCAGACAAGATTATCCACTAATGTGAAGGGTTAAAAAAAAATCCCGTCTGAAACCTCCAGAACTGCTCAGAGACTCATCAGGGCCACCCCGACAGCATGCAGCATGGAGCGTGTTTTAAATATATGATTTATAATCCGGATGATTGCATCAGCACTTTACGAGCGGGACCAAAATAGCCAATGAGAGAGTCATCTTAGAGCAGCTGCTGGTACTGTGAGGCAACAATGTACATTCAAGCTAACGTTAACGCAAACTGCTGTTAAGAGTTAAATCCTGACCTCCAGCTTTTTTTCATTACAAAGTATTTACATTAATACACTCACTGTATCCGTTTTGTTTACATCTGCTTCCCCAAGAGATCACGTGAGGCAGTGCATTACTTCCCCTGGCACAATAATCTTAATAACGTCCAGTGGTGTATGATGCTCCCACATCTTCAAATCTTGTTGTGTGTGCTTGTTTGAGACCAGAGAGGACAACGTCTGTGAAGATTCTTCTCGTGTGAATGATGCAGCCTGATTTTAAAGTCAGTTAGCATTTCAGATCTCCTGTAGTCTGCGCTCGGCCTGATGCAGGAAATCTGTTTGATTGCTTTACACAGCAGGAGGTGACATCCAACCCTACAACGCTGATGTTTTCAGAGTTTCTGATTAATGGTAGATGTGTCAAGTTCCTGTATGTACCTACAGTGATGATAACAAAACAGAAGTCTGCAATCAAACTGTCCTCTTTTCTTCTAGAAATGCCACCAACCATTTAGACAAGCTGGTGAAAGAATTAGACAAGGAGGTAAGGATGGGTGGAGGGCACTTCCATCAGGATATGATAAAGCAGAGATCATTCCACTCAAAGCGGTTGTGATTTCTTCCCCGATTTCAGATGAGCAGCAGGCAGAAGGTTGAGGCTTCGCTCAGGCAGCTGGAGAGAGAGCGAGCCCTGCTGCAGCACCAGAGCAGCGAGAACCTGCGCAAGGTGGAGATCGAAACGGACAGGAAACGTGGCCTGGAGAATGAATGTGAGCATCTGGGACATAACGCGACTATTAACTCATTAAAACTGCATCTAGTTGTTAAGATTATATGTTTTTTTTTTAACAGGATCTACTAAATGTGTGAGAGCAAACACTGAATTAACTGTTAATTGTTTGTATTTACACACAAGTGAACAACCTGAGGGACCAGCTGGAGGATCTTAGGAAGAGGAACCAGAATTCCCAAATCTCCAATGAGAAGAACATCCAGCTTCAGAAACAAGTGGGGGAAGGATCATCTTTTTAAATCTTTTTCTTAGCTTTCATCACTGTTTCACAAGTGTAAATCAAGCATCTAAGTGCAATAATCCACATGAACTGACCTGGTCGTCCATCTCTCATCTCAGCTCGAGGAGACCAACGCTGTGCTTCAGGCCGAGCAGGAGGCGGCAGCACGGCTGAAGAAGAGTCAGGCAGAGGCACAGAAACAGGCTCAGAGCCTGGAGCTAAGCCTCAGGGAGATGCAGGAAAAGTACAGCCAGCTGGAAAAGGACAAGATGGAGCTGGAGAAGCAGCTGATGGGGCTGCAGGCCGAGCTGGAGGAGGAGAAAGGAGCTTACAGCCTCGGGACAGAAACTATTACTGACCTGCAGGGTGAGACATGGCCGTCTGGTAGACGTTGATAGGGACTGAAATGCACGAAATAAGTGGCTCCAAGTAATTTCGATGAGTCTATAGCTTTCTTCATCTAACACATGAAAAGTTGAATTTATAAGCAGCATTACGCGCTGTTGTATGACTCGTAGTGTATGGTGGCAAACGGTAGCAACTGTAGAGATATGTTAAAGGAGCAGTTCACCAGAAAATGGAAATTTGACCACGATCATCTCACCCTCATACAGTTGGAAAGTTTTGGATTCCACAAAATGTTTTTGGAGCTTCACAGCAAAAAAATAGTGCAGCATTCTCCCAAACAAATGAAGTAGATGGAGACTTGTAACACATAAAAAACAAACCTACGAGAAAATGCTTAATGTGGCTCATTCAGTGCGATCCAAGTCTTCTTTCAGAAGCTGTCGGATCCCATATTGTTTTTAAAAATAGACCTTTGACGCACCATCAAGCTCGTGCACGCTTTGCAGATGATGCTAACGCATTTAGCTCAGGGGCTTTTGTAAATATGTGTAAATATCAAACCATTCTTTTCTGCTGTTGTTTACATCTTAAATCAAGTCCCCATCTACTTCAGTTGTTTAGAAGATAATGACCGAATTATAATTTTTCAGTAAACCTTAAATACACAACAGACAATAAGGAGTGCATTTATTGACTTTATAGCTCTTCTCCGATTGCTAATAGCTGAATGTTGTTTATTTCACCTTTTAATTTCATGAGTTTTAAACACTCGCCTGCACACAGTGGCTAGAAATTAACAATAAGCAGATGAGAAATGCCGTTAAATGTGGTCGTTAAATTTAACTACAATAGCCACCAGCCAACTGTTTTTTGCAAGCCCATTATATTACAAATTTTAACGTGTCTATTAAAATGTTATAAGGTTAGCAAATCTCCCGGATTAAAAAAGGTTATTTCACTGCCATAACTGAGATCTTTACGGGTTCATTCAAAGCTGCAGCAGTAAACATCCCGTCAGTAGCAGGAAAGAAGCCGTTACACAACACAGAGCCAGAGGCTGGACGGGGGTATTAGATGTGAATGGTTTTTTCTGGACCGAGCCTCGGGAAATATCAGATCATAGGTGGAAACATCTGTTCAAAGGGCTGAGAGTGAAGTAAGATGCTGTAGCGGAGCCAGCACCTCTTCTGAGACGATGTTCGGAAACTTAAACGTGCTCGGAGGCCGCTCGCTGAGGTCAGAGGGGACACAGAGAAACAACGGTGAAGCCTGTTTGCTGTGATGCCTCATGCTTTTTTCCCTCTCCATGTGAGTGGAGTTCCATGAAAAGGGAAAATACACATGAAGTGAGTTTGCTTCGGATATCGGAGGCCAAACGTGACATAAAGTCCAGGAGCAGTATTTCATGTCCCCAAAACAAGTCTGTAGTTCAGGTGCGTTACTTAGTAGTTTCTAAAAGTCATCCTATATACTTTTTTATAATTTCTTATCTCCTTCTCCCATTACTCCACCTCAGGACGGATCGCTGGCCTGGAAGAGGAGGTGAAAGAGGTGAAGTCATCTCTGTCCAAGGTCCAGGCTGAAAAGAAGCAGCTACAGGAGAAGCTCAATGACCTGGAGAAGGTTGGTTGTCTGTTTGCTTTTGAGCTTTTTATATATTTTCAGATATTCCCCATGCAAACTTTGATTTGACATTTCGTTCTCATTCCTGTGACACAAGAGTGTTAAACAGCCTATTGCTCTCTTTGATTCTGTAGGAGAAGGGCAACCAAGAGATCGACTTGGCGTTCAAGCTGAGGTCGCTGCAGCAGAGCCTGGAGCAGGAGGAGGCCGAGCACAAGGCCACCAAAGCTAAGCTCGCGGATAAAAATACCATCTACCAGTCCATCGAGGAGGCAAAGTCTGAGGCTTTAAAAGGTGAGCAAGTGTTAAAGGTGGCTACAGGGTGGATCGCATCATCAGCATGTTCTCAAGAGTTTAAACAGTATTTCACTGAGCTCAATCATAGATACTGGGATAAGAGGCACGAAAGAGCACAAGTATCATCATGAAAGTCAACCTCTTTTGTTCAGGAGGGCCAAGGAAGAGACGCGATTATAAAATATGAAGTACTGATTGATGCAGTAGACCTCGGTCAAATAATTCCACTTTGTGTCCTGCAGTATGACAGAAAGCTATAACAGCCTGGCCTTCAACCACATCACTTTGCTCTGATTGTCCTTCGGTGCAGCCGGCCGTTTATCTGTTCCTCCATTGAGTTTCATCCAAAGGGAAAAATAGTTTTGTCAATACTGTGAACAATCGGTCCGGCTTTCGATCGCCCCCCCCCCCCACCTCATGGCATCTCTTGGTTGTTTTGTTCCAGAGATGGAGTGCACCCTACATGAGGAGCGCAGCCTGAAGCTGCAGGTGGAGGAGAAGCTGCTGCAGCTGGAGAAGGACCACTCCATGCTGGACTGTGACTACAAGCAGGCGCAGCACAAACTGGACGAGCTGCAGGGGCAGAAGGAGAAACTCTCAGAAGAGGTGCTGCTCCGGCAATGAGCTCATTAATAAATAGAAAATATTATATTTTTATACTCAATTTGATTTGAAGTAATGATAATGCTTCATGATAAGGAGAGGTCGCTTCACAATCAGTGCGTTTGCTGATGCTCTGAAGAGTGTGGGTGTGATTGATAGTAGCTGGGAGGAAAAGAGCGAGGGCAGATTGTCCACAAGTGATCGCTGATTGCTGATGGCATCATTCTCTACGGCAAGTAAAAAATAAAAGTATGAAACGTGTTGCCAAATATAGTGGGGCGGCCATTAACATACCAAAGTAAACTATACGTGTGGGAAACACTGCAGTCTGACAATAAACATGTTTAAGCTGACAATAATGCAGAAATCAAAACCTAAATAGCCTTAATTATAATTATGTTAATAAGTATTCTCTTATAAAGGCTTCATTACTATTGTTGAGGTAATGCGCTACAAAGTAATTCATTACTGTGATAATATTTACTTTTTTTTTTTTACAGTTACATTTGTACTTGGCAGTGTTGGGAAGGCCAGCCTCTCTGTAAACTGTTTTATTTTGAGGCAGTAATAGCTCACTGTCTGTGCCGCCTTGATTGTCCTCGGCATGCAATTTCAGCCTCGTTCTTGCCGTGACATTTTTCCTTTCGGTGCTATTAGGGCTGGTTTTCACCAACTTTGCTGAGGGCTTTCTGGTATTAACCAGCAAGCTCTTGTGGATGTCCTCCTTTTTACATTACGCAACGTCACCTGGCTATTGGGTGACAGTACATCTCTGGCAATGTGCTCTGTAACACAACAGTAATGAATAACTGCTACAGGGAGTAAATAAGGGAAGCAGTGCATAATTTTTTAAGTAAAGAATAATGTAGAATACACTGACCTTAATATAAAGTAACACCTCACATTTTCCTATATCACATATTGAGGTTTCTAAAGCAGTAAGAAGATGATGCTTCTGCTTCTGGGACTTCGTGATGCCCGTTTGTTCCTTATTTTTAGACTAATGACTAATCCATAATGACAGTAATCATTAGTTGCAGCCCCGACTAACCCTTTGTTACTTCAGCCTGAATTGTCCCCACTGCCACTGCTGAAAACGCTCGCATGTTCGTGCAGGTAAGAAACCTGAGCCAGCGTCTGGAGCAAGAGATCCACAAGCGGACTCTGAGCCAGAGCGAGCTGAAGATCCAGAACCAGCAGGTGTCGGTGCTCCGCTCGTCAGAGAAACAGCTCAAACAGGAGCTCAACCACCTGCTGGACCTGAAGCAGGTCCTGGAGAAACAGAACCAGGAGCTACGCAGGTCAAACACACACACACTTACATGTTAATATATTTAACATAAACACACAGGGCAGCTGAGTTTGTTATGATAGTGCTGACAAATTGCTGTAGAGAACCTCATTCATCGTATCTGATTTGAGGAAAGTGCTTGGGCTCCGTGGGTTGTTGGCCAGGAGCGACGATTGACAGATTGTTGGTGGTGTTCCAGGGAGAAGCAGGAGGCGGGCGGCCAGCTGAAAGAACTGAGGGACCAGCTGGAGGCAGAGCAGTATTTCACGGTAATTCTCACAAACAATTGTCCTTGCATGGAGTTTACTTTCTGGCCTCCATCTCATATCCGTGATATGAAATGAACTGATTCTCCCACTGTCCTCCTGCAAGACCCTTTACAAGACGCAGATCCGTGAGCTGAAGGACGAGTGTGATGAGAAGAACAAACTGGTCAAAGAAGCACAGCAGCGACTGGCAGAATATGAGGAGGAGAGGTAACTGTTCACTAGTCTGTTCTCACGACTTCATTCCCAGTCCAGACACTATAACAAGAGACACTGCAGCACCAGCATGACCTGTGATTTGTTTCAAACAACATAGAAAACCCAAAAAAGACAAGAAGATGAAACCGAAAGATAACGATTGAATCCAGTGTAAGTCAAGGACATGCAAAGAGAAAATATACTGATATACTAATAACCGTCCCCTCGCCCCCCCCGAGCAGGGATTCCCTGACAAACCAGCTGGAGGCCAGTTTGACCAAGGCGGACTCCGAGCAGCTGGCTCGCTCCATCGCGGAGGAGCAGTACTCCGACCTGGAGAAGGAGAAGATCATGAAGGAGCTGGAGATCAAAGACATGATGGCGAGACACAAACAGGAGCTCGGCGACAAGGAGGCCACCATCAGCTCGGTGAGACCAGAAGTGGATCTTGTGATTTCAAAACAGAAAGTCTTGAGCCAAGATGAGGGGCTTTTTTTTGTTTGTATCTAAGGAAATCCGTCTGAATTTTCTTGTTAACATCCAGCATTACTCACCAAAAGGCACCGTTATTGTCCTTGCGATCGAACAGATGGGTTAAATATATTTCCATCCTCCTAACAAAAGTATTTATAAAGAGTAGTAGTGGTAAAATTGACCCTAATGTGACAAAAACACTGATTTACTTATTCAAATATGTTGTATAAATCAAGTGTGTATGGATGAGACTCACCTCTTCTCTGACTCATCACAGCTGGAAGAGTCCAATCGCACTCTGACGGTGGACGTCGCCAACCTGGCCAGTGAGAAAGAGGAACTCAACAACCAGCTGAAAGAAATGCAGCAACGTGAGTGTCATTTTTCTTTTTTTCTTTTTTTTTCTTTTAGTTAATGAGCACCGTGGAAAGAGGACAGGTTTCTACAGGAATGACATTTCCCTCAGTCCTGGAAAAGGTGTTAAAAAGCTCTCACACATCAGGATGATTTGTAGGGAGAAGGCCGTGAAAGTCCCATGAAAAAGCAGCCGCGAGTCGCTCCATCGGCGAGCGGAACATCCATTTTTAAAAACGGCTTTATAAGTTGAGGATTACTTCTGTAAAACTTGTGTATGAGCCCTGAATTAATTCTCGTCTCTGCTATTTATACAGAGTTGCAGAAAGCCAAGGAGGAGGAGAAGCACATGAACTCACTCAAAGTGTCCTTTGAAAAGCAGCTGCAGAACGAGAGGACACTAAAAATTCAGGTGTGTGTCTGGCTGCCCACACAGGTCTGGAAACCCTGGAAGTTTTTTATACACTCTTAACTTTTTTTTTTCCCCTCAGACGTCTGTTATGTCACATCATCTGTTGTTGAGTATAATGCTGAGCTGCAGGCTTGTGTTGAACTCCGGGCAAAATCACCGAGATGTGAAACAAGTTTTAGAAAATCTATGCTGCAGCAGCATTGATATTCCTGCTGCGCTCACTGAATTCAGATTTATCTCAAGCGGATCTCTGTAAAAGCTTCCGTCTCGGTGTTTTGTTTTTTTTTTTCACCTCCCAGGCTGTCAACAAGCTGGCTGAGGTGATGAACAGGAGGGAGACGGTGCGGGGAGGCCACAGAGGCACCGGCACCGAGGTGCACAGGAAGGAGAAGGAGAACAGGAAGCTGCAGCTGGAGCTGAGAGCCGAGAAGGAGAAGCTGAACAGCACCATCATCAAATACCAGAGAGAGATGACGGAGATGCAGGCAGTCAGTACACAGACACTGCAATACGGGCAAAACGACAAAAAGGCTTACCGTATATACTGCCACGTTTACTTAAAGAACACGTGTTTCGAAAGGTTTAGCTTAGTCAAATAAATTAATTTATACCCTCGTTTACAATGAACATTGAGTCAACACCAAAATGAAAAAAAAATGATAACAGGGAGGAATACTGCCAAAGAAAAGTTAAAAACACTTATTTTACTGTATTTTTAAGATGCAAAATGGTTCTAAGATCCTGAATTCCCTGCACATTGTGTCAGCCATTCTCACATTATGAAACATAATTAATAGTCAGGGATTCTAAATAATTGCTGTTTTTTTTAAATGTACTTTTCTCCCTTCTAGAAACATCTGGCAGGATAAACAGAACCTTATGGCGGATCAACTTTAAACCCTGATTTAGAATAATCAAATGTAATATACAGTTCTTTAAGATTGCCACAAATAAAATAACTGAATGTTAATAAAATAAAATAAAGTTATTAAAAACGATTACAAGTAGCGGTTTGGAGGTTTAAGCTCAAAGAGTACTGACACAGTGTGGGATGTTAGATGATCTGTGCAGAAATAATAAGATGTTCAGATGTGTAGGAGGAGAATTAGTCGACAGCAAAGGCCACACAATATGCATCATTTATCCTGAGAACATGCACGACAAGAAGATTTAGTCTCTTATTATAGCCAAAGCAATTCAAGTATTCTGTTTGCTGTGGCTTTTAATTGATTACAGCAGCCCAAGAAACTGAATTAACATTGTAAACTTTTTAGATTTTATCACTACAAATTCAAATATTGAGGTGTTTTGGGTACAAATATCTAATTTGATGTGATTTAAACGATTGTAGTATCAGGTTATTTTATTTATTTAAATGCACTGTGAGCTTTTAACTGGTTATGCAACAGCCCCAGTTTGATTTATTTAATATTAAACTTACCTATATCTTGCTGTTGGGTTATTATGAAGACATAGTATTAGTAAGGAATAAGGGTGACTCAATCGTAAGCTCAACAAAATGTAATAGTCAAGTCGAGAATTTGAAATTAGAAAATGTTCAAAAACTGTGCATGTAACTCTGTTTTGATGTCTGATGCTCAGCTGATCGCAGAAGAGAACCAGGTGCGCCTGGAGCTCCAGATGGCGTTGGACAGTAAAGACAGCGACATCGAGCAGCTTCGTTGCCAGATCACCTCCCTCAGCGTTCACTCTCTGGACTCCACCAGCATCAGCAGTGGCAACGAGCTGGACATGGGTGAAGGATACCCAGGTAGATGAAGGATACTTGCTCCCACACTTATTGTCCTATATGTTAGCGCCATCACACATATTTAAGTGCAGCCAGTGAGCGAATACACATCTGCATGTACTTCCTGTGTTCCTCTTTCTCCAGTCTCTATTCCTGAGTTCTTGTTGTTTCCTTTGTTTATACTTTGAGCCTCTTTGTCTTCCAGGCCGATTGTTTTTGACCTTTTTCCTCTTTATGCTTCTTCCTCCCCCCCCCCCCCCTCCTCATTTGACCTCTCTCCCTCTTCGGGGTCTGGCGCAGTGCGCATCACTCACTCCCACACGTCCGAATCAATGTCCTTCACCTACCAGCGCACACACAAATCCGTTTGCATCGACACCAGACCCAACCTTCACTCGGCTCACTCTCTCTTTGACTCTGACTCTGAGGATGAGGAAGAATGTGACGGGCGGCTGGAGCAGGGCCAGCGCCCCCTGGCCCTCACCTACGATCAGCCCGCTGAGGCTGAACCTGCAGGTGACCCTGCATGGAGGTTCAAAACCAGGGATGGGGATGAAAATACTGTTATTTCCAGAGTTTTACTGAAATTATGGGGAGAAAAAAAAAAGCCTCAACCCTGGTTCAACCTTGCAAGTGTCAGCTAATCCCTCTACTCTGTTGACTCTGTCCCTGCTGTGCTCTAATCCCTTGTAACATTCACTGGACACAGGAATACTCACAGCTTGATCCCAGCCTGCTTTCCTCAGATTGATTCCACTGCAGAGGATGTGGAGAAACTTTTTTTCTCCAAGAGTGAAGTGTGTGTCTGTGAGTGTGTGTGTGTGTGTTGAGTTTTACCAAAAGCCTCACATTGATCGCGCATTTTCACCTGCCATATGATGCACTGTAGACTCTTTATTATCTTTATGGCTCCTAGTGAATAGTCTGTTATTGAGGTCTAGTAGCTTCCTCTTGCCCTTTGGTTTTAAGTGAGGAATCATTTCCTCTCCAAGTGGTGAGTGTCTTTTTCAGGAAAATGCCACCAAATGCTTAAAATGTCACGGTGTTGTGCTTTTTTCCGCATGATTAAAAGCTGCTCTCCTCTTTGTGTTAACGTCTTCCTGTTTTTTTTCTCTCTCTGCAAACTAGACTCCAGGCTGGAGGGCTGGATTTCACTTCCCACCAAGAACACAAAGCGTTTCGGCTGGGACAAAAAAGTAATGTGTCCACTGTTGTCTTCTCATACCTAAACATTTGTTTTCTTAGTAAGCACCATTGCCGCTGAGTCATTTCCCCCCTCTAACCTTTCGGGCCTCGTTTCCCTTTTCCTTTGCAGTATGTAGTTGTGAGCAGTAAAAAGATCCTGTTCTACAACAGCGAGCTGGACCGAGAGCAGGCTAACCCTTTCATGACCCTGGACATCGAGTGAGTCATTTCGAGCCGGGTTTAAACATTTAAAAGCAGCAATAACTAATAAAATAGGTAGAATTTATGTATTGAGCACAATAGTTGCTAATCTTAGTTGCCTAGTAACTACAAAGATTCAACAGCTATGCTTTTGGCCCTGTGAGGCTTTGAGTTACATGCTAATGTCACCATGCTGACAAGCTCACAATGTCAATTGTCAAATGTCAGTTCAGTGCTAACATGAACTTTAGCAGGTATAATGTTACGCTTAAGATGAATATCAGCATAGCATTCATTTTAAGTTGTTACACTTACTACTCTTGATTTACAGTTAACTCTTCCATGTCTTCCTCCTACAGTAAGCTGTTTCACGTCCGACCTGTCACTCATACGGATGTGTACCGTGCGGATCCCAAAGAAATCCCAAGGATATTCCAGGTATTGTGTAAAACACCTTCTCTTTTTGTCCTCTCTCCTGCCAGTAAAAATGAGGTATGTCTTTTTAAACATTTTTTTCCTTGATGAAATTCTATTTCCTGTTTTTTCGTTCTCCCAGATCCTGTACGCCAATGAAGGAGAGATCAAACGTGACCAGGAAGTCGTAGTGGAGCCCACGCCGTATGGTGACCGTCCATCCTACATCAGCCACAAGGGCCACGAGTTCATCCTCACTCTCTACCACTTCCCCACCAGCTGTGAGGCCTGCACTCGGCCCCTGTGGCACGTTTTCAAGCCGCCGCCGGCCCTCGAGTGCCGCCGCTGCCACACCAAGTGCCACAAAGACCACCTGGACAAAAAGGAGGAAGTCATCGTGCCCTGCAGGGGTCAGTATGCTCATTCAAGACTCGATGTAGAGCTTCACTTGCATGGAAGCAGAAGTTTGTTGTTTGCAAAACTTTAACTGTACCCTGTTTGTGATCCATCTTAAATATCTTTCTTCGACAGTGAACTATGACATGTCCACTGCCAAAGAGCTGCTTCTGCTCACCAACTCTCCGGATGAGCAGCAGCGCTGGGTCAGCCACCTCCTCAAACGCATCCCGAGGAAACACCCGACGATGAGTCCTCCCGCTGCGATACAGAACACCCCTCACGAAGCGACGTCGCGTTCCTCCCCACGAGTCTCTCCACATCCTTCACCCAGGAGTTCGCCTCGTATGTCGGCCCATCGCGGGGCCATCAAGATCCAACCTAGCAGACCGCAGCAGCCGTCGGGGAAGCCCAGGTGAGGACGGGGAAAGTTTTGATGGAAAATCTTGAGACATTTTCACATTTTAATGCAAAATTTATTTCTGGAGAGCATTGCTCTTTGCATCTGTCATCCATCTTGATCTTGAGGTCAAACTCACTATGATGATGCTTATATGTAGGGCGAGTTTTCAGTTTTATTCAAACCACAAAATAATGTGTTTACATCCCAATAGTGTAGGAGATGTGTTGGCAAGAAGGGTTAGAAGCATACAGAAAAAACGATGCCTGCATACTGAAGAGTGCCTCCAAAACAAAAGAAATTTAGATCTAAAGAGTGGATCTATGACATTTCAATAACAAGATGTAATCTGAACTCAACTCTTTATTTGGGAGCATCTTTTTAGTGTCCTTGCACCTTTTCTCTTGAAGCAGTTTTTATCATCCAACAAAAAATGTCGCTGTTGTTGTTAAGAAGTGTGGCAAACAATTTTAAGTTCCCTTTGCGCCATAAATGGTCATTTTAAAGTCATGTCTTAGGGATTCTGGTTGTGGTGCAGCTTCTTTCTGTTTTCCCCCAGTTTTTCATTACATTTTGCCAGAGGGCCTCTTCTGAGTCATTGTCACAAGAGAATCTTGTTTACAGGAAACTGTGCTGATCAGTATTCTTTTAGCAGTAGGAAACTTCTGGGTGAAAAATCTGAGCTAATCCTACAGAAAAAAAAATCTATTTTCCTGTACAGTGGTTGAAAGCCTCATTAATTGCTGTTCATTTGTTGATGATTCGTGATTATGATTAGTTTGAAGGGGCCCACAGCTTGATGTCTTCATTAAAAAGAGATGCCCTGATTCATTTGCATGCGCATAAGGCTGTATGCAGCTTTAATGCAGCGCCAGTAGCTGCCTAATTGAGCAGGAAATGGCACCAAACCATCACAGGAGTCACTAATTGTACCTGTCTTGTTTCCATGTGATTGATTAAGACACTCAGAGTTTGCTCTCTCAGCCCCAACCTAACTGGCTCTCATCCCTCAGTGCTGGCCCCATGCTCCGTATCATCCTCCACTGACCTTTGACCTCTCCACCTCTGACCTCACCTTTCTAACGTCTCTCATGCTGGGAGACTGTAAGTAGCAGAGCTTGTTTTTTTTTTTTTTTTTTTGCGCCATGTCCTCCCCCCCCCCCGTAATGCCGTGCTGCTGTGTCCACTAACCGTCCCCTCATCGTAACAAGCACTCAGTGAACTGCTCACAGCTCTGTGCTGCCCCCAGGTGAACCTGCCACGTATTGGTCAATAAAGCACTAACAGGAATCCACCTCACATTTGCTGTTTTCAGATTGCTTGATTTTGGCCTGAAAGACTGGAGTTGGGCGTTGGATGATGTCGATAATGATGATGATGATGATGATGATGATTTGTTCTTCTGAAGGAAGAGAAAGAGGGTGGACAGAGGGTAACTGGACCTCTGCATGTGTTGGTTTGCAGTTTGTAGAAGGTCTCATTGTGGCCAGAGGCATGTTGTGTTGGTGTGCTTTTGTTAAATTTCCAGTTCAGTTGAAAACATGAACTTGTTTTTACGATAAACGTTTGACAGTTTTTGGAAAATATGCTCACTGCACATGTTTAATGCACAGGAAGCAGACAGATTTGGGATTAATCTGTATGTTTGCCTTAAGTATTAAAAGTTATAGTGGTTCATAGGAATACTCTTATACACTAGCTTGACTTCAAGTGTTATATAAGGAGATCAATAGCAGGCTTATTCAATTATCTTTTCAACATGAATGTTTAATCTTAATTTAAGTATATTCATAAGAACAAGGACGCAATGTACCATAGAAGTCATAAATATCTTTACCTTTTTGTGTAAGTACTGCACATGTGTAGAAAGCGAGATAACTCCCTCCTAAGCTACTTTCCGTCATCCGTTATGTTAAAAAGCAATGCGTTTTATTCTTTTTTTCTTTTTGCTAGATTTACTCGCCCGACATGGTATTTTACATGACCCGGGCAATCCTCGCTGTTGTGCCCTGCAGGCATGAAAATCCAGATGAGAAAGCGAATAAGCATATTTTCTAAAATTGTGCTTCAATATTTAAATTCTTGCAAAAAAAATAAATAAATAAAAAAATACAGACCAGCATTATTCCCATATCTGTCTGCTCTTTGTGCATGTCACTCGTGCATTGTGTGGAACGCTTCCTTGTGTAATATGTGTGGATTTTGTGTGGGTGAGCCTTTTTGAAGTCCAGCCATCCTTGTTGGTGCCATCGCAGGTTTTCACATCATTTTCTTTCTCTCCCTCTCTTCACAGTTAACCCTGGCTGATCAAAGATGTGTATTTTCATCTATGCGGATTAATGACCACAGTCTGGACGCAGTGCCTACATGCCTTTTCTTTTTCTTTTTCGGGGAAGTAGACTGAAAAAAATAAATAAATAAAAAAGAGAAAGTCTAATCGTGGACAGAAGCGATTGCAGAGACTGGCTGTCGTCATGAGAACTGGGACTGTCTTTGTCGTTGTAACAAGAGGAGAAATGAGCAGTATTCATCTGAAAGCCTCAGCTGCCTTATTTTGTAACCGTCATGACAAAAACATGGACATTTTCTTCTGTCAGATTCAGTGACTCACATGGATCTGTGTGTGTGTGTGTGTGAGGTGTTAGGCATGTGTGTGTGAACATTTGTACATAGGTTAAAGAGGTCTGTCTGTGTATTGTAGCACAGAAAGTGTAGCTAATAGTATGTGACTGTTTTTATTTTTGTGGATGTAAGTCAGCAGCACATTATACAGTATCTGCTTGTCCTGTAAATGAATACGGTTTTAACGAATCATCACGATTTTTGGACATGTTTTGTCTCACAATTACAAGATAACACAGAATAATGTGAATTGAACAGTGTTTTCTCACCATTCATGATGAATTTAAATAAAATCTGTTACTCTGACGGTGAATAATTCACTTTTTCATTCATTGTTTAAAATCTGATATGTCTCGATGTCTTGCTGTGAGGGAGCTTTCAGGCTGGTGTAGATGCTGCATCAAAAGCAGAAGACAGGCGGGGGATGAAATGTGTAAAAAGAGAATCAATTCCAGTGATTTTTTTCTTGGGTTTTGACATTTTGGGGAAACTTTTCTGAATCTGATTTCTCCACCCAGATCACTGAGGTAAAACTGACATTTCGACTGGCTTGCTTTCTTGCCAGCACCTCTAACAGTGCAGGTGTGCTAAATCAATTCTTGCGTGCCAAAGTAGCTGCTTAAATTATGCATATGTATGACATGCTGATGTAGTGGCATATCACAAAGTAATGGTATTAAAAGTGGGACTACTAATGACACGTTGAGGAGCAGTGTTTTCTGTGGAAGAGCTTCTGTTGGTGTTTGACCTTTTTGTTGACTTTCGATATCTTTTATACATACTGCCGGATGCTAGAAAAAAAACTGTATCTGATCCTGATTGTTTTAAGGTAAACTCATTACAAATAAGAGCTAATTATATGCAGTGTACAGTGATTAGTAACACTAAAGTGACAAGACCAAAAGCATTAATAAGGAGTCTTTATTCTGACATTACATATATACATGTTATAGGAACATCCTTCAGAGGTGTAACATCTGACGACAGTGTATTTTCTGAGACTCTGAATTACACCAGAATAGTCCGTCTCTATCTTGCAAGTGCATGTGGAGTGAGTGGGCTTGACTGAAATAAATCTTTCAGAGCAGCCTAAAGCCAACTGGCACTCATCATACATAATGCAATAGTTCATCATGTTGCCCATCTGCTAAAATCGTATTTCATACTGCCGGTCTAATCCATTCCCGCTATCAGCCGTGTGACTGTACATCCTGGTTAAATAACCATGAAACCTGCCGTACCTGCCTGCTGCGACCTCGGGGTGGCACACAGCCTTCTGCTGCCGCTTCTCCTCCTCCTCCTCCTCCTCCTCCTCCTCCTCGCAAATAAACCTGCGGATTTTAACTCCAATCTTTTAAGTTACATTTATAAAAGGGTGTTTCTTGTGGTGGGGGTCAGTTTATTATTGTGCTGTACAAAAGTGAGGTGTTTTAATTTCATGCTGCTCTACCATGCCATACCATACCATGCTGCATATTATTGTAATCTTGGTTCGCTGGACACCTTAACTGTCCTCCAGGTTACGTCACATTTGGAAAATCGACACTTCTCCACTGGCAGGATGGTGGCTAGTGGAAAAAGCAACTGCTAATGTAAATTGTTCAAAAACTCTCTTTTTAACAAACTGTGTACACAAATAATGTTCTCAATGCTCATGTTCATGTGTAGAGACCCTGGTGATACTACGAGCAAAGTTTCATGTTGTGTCGAGCCTTCTTAGTGTTTTAAAAATAGCGATTTTGATGCTACCTTTAAAGTGCCCTTAGCACTCCCACTGAAAATGAGTTTGAGCCGAAAACTAAAATACAGTCAATCTACGGTCAAAGTGCCTCTTTCATTGTAATTATGCTTTTACATGAAGGTTTGACTCGGGTACATTCACAAGAAAAGCCTAGGTTGCATTTTGGTGAGAGTTTCACTTTAAGTCTTAAGTGAGCTTTACTTTTATTCTTCCCTTGTTATCAAGGCAGAGGGAAGAAATGGAAAATAGTTTTACTGTTGCATTGCAGCCCTCAGTCTGTGTTCTAGCACACCTGTGAACACTGTTCAGTCGTCGTTAAATCATTATGTCACATTGAAAACTGTGATGACCCACAATACAGCTTTCATTGTTTGTGAATTAAGTTGTATTGTTCAGTATAGGTCATGTTCAGACTTTTTTTAAAAATTTTGTATCAGTTAGAGGGGATTTGGGGAAATTTTGGGGCTTAAGTTATCAAATAATGTAGCGGAGTAATATTTGCCTAATATTTGTAGTGGAGTGGAAGCAAAACATTGAAAATACTCAAGTAAAGTAAAAGTACCTCAAAATCTTACTGAAGCACAGTAGTTGGGTACACGTAGTTATGTTCCTTCACTGTGTATGACTACACTTACACAAGTTAAGGGTATTGGTGTTTACAAGATGAGGCCTTTATTGAACTGTTCATCAAAATGTTTTAACTTATACTGCTTAATAACAACATATTACGCCTTAAAACTTTAACATGTTTTACCTTGTGAGTTGGTGTGAACATGTGCTTTTTTCTGACAATTCATTTATCTTCCACCAAAATAAATCAAATTAATGTGGTTTTGAACTGGTGATCGTGCAGTTTTACCTCTCTCTCACTGCTCTCTCCCTCCCACTCTCCTTCTGTTTCCCCACATTTGGAAAAAAAAAACAAAAAAAGTATTTCATTTTTTCACTCAGTGGAAAAAAAACCCATCACACAATAAAACCTCTTAAGCTCAAAGAAACACTTCAACACTTTATTTGAGAATCAGCAATCGTTAATGGAACTAGTTTTTTTTTTTATTCAATAAAACACAAGTTAAAACTAAGTTTTCCAGGTCTTGTACATTCCCTGCAGGTTTGAGTCACACAGTCTGTTGCAACTGGCTGTCCTTGACGAATGACTGTGCTGTGACAGGTCCTTGTTTACTCAATAAGTAATGATTAGATTGGGGGATTGTGCTCCCCAAATGACTCAGTAATTCAGGGAGTGAACGCTGCTGCGAGTCTGGCTGGTAGTCATCCGACTAGAGAACAACAGTAAGTTTTAATTTGCTGAACATCATGTGCATGAACTGGACATTATTGATTTGTGGGGTGAAACACGATTTAAGCCCTTGCAAGCTTTCTGACGTCTCATTTTAAATTCTCCGTGTCCTCTTTCGTCTTGTGTTCTAGTTATGAGGTCCTGGTGTGCTCTTGCTTTCCTCTGGTTGGTGTATCTTTGCCGTGGCGCTCTGTCCTGCCCGGCACTTTGCAAATGCTACCACAGGAGAGCTGAGGTGGTCTGTAACAAAGTTACCCTGACAGAGTTCCCCACAGAGGGGCTCCTGAAGAACACCACCCTGCTGACCATCCAGTTCACGAACATCACCTCCATCTCAGAGCGGCAGTTAAACGCCACGCCCCTGCTGAAAGGGCTCCACCTGTACAGCAACCACCTGCAGAGCCTCCCCTCGGATCTCCTCCGAGGCGTCCCTCGGCTCGACACTTTGGATCTCACAGACAACAAGCTGTCTGAGCTGCCTGCAGACGTCTTCAGCCACGCCCCGCTCGTCAGCTTAGTGCTGAAGAACAATCAGATTGCGAAAGCCGATGCTGAGTGGCTTCCTGATAACAGCACTGTCACCTGGTTGGACTTATCAGGGAACCACTTAATGAAAATCTCAGCTGCTCTGCTTCAGAAGCTGCCCCAGCTGGAGAATCTGGACCTTTCCAACAACCGCCTGGAGACGATCACCCCCGATTCTTTCAATGCTCTGGCCAAACTCGAGAGGCTAAACCTGCAAAACAACAAGCTGGACACCCTGGATGCATCTCTGTTCCAGAGCACCCAGAACCTCACCTATCTGTTCCTCTCACGCAATAAACTCAGCAAACTCCCCGAAAACCTTTTCCAGGGGCTCACTCAGCTCAAAGCCCTGAGTCTGGAAGACAACCAGCTGAGGCACATCCCTGCCGGGTTGCTGGACCCTCTGAACTCCCTGGACGAGGAGGGGCTGGACCTGTCCGCCAACCCCTGGCTGTGTGATGGGAAGATCGAGTACCTGTGGAGGTGGCTTCAGAAGAACCAGAGGAAGGTGTTCCTGCCAGAGACAATCCTGTGTGCCGGGCCGCCGGCTCTGAGAGAGCGCTCAGTGATGTCACTGACAGACAGTGAACTAAACCTTCAGTCTTAACGTTGTCCGTCAAACTTGTTATAATCTTGTTATGATATGCACTCAGTTAACCCTGTGTCAGCTGTCTTAACTTTTCAATCGTGAAACATTCTTCCATCAATGTACAGTCATGTCAATGTATAATTAAATATATATAATTAAATATATTAGAAGATCCTTTAAAAGTTTGTGTTTATTCTTTTATTTTTTGTACTTCAACTGCAGATTAAACATGTTGTTAAAGGTGCAATATGTAAGAATTGGCCACCTGTCAAATTCTTTCTCCAAACAAACAGGGGGCAGCACATCACCAGGGTAACCACTAACCTCTGCCAACTGGATCTGCCATTAGCTAGTTAGCTCAGTTAGCTGTGCAGCTAGTGGTCCAGACCTAGAGCTCAGGGGGCAGAGGGTTGTTGGAGTTTACATCGCTGACACATGAGATTTGGACTGGGACAGGATTGGGCGAGCTGGTTGGCATGCTAATGTCAGTAGTTATTTCCGCAGCATATTAAAAAGTCGTCATCACATCAAAACCGAGCTAAGCTAATCTAAGCAGCGTGTTGGCTGTAGATCCATATTCCAGTGACAGAAATTGTAGTGGTATCAATCCTCTCATCTGAATCTCAGCAAGAAAACAGTTAATCATATTCCCCAAAAAGTCAAACTATTCATTCAACAGATTTCATGGAGTTATAATCCAAACGCAAGTGACATATAAAAGATTAAAAAAAATCACACCTGAAAACATACCATACCATTGCGCAATGAAAAAAAAAAAGAAAAGAAAATATCGATTTGTGTGAAGCAACATCTGTTCTGTTAGAAAGGTACAGGAACAAGTCACCACTCACAGGCTGTTGAGCTGGTTTGTTTGCTTGGTACTGTTTGCCTCTTGCAACATTTTGTCCTGATTCACTGCTGGGAACAAATATAGTCAACACTGTATAAAACCAAGACTTTAACCAAACACAGGGGGGGATTCTGCTGTGCCTTGCAGGTAGGATTATACATTTGTCGTTTCTTATACATTTTCTTGATATCCTGCATGAATCTTTCTCTCTCTCTTACAATACCCCTCTTTCCCTTTGTGCAGTGCTGTAAAGATGAACTTGGTACTTGGTGCTCAGGTACTCCTGATTCTCACTGTGCTGGCTGAATGCCGCTACCAAAAAAGAGGCACCAACTCGTGCCCAGATCTGTGCTCCTGTTCGGGTGTAGAGGTGGTGTGTAGCCAAGGTTCCCTCACCCATTTCCCTGCGGATGGTTTGCCCTCCAACACCACTCGACTGTCCATCCAATCCACCAAGCTCAGCAATATCACAGCCGGCCATCTGAGTCTCGTGCCCCTTTTGAGCAACCTCCAGCTGTATCACAACAACCTGTCGAGCCTCCCTGCAGATCTACTGAAGCACGTTCCTCACTTGAGCACCTTGGATCTGACGGGAAATCGGCTGGTCCATCTCCCTGCCAACATCTTCAGCCGTGCCTCGCTTCGCAGTCTAGTGCTGAAGAGCAACCTGATCACAAAAGCAGAGGCCGAGTGGTTTCCTGACAACAGCAGCCTCACCTGGCTGGACATGTCTGGAAACCGCTTAGCAGGCGTACCCGCTGCTCTGCTTCACAGACTGCCAGATCTGGAGACTCTAGACTTGAGTGACAACAACCTGCAAGACCTTCAGCCTGACGCCTTGAAGAACCTGCCCCACCTGGCGACACTGAATCTCGCCGGGAACAAACTAACCTCCCTGAGACCTGCAACCTTCGCCCACAACCTGAAACTGTCCCAGCTGTTTCTTCAGCAGAATCGTCTCCGAGAGCTGCCAGCGACCCTCCTCCGGGGTCTCCAGCGTCTTGAACTTCTGCTGCTGGATCAGAATCAGCTGCAGCATCTGCCCTCAGGGCTGCTGGACGGCAGGAAGTCCTCTTTCAGCGTGATCTTAACAGGAAACCCCTGGGTGTGCGATGAGAAGATGGAGTACCTGTGGAATTGGCTCTCCGCCCATCGTCAAAACGTCTTCTTTTTGGAGGAGGTGACGTGTGAAGTGCCTGAAGCTCTTCAACTGCGACAAGTGGTCTCACTGACTGGCAGTGAGCTCGGACTTGACAAGATCAAAAATGAGCAATGAGGAGGTGGTATGGTGGAGTGGATATTTTCCTTTTACCCTCTAAATTTCCACTGAAACCTCCTGCCGAAGAGTAAATGATTCACATATAACTGACTGTGTCAAAGGCTGAAATAAAACTTCATGATTCATTCTTTCACCCGGCGCTGCTTCCTTACGATCTCTCCATTGTTTTTGGACGTTGTCCGGCCCACTGGGTGGCTTAAGATACTCAATTCATTATCCAAAGCCAATGAGCCATGAGCAATGAGTGCAGGTCATTAAAGAGCTAATTTACTCAAAACATCCCGGACAAAAATGTTTTACAGCGAACCTCAATGCTATCTGATTAATTACGATGTATGCTTTTTCCTATAAGGGACATTATCTCAAGTTAAATGAGTGGAATTCAATGTGCAGTCAAACTGAATGAGGATCACCAAAGAACAAAGTCCAAGATATGTTCACTGGTGCCACATCAAACGAGATTACAGCTTTCTATCCCTCCTCCCTTGATGTTTTTCTTTTAAGATTCTCACCGCAGCTGCTGACTCCAACAGATCTGTCTCACTTGTTGTCGGCTGCGTCACAGATTGCAGCAGTGTTTCAGTCCTGCCTTTTTGTTGTTGTTGTTGTTTTTAATGATGTTGAGCATGTGGGAGTGTGTGGGCAGTGCAATGGCTGAGTCTCGCAGATGACCTCTTGTGGATGTGTTTAAATATCTCTCTGTTTGTCTTTCTTTAAGTCTCCCTCTCTCCGTCTCTTTTATATTTAGTGTGTGTGTGTGTGTGTGTACAGTTACTGTCCTTAAGCCTTGATCACAGTGAGTGCACCCCAAATGTAAGTTATTGCTCTCATAAAATATAAAATATCGCCTCCTTTAGAGGCTGTTACTTACGAAAATTAAACCTTGTTTGCAAATGCTCCCTAAAGAGCCGACGGGAAAACTTCAGAGGCTTGATGTATGTTCTTTCATTCTACCTTTTTTCCGAAATTGTGTCCGGAGGGTTAAAGGTTCAGGAAGTGTTGGTCCGAATCCTAATCTTGTTTTATTAGAGTTCCCTCTGGATGGAAACATCTGTTCTGGGTAAAGTGAACAAAGGCTCTTTGGGCAGGACTTTTAATCTCCATCTGCTCCTGACTCCTCGGGGCCCCGATGCTCGGTGAGTGTGTAATTTATCCTCGGACAAATGAGAGCGAGGCTTCCCTCCTCAGATCAGCGTGGAGGAACGGAGTCTTATCTCTGGCTCGCTGCCGTGCTGTCGGCTAACGATGACTGACTGACTGACACTGAAATCTAAAGGTCATCCGCAGCTTTCTCTGACTTGGTGTTGTTACAACGGAGACATGATCATGTTTGATAGCTGCTCATTAGCACATAATAATGCCGACCTTGTTAACGCAACAACATGTTGATCCGGCCTTAAAGCAGCACTCTTGGTGTTTTCACACTTTGGTTCTTGTACAGTGTTTCGTTTTTAGGTGTTTGTGAGCTTCAAGTGCTATAGTGGTTTGATTTTGTTACCTTTGGAATGAGCTAGGCTGTTTCCCCTGTTTCTTGTCTTCTGGCTGTAGTTGTACATCACACATATCACATAAATGTGAGTGAAGTAACAATCTTCTCATCTAACTCTCCACCAGAATATGAATATGTGTATCCATCAAACTCCCTTTTTGTTTCGTGTGAGTCTTGTGATACTGTTTTTATATCAATAACTGCTGCTATGGCCTCATGATCTGAATATTTTGAGTTTCCCATCTGCAGCCTTTGCATCTTTTTACAAATACACTGTCTCCGTTCGTGAATAAGTGTCTCCACAGGAAGGTCGAGGCAAACATTACAAGCTGGAGTACGATTAATCACGAAGACAGAAAAATCCCAAGATGAAGTTTCCCCTCTAACCAGAGACACACATCCATTAACAGACGCATCTCTTCACTCTGTTCTTCGACCTTGGTACCGCAGGTCGCGCTCACCTTCTTACGCCGCATGTGTCTGAGCTCAGGATTGAAATAAGAAAACCGGCCGACTCGTTAAAAGCTCACCTGAAGGCGGGTGAGAGGAGTCACACCGCGGCTTCCTTCGGGAGCTTGAGGCCATTACCAATGCAAGCACTTAAGAACAGCAAAACACTCCCACTGAGCCCTTTATCAACCCTCCCACGCGTTTTTTTCACTCAGAGTTGACGGGATGTTGTTTATGCCTTTAAAATCGGTGCATGTTTGGGACCAGCATGCATTGCGGCTCACCTTGCATGTTTAATCAATTGTCACCGCGAGTGGTTTGAGGCTGGTGAGTGTGGAGGAAACATCCCGGTGCCATGCATTAACCTGCGTCTTCATTTATCATAATCCTGCGTGCATTTTATTAATCCCGTCCTCCCGCGCTCATAAATCATCACTCTGTCTGATGACATAAACATGGAAAAGGGACCGTGCTGCCGCGTCTTTGCATTATCTCATCATCGGCGAAGAGAACCGAGGCCTGCCCCGCCACCACCCCGCCCGACTGTATGATTGGTTGTTGTAAATGGCCTCTTGAGCTCTCCAGGGAAATGGGGCTATTAGGGGGCTCTTCCTAGATGGACGCCGTGTTTAACACCCGGCCACAAATCGAGGCTATTTTACTGCGGGAAATAAACGTTGCGGCGGAGGCTCCCTGCGTGTCCCCAGACGTGCAGGCAGTAAACCGTACGGAAAACACATTAACCTCTGCCGAAATGATCAGATATTTATCCATCAAAATCTCCCATCGCACGTGACAGCGCAGACAGAAGTGGGAGAAAAAAAAACTTTGAAAAAAAAGGAAAAAAAAAAACTGCATCGGCCAGAATGATCAACGTTGACAGCGACGCAGCCTTAATGGCGACGAGATTAATGGAGGACACACAAAGCAGCAGCGGTGACGCATTTTTAAGAGAGGAGATGAGGCATCGTTTTTTTTTTTTTCTTTTTTTTTTTTACGGATGTTGCTCTATATTCTCAGCCAGATACTGCCGGTTGTTTTGGCTAAAGACCGGATAAAAATAACCTGATAAGACTGTGAGAGTGTTGGAAATGCAGCACAGGGGACAGACAGGTGTCAGGTTTCTGTTTGAATGGCTGGTTCAAACAAATGGCTAAATACATGTTCTTACTTATTGTTTTTTTTACGTATTTTTTTTTGTTGTTACAGTTCACCGGTAACCTTAATGAGTTACTTTGCAGATTCAGGTTTATAATGCAAAACATAATCAACAAATACAGTACCGTACGTATTCTCACAGGTTAAGATAAGGGCCCTGATGTACCATCGGTGAGTATCTGTGGATCTTTTTGCGCAGCTCTGTTAGCATGGCTGGCTGGGCTCATAAGATCAGCGGTGGAGCCCATCAGACATATGAGCTGGTCGTTGCGGTGTGTTTAAGTGCAGTGATTTTATGTTGTTTGATGGGCCCTGTGGCATTTTTGATCCCTAGGGGACAATTTACAAGCTTTCCAGCAGTCTATAAAGGAATCAAATTAAAAGGCCAACAAGTATCTGCTGCAAAATTAAAGGAAAATGATGTAAAAATTGTCACTTTGTGCGATTTGGCATCCCCCACTATTACTGAGCACAACACCACCATCGTCGTAAATACAGATCCCAGGTCTGTAACAACTTGTCAGACCTAATGAAGGCACTAATGATGCATTTTCCTAAGAGAGCCACTGTTCATAACAAGTACTTTTAATCTTGGTATTTTAGCCTTAATGTGATGATGATGATGTGACTTAAACAGAAGAAAATGAACAGTGGTCGAACACTATTTTATCAAGTAAAGGATCCGAACACTTCTTCCATCACTGGGATGTGGTATTGTTGAAGTGACTGGTCCGTGCGACATTTTGATCCAAACAAATCTGAGAGGAAATGTGCTGATTGCTGTTTTTAACGGCCACGCTTTTCACCAGGTGAAAAGCCTGCTTTCAAACACAGTGTCGAAATGCAGTAATTGTTCCTTAATGGGGTTAGCGGTGAGCATTTTTAAAAAGACAATTTTTCTGCATTTTACCCTTTATTTGACAGTCAGTGTAGTGAGAAGGAGGAACCATGCAACAGAGGTCCCTGAGGTCCCAGGCCGCCCCACAGCGCGGGGGATTCGCACGCTGTTGAAGCACTTCGTTTGTGACCCTTTTAGTGGCCGAGTGTTCCTGGATCACCAGCAAAACACACCTTGGGTAGTTGGAACTCCTATTCTACGGAAGAAATCCTCGCTATGACATGTTGTTTGGTATATTTTCCAAGGCAAGGATCACACCGTTGTCAGGAAGATGAAGACTGCTTTAGATTTCTTTTTTTTTTTCATGTCACTGTTTCGTTACTAATAAAATTCAGTTCAAAACAGCAGAATGAATAAACAAGATGATTGGCGAACAGCGGAGGTGTGTCGCTGCATTACTTGTGCCCTGCTCGAGTGCACTGACTTGAACAAGATGTTGTTTAAAATCACTTGTGAGTCACTTGTGAACTTTTGATTTGTGATTTCCATCCACATCCATTGGTTTTGTTCCGCTGGTCTTGGGTCGGGTCGCGGTGGCAGTAGGTCCACCAGGTCCTTTCAAAGGTTTAACACCAACAAGGAACGTCAAGAGCACACACAATATTTCGGACCGTTTATGCATGCAGGGCTACGCGTTAATGTGCAAAGACAACACAAGGAAGGCAACTAAGCCAAATGTCAATTGTGCGATACCACTTAACTGCGTCTTTCATTAGCCCGCCGTGAAGGAAACCCAACAGCTCTGATCGACTAATGACACGCTTTTAGCCTCTGAAAAAAAAAAAACAAAAAAAAAACACACACCCACAGATCATTTACTCTTCCACCAACTTCACCCATTCCCATCTGACTCTACACATCCACTCTCTCTAATTACTATGTAAATATTCCTCTGCTGCGAAGCTCTGTGTACGGATTTGATGAGGCTGCTGTTAGAGGGGAAATCTTTTCCTAGTAGACACTCAATTCCTTCTCTGTCTCGCTGCGTGATTTTTCTTGCCAGGGGACGGCAGATTGATCTGCACATTTCCATCCATCTGTAATCACCCGCAGTGACCCACGCAGAGGACAAGCGAGGCCGAGGGAGTTTAATTACCTCCAAGCACAAAAGACAAGGACGCACCATTTCATCACCGCTTGACGTCTAAATCTCCTCGACGACTCCTCGCATCCTCGGACAAGTTTTTTTTTTTACGTCGGCTCGCTGACATCCTTTCACACTGAGCTCATGTAGATTATCATCCGGCTCCGTCTGCCCAGAGGGGCTTTATGCGGCGCCTATAACAGACCTTTCACCTGTTGTTGGGGCGGGCAGCATGGAGCGATGCGGAAACTTGTTCACGGCATGTAGAAACAAGGTCAAGGCCAGCCTGTTGCGGGGGAGAGCATGTGTTGGGGATGAGCGTAGAGACGCCAACTGTTTGTGAGGGTGGCCTGCGAGAAAAACAACGAGCGTGAGCTGAGACATTCATCTAACCACTTACTGATCGGTGCATCGGTTAAGCTCCTGCTAAGATCTCTGTTTAAGTCATTGATTATTCAGGAATATCTGCGCATTAAATCCAGAGCCTGAGCCAATTAGCCTAGCTTAGCATTAAGAGCGGAGGCAGAGAGAAACAGCTCTTTGCATGCGCATGTCGAGTCTAATATTGGATTAGGCTCGATTCAATCCGAGGGAGCTGTTTGCGCTCCGCTGAGCACAAGTGTAGATAACACATCAAATGTAATTTGTTTGATCTGTATAAAAATATAAATTGATCACGACAGTTTACAGTTTTTCCCAAAATGCGAAACAATGTTACTTTTACTGAGACGTCAAGTGGTTTGCCAGTTTGTTGTGCGAGCTAATGTTGCTTACGTTAGCTGTGTTATCAATATGACCTTTTTAATCTTCAGCCCACGTGATCTCATCTTGTATATGTTGCTGTTTTGAGAGCAAATCCTCGACACAGAGTTTTACTTTTGCAGCAGCAATCAATCCTCCGCCTGTGTCTGTTTCATTTTTCACAAGATGGATGTCGCCCCTTTGAATGAAACTTCACTCGGCGTGTCACATTAACCTGCGCTAGAGTCCCAAAATCCATTACAATAATGCAGAAGCTGTCACAGTTTGACATATGGAAGAGGCATGTTTGAGCGATTCCGTGACAGAGATGAATGTGTCGTCCCAGAGGAGGTGTAAGTCTGACGACACCCTCTCTAAATATTGGTTTTATGGCCCTGCAGCCTTAAATTAATTGTAATCATTTTAACAATCCTCAGCGGGACGACGATGTTCCACTCCATTAAACGTCATTGTCTCTGGGTGAGATAATCAGCAGTGGCAAGTGCATCAGAGACCAGGTTAGATCTATCACTAGCAGGCTTTTGGCCTCTCAAGGCCAATTTCCTTAATGAGATGTCCATACATTTATCAGCAGAAGTGACACGGGGCCACTGCAACATGGCTGATACCGTGGAATTAGCCCTTTGTGAGCCATTTTTGAAGTGGGAAAGAGAAAACACTCTGCAGAACCAGGTCTTTATTATTCAGGCGGCGGTACACAGGAGAGCCGTTTATTTCTTTCATGTGCTGCTGTTTATAACCTTCTAATTAAATTCATTTGCTAAAAAAGCAGTGCAACGGACAGATTGATTTTTACATAAACTGTGGCAGCTTTAACAAGGCCTCGGCTTTGAACAAGTTATTTGAGGCTGTCAGTGGACGCCGCTTCCAAAGCCCAAGTTCATCAGGAGGCTGTAGCTTGGCAGAAATGTAATGCGAAGGTCGTTACTTCAGACGGCCAGGGCCTGATCAAAGCCGGCAGCGCCGCAGAAATGGTTGAACTAGCAGTGCAGAACAAAACCAAGTGCACAGCCAATAAATGACAATTCACCCAACGCCACCCGAGTCATTACGGGGTAACAACATGAATAAACACACCATGGTCCTGACTTTTAATTTGCATATTCATATTTGCTGTATGTGTTTTCTCTTTACACTGGGGGACCCGTCAGCCTGGAGGACTCACAGCAGAGGGTAAAGATTTTCTCTGTGAAATTGGTTCCCTGAAGGAAACGTTGCCGCCTCACACTTACGACCTTCACAGCTTGCTGAGTCTTAGTTTAGATTTTTCCCATATGTTTTGAATTTCGCTTTCACTTTCAAAGGAATATGTAAAAGGTTTGAAGAGCGTTGCGGCTGGGAAGGTGAATGAGACGCTCGGGATCGTGACTCCAGAGCTGGAGCAAGGAGATGATTAGCATAGCTTAGCATAAAGACTGGCAGCAGGGGAAACAACTAGCCTGGGTCTCTTATAATCTGAAGAATAAACATGTATCTCATTTACTTCACCTATACCCATTAAAGCACAGCCGATACTGGATTTTGGAACAATACCTATATGAGGTAGCACAAAAATTCCAATATGGGTATACTGGCGAATATTCCAACACATCAATATTGGATATATTGGCGTTAACAGCCAATCAGATGTCAGGGTGGTTTGGACACACCCCTTATCATCTATTCCTCAAAATCTGGACAAGAAATCACACATCTGCATTTAACAAAATGACAAATGATTACACCAACTCTTTAATGGCACCTGACTTTTCTTGGGCAGTGAGAGCATCTTCAGCACCCAGCGGTGAACTCAAATGAAGTGATATTCTCAAACTGCACGTGCCATGCTTACTGATGCCATAACAACTATAAGTATCTGATAGGCAGCTGTGGCTCAGGCGTAGAGCCAGCAATCTTGTTATCGGAAGGTTGCTGGTTTGATTATTACTAATCAATAACTAATGCTTCCATATTAAGCTGCAGAAAAAGAAAAAAAACAATTAGAAACAAATAGAAACAATTAAAAACTGTAGTTTAATAGTGAGTTCATAAAGAATGTGTTGCTTTCCAGCGCTTTCTAATATAATAATATTATAATAATATAATAATAATAAATATAGAAGGGGTGTTTTCCAACATCCCCCTCAGCCTTTATACACACTTGTTTCTAGAGCAGCGGTGGGCGGTCGAGGGCAGGTGAAGCATATCAGTCGGAGCCATCGCAGATGTTTTTTCCCTGAGTTAAGGCCACATCACCTCCTCCAGGCTCAACATTAAACGGTGATAGCCTGGAATCACCCGGCCTCTATTTCACATAAAAAAAGGTGTCATAAACCCCTCCATCAGATAACAGCCTGAAAAAAATGAGGCTGTAACTCGCCGGCCACATCTCAAGACGCTGAGCTCAGGCTGAAACCAGAGGCAGCGCTGAACTCTGAACACCTTTCTGTAATCTTCTCGGGCGAGCGGGTTCCAGGATGAAAATCTATCACAGTTTAATTTTACACTCAAGAGCTTCGGCATAAATCTTTGTTTTCACAGAGAGGAAGATAAAAGGTAATAAACCGCTACTTTAATCCACTGTGGGATACTCTTCGCGGATTTATATTAAGTGTTGAGTTCACACACGCCGTGTCAGTGCAGCCATAACTATTACTCACTATTCTCCTGCTGCCGTCTTCCAGCCGAAACTTGGAGTTTGCGTTCAGTCCTCCGCAGGAGCGAATGCTTTGCATCAGACCACGTCTCTAATAGTCCCCTGGACGAGAAAGAAACTGCCTCAGCAGTGTGAACCATTTTCCAGGTGAATCACCCACCTCATGTTGCATTTGCAGTTATATTTTCATTTTCAGGTTAATGTGCCAGCAAGCATCCAAAGACCACACTTAATCTTTGCCGGCCAGTAATTAGGTTGCAGGGACACGGCTGTATTGATTTCATTGTTTAACACTTCATGGTGGAAGGTTTCGGCATAGTCAGCTGCAAGGCCATTTGGTGTTGCCTCTAAACCAACACGCTG
This sequence comes from Acanthopagrus latus, assembly GCF_904848185.1. Classification (NCBI taxonomy): domain Eukaryota; kingdom Metazoa; phylum Chordata; class Actinopteri; order Spariformes; family Sparidae; genus Acanthopagrus; species Acanthopagrus latus. The sequence goes on along the minus strand of NC_051060.1, from coordinate 13,248,338 downwards.
ATGCTGAAATGTAAGTGTATTACATTCTGCAGGTTCTGCAAATTGCACCTGCTATTTTTTTTCTGCTGCATGTTCTTTTAAATCCCACAAGGGCAGACGTGAGGATTTTGCAAGAGAACATTCTGTGAGCTCTAAGAGGCAGAAGAAGTGGTGAGGTTGGAGGAAAGAGAGATACGGAAATTACTTTTTTCTTTTCTTTTTTTTTTTTTGTTGCAGATCGGTCAGACGGGTTAAGTGCATCATCCCATTCTGCTATTTTGTAAAAAGGTCATATTTAATCTACGTAATTATCGTCATGCAATTTTATGCTGCTCTCGGCCTCAAATCACAGTGCCCCTTGGTGCACGTACGCAGCGATTTTGAACATCCCTGTTCGAAAAATTAAACTCATTCAGTGCACAATGATGCAGGAGTGTGTTTTCTTGCCATTCTCTCTAATCTGACGTTGGGGTGATTATTTCTTCCCTCTCCTGCTGCTAGAAATATGTCTCAAACAGGGATAGCGCTCAGAGGGGTGGGCTCTTAAGCCACGCCATTATGCAAAGACATTCTTCTTCAAATGAATGCGTTTGACTGTCTTCTGCAGGATATGAATCCATTAAAATATCCCATTTGTGCCATTTCAAGGTCGATATTATCTGTTTTTATTGTGGTCTTGAGGGCAGTATCTTATCCAGGATGTGTTTGAATGCCTTTTTTGTTGTTGTTCATGATGTGTTTCTTTTTTTCCCTTTCTTTTTTGACTCTTCTTTCACTCAGTATTATAGTTTTAGATCTCCGCCTTTGGCCTCTCCACTATATCTGAAATGTCGTTCTAAACTTTGCCAAAGAATAATAACACATTTTGTGACTCAAGCTGGTGGATTCTGTTGAAAGGTACAAGCCATTTTGACCTTTTTAATGGAAAATATATTTTCCTGTCACTCAGGAGGAGGGAAGAGACAGTCACATTTAACATTTACTCTACAGAGGTGATACAAAAGCAGGAGTATCTGTAGGCTACTTGCAGTTAGGCTACCAGTGGTTAGCTCAACTCATTTGTGGGGGAAAAACAGCGCAATACGATATGATTTTAAAAAATCTTGATATTAAATTTAGCCTATGTTTGACCTTGTTAGCTAAAAGCAATGCTCTCTTAGCCATCTTTGCCATCAATAAATTGTTAGCTAAATGTATGGCATTGGGGAATCAGCTAGCTAATAAACAGTTAACCTAGCTAATGGTTTAATTGGCTGAAATGGTTAGTAACGGGTAAAAAAAAAAAAAAACATATTTACCATTCATGCCAACTATAAATAGTTGGCTAAAAGGTAATGGACAGGATAACTAATAGTAAATAGTTAGCTTAGCTAAAAGTGAACAGTTACTGTTATTAGCTAAGTAGCTAATAGATAGAGTAGAAATTATAGGCCAAATAAAAAGTTCAGATTTATACCATCCATTGAATGTTAGCTAAAAGACAGCCTAAAGGACAAACAGTAAACAGTAAAAAGTTAGCTTAGCCAAAACTTAACAATTTGCTAAAGACATTAGCTAAAGTAGCTAATAGTTAAATTAAAAATGAATAGGATAATAAATAGTTGACATTTATGCCAACTGTAAATTGTTAGCTAAAGGGTAATGGACAGGTTAGCTAATAGTAACTAACCTAGCTCAAAGTTAACAGTTGCAGTTATTAACTAAAGAGCTAATGGATTGGTTTAAATGGTTGAAATAATTAATTATGGTAATTCATGACCAAATAGTAATGGTAGGCTGATATATAATCGCAGTGTTTGCTAAAAGTAATGGATAACACATGAAATTGCCAAGAATAGGAATAGGGAATGGACAGAAATCTTTTCCCATTACAACGATAAAGAAACAGCGGTTTAGGGGCATACATGTACAACACAATTAGCTCAAGTTTTGTCCTGAACAGTTGTAGACATAGAAATGGTTCAAAGTTCAAGCTGAACTGTCACCTGTCTGTACTATTTGTTTACATGCTACCTACAGGGATTTCCCTATTTTTAGAGGGCACCAAGGGGAAGAAGATCCCTGTCCTAAAAAGTCAAGGGGAGCAGAGAGGAAAGGCAAGGTGAGGTCTCTGTGTGTTTGTGCTGTCAACAAAATGGTCGGGTGTAACTCAATACCAATGTACCGGTTCGTCACCAGGAAACAATCACAGCTGGGAGTCAGCTGGATAGACACGTGAGTTTCAGGAATAGCTCTGATTATTTAAAACACATGCAAACAGTAGTTTGTATCAGGCAAAATGTCTGTGTAGATTTACAGCTTCCTACGAGTACCATCCACATTTTATCACTAGATGCAATGAAATATTGACGTGCACGCACAGCAGCATGGTACCGAAACAAATATGGCATGCTATAGACTCTCTCTGCATGATTATTCTTCTCCGTCCTCACTGCATGTTGGCCTAAAAATAAAAACAGAAAAGTCATTTAATTGTTGGCTGGAGAATTTGGAGAACTTTCCCTGAGCACTCCTACACAGATGGTGATCCTTTTAGTCTGATGATTTCTAAAAAAAAAAAACAAAGCAACAAAAAAAAAAAAACAATTTCTGTTGCACATACACATGCATCAGGAACATTTGTATCCAAGACAACTGTGTCAGCGTGTCCACCATACCTCCAGAATAGATCCATCTTCACTGGAAAACCCTGTCTCATGGTTTAACAACGATGATCGTGTAGGATTTAGGCACAACAACCATTAGGTAGATGGAAAGTCAAACAGTAAATGCGACTATATAAGTGAGGGGATAATGAGCGCAATTTTTTGAGTCAACGTGCAGGAATGCCTCCTGTCTTACACGCCCACTGGATGCCACCGATGACCAACATGTGGGCGTGAAAAATTGGTGATCAGCCAGCGGATCACAGCAGGTCACTGTGGAGTGGATCACGCAGCGCTGTGGGTATATGGGTGAAGGAGTATGTAATTATTTGTGTGTATTTGTAGGTAGGCGGCAGAGGGGAGGGGGGGCTGTTTGTGTATGCCAGTGTGTCTGTGTTCGTGCGTGTGTGTGTGTGTGTGTGTGTGTGTTCTTGTAGATCTAAATTTGAACATGGAGGTGCATGTGTATTTGCATGTGCCTCTGCTGGAGGAGGATCATTGTTCCACTGTACAATGCACGCCTTTGACATTCCAGCTCCACCTGTCAGCGCACACAAAGGCCTTTCTCCAGGCTTTGACATGTGTGAATCTGCTGCCGGCCGGGAAAGATAGCACGGCCCTGCGTGGGACACGTGTGGGTGGACGGCCTGCAGAGTCCTGCCTGACCTCCTGCGTGATCTTTGTTTCAGGCTGTATAACTGAGAATGGAGCGCAGTGGAAAACATTACAGAGGAGGTATCTAATACTGAATCAGTGTCCCTCTTACTAATCAAACAAACTGACATGTTGTCCCAATAACTGATGCAGACACCCTCCTAGGCTGGCAGCAGCGAGATGTATCATCGCTGTTCCTTCCTTTAAAAAATTTAACAGATGATTTAGTAATCACAATGCTTCATATTTTACATTTTGGACGTTAAGTTTTTGGTCCCCCATCAGGGATGTTTAAACACACCTGAACTCACGAAACAAATGTATTTTTTGAGTTCAACATAAAATTGTATGCAACAAAATATGTACTTGTCATTGTCATTTTGACTTTACAGCACCGATTCCTGGCTAGAGTTAGGCCTACTTGTACCTCTGCAGTTAGCCCTAGCAATCTAAAACTTGCAAAGCAAGCTAACAACTAATTTAAAGACATTAACATCGCAATTGTAGTATTAAATCTGCAAAGTTTACATATAAAAACCACTGTTGCAACTGAGAGTCCAAGAAAACTAGCCTAGATAGCAAACCAGACTCATTAGCTAAACATTAAATTGTATACAATTTATTGAAACCATTTATCCACTACTTTTAGCTACAACTATTTTTGTTTGTTTGTTTGTTTGTTTACCATCTGTAGCTAAACTTTAGCTTAACTAAAAGCAGACTAATGGATAACTTGCTGAAATAGCCTAGTAAGCTAATGGTAAAAGTAATGGATAAACAAATAGTTGACTAAATGGCTGAAATGGTTAGCTCAGTAGCTATGAAATATGCAGCTAAAGCAATGGATAAATAGACAAATAGCTATGAGTAATGGATAAACAAATAGTTATATAAAGATAAGCTAATTGATAAAACAAATAGCTAAATGCAGTGCATAGCTAGCTTGATTAAATATATAGCTAATAGCCTAATGGATAAATAGCTAGAGGAAGACATACTGTTAAATACATTGCTAGCTAAAGTTTTGGATAGACAAATAATTAGCTGAAAGTAAATGGTTGTAATTGTTAGCTAAGTAGCTAATGGATAAATGGTTGAAATAATAAGCTAAAATGGATATATAAATGAATAAACAAAAATAGCCTAATAGATAAACAAATAGTTGTCTTAAAGAAGACATATTGATCACACATTGCTAATTAAAAGTAAATAAATAAATAGCCTAATGGATCAACAAAAAGCTAAATGTGGGCTAACTGGAAACACATTGCTAGCTAAAAGTACATGATAAATGAAAGAAAAAACGATAAAAAGTTATCTTAAAGTAGGGGAGAAATGGTTAAAATGTCCAGTTTAGTGTTATTAGTGGGCCTAAGAATGCAAATGTGACCAAACTGATTTACATGTATAACAGTATAAGTGTATCAAAAAGGCTCAGCAACAGCCCACTTAATATTGTTAAACAGGCCAATATCCAAATTTTAACATATTTGGAACATGATCAGATGTTTGAGGTTGAATTAATCTGGATTTTGGATGAATCTCAGATTAAAAACTGGAGTGATTCGAGTTGATTCAACAGCCGAGCCCACATAAGAGTTCAGGGCAAATATCCAAACTCGCCCCACTGCACCATCTCACTCTTGGGCTACCTACTGCTGCTGATGCCCTCCTCTTCTTGGTCATTTGTCACAATATGAGTGGGATCTGCTCCTCTTGTGTATATGGCGTTTACATTTAATAATGTCGCTTACACTAAATCAGATGAGGGTCTTGGGGGGAACACAGTTTTGACACGTACCATCCCTCCAAGGTGCAACACAATCGAGCCACTGACGCCTGAGACATGACATTTGAATTAAACATGTCAGTCTTTAATTATATCTCCCCTGCTGTGCCAACTAATGCGGCTTCTAAGGATTGTTCTATTTATGCAGCAGGTTCCATGTCACTCAGACTAATGGTGTAGGAGTAGAGACCTTTCAGACTGTGAAAATGTAACCTTTAAATACAGCAGCATTAGAGAGGGGGGGGGGGAAATGCATCATCGTTTCAAGTTTCATCAAAATAGACACATTTTACCAGCAGACTACTGATCTTACACTTTTCTGTTCCTACTGATCACCTGCTAGCCTGACCAATGCATGCCATGTTTTGGGTGGATCAACGAAAAAGGGCAGTCCTCTTTATTACACTTTTTATTTAAGTTTTCATCACAGTTCCTCTCCTCCACTCAGGTCTTCGGGGTAACTGGCCTACACCCTGAAAAAGAAAAAAATCTTTCAAGTGGAGTAGCTCTACCAGTGGGATGATTTTTTTTTTTTTTTTTTTTAACCTCATGCCTGTTGCTCCTTCCTCCACTTGGTAGTCAAGTCATTCCCACTGACTGAACCTCCGGGGTGGGGTGGAGGGGTGGAGGGGGGAGTGAGAGAAGCAGAGTGGTGACGGCTGCTGCAAAATTTAAACCCATTATGGGAACGCGTCCTGCAGCCGGGGAAGCTTCAGAGGTCTCGGTGTCGGTTACAAGACCCTCTCTGATCCCAGGAGAGGGGGGGTTTGTATGTTTTTTCTTTTTTTTTCTTTTTTTTTTTTATACATTACCTCACGATCAAACAGTGTCAGTTACACACAATTACACTTGATGCCAAGGAGATCACAGAAATGCACCTGATGACATGTTGCCTTTACATTCCCCTCACATTTAATGTCTGTAGATGTTTTTAAAAGATTTCATTGAGCGTCATATGAAACACCAGCAGTTGTCCTTTTAGTTTGCTGTGTTTGCCTCGTGGGGTGGCTACATTCCTCTTTTTCTCCTTTTTTAAAATGAGTTTTTTTGTTGTTTGTTTTTTAAAAAGAAACACCTTTTATGATATATTTCTGTACAGATGAGTAAGCTACAGTGCAGTCTACAGTGTGAGTGTGGGGACTGGGGATGGGGGGGTTGTTATATAAGAAGCCTACACGGGGAAATCAGTGTACTTGCTGTTCAAACAGACCCCCCCCCTCGGCCTGTAGGGAGTTACTGCGCAAAGGCACAGCTCATCAAGTCAATATCTCACACACACATGTTCCTTTTTAATGGGCGCGTTTCCAACAATTGCCTTACAGCAGGTCCCTGGGGAGCTCTACTGCGGTCCTTTCCTCTCTATGAGGCTATTTACAAGGATGTCTCCATCATCTAGAATCCTGGACTGTTTGAACAAGTCAGAAATGGGTAATTAACTTGATGTAGTTTGTCTTTTTTCCCCCTCTGGTCTTCAGTGTTTATGAGATGAAATATTCAGTGGCCTCAGCTGTGCTCTCAAAGCTCGTGTCCATGCTGGGGGTCTGGATCCCCGCCGCTCCCCTGGGATCCTTCAGTAAGGGGATGTATGTGTCGCTGTGACAGGAACGCATGGCGTTGTCCCACACCCCTGCGCCGCAGACGTGTTTGTGTGCACCGGGCGCAGCCTCCTGCGCACCGTCTGCGGAGCGCAGCGCCATCAGCTCGATCTCGTGCTTGGCCGCAGTCTCCAGCACCTGTTGCTTGTTGTAGAACAGCACGAAATTGTTGATGATGGGGTGTATGGGCAGCGCTATGGCGATCACCCCGCACAGGAAGCTGATGGCTGCGTTACATCGACCTAAAGTGGTCTTGGGGTAGACGTCTCCATAGCCCACCGTGGTCATGGTGATCACAGCCCACCAGAACGACTGTGGGATGCTGGTGAACAGCGTGTCCGGGTGGTTCTGCTCCATGGTGTAGCCCAGCGCGGAGAAAAGGAAGACCCCCACGCCCATGTACATGAGGAGCAGCCCGAGCTCTTTGAAGCTGCTCTTCAGGGCAGATGTGAGGGTCTGGAGTCCGGAGGAATGTCGTGCCAGCTTGAAAATGCGCGCAATGCGCATTATGCGTAAAGCCTGCACCGCCTGCTGCACGTTCGCCAGCTCCATCACTCCCGCGCCGAAGGAGGTCAGAATGAGCACCACGAAGAAGGGCATGATCGCCATGAAGTCGACGATGTTCATGAAAGCCAGGACGAATTTGACTTTATTCGGGGAGGAGATGAGACGCAGCAGGTACTCGATCGTAAACCAGCCGATGCACAGGGTCTCGATGACCTCCAGAGTCGGGTGCTCCGAGAGGTTACCCTCCGAGTCCTCCACCTGCAGGTCGGGGATGGTCCCCACGCACATCACCACGGAGGAGACGAGGATGAAGATGAAGGAAACTATAGCGATGATGTGCGCAGGCAGCGAGGACTCCGGCTTCTCCATCAGCCTCCAGAGGCACATCTGGAAGCGCTGCCAGCCAGCTGCGGACGGATCTCCCTCTCGGTCCACCAGGATAGTTCTCACTTTCTCCGCGATCTCCGCAAGTTCATCCTCCACCTCCTTCAGGGCGTATTTGCAGCATTCATCCAGGAAATCGGAGTCGATTTTCCAGAACTCCATCTCCTTCATGAAACAAATCGGGCAGATGCCCCTTTTCATGTGAATCTCTCCATAATAATACAACTCGATTATACATTTAAAGGCCTCGGGGTCCCTGTCAAAATAAAACTCTCCGGTGTCAGGGTCATAGTCGTCACACAGTGAAGACATTTCTTCAGAGGATTTAAGTGAGCAGTCCACCAGCTCTGCCAGCCGGGTGTCCGGGTAGCGATTCAACACGTCCCCGTATAACACCTGTTTCACTCCGCCGATGTTCACAACGATCTCCGGCTCCTCGCTGGCCTCGGAGCCGTTGCAGTCTGCGTACCGCGTCCTCTGCATCCCCCACATTGTGTTGACAACAGGACCGCCGCGAAACACTCCAACTCGTCGAGATTTTTCTCCAAAGTGTGCGCTGGATCAAAGTAGATGCAAGTCACCAGCCGCTGTGCGTAAAACCTCCCAAATCTCCTGATCTGTGTTGTGGTTAAGAAAAACAAACAAACAAACAAACAAATAAATAAATGTTTGCTCGGAGGCGGCTGCAGCTCCAAGTCCTCTCGACACAGCCGTGTTTGGCAGTGAACAGTGCGCCTGTGCGCTCGGAGAAAGTTGGCATTGAAGTGCGCGTAATGTCAAGCGAGCCACGGTGAAACCTAAAGGCTTCCGGTGGTAACATTCAAAATAAAATGTCTGAGCTTGGGTAAGTTCACCGAAAAAATGTGCGAGTTCCACAGAAAAACACTTTTTCTTGTTGTTGTTTAAAAGATTTACCTCAGGAACTATGAGTTGTGAAAGGGCAGTGAAACAAATATGTATATAAAAGGAATAGTTTTTTTTTTTCATACTACAAAAGTTACGATATCACGTTAAAATATGACTTTGATAGAAGTCAGAGTCACTTGTACAAATCTTGAGTGAAAGTCTGAAAGTATCTGATATTAAACACACAGTATCAAGTATCAAAAGCAACTTCCTGGCAATAAATGTACTACTCAAAAGTACAAGTAAAAGAATCAGAATCAGAATCAGAATAAGCTTTATTGACCAAGTATGTGAACACAATACATACAAGGAATTTGACTCATAAACATAACATAACAAACATTCAACTAGAGAGAACAAGAACAACAAAGAACAGTAAGTTAAAGAATGAAAAAAATATAATTATAAGTAAATAATTTTTCATTGGTCCGATATATATATATATATATATATATATATATATATATATATATATATATATATATATATATATATATATATATATATATATATATATATATATATGATTAGACATTGTAAGGCATAAAGGTACATTATACATATATTTACATGTATATATGTTAAATATTATAGGTTGGTCAGTTATTAGCTCCAGATAATATTATTATTATTTCACATATTAGAATGAATGTTTTCTCCATTTGGTTTATGATTTATAATAAAAAAGATACTATTATCTGCAATATTTGCCTCCAAAATAGAGGATAAAGTAGCAGAAAATGGAAACACTCATGTTAAGTACAAATACTTAAAAATCGCAGATAAGTGCAGTACCTTTGACATTCCATCATAAATTCACTCTAGAATAAAAAGTGTTTATCATTCAAACCAAAAATGGGGCAAAATCCATCAAAAATTATGCTTTTATTTTGAGCCGCAGCGTCTTCCGGTCTTGCTCCTCCTTGTGTGCGTCGGTCTTGACGCAGCGCAGTGCAGCCAGGCGCGGCGCATCATAAATCTCAGCGGCATGTAATGAATTGTGAAGTAGCAAACAGGGAAATCACAGACGGACTCGGCTCGGTTTTCTGTAGCGGCGCGAAGAAGCAACAATTAGTGAAAAGGTAATCGATTGACAGGAAATATCGCACATGCGCCCTAAATCAACCCTTTTCTTTTCTTTTCTTTTTTTTTCTTTTCTTTTCTTTTTTTTTTTTTTTTTTTTTTTACAACAGACAGCCTGTGAAATGTTTTTTCTATAGTACCTAAGACCTACACACATTATCCATCATCCATTTTGAATGTATTAAAGGCTCAATAACACAGACGGGAAGACTCGAGCTTAGTAGCTGAAGCTGTTATAACATCTTGCATAATGAGGCTCTTTAGTGATGTCAGTGCGCATGCCATCAGCTGTAATTTATTGTTTATGTCCTTGTTCTTTTCGGGCGACTTTCACATAAAGATCTGCAGACATCGACAGAGTTCTGCAGCGGTCACCTCTGAATTATTGATCGGCAGGCAGACTGACCACACGGTTTCTAAAACGGCCCATTATCGCATTGTTTGTCTCCACCTAGTGGCGAAACCTCCACACGACAACAAGCCTGCAGGCTTTTATGAACACAAGCACTTGTTTGGTGCAAACCACTGGGGATAGGAATCCATTAATGTGTGATTAAAAGATCATCTACAGCACAATTAGGTTCAGTGTTTGTGGACTCTTGAAGCGGAAAACTACAGCCGGAGTAAGACTCTGCAATGCAGTGGAGTCTAAATGTTTCTTTAAAAGTTTATACTGTGTCGTTACTGTGATTTCAGTTTTATCACAAGACTATGACGATAAAACAGTTTCATACTGTTTTATTTTGTTCATATGTGGCTGCTCTCTAGCTTCAAGCAGTCTTCTGGGGACCTTGTTTTCCTTTGAGAACAAGTTGTTTACTCAGTTATGGACAAAATAAATATTTCTTAGTTTGTATTATCACCTAATTTACTTTGTAAATCAAAACATTCTGAATTTCACAGTTCCCCTTTAACACCAGAACCAGCAGCAGTCTGTTTAAATTGCAGGTGTTGAGAAAGTGCAAGTGGTTCTAATGTGTTTATTAACATTCTTTAGTTTAGTTTAGTTTAGTTTAGTTTAGTTCAGTTTTTCAAAAATGATGCTCTTAAAAAAAATTGATGACAAAATCAGCCATTTATTTATTATTTTTTTATGCTTCATTGACACAGTTACAAACAACAAGGCTCTTTAATAATGGCATGAGAAAGAACACAATTAGGTGCGTGATGACCAGGAGAAAACACAACGAAGAGGATACAAATAAACCAAACAAAACCATGTGATTAAGCTGTTAACATTTTAAATATTGTCGGGGTCCAGTCCCTGTCATCACCTGTGTAGATGATGCCCACCATTTCATTTACTTCACTGCTGAAGTTACTTTGCAGAGTAAATGACGTCAGGAGGCTACAACATTAAGATAGCAGTTACACGTCATTGCATCAGTAATAATGATGAAAGAGCCAGTCTTCTGTATAAAGTCTATCTTTAGCGCGACACTTTACATATATTTGACTGAACATACTTCCTGCTTCTTGTTTTCATTCCCTGCACCTGGTCTCTATTCTTATGTTTGATTCTATTCTATTTTAATGAAGTTACTGTATACTGTTTCACTTCTTTAAAGATGCACTATGCTACTTTAAAAAAAAAAAAAATACTAGCAAAACAAAACAAACACACAGGAATTTAAAACCAATTTGATTAGAGGTGACATCCGGTCTGGGACACCAGTTGGTTGGCATTGTACGTCCCAGTTTATTTGGTGATGTGTCACAGATCAAGTCTTACACCTCCCAAACATGAGTTGCAAGTCATGTGTTTACTTTTGCACCCGCAAACACTGGAGTAAAACAGATCAAAAAGAGCCAATTGCATCAGTAAATATTGTACATATTTGCACTTTACGATGTGTTCACCCATCTATAGTCTAAAAATCTGACTCTTTTTATCATTAACGGAGTGTTTTGTTGATGTTGTGGTGCTCATATTCAAGGTAAAAGCAGACCCTTTTCCACCACTTCAAGTCAAAGTAATGATAACACAAGAGACGCTTTTGTTAGCATAATTTGTTTTAAGGGGGTCCTCAGTCAGCCCGGTCCCATTAGTTGCCTCTCCTCCTGCTGGACTTACATGTTGCCTCCTCTCTTCTCCTCCTCCAGCTTCTCTTCCGTGTCCCGGCGCCATAAACTACACGGCGCGCTCTGATTGGCCGAAGCGCGGCGTTGCCAGCAGCGGACCAATCAGCGTGGGCCACGGTGAGATTTTTCGATCTACTTTTGAGGGAGACGCAGGTTAGTGTGCGTGTTTCTGACGGGAGCCGAGCAGAGAGCAGCTAAAAACCATGAGACCGCTTGTACTCGGTGAGTGACAGCAGCTTCCACACGTCTGTCAAACGTAATATTTGTGAATTTGTTCGTATTCGGCGCGTTCGAGTGTGTTTTCGCGAGTGTGAGTTAGCTTAAATAGCTAAGTTGAGGAGGAACACAGAACAGCACCAGGCCTCCGCCACCGTTCAGTTAATGAATTAATAAACGTCCCTTTCACTTGTTATTACATAAGTGTGCGCTGATTCTGCTTTTAAACTATGTCTACGTGTGCTAACATTGTCCTTCCAGTGCTCACATTTAGCTGGTGTGACTGTGAGCACACACTAAGAGTAAACCTTTTGTGTTCCTCTCCTCCTCCTCCTCCTCCTCCTGCAGGACTGCTGGGCTGCTCCCTGGTCCTGTCCGTCCAAGCCTTTTACTCAGCCAGCGACGATGTTGTTGAGCTCAACCCCTCCAACTTCAACAGGGAGGTGATCCAGAGTGACAGCCTGTGGCTCATTGAGTTTTACGCTCCCTGGTGAGTCCATCTAACTTTGGTGGCGGTAACAAGTGTCCTCAGATCAACTGAGGTGACCAGTAGCTTCAGCACGAGCCTCTGTTATGGACTCTGTTTAAAGTCCTCACAGAAACATTATGATCTGAGGAAACTTCTGTGCAAAGCTTGCTAGCTCCTCCTTGGGTTGGATTGCCCTTACAACGTTCAAGTTTAAATGTAGAGGCACAATCTCACACTAAAACAAGTCAAAGTGCTTTACAGAGCGGTAAAATCATCAGGATATAAGTAAGTAAACAGGAAATGACCTGAGCTCCTGATTAAAGATCCAGTGTGAAGGATGTTCGAGGATCTGTTGGCAAGAATGGGATATGATATTCACAACTATGTTCTAATTCTGTCATACTTGAGTACAAGTAAATATACTGTGTTAATACATCAGTTTGATGTGACATGAAAGTCAACCATGCAACTAGTACAAGAGTAAAAGTCTTAAAGGTATCTGATATTAAATATTAAAGTACATTTCTGGTAGTAAATGTAATCAAGTATCTAAAGTGAAAGTTTGAGCAAATGTACTTTGTTACATCCAATCCAACACTTGGTCCAGAGAGGGCCGCTTACATTTTTCACACTGAGATGAAGGGAGTTCAGTTGGTTGCAATCTGCAAACAGCTAGATGCCCCTTAATCCTACAAACTGGACCCTTAAGAAGTTGCTAGGTTTTGATTGAAATCTGGCAATTTGGAGAAATCAGCTGCCCTGTGTGACCTGAGGAATCAGTGTTGAATTTACCACCAGCTATTACTCAGTTTGAGAGATTTTTCAATTAAAAAAAAAAGTTGTTATTTCTAATTGTCTAATCCCAGTTTTTTAAATGTAAATATTTTGGGTTAAAGACAGTCAAGGACGTTATCTTTGGCTTCAAGAACGAAACAGAACAAAGTTTTATAGACCAAACAGCAAACTGGTGAATTGAGGAAAGAAATCAACAGATTAATCAGAAGCCAATTCTGTTGTGAACAAGTAGCCAGTGAAGATGTGAGCAGATAGTCAGATGTCTACGTAAATGATAAGTGTTAATTATTCACTGGATATGTGGACTTTGGTTTTTTCTGTAATTAATAGAAGTGTGACAAATACATGTGATGTATATTTTAACACATTGAGCAGCCATGCACTGAAAGACTGTAGGATTATCACTTTCTAATATCACAGTGTGTCTCTTGTGACATTAGATCAGTAGCTGTAAAATATTTCCATATTTTCCTCCTCACTCACTCCCTCCCTCCATCCCTCTCTGCTGTTTATCACCACAGGTGTGGCCACTGTCAAAACCTGACCCCTGATTGGAAGAAGGCCGCCACTGCCCTCAAGGTACACAAACCTCCCCGGTCATCTCCAGTTTATTGCCAGTTGTGCGGCAGACTGACTGACAGGCTGTGTTGTCTCAGCTGAAGTCATTCTCAGTGAAAAGTACAAAATATTTTAAGTGAATGCTGATACTGGCGGGATGGTCATGGTGACGTGCTTGCAGTTGATGTTTGCAGACAAGAGAAACAGTTAGTATAAGTTAAAACGACCCCTAAAGGAATCAAGAGTTTTTGGTTGAACAAACATCTTTATTAAGCTAATACATTTTACAGATATGACACAGAGGAAACTATACGTACAAGTATATTTTCATTTTTTAATAACACTAATTAACTAACTCTAATGATATGATGATCTGTGATTTTCATACCACAGTCTCATGAACTGTATACTGCTGCAGCCCTAATCATGATTGCTAAACTGTAGCTCACAGGTTTATCACACCTACAAGTGTTTTGAAGTTTCTAACTCGGCCGTGTGAATAACTGCAGACAAAAGTGTGAGACGTGGGCAGATATTAATGAATAATATTAACTTTGCTCAAGACTAAAACAAGACTTGCTGTTTATTTCACAGAATGTGTTTTCCTGCACATATTCATCACCTCTAATTTTTATCAAAACCTGCATACGTAAGCAACCGTTGCACTCACTGACTTCTAGAGTCGGCACACAGATGTTGCGTGGAGAATATTATTAATGGGCTGCCCATATTTTGCTGTTGTTAAAGGCTGAGCGTGCACACTCACAACACGTCCGTTGTTAAATCCCTCAGGGTATTGTCAAGATCGGTGCCGTAGATGCAGACCAGCACAAGTCACTGGGCGGTCAGTATGGCGTCAGAGGTTTCCCCACCATCAAGATCTTTGGAGCCAATAAGAACAAGCCAGAGGAGTACCAAGGTACAAACACCACCACTGCACTGAACAAATCGCTTTTTTTCTCCCAAATATGTACCCGAATTACTGCGTAGAAGTGACAGGGATCATTCTTTTACGTGTAAGGCAACAGCAGGCTTAACTTAAAAATTGTTTGTTACATTTCAACTCTTTTTATTTGTGTTCAGTATTAGATTGGTGTTTCCCTGGTCGGCACGCTTGCACTTTCTCATGAAATTCCTTAATTTGCTTTTAAACTAACTTCCTTCAAGTTATTTTCCGACTATGAGCTTCAGTGAAGAAGTATTTTTTTCGGCTGAACTAACTGACCCCTGCGTGTTTTCACCCTGCAGGTGGACGCAGTAGCCAGGCCATCGTGGACGGAGCCATGAACGCTTTGCGCTCCCTGGTGAAAGAGAGGCTCAGCGGCAAGTCTGGAGGCTCTGGCTACAGCAAACAGGTAGACGCAGGAGTTAACTAACTGAGGAGCTTTAAGTTGCAGTTATATTAAAATCAGGCAGATTGAACACTCCACTGAACGTGTTGACGTAACACTGAATTGTCCTCCAGCAGCAGAGTGGCGGTGGCAGCAAGAACGATGTGGTCGAGCTCACGGACGACAACTTTAACAAGATGGTGCTGGAGAGCGATGATGTGTGGCTGGTGGAGTTCTTTGCCCCCTGGTGTGGACACTGCAAAAAGTGAGTTTGTTACCTGGCATAGTCCATGAAAGCCCTCTGCCTCACTAGGATATGGGACATGAGAAAAACAAGTCTCGCTGGAACACTTGTACAATTTTTGAATCGTGAATTCTCTGCTTAGGATTTACTTCTTTATCGAGTTTATCATCCTCATTTTTTTTTTTTTCCTAACCTTACTCTCTTCTTCTGTAAACAGCCTGGAGCCTGAGTGGGCAGCTGCAGCCTCAGCTGTTAAGGAGCAGACCAAGGGCAAAGTTCGCCTCGGAGCTGTGGATGCGACTGTGCACCAGGTTGTGTCCGGCCGCTACGGGGTGAGTAAGAATCCATAAGTTCATGATGTGCACTGGTGTCCGATCCTAATACAAACTGCTATACAAGTGGATACAAAACAAAAGAATGGACCAGCTTGGTGTGGGCCCGTATGATACAACCAAAATCTTTCATATCCAGACGATGATTATAACATTTTCTCAAAATAAAATGAGTAAACGGTAAAAATGACTACATGGAAAGGACAATTTGTTATGACAGTTTAAAATGTCTACACCACAAAAAGGAAATTCTGACTTCATTTTCCTCCTTTTTTTTTTTTTTTTTTTCGGTTCGTGTCTCAGACTTTTTTATATCCAAATCACGTCCATGTGTCAGAAGTAGCGAGCTGCCCATTTTGACTTGGCTCATTCTGCTCATTTCCAGATTGACCCAGTTTTGTTTCACGCTCACGCTTCTCCATGTTTGTTGAAGTTGCCCTCATGCATATTTCCTTTCTGCATCCGTGCTGTTCTGAACAACGCAAAGCATCATCAATGAACTCACACAACTGAAGCAATGTATGTGTTTTGTGTGTGTAGATCCGAGGGTTTCCCACCATCAAGATCTTCCGCAAAGGCGAGGAGCCTGAAGATTACCAAGGAGGCCGCTCCCGTGGAGACATCATTGAGCGGGCCTTGGATCTGTATTCTGACAACGCTGCTCCTCCCGAGCTGGTGGAGGTTAGGACACTTCTGTATCTGCATCAAACATTTATGTATGGAGGTTTATAGTGCTGGTGCTGTTGGCAAAGTTGGACCCAAAATTTTCAAAAGCATCTCTTGTATAACAGTCAACGTTTGTACGGCTGCTGGAAATCCTTGGAAGAGCTTGAATTTGAATCTGATGTGATCAAGAACTGAGAAGTGCTTGAATTGGACTGAATCATCACATTTACCGATGTTGTTAATGCTTGTCTGTCAGATCCTCGGTGAAGACATCATGAAGAAGACCTGTGAGGACAGTCAGCTGTGTATCATTGCAGTCCTGCCACACATCCTGGACACAGGTGAGACCCAGCGCACACACCTCTGTCTCAGGAGATGTTAAATAATAAACACTTTTATCTTTTGGGAAACTTGAAAATATTTGTGTGTGGACATATATCACACCAAGAACAGATTCATTCTTGAATCATTAACCACCCGCTGTCATTGTGTCTCAACAGGTGCTTCAGGTAGAAACGAATACCTGGACGTGATGATGAAGAATGCGGAGAAGTATAAGAAGAAGATGTGGGGGTAAGGATGAGAAACCAGTCGTGGATTATTCTTGGAATCACTAATTACATCTGTGACTAACAGCCTGCTCTGCCTTTGTTAGCTGGCTGTGGACTGAAGCTGGAGCGCAGATGGAGCTGGAGGCCTCTCTGGGTATTGGTGGTTTTGGTTACCCCGCTATGGCGGCCATCAACACACGCAAGATGAAGTTTGCCCTGCTCAGGGGCTCCTTCAGTGAGAAGGGAATCAACGAGTTCCTCAGGTGAGGGGTTAACTGAGATTTGTTGTTTTGGTTCAGATTGATTTGGTTTCATTTTTTATAAGCTGCATGATGGTGCTAACATGCCTCACCTTCTCTTCAGGGAGCTCTCTGTGGGCCGCGGCTCAACCTCCACATTTGGAGGAGGTTCCATGCCCAAGATACACACTGTTGAGCCCTGGGACGGCAAAGATGGAGAGGTGAGAGGCAGCATCACAGTGGTCAGAAGAAGACGACAAAGTTGTTCAGCTGTTTTCCAATCACAGCTCGGTCTCAGTCAGCCACAACATATAAGATACCATTCCAATAATATTCAAACAAGCTCACTGCAGTTTATAATTGATCTGTTTTACACAGGATGTCTACAGGTCCTTGGAAGTCTCAAAATGTCTTATTCAATTTTAAACTTGGCCTGTGTAGTCAATAAATAGTATTTTGGGATTTGTGAGATCTAGTATTATAAGTTCAATATGGTACATTTTAAAAATGTATATTTTGCTTGAAAGTCCACTTTTCTGATGCAGGACATCTTTAAACCATCATCTGAGCCAAATAATGTCTTGTTACTTTTGACTTACTTGCTGATGAAATGTAGATTAACCTAACTCACTCTAACTAAACATATACTTCATACCTTTATACTTACCTCCTTTTTCTGGACAAGAACATGGTGTTTCACTCATCTCTCAGATCACTCAGATCTGTCCTGAATTTGGTAAAAATAATTTAAAAAGGTCTTCAAATAGGACTTAGTTCAAGTGACTGACACCTGTACACACCTTGTTACAACCAAAGTTTCTTGATGCCAGAAATATTCCCTGACCATCAGATCGTTGATCATTGGTGCAATTTAATCAGCTGTCTCGACCCCCTTCAAACTGCACATCTAATTACGACAAATAACGACAGAGACTTTTTAAGTGTCAACAAGCAAACAGTCCAACAAGAGCAGCATTTTTCTTTGATCTACTGATAGTAATTTTGCATCTTGACTGACACTCTTTATTTGGTCCTGTCGCCTGCAGCTTCCAGAGGAGGAGGACTACGATCTCAGTGATGTAGACCTGGATGACGACTTGGAGAAGGACGAGTTATGAGCCCAAATGGGGCGGGATCTGATCCAGACTGCCACGGTTTTATCTGGTCAGGTCTGGTCCTGTGTGACCTGCCTCCCCTCTCCTGTGGATGAATGGGGATGCCTGGTCGCCCAGTTACTGAAATACTCCAGAAAAGACACATGAGAGACACCTGCAGTTTCTCACATCATCTTTGTCAGTCACACGGGGGAAGAAGGGGGGGGCGGGAGGGGGGAGGTGTGTCTGTGTCGTGTCCCTGGAGTGAACTCTGCCTCACATACCTGCTGAACGTTAGAAGTTGCATATTTATACAACCTCCGCCAGCTGAGTGGCAGGGGGGTGAATATGAATGTGTCTGAGTTGTTCATTCACGTCTTTATCAAACATCATTTCCCTCCTTCCTCTTCAGCTCCCCTCAAGCACCTATTTTAAGATGTGGACTTGTCAAAGTAACACTTCAATGTTCAACCAGATGTGACTTTATTGTTTTTTTTTGTTTTTTTTTTTTGTCTCTTTTTAATCCAGTAAGTGTGAATCTCGTTGAGTTTGCATCATGTCTGTCCAGGACAAGGGGATACTGTGGGACTTCTTGTGTAGATTTTTCTTACACGACTTTATTTCAATTGTGTGAAAACAAAATGATGTTTTTGTTACAAAAATAAAAAGGAATAAAAACAATCACGGCCTCCTTATTCACATGAACTGTTACAATATCAGTAAAAATGGATATCACTGAGCGCATGCAATACCAAATGCATATAGAGCTTGTTGACATCCTGAACAACAATAAGCCACTATTCAACACAGGTAAAGGATAGTTCCCGAATTTTGAAACCCGGGCTACATGTTTTGGTGTGTAAATGAGTCCTATTAACATTTTGGAACCATTCCAGTTAATGATGATCTCAACTAAAAGTGATTGTTTTTGTCACTGACAGGCTGAGGCTATTAAACACAATCCATTCAGTGATGCTGTCAGACGCTTGGTGGCAGCAAGCACACGCTGTGCTCTCCTTAATGACCTGATACTGATGTCAGTTGTGTAGAGAAACAAAGAAAACCCCCAGAAGGTTGTGGTTTTATAAAATTCTTCATTAGGGTGGAGTCAGGTAAATTCAACACTCTATCTCAAGAGCTGTTGTCTTTTGAAGCTACATCTTGTTGCAGATGATTTGAAGGACATCAAAACTACCCTGTCAGCACCAAAGATCATTTGACAGTATGTCTCAGGGAAAATGTTTTTGTAATTTAGAGCTTAATATATGCTATATAAGCCTTAAAGTGTTAATAACCAAGATGGAGTTGTTACAGTAGACCATTTAAATAGGGTCTTCTAAATCCATCAAGTAGCTTACATAAAAGAGACTGGCTGCTGTAGAAACCAATATTACAAGCACTCCTGTCACATTATTTTAAAGGAAATGTCCCAGAAATCAAGGTAAATGATGGCCCTATAAATAAAGATGGATTTTGATTGGCTGGCTGGGTTTCTATCATGAATCAAATCACTATTAAAGTTACAGTTAGCGTTCTTGATGCAGACAGCCCTTCACATCCTCAGCTAGTGAGTTGTAAAAACAAGCCTTTTTAGTGGACATAAGTCTGTCTGGACGGTCTCAGTAAAGACATTGCTTTCATGCTAGTGACCAGAGTTCCAGCCCTGTGTGAAAATGGAGTTTTGTTTCATGGATTTGGTCAGTTTTAGAAAATCTAACCATGTGGTCAGGCTCTATCGTTGTCTGGATTGAAATAATAACCCTTTTAGTTTGAGAGGGACAGGAGCAGCGATGATAACCAAAAAGAAAAAAAAAAATATCTCTAAAGTTACAAATGATGAGACTCCCAATGTGAGCTGACCAGAAGATGTGGACACTTGTCTCCTGGGAAATACCAAGTTTTTAGAGGGTTCCTAGGATTACATTATAGCCATTACAGTCTCTTCACAGCTGCCAGATGAAGGGATCTGCTGGACCAATTCTAAAACTTCCTGAAAAATATAGGGCCCAGGTTTAAAAATACAACAACACCCCTCTACGGCCAATCAAATTATATGATGTGATACAATTAGTTTCCTCTTAATGTAACGTAACAGGAGTTATAATACTTGCAAGCACATAATCCAGGCAGTACAAATAGATGATATGGCACTTCACTTATGGAGCAAACAGGGAAAAAACCAGCGAGCTTTGGAAAATGCACAAAAGACCTCAACTGAAAGCACGTCATAGTCCACAGAACAGGAGCCACATTGATAAAAAGAGAAGCATCCATTAATGTAAACATGAAGACATGGAGTGAAATGAAAGGACTGTCTGTTGTCGTGATGACGGGATCAGGTGAGGAGCACAAAGCCAGACGGGTGTGTGTTTGTGACTGTATTTCAGAGTGTGTGTCCGTCATTGTCTCTGTCCTCAGAACTGACGAGAGGCTCCCTGATCTGACTGCAGCAGTCTGACAATAGACGGGTCACTCTTGGCACCTTTAATGAACTCCTCCAAAGACAATCTCCCTGTGACGCAGAGACCAAAAAAAGATTCACAGTCAGAGGCAGCAGCAGCAGTCGAACACGTGGTGATGATGATGGAGTGAATCACGCAGCAACCGACTCAGAAAATTTAACAGAGTAGCTCCTGATATTCCTTCTCATTACAATAAACTTGCACTAACATTTTTAACATTGAATAATGAAGTCAGTCATAGCTGTAAAGACACAGTGATCAGCAGGTGGTGCTGTTGAGCTATTTTTCAGGTCAAGAATACTTTAATATTAACACTTTGATAAGAGGAAGGAATGGGCAACACAAAAATGATTGAACTGGATGCAAAAAACAATTACATTGATGTGTCCATATTAATGATGGCAACACTGAATACCTTTTATAGGTTTGTGGAAGGAACAGAACCTCCTCTTTGTAATTAATGAATTCAGAGTTCCCTTAAAAATCCATAAAGTCCAACTGACAGCAGCTTGTGCCTTAAGAACTACTCAAAAAATTATTCAGGAAATTATATTTAAAACATGTACAAAACAGAATTTTGATTTTAAAATTAAAAGTAAAGAAAACATTTAATATGTAATTATTACTTAATATTTGTATTAGATGGGTTTCTAGGTATCTCAAACTGTTTCCTAATTGTCTCAAACTCATACACAATACTAGACCTGGGCTCCAAATTACATGACTATACCTGTGTCATTTAGAATTTATTTTTAAATACCTGAAGTTATTTTAAAGTCGTGTCTGGATTGGCACCTGCTTATATCATTGTGCTGAGCTGCTCTTCACTTATAGCAAGTGCATTGTCTGATGTCATACAGCAGGACTCTGATATCTGTTCCAGAATCATGTCTGAAAACTAAAAACTGATGATGCATTTGCTCATAGAGCCCACAGACTTTGGTATGCTTCGCCTGGATCGGGCTTGCTGAATCAATGCCCCATGTTATATCACTGCTCGAAACACACGTGTGTAAAGCTGCTTTTAATGCTGGTTTCAATGTTTTCATCTTTGTTTTATTCAGGTTTTACTTAGTTTTGACTCCCTGTGTTATACTTTCTGGTGTCTTTATTTTCTTAACAGGGGACATCCCTTTATAATTTGGCAACATGTTAAAATACAGAATCAATGGAAGTTAATTTAATGTTAGTATATTGCATAAGACTTAAAAAATATGAAATGTTTAGTATTAATTAAAGCAAAATGAGCTGCAGTAATGACATATTCATGATTTTAATATATTTTGGTCTTCACACCAATCATGCATCCCAGCACTATTTTAACACCTCATATGCTATTTGAGATTTTAACAGACTGTCTAAGCAACCAACTTGAGAGAATTGCTAAATAAAACTGACAACACCAGAGGCAAATGTTGTAAATATTTGCTCAGAATGGACTAATGGAGCACAAAGATAAAATGCAGCAGCACCAAGTAATTTGCTTAAAGTAACTATGACTTTCTGTCACACAGCATCTGAGTAAATTTCATTAGACAGGAAGGTTAACTGAGTTTTAGTGGATTTACCCCTGCTGCAGCTGTAGCCGTAGGCCCAGTCTGTGTTATAAAACTTGAGAGGGAGACACACAGTTTGACCTTCTGCTTTGAAACAAGCTAAGCCTTCCCCTGCATTAATAGCAGCTCTAAATATCTTACTGAGACGTGACAAAAGCCTTCAGAACAGTAAGACTTTGGAGTTCGACTGACGCCACGTGTCACATGGGTGTCGCGTCACCTTTTCACACTAAATGTCAAACCACCGGCATCGAGGTGGCTCAGCAGGCTCGGATGCAAAAGACTGTTAATGATGTTGTGAGTCGTGTTATGTCATGTTGTTATGTGACATCCCACTTCTCCCTCTGACTCTGTGGTTCCCCATCTTCCTCATTTCCTGTTACTCTCCAAACAGCTCAGTGGTGGTACATGTATAATGTCAGAGCACATTACATAACTAATCTTTCATGACATGTCGACTATATTTTTAGCTATCCTACACACACAAGTGTAACTGAGCTAAACCACGTTAGTTCACTATTGTTTTTCAAAAAGGTTCAGTCTTTGTGTTTGCGTTGATGGATCCCTCAAATGTGGTTATCAGACACTTGTGACAAAAGATATGTATCTGAGAAAGGATACTTTACAAGTTAACAATACATTTTCTTATCCAAAATGACATTTACATTTAGGGCATTTACCACATGCTTTTGTCCAAAGCGACTTACAGTAAGTACATTTGTGCCTTTGTGCACTGAAATAATAAACTTGCTGGGAATTTAATAATTACAAATTACATGCGAAATAGAAGTTTTCAAATTCACATTCAGACAAAATACACACTGATACTCATATAATAAGGCTAAAACTGGCCGATAACATTGGCCAACCAACATTTACCTCTCCTTATAGATTATAGACATTTTATATTATTACATATTATATCATTATTATATTATTATTCATATTATCATATATAACTGTAATTTGCTGAATTGTTCTTAAAGATGTGATTTACAGCAGTTTCCAAATCAGTCTTACCGTCATTGTCGATGTCCATCTGTCGGAAAATCTTATCTGTCCTTTTCTCAGGTGTCGATTCGTCCTCAGGCATCTTCATCACGGATGACACCATCTTGTAAATTGCCTACAGAGGAGTGACATTGATTGCTGTTAGATTCATATCAATTTGGTGAATCTTTTAGGCAGTAAAGACATGAAATGACGGCTCCCAACACATTTGTGACAGGTTTCATCTGAATGCTTTGACCTGTTCTTTGTCGCAGCCTGGTAATGATCATGTTCTGGTAACTGAATCTGAACCTGCCATGACTCACAGTGAGTCCCTCTGAAAAGGCTTCAATGTATGTGTGTTCGTATCTTTTAAAACTATGCAGTTACATGAACTACACAGTTCATGTGGAGGTCTACGGCTTTGATGGGGGGAGAGAGATTTTTTTTTTTTTTTTTTTTTTTACATTCACTTGTATCCACAAACACAACGGACTGAACCAATATTGATACGGCTCTGTGGGCTGCTCAGCTCACCATATTGGAAGAGTAAATATAGCCACAGTGATAAGGAAAAAACAGAAAGGGCAGCCTGCATGCATGATGTGAGGTGTAATTTTCCTGACTACGGCGCCTGAAAACAGTCACAGACACTGGGATAAAATACATACAACACAAGGGAATAGTGCAGAAATGATGAGTGGATAATTCAATAATAATAACTATTTTCATCAGTTATTGTTTCATCCAGTCATGAAGCAAAAATAGCAGTCCATCCCAGCTGCTGAGATCTGAGGATTTTCTGCTTTTCTTTGTTGTATGTTATATCAAACTGAATATCTTTACATTTTGGACTGTTGACACTTAAAGGAAATAAGGGATAAAGGAAATGATGACAACTTTCTTTATTCTTTGTAATTTTCTTACGTTTTATAGATACACAAATAATCAGTACCAGGGCTGCCATCTTTCCCTATTAGAGGCCATAAACTGAAACTTGAGCTATGAGTCAAAAGCCAGCACCTGTTGTAATGTTTTGTTTTGTTAAGATGCCCCTGTCACAGCTACACAAAAAATGACCAAAATGCAGCCACAGAGACAACCAGATAGAAAGCAAAACCAAGCTTCATGAAGCTGATGAAGTCAGAGGTCAAAAACTACTAAATAAAAAAAAAAGGCAGGCAGAGAAAAAGACAAGTGAAGGGCAGGTGGTCAAACTCAACTGACAAAACACAAATCATCAATTATAAAACTAAACAAATCTGGGAGACACAAGTAGAATGCAGGACTGGGGGACAGTTGAGACCAACAAAGAATGAGGAGGAAACACAGGTGAGGAGCAAAAAAGGGTGAGATAACATACAAAGCAAGGAAGTAGACAGTGAAATAGCACATGAACTACAAAATAAAACAGGAAATAACCAAACCAAACCTCACTCTGCCTGCCATCCTCAGGTTATTAAAAAAAACACGAGGGACCAAACATATCAAAGAGCATTTTTAACTCACACAAAAAAATAAAGGACATTATTTTGATTTTTTTTTTTTTTTTTTGCCAGACACATCTGGCAATCTGAGTTTATGTTTCTCCCATGCTTGTTTGTTGGTGGGTTGGTTGGTTTGTCAGCAGCATTACAATAATGACTAAATCTATGGAATGCATTTCCCCAAAACCTGAATGGAGGACGTGTCTTGGCTAAGAACAGACCCCTCTCACTCTCTTTAACATTGAGAGATAGGGAGGTTTTTTGACCATTTTTGATAATTTTTCATGTAATAATGGAGTAATTTTGCTGAAAAAATCCGTAATATTTAGGTGGCTAGCATCTGAGTGAGTTCTAAAGGTGACCATTGGGACGTGGTGGGAGTCTTTAGTTTTGAATGAATTACAATTGTTATTTTGTTGTATTTATACATAGATTTATCTTAAAATGTGCAAACATGAAAGAGAACCTAACTGTACAGCCTCCTCTTTATCTCACTTTCCCTTTATTTGTTCAGATTTTTAATCCATCTGAGGTAAAGCCGTTACAAACCAAAACAAAAATTACAGTACTCATACCTATCAGCAACATTCTGAGGTCACATTTATACCTCAGATGACTCAGAGGAAGACTTAAGAGATTGGTATATACAACATACACATCCATGACGAAACCCTTTTCTGTTGTATGAGTCATACAGTGTGTCCTCACCTGAACTATCTCCAGCATCTCTGCCCGGCTGATGTATCCGTTCCCATCCAGGTCGTACATGCTGAAAGCCCAGCGCAGCTTCTGCTCCAGTCCACCACGAGACGTCACGCTCAGGGCGATTATGAACTCCCTGAAGTCGATGGTGGCGTCACCGTTGGTGTCAAACGTGCGGAAGACGTGCTCTGCAAACTTTGAGGCGTCTCCGTAGGGGAAGAAGTTGGCGTAGATCTTCTTGAACTCCTCAACAGTCAGGTGTCCGGTGGGACAGTCCTTGAGGAAGCCTCTGTACCACTCCTGCAGCTCGTTGTCGGTGAACTCTGTGTTTTCTCTGAGGTCATTCAGCACCTCGGGCCGCAGCTTGCTGTTTTGTTTCCCCATGACGCGGCACTCTCAGGCAGGCAGATAGCTGGGCTGGTGTTTCTACCTCCTTTTCTCCACTCTCTCCGTGATTTTACTCCCCACGTCACGTCTTCCTCTGCTCCTGCAGGAGACCAACAACCCTCATTAATTTCCCTGTATGGATAAAATAAATGATTCATTGGTTCAATAATTCCTCTCAGCTTGAGGCAGTGTTTCATCATAATAAGTGTGCTGAAGATGCTCCTCAGACAGACAAGCAGAGGGATAAATACAGACCATTGAGTCCACACACAGGAGAAAAATAGAATTACGCCGATGTCACAAGGTTACAAAAGGTGTGTGGTGTGTGCGGCGGGGTGGGGGTGGTCTGGTCTCCGTGGATACAGTATGAATCCTCTGGCACGGTGATAATTTATCGACCCTTCACAGCATGGCGGAAGGACAATTTTCCGAGGGCACTGTAATTCCCAACAAAGCCACTTTTCTAAAAGGTCAGGCTGATACTGTCTGTGGTTACTGAGACGTCCAGACATTAATCTCCACAATAATCTCATCCTTAATGTGAAAATGAATATTCTCATTGATTTTAAGCAGGTGCAGTTCATAGACTGATTAAAGACAAACAAACAAATGATGGTTAAAAAATACCAATGCAAACAAAGACAGTGAAACATTTAACCACCTGGACCTATTCACCTTTAAATTCTGGGGTTTGTCTCTCTTTGTTTTTATGGTTCTATTCAGTAAAAGCTGTTTATTCATGTATGCAGGGGTATTCATGATTGGGGACATGAGGATGCATAAAAACAGCATATCCAGAATAAAAGGGCATGAAAAGGTTTTAAACGGGACCCTGTGCGCATGCAAACCACTGATAATGCAGAGGCAGACATGGGTGTGTTAGTCACCTGACAGTTTGCATACTGATGGGGTATTGATTTATTTTTTTGTACTCGGGGAAAATACAAGGGGTAAAAACAAGAGTGTAAGTGACATTTGTAATGAAATAAATAAACATTCTGTCATTATCTGCTGACCACAGTGCTGATAGAAGATTCGTAGTCTACAAAATGTTTCTGTAGTTTCTCAGCAAAGTAAAATAACCAAAAACAAACATAAAATAGATAATAATAATCATTACAGTTCGTCCAGCGTAATCCGAGTCCCAGAAAGCACAGAGTGATTTTTACACAAAACGTGTTTGTGCACACACCTTCTTAAGTGGGTACACAAGCTCTGACCAGGCAGCAAGGGTTAAAATAATGTGTTTTTAAATCAATTAGGGATCTTGAGACTTCCAATAACTTTGATTAAGCTGGACCAGCTGTAAGGAGCCATTTTCTGCTTGTTTTTTCTTTCTGTTTTCCCCAATCTCCTTCAGTTTTTTGAATGCGGCAACACAGTTTTGCTGTGAAGCTCCAGAAGTGTTTCGTCAACTATGACACTTCTCCATACTCCATCCATCTGCAGAGGGGTAAGTAGATGATGACTGAATTTCAGTTTTTGGTTAAACCAATCCGTTAAAATTCATAATTGTGGGTGACAATATTCTGGTACCATTTTCCCATAGTCATTACATTGCGCAATCAACATTCACTTGATAATGACGCATACAACCAAAAACATTTGATTAAAGGCAGGAACACATGGGCCCAACCGTTGGACATCTGATGCGTTTGGTGACACTCAGACGAGTTCGGGAACAAATCTATTCGGTGTGTTCAGCTGCGTTGGAAGCTTTTGGATGTTGTTAGCTCAAATTCAACATGAGAACTCAGAGAAGGTTGGCTGTTGGTTGTCTGAGCCATTGGACACTGAGTGGTTGTGTGCTAGTTGTATGACCATTCTGATTGGCAGTGTGCTAGCAAATCAGCGCGGTGTGTGCGAGGGGTGGAATACTGTGTGCGCTTTGTTTTTCTATGCACTACGTTCCATCATTTCCTGTTTTCATGTTTTGGAGAACTGGCACGAGACTAGCGCCACCCGCTAATCTCGGGCAAGCACAGAACGTACACACTACTTTGGAGTTGGCAGCACGTCGAAGTGGTGTGTTCAATGCAACTTTTCTGCTGAACGGGTCAGACGAGCCTCGACGGAGAGGTTGGATAAAGGCAGCTGGCTGTTGGTTTGAGTCTGGGTGGTGTGTGGTGGCCTTACAAGAAAACTGGTCTGTTGCCAGTTGAATAAACATCATTTTGACATTCATTGATTTTTTTCTTTTACTTGAGTACACTTGTGTGCTTTGGCTCCTGGTTAATAACTCTCGAGTGGTTTAGTTCACCAATAGCTATTCATTATTGAATTTTTATTGGTAATTTTTATATTGCTTTAATTTCTTATGATGCTAATGTATAGCCATTGAAATAACTTTGAATTACCTTGTGTCTGAATGGTGCTGTAAAAATAAACTTGCCTTGTCTTGCCTACAATTCACATGTCTTTTTGACAGAAGAGAGAGCTCATCAAGCTCTCAATGAGCTTTCTCCTGTCAAAGGACTTAAGTAAATTTGGTACACAGTGCATAAATCATTTAAATAAATATGCCACTTTTGCCCCTCTGGTTCCCCCTCTGTTTTAAATATTTCATAAACAAGGGGAAAGCATAGAAAGAAACATACGGCAATTTACATCGGGACAAATTAAATCCATTCATCTTAACATCAAACATTTCCAGCATAAACCATCAAACATTTGTGTGTTCATAAAAGATTCAAGTCCAGAAAAGAGAAGGAAAAAAAAGAAAGAAAAAAGAAAGATCAACATGGTGGGAATGTAAAATGAATAAACACGTGATGGCTGAGCTAATCTTTTACAACATGTATCTGGTGAAGGGTGTGTGGGAGGGACAGCAACAGAGATGTGCGGGGGCAGGGAGGAAGAAAAGAATGGAAAAAGTATGACACATACAAAGAAAAACTATTTCCAACCATACTATGTGAGCCGCTTTGCTAATACCTGAGGTTCAATTGCATAATAATCCCCCTGAATAACACCTCCACTGCTCTGAGCTAACTATAATGAATTTATCTGTGGGAGAGAAAGATGTATTATCTCCATGTTCTTTCAATTATTGAAATCCCATCGCTCGCTTGTTATTGGCAGCAGAACAGTTCTATCTAGTGTCGCACAAATGAGAGCGTTGCGAATTTGGATGAGGTCTTTTCAACACAGGGACGGCCTCTTTCTCGTAATTGTCACACGGGTGTAATTTCCTGCACTTTTATGAAAAGTCGCAGAGAGACATGAGAGGCAGGCAGGTTCGAGAAGCAGCCAGTGACACATACTCTTAACAATGTCACTCAGGCTTACGGGTGGAAAATAAATCAGTGAAACCAGATGCACCACACAGTAATACAGCTTATTTCTTACCCTGGATTTATTATTCTTCATATTGTGAAATCAGCAATTCCACAAATGGGGCTGAAAATGTTTTCGACCAATGTGCTTGGCTCAAAAAATGTAAACGTCTGTACAAATACATTCTGATACAAGGTTCATACAGCTCTTTGAGAAAAAAATTCATGCAATTTCAAGGTACTTAATGTAAATCAATTAATTTTACGTAGTTAATTTATACCCACAGCAATTAACTTCCACCCACAGGAAACTTGACATCCTCTAGACACAATTAAAGTCTACAAAATTTCATAAATATCCACCATAAGTGCAGTATTCAACAACAAGAATGAAAGTGATGTTCACTTTGGGAATATACATCACTGTGTTGTGTGACTCTGTTCTAACAAGGCTACGGTATAAATGACACATGTCTGGCCCGCAGGCCTGTTCGTAGTCCTTCCGCTCTGACATACAACAGGATGAGGAAGCGACAGCACCTCCTCAGCTCTGGGTCACATGGACTTTTCCAGGACAGCTCAGTGTGCAGGCTGAGCTGGAGCAGACATAAATATGGGCGTTTCTATTTATTCCCTCAAACACACAAAGCCACATGAAACCCAGAAGATTCCAGAACTGAAAAGTGTTGCCACGAGGTTTCAAGAATCTCAGAGGATAGATTAAGAGAATGCTTTCATGATTTATAACAAGAGGAGGAAACAGGAAAACACTGTGTACTCTGGTAAAGTAACATAAACAGTTATCAGAGATTGTGGGTTGCATAACTGTTTTACAGATTCCACTGACAACTGTATTATGGTAATCAAAGCATAAAAAAACAAACTAGAATCCTGCAGTTTGCAATTAAGGCTTACTCCATATTATTTTAGTTCCTGCAGAGACTGTTGTTTGCCTCAAATAGATCTTAGATGAACAATTATATTCATTATCGATTAATCTGACAGTTATTTCCACAATTAACTGATTCCCAACAGTCCAACGGGAGGCTTCATTGCTTTTTTTTTTTCTAAGAACCAGTCCAAAACCTAAAGATTCTTCATTTTCTTTCATAAATGACAAAGAAAAGCAGCAAAACTTTACGCTTAAGAAGCTGGAACCAGCAAGTGTTTGACAATTTTGCTTAAAAATTGACCTAAACTGGCAGCTAATCTTCTTAATTGATTAAATGTTGTGGTGCCAGCCTTAGAAAACTGGGCCGTTAGCTGTATGGTATTCCATTTGTGATTCCCATATATGCACGCAGGTCCCTTATTGAGACGTCACAGGATGCTTTCAACGTTTTTACAGCTGGGAACTATTCTGGTTTCATTTCTTAAAGTTGCTTCACAGTGCAGTGGAAAATGTTTGGAAATGCGGTCAGAAATAACTTCTGGATATTGGTCTGACATCTACTGTACACGACCTCATTTGCAAAGAGTATCACGCTCTCACTGCCTTGACTGCTAGAGTTCAAGTGAGAGTTTGTGAGCCACAGTCCACAAGCGTTGTTTGATACACAACAGCCACACGAGAATGCCATTCCACATTCGGTGTTTGCAATTCCCCTCAATTACACAGCAACAGTCTCTCTCCTTGTCCCCAACCCCCACAGCCATCCCTGTTCTGTGTAGACCACTTTTTCCAGTTGGTTCCCTGCCTAATGAGACTGTTTCACACAGGCTCCACTACAGCAAGTATCCCCCTCCCCAACACTGCAGTAGGGGATCCTGTAAACCTCTGACCCAGCCAGGTTCACTGCTGTTTGCCATTCTTGGGCCTGCCTCATTTCCTGCGTAATGACTTGTCACAACAAATAAGCCTTTTTTTCTCTTTCCAGATGCTCGTTACTTCTTATGTAGCAAAGAAGACATTCAGGAGGGATGAAGGTGTGTGGAAAGAAGTAGATGCTAAAAGTATGACATACAGCTGACTGAGTTCATTATGCCTCTGAGTGTAGGAAACACATGCAACTTGTAAAACAAATGTAAAAAATAATTAAGTTGCCAAAGAAAAACTAGGTCTAGTGACAAGTAAAAATTACAACAGTTAAAAGTAAACCATTTATTTAAGTATATATATCTTTTACTGGTTTCAGCTTCTAAACTGTCAACCAAATGGCCAGAATAAATGTTGGAAATGTAAGTTTCAGCAAATCACTAATGTGCTGAAACTTTCTACTTCTTTATGTTGCAACTCTGAGTTCAATTGAGGCACAACATTCACTTGGTCAGGGTTAGGAAAAGATTATGTTTTGGCTTAAAATACTTGCTTTGGTCACCACAAACATGGCTACAGATGTCCGACTTCCTGGTAAAATTATCAGTTTTTTGCTAGCACAAACACGGCTGTGAATTGTCTCAAGGTCTCCTTTAAAATATTCTGTGGTTTCTCTCTTACATATGTTGAAACACAGCCTATAAACATGTAATATGAGCATGGTATGACACATAGTGTAGAAATGTCACCATAGTGTGTATGACAAATATGAGTGATGTGCAGAAACTTTAACTGACAACATTTTATTCTGCCGACTGCTGCTTTTCCAGCTTTCGTCATCTTCTATGACAGTAAATTTCATATCCAATCTTTAGATTGTTGGTCAGATGAAAATAAGACAAATAAAGATGTCACCTTGTAGTCCCTGAACTTTAAGATGGACATCTTATAGACTAAACATTAATCATTAAAAAATAATCTGAGGATAAAAAAAGAAATAATCACAATTGTAAATTGTTTGTAAACCGTGGTATGAAAACTGATACTTATAATACCATGTACTCTAGCTAATCTACAGTATTGACATCTCCTGTTTTAGTGTTATCAAAACAATAAATATTTCAAGTTTATATCAAGTTTCAGGTCAGTTGGGACATAATATTTTGATCAACAAAAAAAAAAAAAAAAATCATTTGTTAAAGGGTTGTTGTAACTTATGTTTCTGTAATATCGTTTGCTGTTATATTTCCTGAGATGGCTGCAGACCTAGATAGGATGTTTGTATCACCTTTCAGACTGTCAGGCTGTCCTACTTGCTCTAATACTTGCCTTTACCCACTTAGTCATTACATCCACATTACTGATGGTTATCTATCAAAATGTCATTGTATTAATATTTTGAAAATATCATAATATTTTTGCAATATCTATATAGAGGGATTTTGTCTAAAATATTGTGATATTTCATTTTGTTGCCCAGTTTTAGCATTTATGAAGTGCTTTTGAGGAAATTTCAAAATATCAAGATATACATACTGCAAAATATTTTTTTGCCATATCGCCCAGCTCTAGTAGTCTGTATCACACCTCTTTACGATGGGATGTGATTTGAACAAAGTGACATGGTGAGGTGCAAAGAAAGAACGCAAACTTCCCATTTTTGTGGTAAGTGCTGGATGAGCAGAGCTGCAGCGCAGCTTGAAGTACTGTTAACTCAGGTGGGTGAGGAGCTGACCTATTGTAAGGGGAAGAAAAAGACTAAATTAGCTCTCCAGTTATTCTCGTTTTCAGCACTGCTTCGTGGCAGTCTCTCTGAACTAGTGTCAGAGAAAATCATGCAGTGGATCAGGATGAAGTCCCCTGACACACCAGTAGTCAAGGCAACAGGATAGTAGTGCTAAGGCTTATGAGAGGGAGGCGGTGTAACTATCAATCTGGGGCACACGCAGGGCAGGAGATAAATCGGGACTCAAGAGAAACAAGAACAGTTTTTCTGTGAGTGTATATTTAAAATGCTTGCTGGTGGTTTAAAAAAACCTGTTTGAACAAACTCAGCCATTTTATTTTTCCATCCACAATGATTTGTGCATCTTACTTATTGCTTGATACAGCAAACTTTTTTATTGTATGAGGAAAAGTTCCCAACTACAAAATCATTATGCATATTTTTATTTTAGCAGTGTGTTTATAAGAATGTCTTTTTTTTTAGGATTATCTAATGTTGGATACACACTGTGCTTTTTGGCTTTGATCTTTTTGTGATTGAAAGGTGTGAAAACAG
Source organism: Acanthopagrus latus (assembly GCF_904848185.1). Taxonomy (NCBI): domain Eukaryota; kingdom Metazoa; phylum Chordata; class Actinopteri; order Spariformes; family Sparidae; genus Acanthopagrus; species Acanthopagrus latus. The sequence continues at coordinate 13,215,323 of NC_051060.1, read as the reverse complement.
CTACAACAGTGTAGGAAAGTAACACAAATGATAATTTGTAACACAAATAATTGTTTCACAAGAGATAGTGGGCTAGCAAACGTAACCATGACAAGACACAAAGCGATGAGGAGTCCCAGAGGTGTCTCCACACCAGGTGTTTTGTTTTTTTTTTTTTGCTAGGGCTGAGCAATAACTCAATATTCTCAATTATAGACTTTCAGCAGAATCATATTATGAACACTATTTCCTACTACAAATTTAATTTGTCCACATCAGAACCCAAGTTATACTGGGTTTCTGGAGCAGATGCCATATTAATTAATATTAATTATTATTTTATTTTTTTTGCAATAATCCCTTAAGACTATTTAATGAAGGAAGAATTTATTACATATCAAGAATGAAGTTATGAACTTAAAATGACTTTAGTGTACTGAAAATGCAAAATATACTGACTGGGAATTCAATCATGCAAATAACCCCAACAATCTTTTTCTGAATTAGTTTCTGTGAAAAAAAAAGTTCTATATTCATTTTTTCAAGCTGTAATTAAAAATGTAATTAGCTAATTAGATACATTATTTAGTTAGTTGTTTAATCTTCCTTTAATCAGGAAATGTCATAGAACTCATGATCTATTTTTCAAGAGAGACCTGAAAGCTATTTATTGGTCGGTCTATGACAGGTATATCAGCATGAGTGTACATGTTAAGTGATATGTGCTGTTATTAAAACTTTTTACCATTTCATTACACACATATTATTTTGAAAAATACTTGGTGATAAACTGTGAAATGTCCTGCCTTAATTGTTAAAGTGAATGTATATATTCCATCTGTATTCTATCTATAAAAAATATATACATTTTTTTTTCAGCATAACAAGTTTTTCCTCACTCAAATCAAGGGTCTTAGGACATACGTTCACTGAACTTGTAAAGCCCAGTGATGCCGTATGATTGTGATTTCTGGCTATATAAATAAAACTGATTTGATCAGATTTAGGCTCACATAAAGAAAAACAGCATTTTTAAATCCCCTGAAATCGGTGTAAAATCCACCATCAGTCAGGCTCTAATAAAAACAAATGACAAACACTTGATCATATTCACTCACACAAAGAAAACCATCCCACACAACTACATTATGAGTTAATTAAGTGAGAGGCATTTGATTTACACATATAAATGTTTGCCTCAACAGTCAAGCACAAATCACTGCGCTGAACAGTTTTATTTATTTATTTCACGTCGTCGTGCGTACAATGCGAGATGGATAGCTGGCTGAAAGGAGGAAACTTACTCATAAATATTGTCACATTGCCCAACACTACTTTAGCTTCAAGTAAATAATTACACGAATATCAGTGTCATTTATCCAGTATTGTTAGCAGTATATTAAAACGTGTATCTCTGGATAAAGCTAGTGGCTGTGTAAAACTTTATAACAGCTTTACCATGTGAGAAGTGGGCGAGGTGTGGGCTCGTCCTGTATGGGTGTAGCCCTTTAACACCCTCCTGTACGTTGGTGAAATTGCCACAGCAGACTAACCACTGGAGCAGACTGGACACTACATTAGTGGCAGTAAGACGTTTTAACCACTCTTGAGCATTTTGTTTTTCATGGAGTGATGAAGACTTACCTCCTCAAGGGTTTGGTTTATGAGTCTTCCGGCTGAAGAAAGTCCACTTCAGTTAAGCCCACTTTCACACTTTATGACGTCGCCAACAGCCCCAACTCAACCGTTAACTTACAGCACCTACCACCTCCTGTTACTGATGGAAACTTTGTACAAATACAGCACGAGAATAATTCAAGATGCCCGACTGAGTTTCACGACTCTTCCTTAGACAGAAAACACGACATAAACTTTCGCCAGAGTAGCCTAAATTTCGTTTCTCTCTCTCTCTCTCTCTCTTAAGCAAGGTTTCTATTTAGTCGCTCCTACCTTCAGTTCCAGGGTAGCGGCTTTATCATTTAGTGGAAGATGTGGCACACAGCTCGGTTTTCATCCGACTCGCCTAAGTCACTGCAAAAGGGGTTTTGTTTCCACTTTGATGGCGCTGAAACACGCTTCGTTTGCCTGTTAGAGATGTGAGTGCACGTTGTACTGATACACTGAGAGACTTAGTCTGGAAACTAGACGTATACCCTATTTTTTATGTTCTTTTAATGATGATGTTCCGCCTTCTATTGTTTGTGTGGTACTTTAAACACCCCCGCCTACGGAATGGAACCGTCCGTACTCGCCGCTTCCATCGTAGAAACGATCGCAGCAGCGTCCTGTGGAAAATTATCACTAGAGACTATTATTAGCACAATATCTAAAATAAACGGTGCACATTGGAGGGAAAATCTTGATACTAGAAGACGTACTTAGCAACTGCAACGAACATACATATTATCGGGCAGAGGTCCATTTAAAAAAAACAAAAACAAAAAACTGTAATTCTTCAATAAAATGAAGCTAAAGCAACTCCAGAATAAGCTGTATTGTATGACATTCTTATTGGCAAATATTGGCATACTCCTACAGTTAGAAGAGAGATGACACCTCCTTAGTGGACAGTCTTTTTTTTAAATTACAGCCTACGGACAGCATCACTGTGTGCTCTGACAAATAAAAGCAAACGTATTTATCCATTCTAAAGTTCCTATGGTGATGATGTGGTACAGCTGGAATTACATAATTAACTTATAACCTAATTTCATCCCAGTGTGATGTCCTCTCTCTCAGCCCATCTGAAGATGTACACACGCGTCCATCAGTGCCCGTGACAGTAACCTGTCTTGCTAAAGTGACACAGAAGGCAGGGTGGCGGTGTGTATGTCAGCATTTCAGTGAGTGGATGAATAATTAACTGTGTGCGTATGCCTGTGTGTGTGCGCGCGTGTGTGCGTCTTCCTGAAGCCTGACACCTGTTTCTATAAGCACATGGAGTGTTTATCTCTACCCAAGAGTGAGTACAATAGAGACTAGGGGGGGTTCGAGGCAGTGATAAAGTAGTCTGAGGTTGCTTTTGTTGTTATTGCCAATGTGCAACTTAACACTGTCACAGGCCCGTTGCTGCTAGAGTAAAGCAGGTGAAAAACACTGTTGTGGCTCTCTTAAAGAAGAGGGATCGCTTTAATATATTGTTGAGGGGCAATTTCCCAGAAAACACAGCAGTCACATTCAAACAATTTGAATGTTATAAAACATGTCAAGGCCACCAGCAGGTCAGTACATGTACGCTGTCATTAGGTTATTGCAAGAAAATCCTTTGCAAGATTAAACAGGGACAAGAGAACATACATTTACATTTTTACCTCTAGAAAACACTTTGATGCAGGTGAAATCTATGGAAGCTAGTCAGGGGCCCTTAATGATCTAAATATTGATTGTTGTAAAATGTTAATTATTGAGTACTTCAATTATTTGAAGATATACTGAGACAAAAGCTCTTCCTGTCTGCCAATAAAGATGTTGCTGCCAGCAAGTAAGAATGCTTTCCCCCCCAAAGAAATCTGAACATGTTTTTGAACAGTTAATTCTTCCGCCAGCAGAGGCACTGTTGCACAATCTACAATCTTGTCTTTTCCCAAAAGATCATCACAAGAGATCAGTAATAACAATAATTAATCACACTACAAATATAATCCAGTGCTGAAAAAATGTCATTTACCTGAATTTGTTGTTACATCTTCCATCTTATTCAATTTGTAGTATTATTAATTATTAATTAATATTATTAGCATTAAATTGATGCTCTAATCCCAGACAGAAGTAAATTAGTGAGGATTACATTTAGTAAACCCTCCTTAAAGATGCTACAAAAGGACATGCTACTGGTATTGATGTATTTGCACTTTCTGCTTCAACTCCGGAACAGCTAAGAGGGATCATGTGTACTTTTTACTCAAACACATCTACGTGACAGCTTGAGTAAGTAGTTACTTCAGAAAATAAAATTGATTTATACAAAGAAATGTGTTATGAATTAAACTCCTCGACATTAAATGAAGCTATTGGTTGATTAATCAGACAGCAAATTAAGTGACTGATGATGACTCTCAAAATGTGAGAATCTGCTTTTCCCTTTCCCTTTTAATTTACTTCCAATAATTTGTTGTGTTGGCTGGACAAACCCAGCAATGTGTTAGAGGGGTGGAAGTGGCAGAAATTGCATTCTGTAAACAATAAAAGTCTGTTCTTTCATTGAAAATGATGAACGTCAGACAGTAAATCAAAAGAGCACATTTCATCACTTCTGTTTGTGTCAGTTATTTGTTGTAACTTCCACCCTGGAGCCACTTTCCTTAAATGATAAACAAAAAATTTTTGGCACTGTCATTGATGAACAATAAATTTAAAACAGGGCAAATTATAAAATGTGGCTCTGTGTGCTTCATATCTCAACTGTTTTAATCAAATCAGCTTTTAATTAATCAAATTACTTTGTCACTTTGGTCTCTTCATAGGTGCTTGTGATGGCATTTCTCACGTTTTTCCGACTTTCCATGAACAAAGCAATCAACTAATGGAGAAAATGGGGAATTAACGGAGAAATATAGCAGTCAACAGATTAATCCATATGATGAAAATATTATTTATTCATATCATTTCATTATCCTTTCATTGTCCAATACAAAATGATCACCAAAATCATGTACTGATATTATTGCATTAATCTAATGATATTGTATATAATAGTAATATTATATATAATAGTAAATCAGTGGTCAATCATGATTTAGTTACTTTAAGACTTCGATTTTTTATATGTTAAGTACATTTTCCTGCACCACTAAAAGTGCTTTGCAACACAAGCCAGCATTCACTCATTCACACACACACATAAATTACTGCGGAAGGAGCCACCTGCCCATCACACTCACACACACCCATGGAACAGCCACCGAGAGTAATTGGAGGTTCAGTATCTTGACAGAAGACAATTTGACATGTTGACTCCAGAAGCAATCTGACCATCTGATGACTAGTCTTTGCCAAAGCCGCCGCAGTGTTGTGTTAGCACTTATACCTAAATAAACACTCAGAAGAGTTCCCACTGGTGTAGTTAGGATAGAGGGACCATATCTGTGTTGTTCTTAGAAACACAGTGATCCACTAGAGGGTGCCGACAGCCCTCCACTCTGCTGGCACTGAGGAGGCACTCAGCTCATGGGGTGGGTTTTTATATCATCTGACAGGCGTGTTTATCTGTGCTCGGAGTGTTCAGGGGCACAGTCACCATCTGGCCAATTACTAAAGAGTATTCTGTATTTGGATGTGTGGTGCCATGTTGTGTCATTCCTCTTTGCTGCTCGTTTTGGTACATTTCAGTGATGTTGCCACAGAAACACATATTTTATCCACACAGATATATTCATGCATACACAAACATACAACAAACACACCCCTAATTAAAAAGGAATGCACCACGTTACCTTGTGAAGAATTGGATTTTCATCCAGTCATAAACACAAAATACATCAGTTTGTTAATGTTTAGGAGTTCGCCAACAAGAGCGTATAAAATATACCTGTCAAACCAAACGATCATGTTGAAATAAACATTAAAAATAAACTCAGACAAGTCAAGAATGAACTTTTTGTGTTATGATAAAATACCTCCACCCGTTAAGTGATTTTGATACCCCCCCCCCTTTTTTTTTTTTTTTTTTACCATATTCCTTCAATCAGAGTTTATCAAGTTCATCTTACTTCTCCCTGCATTAGCTGGTCTAACTACATAAACTATTTCCTAGTTACCTGAATGTAGTGTATTGGACCTTATTGTAGATAAGATTTGGTTAACTCCTAAATTCAAATTGATTCATGTTGCACAGTAGTGTCAAGTTTTTTTCATAAGAACTTGTTGACCCTTTGCTCTTCCTCCATGGCACACATGTGCATTTAATCTTATGCATGATTAGTGACACGCAATCACTGTGGCTGTAAAAGCGGCCCACACTCCTGCAAATATTGATCTGGCTGTCTTTACATTACAGAGAGTGAGGGGCAATGCTCCCCTCTATAGTCCTCTGTCAACATTAAAGGAACACACGGCACTCAAATCAAAGTTTAAGATGACTGAGGTATTTTCAATACGTGGTACAAGTTACAAGATAAGATACAATCAATAAACTGTGTATAAACATATCAGCATATCAGCACACATTCACAATCTACACAATCATGTTAAGTCACGTGTGATGTTTTCTACACCTTATCGCCTGGTTTCATGTTCGGCTGATTCAAGATGGCACCACAATACAAGAGACCTACCTTTAGCATCCATGGTGCTATAAAATGAAACTATTCAAATATATTTGTATTGTTGAGCGAACTGACACATTTTGATGTAACCACCTTAAGATAGTTCCAGGGATAACATTTTTTTACAGGGACTGTCCAGGGATTTCCCATAAACAACATGACTTCCTGTTTTGTTTCTAAGTTGAATAACCGTTACAGATCAAAACAAGGACCTAGAGTGAACTCCTGTTTGTCCCTAGTGTGAATGTGTCAACATGAGCTATTCGACTTCACTTCACCCTGATGCTGCACTTGTTTTGAATGACTGTTGTTTTGGAGAGTTTACTAGAGTTAAGCAGGTATTAGGAATGACTTCTGTTCCACCCAGCATTTAATAAAGCTGCCAGTCAATCAAATGTGAAAGGAATCGGTCACAGAACCCGCAATAATTATCACCCGATGCTGCATTTCCCTTAATCTCTAAGAAGCCTTCCAGTGGCTTTACATTTTTTTTGGTTTATTTTCCCAGAACTTCACGGTGGGTCACTTTCAATACTCCCCCCAACTTTGTTTCTAACAGCAGCGGGAGTTTTTGTTCAGTCAAAAAACACTCATAAACCCTCGGTGCACTGTCAAGCTCGACAGACAAGGATAGCAACTAGCAGGTGAACAGTGAAACATTCAGTAGCTAAAGAGAAAGATATTTTTCTGTCAGTAAAGACCGAAAACAAAGCTGAAAGAAGAGTGAATGTTGGACTTGGTCAGGTGTTCAGAAACAGAACTCCAAATAAATGCTAATGTTATATTTGTTGGATAGGAAAAATGATGACATGTCAATAGTATGTTTACAGCTTGTTTCTGCAGCCCCCTAGTGGCCAACAAAAAACAAGACATTCTCCTGAGTAACTCTACTTTGCTCTTTCTTCCCAGTTGAGTGCGAACACTGTATTGACACCTTTAAAGCATCTAAACCGACTATCTCAAAACCAATCTTAGTTACTGTTGCTCTCTGTTTGTAGAAAGAGGCCCTGAGAAAAGGCATCCAAGAATCTGCATAAGGCCACATCCTCTGGACCGTCGCGGAAGGTCCTTCACAAAGCAATTCGGTAGCATTTAACAAGTAAATTACATGATCCACAAGCTTGTATAGAAAAGAAGAGAGACGGAGAAGTTCTCATTTTCCATGTAACGTTACAATCTGCTCACATAAGCCGATTAAAAAAATAATATTAATATGTGTTAATTGTAATTAGCGGTGATGGTGTTGTGTTAATGGTCATTAGCAAATCTATATCAAGCTGTTAACTTTAATTTGATACGTGTTCTGATTACAGCACATCATTAACATGTTAAAAGTTACATCTATGCTTTTACTTCGTCTTTAATTTTGACCATGTTGTCCCTTTTAATAAAGAAACCTATCCGGTATCACACCAAACCATTCAACTGTCAGTTTGGTCTTCTGTGGTCAAGTTACCAGTGACAAACATGCTACATCTGGTTACATTTCCAGAACAAAGGCATCGAAAACTACTTGGTTAGGTTAAAAAAAAAAAAAAAAAAAGATCATGGTTTCACTTAAAATCACTTCCACAAAACAGTCACCACAGGCTGTTCGCCAATTTTTCCTTTCTGTGATGTCTGGCAAACTAGTAGATTCACCTTAAACTTCTAAACATATGCAAGTTTGTTGGACTTGCTGCAATCCAAAAAGACCTGATTAGACAGCAGACGGTAGTATCATGTGGACATACTGATATGCTGATATGCTACATGTGCTGCGGCTTGCTTATCATATTTGCACTACTTTGCTTTTTATTGTGCTGTGCAGATAGTGGCAATACCAAGCAGACTTTCCTAGAAGTCTTTAATCATAAATGAATGATGGTAGAGTTTGTTGTAGTTAAGTAGTTCTTCGTGTCGGAGGATTAACATTTATTAAAATGCTTACTAAATCTGTGTAATTTCACGTTACAGGTTTTGTTTCAGGTGCTGGACCGAAAGTGGCATTGACTCTTGTTAAAACATACAGGATCAAACAGTATATGAAATGTGTGAAACATGTTAATATCTGTGTCATAATGCAATGTTTAATTTCTGCCTAAATGTCACATCTTGATAACCTCGAGTTCTCTGGTCAGCCAAAGTATTGCTGACTTGTTATCTTGAGGACTGTTGTCACCCTTGTCCATTATGAAAGTCTGAACACACTGATTACATGTACAGTGAATGAATCAGTTTAAGAATCCTCTACAGGCGTTTATCTGACCTTATGTTCTTCTACAGTGCCCTCAAGTTACGTGTGTGACACAAATACTGTAAATGTAATATAATACATGAATTACTACCACATGGTATTAGTATAAATATTAAAGTGCTATCTCATTTTGTTAGTTAATCTAGCGCTAAATGTTACTTTAAAAGTGATCAAAATAATTGTTTCTAAGTGTTTAATTTTGAAAGAATTAAATGCAAAAAATTTAAAAAGACCCTCTGCACTTTCACATGACTTCACTTTTCATTGTGCTGTGTTGACAGTGGCAATACTGAGCAGACTTCCTAGAAGTTGCTTAGACAAAGTTGGAAGTTACTGAAACATTGATGGCCATTTTTCACTATTGTGACTAATAAAAGTAATTATTAGTTGGAGGCATATAATGATATTTTCACAGGGGTTGAACCCAAAGGCATTACATCTCTTTCAGTTCAGCTTCAGAGTAAAAACTTAAGTGCAAGAGAGTATGGTATGCTATGGTTTGACGCATGTGTTCACGTATGTGTGTGTCAAGTGGTGCTTGTGCGCAATTATAGTCACCGTAGAAGAATAGTAGAACAATATATATCTGCTGTTTCTATGGTGTTGGAGCATTAAATAACATGAGCTATATAAGGCAATTTCATTTCGTTGCATTTGGGTGTAAATTTGTAAATGTAGACTTCTGGCGCTCAGTGTCACTCGTCCTGCCATTCTTAGATTATGAAAAATAACTTTTAATAGGGAACAAAACCAAAACAGCATAAACAGCCATTATTATTACAATTGTTTTGAATGAATAATTAGCAGGCCATATTGACACTTTTGGTGGTCATCTTTGGCCCATGGGTCCCACTTTGAGCAGCTGGCTCTAGTGCCACCATGAGAAACAGCTGTTAAAATTGGAAAACCTTACACCCTCAATACACGTTACACATGTTAGTCACTGTGGGCATGATGGCATGCTAAAGTTAGCATTTAGCTCAGGACCTACCTATCTTTTGCAAACTTGATCATTATTTCATCTTCACAACATAAGAAAAAAAAAATAAGACTTTCTGAAACATTACATTGAACTCACTGAGTTGAATGTGTCAGCAGTGATCTTGTGTTTTCACACCAACAGAGTGACTGTGGCAGCATGCAGACAGTCAGGTCTCCTGAAGTGGAGCAAAGGTTGAATCCAGCAGAGTTTTGCCAAAGTCCAATCATGTGTATGTTTCTAGAACTGCATGTGCATATATGTATCTTGGGAGGACGCCAAATGGGCAGTGTATATGATGTTCTGTGCAGGTGGTATACTGCATGTTCTGTACAGGTGGAGTCTGGGTGCAGTCAACCTACAGACTCGATAGAGGCGATATGGAAGGGACTTTTGACTAGGAAGGTGTCTGTGCCTTCTGCAATTGCAAGCAACTTTTCTACTCTTCTGACTCTGGAATACACTGAAAATAATAATTGTTTCAATGAAGATATAACATTTGTTGGTATGCTGTAAGCAATTTTACACATCAAGTTAACATTAAATAACAGAAGAGTGACAAAACATCCCAGAGAAGATATCAACACATCAGGCAGCATCTCTAACCAGTCTTAAAATAGATGATTTATAAGCAAAAGCACATTTGAGACTTAGTAAGAACATAACAATGTGAACAAAACATCCAAAAGGCCAGAAAATTAGTTATTTAATTTAATCTAAATAATAGAAAATTCCTGTCACACTGCTTTTGGATAGTTTAAGGTATTGACTTTTTGGTAGTTTTGTCAACGCTCACCTCTATTATCTTAGCCAAGGAGTCTGTGTCAATGACACTGTTTCTTTGTCTGCATGTGACCAACTCAGAAACTTCTCGGTAGATTAAACTGCTGCGCACAAACATCCTTCTAAAATAAAGATACTGGAGCTTTTCTCTAGACTCTTCAGCTATGATTTATATACAAATTCAGCTACACACACCATGCACAGTGCTCAATACTTTCTGTGATTTTATGTTGCCATCTTTGCAAACAGTACTTTGGATACAAAGGGGGACACAATGACATAATTACCTGTGCATCATCAGGTACTGTAAATTCATTACCCTCTAAATAATGCTACCCTGCGTCAAGAATGAAATGTATTTATGTTTTTAACAAAAATGTGGCAACCTGGTTGATTGAATTACAATTATATAATATGAAAATTCAGCATGGTCCCAATACTCTATCTAAACTTAGAGATCTTAATGCAAATGATGCATACATTTAAAGATTCCTGCACACGAGAATGCTTTATGTACACATGCATGTATTCTGTATGCTGAGCGGAACATGAAAAACGCTGAAACTTTGGTCTTCATAGAATGCTTTCATCAACGAGGTTTATCTGATTAGTGCTATCTGTCAGCTCCAGATAGCGCTGAAGAACAATATAGGAGCGAACATGGCTGCTTTATGACACAGCGATGCCCTGTACATGACTTCATTGTGTCTGGACTTTCAGCCAGTGTTTGCTCAATCAGACTGACTGGTCGGTCAGTAAACTGTAAGAGACTGTATTGCAAACTGTATTGTGCAGTGCTGCAGGTTAACACGTTTTGTGCTGAAAAAGATGTAATCTTTAGTTCATGAAATGCGGGAATGCATGTTAAGTGTGCAGAATGTAGAGTTTCAAACATTTGAAGCTAACAGTTTTTAATGTTATGTCAAAGACGTCCATGCACTGTGTTGCATGCTCTAGTGTTAGCATGCTAAACAGCTAGCCCCAGCTTGTCCTGTACTCCCAGGTCAGACAGAGTCAGCTAAGGAACGCTAGCTGCAAGAACATCTGTGTTAACTGGTGAGCGGACGCTACAGTTTGCAGCATTCTGCACCTTGAAGTTTAATTTCAACTAATGCATATTCAGTCAAACTAATACAACATGTTTGGAGTATATATTTTAGATAATATTTACAGTCTTCTGTGGGGCCTACAAAACTATGGCGACCATTTAAGCAACATTATGTAACTTTTGTGAGAGGTTTCCAAAACATGACATTATTATAATATCATGAGTTTTGTTTGCACACAGCACCTTATGACATCTGACTAATTGTTAGAAGCCTGGGATTTTCATTTACCACAGTGGAGTTGCACTCAGAAACTGTGGGGGTTGTTTTATAGATCATCATTCATATGTATAGTTCCATTTCTACAGTCTGTGCGTGATACAAATGGATGCAAATACACTGTCATGAATTTGAACAGTTGAGCGATGGATCTGATGATGGTGATGTTGACTGAAGTTGAGACAAATAAATCCCTCATCAACAGCAGAACCATGGTGCTGTGTGTTTCCAGCAGGGAGTGACACGAGGGAATAAAGTGATCAGCTGTGTCGAGGTTGAGAGGTCTAACAGAATAATAACTGCATAATAAATTACTAACCTAAATGAATACAATAAGTTAGATATTAATTTATGGTTTCATTTATTTTTGGATCATGCATCGTGCCTTTCACTTATTTTTTTCACTAATGCTACTGATGACAAACTTGCAAACATTACTATTTATGTTGTTTTTCTTTTTAAAGATTTTACATAATTATTTTTGTACATGTTATTCTTTATTGATGGCGATAACGTGTTATACCATAGGGTTACATTAGAGGAGATAAACACTCTTTCCAGTGTGCCAGGAGCATGTGGGAGAACTACATAACATACATACATACATACATAACCTGTTTAGTGCAGTGCCCTGCCCACAGATACATGCTGACAGTTTGGTTTTAGCAGCAAAATGTTCAGCTAAGGTCCGGCAATTTATCCACCAAGAGCAAATGTTTCTTTAAAAGTTTCATGAACATATTGAAAGATAGTTACTCATGATTTATGTGTATGAATCAACTTGCTTCCCTTGGTTTGTGGAAGACCCAGGAGGGGCATGGATTTGGCAGGAATTTGGGCGTCCTTCATTAAAGGACATTTTACATTTCTTAAATTCAAATAATACGCAATTTGACATAATTTTTAGGCCCAGTCTTGTACCTTTATCTGTGTATGAAAAGTAGATAACTAATAAAAAAAAAGGCTTAATGCACCTAATTCTTATAATGGTAGGAAAAAAAAACTGTAATTCTTGGGTTTTAATTGTTTGTTTTTTTTGCTTGTTTTTTTTGTTTTTGTTTTTTTGTTTTTTTACCTCAGAATTAACATTACTGTGTGGTCTTGATAACATGAAATAGAATTAAAAAAAATGTTTTTCTATTTCTGATTTGAATGGCTGCAGTTTTTTTTTTTTTCTTTCGGCTTGCATAAAGAAGCTGTCATTTTTTTACCTTTGTCTGATTGAATCATTTTGACAGTCATGTTTAAATTGGCAGCCCTCAAAGCTTATGTGACCACAAAGCTGATGTTAGCAGATTTGGCAAGCTACTCAGTGTAACTATCCATACCGAAGGGGTTGGGAAATGCGATTAAGAAGTCTACAGATAACCTCTGATTACACAGAGCAGAGCATGAAGTCGATGATCTGCAGAGCTGTACCTCTTTCTAATCACCAGGTGTTAATGTTATCTTGCTGCTTGATCATGCACCGTCAGGAAGCCATATGCACTTCTCAGGCTGCATTTTTAACAGCGGGAAATAAATAAATAGTAAAGGGGAACAGTACTTAGAAAATATAACCAGTGTTCTCAGGGGATCATATTGACCTTTATGCCCAACGACTGATTGGGCAAGAGTGCCTACAGCCGGCCAGAGGAGGACTGCACATGTTTGTCTCCTGTGGTGTGGGTCGGAGAGTTCATAATCACTCTAATGGGCCTCAGCATCAGCAGGATGGTGTGCAATTCTTTTATTTCTTTTGACTGAAAATTGATGTAATCATCATCATCACTATCCTCTCCTATGCGGCCCCCTCCGTTCCCTTCTCCTTCTCTGACCTCCCATTCTTCCTCTTTTTATCACTTTTCCTTCTGAAGCCATTGCAGATTCAATACATCGACAGAAAAAGAAAGCTGATTATGAGATCCCCAGTGGGAAAAATACAGAAAGCCAGGTTAGCTGCAGCCAATAACATCACACTGGATTTGTGCAATCATGGCGACCACAAAAGTTAACATTACACACAAGTAATACTCCCCTCTGAACATCAAAATTACTTTGACAAATTTAAAAAATAAAGGAGCACAAAAATAACTTGTGACGGTAACGTTGAGTATATCGCAGTCAACTGCACTTAGAAACAACCCTATCCCACTGCAACTTTGAAAATTACTCAAATGACTGACAGCACTACATTCTTTTGAAGTACATTCATCTGATGTTAGTGATTTGGACTGCAAGGCAGAAACTGTTAAATAAAATATTTCAGATATGAAAAAACCCTTTTCTCCGGCATGTATTGTATGACTCAAATAAGAGATCATCGAGATTTTTAAGTTGTTCAGGGAAACTTTATAACATTTGTGAAACACTGTCTGTGAAAAATGCTTAATTACGTTTCCCCTCAGTAAATTCGACAAATGTTATGTGCTATCTCTCTCTTTGATTAAACAATGTCAGTCTGTCCTGGCTTGTAGGCCACTATGTAACAACATCAGTTAAAGGCTGAACAACAGATCATCATACGCAGTTAGTTTATAATTCATCTCCCACCTGTTGCTTTCATTTTTTATGCAATTCTGTTCAATAACTCATCTTTTGGCACTTTCACACACAAAATAAAGGGTTTAATGAGTAATTAGCAGCACTATTAATTAATCATTTACACCTCACATAAACATTTTTTTTATTTATCGGAGTAACATGTCTAATTTCTTACTTCAGGCCACTGAGAGCAATCACTTGCCAGTGAGGCTTGTGGGATAAACCTGTTTTACTGTGCATATGTATATGTATATATATATATATATATATATATAAAATAATCTTTCAGCATCAACGATTGAAAATGACTACATTTCTATAATATATGAGAATCTGACATGAACAATACAAGCGTCTAAAATGCAAATGAAGCACAAAGTGTTCAGAGGCTGAAGCTCCCTTTGGACTCTAGCTGTGTACATGTCGGTCAGTGCAAACACTGTCAGTATCAGGCAAACTTTTTTTTAAGTGTGCTGTTGAGGATATATTGCAAAATCCCTTTACACAATATTTAAATATAGGTATGTGATAGATGTATTAAATAATTACATTAAGTATATTAACTTTTTTTTAAAACTGCATGTTCTCTCAAACTTACGGTGGAAAACACCAAACAAAATCTGACGAAAGAAAAGAAATCAGTCAATCCAAGGTCATCACTCTTCATGTATTTATTTATTTATTGCATGACCTCTGCCTGCCCCCAAAAACTTGACTGTTGTGCCATTTTAAAGAGCAAATCAAACTGCCTGAACCTTTGAATATTTGTAGACCAAAGTACATCATTTAACACACACTTAAGGTGAGTAAATGTTTTTAACAGTTTTCATTTGGGCGTGTGGCAGTGGAAGCAGAACAGCTAGCATCTTTATGAGATACAACACTGTAAGTACAATTACTACGTTTGTTTTAGCTGTATGATTAGCCTAATTCCCATTTCTTGTATGTTATTGTGCCTCATAACTATAATTAAATGTTTACTTAATCATCAAAATAATAGAAAGCAGATAATATCAGTAACATCAACAAGTACAGATTTTTAAAAAAAAGCCCAACTCTGATGGATTTATTGAAGAGTTTGTTGATGTGAACCGTCCCTGCTGAACAAACCAGTAAAAAAAAAAATGACCAAGCCAACACCAAAGGACTAATCCAACATTGAGGTGTCCTTCTCTTTTTGTTCAGTATCATCAGCAGCTGATAAGGTTATAATCGTTTCATCTAGAGAGACTTTGTGTTCGGAGCACGTCCTGATCACTCAGTGTTCACTAATGAGTGTCTATCAGTAACCTAATTCACAATGGATCATTAGCCGGTGAACTCCACTGATTGCCTTTGCATTTTTATAGCTATAGTTCAAGAGTATTAAGCTCACTTGATTACAGTTGGGATTTTTGTAAAGCCCTCCATCCTAAATTTTACTCCATAAAATATCCCATTAGTTTTCACTATAGATCCAGTGAGATGTTAAACAACAAACTACCGCAGTATGATCATTGTCACATCAATCATCACTATGAATCATAGTAAATCACAGGATATATAATAGTTCTTCAATTAATGGCTCATATATCTGACAGCAGAGCAACAGGCCTAGACATGACTGAGAACAGTAAAACCCCTGTGACCATGCTACGGCTCTTCATCTCAGTTATATTAGATGTGGTGCTGTATTATAAAACCATCAGTATTTGATATTGCTAACCTTTAGTGTGCTTTAATCAAACAAAGCATTTTATTCAGTCTGATGTGCATTTAGATAATATTTAAGTCCATCTTTAATACAGCTAAAAGTAAAACATTTTGAAGATTTATCAGAATTGATCCGTTTTGTAAGCCTGTCAGCCATGAGTATCCTTTAAACCTTTTGCCTTTGTCCCTCCACACAGGAGGGTTGGGTGGACTTTGAGCATTCAAAGCCCTGTCTGTGCCTCCCCTGTTCTCTGATAGAGCCCAGCTGATGGTATAAAAGTCCTGAGCAGTAGCTGAGAAATCAGTCTCGTCTGAGTACTCGCAAACAACGAGGGAGAAGAGCTTCAACGAACCCATCATGGGGGACTCAAAGCTCTGCCTTTTGCTGCTCCTTAGCACATCTGCCTTGGCTTGTAAGTAGTTCTTGGAATACATTTCTTTGAGCGTTGTACTACTGTACTAAAAGAGTCTGATAGCTTTTTAGGAGTTCTTCTTTTTAAAAGTTAGCATATGATCTCTCACTGCTTTGCTGCAAATAATTCAAATATTTCCTCAATAGTATCGTATTCTGTTTGACAAACCATTAAAAGAATCTCAGAATAATCTCAACTAATGACAATTGTCACTTATTAATTAGCGAACAGTGTTTAAATTAGAATTCTATTAGAAATTAGAGGCATTAGACATTATTGATACATTTAGAATACAGTAGGTAAAACAAAGTAGGTGTTTTTAAAAAAAAAAAAAAATGTTGTGTTGTTCAAGGCAGTGGAGTGTAGTTAAGTAAAAAAAAAAAAAACAACTGTCTTAGTCTTTAAAATGGCAAGAAATTGTAATGATAACAATATCCAAGAGCCCAAAGAGAAATCTTCAAATTGGATCTGTTGTCTAACAAACAATCCAAAATCCAAAGACTTTTCATTGACCATCAAAAATAACAACAAAGAAAAGCAGCATTTCAGAAGCTGGAACTGGTAAATGTTTGACATTTTTGCTTGAAAAAGACTGAACTGACTGAAAAAGTAGTGCACTTTTAAAATCAGAAAGCCTGAGCAATTTTCTGGTCCTGAGTTAAAATTTTATGTAGGGGAATACACCTCATTTTGTTGCATATCAATTAGACAATGTATGAAAACTGTGAATTAACGCTCCTTACGTGATCTGATCACGTTACTCATTAAATGTGAGCAACAGGATTTCAGTCCACATTAATACATGCGCGTAATTACCATGAGCATTACTTACGCTTATAAAGTGACCACATTTACATGTAAGTGAAATGTTAGCAAGCTACATGTGGAGACATGCTACATTAATAATTATAACCCAGGACATATGGTTAAGTGTAATTAAGCTAAATTATATTTCATTCAACAGTCAATCTGATTCTTTTCACCTGAATTATAATAACTAAAAACTGAATTATCTGACTTCATTCTTCACAGTTGCCCAAGACGATGACCAATCCACCTGCCCACGTAAGTTACTCCAGACTACTTGCTGTGATCATGATCACATTTTGTTCACATCCAGTGTACACATTTACAATATTTTTATGGAGGTAAATATATTGCATTTGCAAACAAAATATCCTCTAAACATTCATTTTCTCTTCCAGTGGCCAAAAGGTACAAGACCCTGCACAAGTATGAATACCTGTATGAAGCTGAATCTCTGAATGCCATTAACGGAGCCTCATCGCTCAAGAATGGACCCAAGGGCTCTTGCAAGGTATGAAAAAGATCTCTCACAGTCCTATTTAGTTTACTGTTTTGGATTTTTTGGTTTTGTCCTTTGAACACACTTGCCTTCATCCACAGGTTGAAATTGAAGTTCCGCAGACTTGTAGTTTCATCATCCGCACCACTGGCTGTAGCCTGAGTGAGGTGGTCGACATGGACGCAGATGGCAACACTGTGTTCGGTCCTTCACCCAGCTCTGATGCCTTTGCCGTGGAAATGGAGAAGTACGTAACTCAATAAGAATCACTGATGATTTCTATAAAGCTTGAACCACCAATCTGATATTTTTCTGAGATTTTGCACTGATAACTAAAATTTAATGTCATACATCTTTCAGATATCCTCTGAAGGTTGAGGTTGACAGCATGTACAACGTGAAACTGTACCCTGAAGAGGGTGAGACAACAACCATCTTGAACATCAAGAGAGGTATCGTCTCCGCCCTGGCTGTGCCTCTGATGGAAGAAGACAAGATCAAGAACATGGTACATTCACTAACCAAGAAATTCACAACATCTGCATCTGTTAGCACCAACCTCAAAGCAAACCATGCTGATATATACATATTTCTCTGATCATTAATTTCAGCCCACCATCCACGGCAAGTGCAAGACCTCTTACACCGTCAACGCTAGAGAGGACATCGCAACTGACATCAGCCTCAACAGGGATCTGTCCAGATGTGACAAATTCAACCCCATCAGAGATAACACCAGCCCCCTGGCACTCATCTCTGGCATGGTAAGACACCCAAACCTTTTTGTATGTGGTCGAAACATTGACTTTTCACTAAATCTTCAAGAGAGGTGAACTGTTGCCACTTAACAGACTGTAAAAGAAAGATATTAATGCTTCCTCAGATACAAACTGGCACTCGATGTATGTTTAAATATCTCTACTAATCCAGAAATCTGAGCCAATAAATGATATGCTATGAAATAATTCCCTGGTTTTTAACTCGCACTTTAATGATTACAACAAATGACATTCAAATATTACTACATTTGTCAGGACAACACCAATGTCTCTTACAGTTGACTGACTAGTGGTATCCAGGAAGTGCAGTTCAAACTATGTAGCTCCTTCATTTCATTGTCTCTGCTTAACATGAATATTTCTCTATCTTCAGCACTACCCTCTTGCCCAGCTGGTCAGAAGCTCACAGGAATGCAACTACAAGTTCGACAATGAGAACAAGCACATGACCTCCGGATCCTGCACTGAGAAACACATCCTCATTCCCTTCTCTCACAAGTAAGGCCGACCTTGTATTTAACCATAGTACAAATGCTATACTATATGCTGCAAAGTGCTTGGTTATTTAAATGTACATACCGACATGTTTTGTGCAAGAGATTTACAGTATTTTGAACCATGTGTGTTCTTACAGGGGAGAATACGGAGTCACCAATGTCGGAAAGCAAGAACTGACCCTGGTTCAGGTTTCTCCTCACAATGACCGAGTCTTTGACCACAGTAAGCCTTGTGTTTAATCTGTGTTGTTTCGATTTACAGCTAATTGTTCACTCGAGACTCATTATAACATGTTGCTTGTGTATCATAGGTGAGACTTTCACGGGTCTTCACATGGAGGCTGTTGAGGACAAGAGTGTTGTTCAGGATAAAGATGCAGGTCTGAACCTCCTGAGAGAACTGGCCACTCTGCCCGAGACCGAGGGTGAGAGGAGGGCCCACCTCTTCCACAAGCTTGTCACCATGGTCCGTGGAATGAAGGTTGAGACCCTGAGTCCCGCCATTCCCGAGGCTCTCGCCGTGTCCCGTGTCCTGACCTACCAGGTTCTGGCCCAGTGTGGAACCCCTGAGTGCAGCAGTGCCATCATGCAGATCCTCAGGACTTTTGACAGCTCCGCACTTGAGGTTGATGCCGGTGTTTTTGCTATGGGACTGGTGTCCAATCCCTCTGCCCTTCTGATCAATGACATGCTTGAGATGGCCAAATACAAGCCCAGCAAGGCCATCATGTTTGCCCTGAGCAATGTTGTCAAGAGGTGAGTGAAGTTAACTACACTTTAATCCAGGTTAAATTCTGTACAATTCATATTTATTTTTTATGTTAGAGGAAGAAGATACACAAGCCTGAACTGTATGTTTTTTGTTTTTTTCTTGAACAGGTTTTACAAAGCTGAAGGAAAACTGATCCCTGAGATTTACTCTGTGGCTGAGTTCATGGGTAGCCAGTTGGGTGACTGTTCTGGTGACAAGGACAACACTTTCATGACACTGAGGGTAGGCATCGCACCAAATAGCTCAAAATAAAAAATGAGTGACAGGATTTATAAGCAGAAGCACAGGCACCTTATTTTAAAGTTTGCCAATTAAAAAAACAAACCTGACCTCCACTGGAGGACCTCCTAAAGTATGTTTGAATTTAGCTCTGCTCAATAAAGAAAATACCTGTTTTGTGTTTGATTCTAGGTTATTGGAAACATGGCTCCAGCTCTTGGAGCTGCCAGTCCTGCACTCAGAGCCGCTGTGATCCAGTGTGTGAACCAACCTGCAGCTTCCCCAGCTGTGCAGCAGGCTGCCATTCAAGTGTACAGACTGACTCCCGTCCCTGAGGAGGCAAGTCAAATTATTCAAAGCTTTGACACATTATTGGAATGAATCCACTGTATGCTTATTTTAGTTATCTGCTTGGTCACAGGGCAGAGAAGTTCTCATGCAGGTGCTCCTGGACGGTGCCAGCCCCATGCAAAAGCGTATTGCTGCATACCTGGTGCTTATGAAGGACCCTCAGCCCACTGAACTGTCCCAGCTGGCTAATGCCTTGCCCAATGAGCAGGACACACAAGTCAAGAGCTTTGTGATCTCCCACATTACCAACATTCTCTCATCCTCTGAGTCAGAGACCCAAGAGTAAGTGAAAAGCACAAGCAGCTGAGTATTTGCTGTTTCACCACATATTGAGTAGGTTTTCTGATTGGATTTGAACTGTAACATTTCATTTATTTCCTACAGACTGAGACAGAAGATTCGCGATGCCCTGCAGGGTAATGAGGTCGGACCCATCATGGACCCCACCAAGTTCTCTCGCAACTACAGGATCGGATCTGTTGAGGGCAACATGATCTTTGAGGGTACCAGCTTCCTGCCCAAGGAGGTCATGCTTGAAATGACTCTGAAGGCATTTGGCTATGACATTGACATGATGGAGGTAAATATCTTTATCTGTTTTCATTTAAACCATGCCATGCAAGGATTTTTCAGTCAGCTAAATTGTGTCAACAAAAATCGTGTCACCATTACAGATTGGTATGGAGGGTAAAGGATTTGAGCCAACTGTTGAAGCCCTGTTTGGAAAGAATGGATTCTTCCCCGACACCGCCCTGAAGACAATGTACTTTGTCTCTGACAACATGCCACTGAAACTCAATGAGATCCTGCAGAACATGCTGCCTGCCCTGAAGAGAGACAGAATGAAGAGACAGGTACTTAAACCATGTGCACATTAATCAGACTAAGAACTGCTTTGATAAATGAATGATCAACTTCTCCAGAAAAGAAAAATCTTGTAATACAGCATGCACATCTTTCTTCAGGCTTCCCAGAACCTGATGAGGGACATTGGACGTAACCTCAACAAACTTGTGAGGGAACTGAAGACAGCAGAATCTCCTGAGGCAATGGTTTATCTGAGACTTTTGGGAAATGAGCTGGGATATCTGAGGACCAACGAAATGGAGGAGATGGCCTACTCTGCTGCCATGATGATTGACAGCATGTTCAAGATGTTCCCAACTGATGTAAGGAAGCTATCAATTATTTACAAAGAGAATACATTGAACATTGAATACAATACAATCATTTATAATATTCCTTGTTTTTGATGTCATATTTCCATATTCATTTACCACAGATAATGAAGGCACTGATGACCAAGGCTGACAACACAATCTTTGCCCACTACATCTTCATGGATAATGAATTCTTCCTGCCCACTATCACTGGTGTGCCTCTGAGGATTGCACTGTCTGGTACTTTCACTCCTGGCATCAAGGGAGGACTTAAGATTGCTCCTGACATGGTGATTATCTTCAAAATCCTCTTTAAAAAAATATTTTACACCCAACTGTATGGTTCTCTATTATAAAGAAACAACACAACAAGTTACCTATGTCTGTCATGTTTCCACAGAGCGAAGTTAACTTCATGCCCTCTGCTGGCATTGAGTTTGTAACTCAGGTTGGCTCCCACATGCCTGAATATGTCAGCTCTGGATTAGAGATGCACACCAACATTTTCCACGAAAGTGGGCTCAGTGCCAAGATCTCCTTCGAACGTGACAATGTCAAGTTGACCATCCCTGCTCCAATGAGTCCTACAAAGCTCATCAAAATGACGTAAGTTGATAAAGGAAGGTTAAAAAATGCAATGCAACAGTTTTACTGTGTAAACATGGACTCATGGATAGATGACACATATGGATGTGTCGTGTCTCTGATTGAAACAATTTCATGTTCTGTATGTTCAATCAAAAACAGCAAAAGTCACACTTGAACTTTTCTGCACTTAAAATTCAGAAACACCCTGGTGGCAGTGACTGGATCAGAGGTGAAAACCATCCCCCCTATGGTGACAGATAAGGTTGATGTTAGTGAGTGCACTCCCGTCTTCGCTGGAATGAAATACTGCACTGCTCTGCAGTACATTGATGCTTTCTCTCAGGAGACAGCCCCCTACTTCCCCTTCACCGGAGACAGCAAGTAAGAAAAACGTTAGAAACCACCAGCACTTTGTTGGTAATTACTTACCTATGATTAACTGCTGATTAATTTTTTTTTTTTTAAATAGATTTGCCGTGGAACTCCACCCCACTGGTGAAGTCACTGAGTACACAGCTACTGTTGCCTACGAGCTCCTCAGGGAAGGAGAAGAGGGCCGGCAGAAGGTTGACTCTGTGAAGTTCATTCTGAGGGCTGAAGGTAATGTATAACATTGAAAATTAAGTCTGATTTATTTCTCACTCAATATGTCAAAGCTCTGGAGTTTAAAGGAGAAATATGACTCTATTGATTGGCCAACAACAGGTGCAGAGCCTACTGAAGCCAGAGCCATCATGAAATACAACAGAAGGAGGAACGTCATCACCGCTGACATCCAGATCCCCGACTACGATGTTGAGGCTGGACTGAGACTGGGCGTTGTTGATGGAAACACCAAGGGCAAGGGAACTCACTCCATCTCTCTTGACTTTATTAACAAGAACATCCCTCAGCTCTCCCTGGTTGGCCGTGCCAAGTAAGGAATCAACCACAAATCCTCATGTTATGAAATTAATATGACCCTTATAACTGAGAGTATGCTAACTGATTGATGCATTTTTCAGTCTGAAGGCCATGAAGGAAGGTATGCTGCAGGTCCAACTTCTTGTCCCCTCAATCAGTGCTGATGCCACTGTCACAGCTAACATGAAGCGTGATGAAGAGCTGGAACTGGAGCTTACGAGTGACATCAAGGTCATGGCCGCCACCTCTGAGCAGAAAATCTCAATGAAATATGGTAATGTAATTTTCCACCTGCTCTTTCTGTCAGATTATTGCATGGCAAGTCATTGTTGTCATAACTGTTTCTTAAATAGGGTGCTACATGAAACCCAGTCACATCCCAAACACTGCTACTTCTGGAATTGGCAGAACCACTATTAAAAACTTTGACCCCAAAAAATAGTCTGAAAACCAATCACATGACAATGTCAGCCATCTATAGACAACTTAGTTTTGGGCTGGCAAAGAATATAACATTCTAGTAGAAAATCTGTAATTTTGTCTGGGAGAAAATAGAAAATTTGATTCTGTTAAGAGTACATTTGTCTCAGGCTAGTCCCAGCTTTACTCTCACCTTGAGGTGAGAGGGATATTTTCTCCTGTCTCAGGACTCATTTTATTGCTCTCTATTGTTGCAGATGCCAGCAAGTTTGAAGTTGAGCTCAAGTCTGATGTGAACACTGAGACCACCAGTTGGCCATATTCCGATATGGTTGATAAGTATGGCAACGACCTTCTTGACATGCAGGTTGGGCAGACCGACATGAAGGTCCGTCACATCTTCCAGAAGTTTGTGGAGGTACGAATCTTGGATTTCACAATGATTGTGATTTTCATTGGTAAAGATTTGAAGCATTCAAAACAATTAACTGACTGTCTTTCGTACTCAGGCAGCAAACAACTACATGGAAAAATATGGTGCTGATATCCCTTACATCCAGAACTTCAGAGTACCTGAAATGCCAGAGATTTCCATGCCAGAGAAACTTTTCCTGAATACGTAAGTGTAAACACCTTCATGATTAATGCTTAAATTATATGAATATTTGCCCACAATATTTAATCATATAACTGTTTTTTTAACAGTGAAGCAAAGGCTATCTACCACTTCAACAATGAGCGCCTCACCATTGCTATCCCTCTCCCTCTTGGAGGAAAGTCCACAGAAGAGCTCAACTTCCCACCAGCTTTGACCACACCCAGCGTGTCTCTCCCCAACTTTGGACTGGAGATTGTCTCCATGGAGATTCCCATTCCAGAGCTTGTTGTTCCTGAGAGCCTTTCTTTGTCTATTCCTCTTTTTGGCAAAGCTGAAGTTTCAACTCTCATGAAGAGTAACCTATATGACATGGAGGCCTCAATGGCTGCTGGCAAAGATGTTGTGGAGACACCAAGCTACTCAGCTAAGTTTGACGTGAAAGGAACCTCCCCAATTGACATCCTCTCCGTAAAGATTGAAGGTATTTCATGGTTAATGTCATTCAAAAATGTGAATATCCATATTCAACTCACTGTTTTGTTGTTTGCCCTTGGTAGAACTGTTTTCAAATCAACTATTGATGTGAAACAAAACAATTTAATTTCAGTTACAGTATCTCTGAAGAACACTACACTGCAGTGGTGTAATGTGCATTTCTGCTCTGTGTATGATATTGAGGCAAACAAATTTCAAAAGTTTGTTAAAAAAAAATAAGCATATTATGCAATTATTGGTTATCAATCATCTTTTCTTCTGTTGTGTTTTTCTTTAGGCTCTGGAATGTTGGCCACCACTGATTCCATCAAGGCCAATTTGAAAAGCTCTTTGGCCCATAAATTCATTGAAGCCAGTATTAACATTGTCGAAGAAGCAACAATGACAGACAAAGTCAACTTGAAATCAAGCAGCAAGATTGAAGCCACCAGTCCATTTGGTCTCAACATTGCACTCGAGCACACTGGTATGACTGGAATCAACACTGAAGAATTCTCTGCTGACAGCAACTTTGAGGGAATGTTCAAGGCTGGACCCATGTATGGCAAGACCATTTCTACCCAGTCATTCGCCATCTTCCCCTTCACGCCAGAGGCAAAGATTGATTCATCTGTTCAGATTGACTCCACCATTGTTAAGGCCCAGAACACAATTGCAGCAAGCCTTGCCAATGGTGAATTCTCTGTTGTGTCTAACACCAATGCCTTTGAAGACACCTTTACCAATGTTGCTGAGCTTTCCTTCAAAGACAGCAAACTGTCATTGAAATCTGATGCAAATGCTCTTGCTCTTGGTATGAAGATCCGCAACCAGGCTGAAGCTTCTGCTGGTGCTGGAGAAGTTGTCATGAGAATGGAGACAAATGCAGATTGTTCTGATAATCGTGTTTACTCTCTGCTGACTGCCTCTCTTGATGTCAATGGTCTGACTGTAAACAGTGATGCCACCATGAAGCTCTTTGAAAATGAGGCTACACACAAGGCTGCACTGAGAATGAACAAAGATGGTGTGACCACCACTGGAACAACCACCCTCCAGAGCCCCCTGGCCCTTGAAAACACCTTCAATGCTGGGCTTGATGCTTCAAGAGCAACTCTATCCATTACCAATAAGGCTGCAATGAGTGACATCAAAGTTGATAATGCCAACACCCTGACCATTACTCTCTCTAGCCTTGACTTCAACTCAAAGGCTGAAGCCATCGCAAGTGAGTATGCCTCTTACTCTCATGATATCACCGTTGATCTGAAACCCTACACTGCTTCGGCAAATGTTATTAACAACCTGAAACTTCTGGAGGCCATCTTCATTAATGAGGCTCAGTTGAAGGCAGAGCTGTACAAGATTGACCTGACAGGCAACCTGAAAGCTACCTATGGTGAGGAAGAGATCAAGCACACCTATCAGGTAAATTATGCTGATATGACTGCTAACGCAAAGTGCAGCACCACTGGAAAAGTCTTTGGAACTCACATGAGCCACAACACCGAGCTTGAAGTTGTTGGTCTTGCTGCCAGGTTCACCAATGATGCCCGCTTCAACTCACAGCCAATGCGCTTTGACCACACCATCCGTAGCAGCATTGTGCCTTTTGATTTCAACTTTGATGCTATTTTCAATGCTGATGGAGACATGACCATGTATGGAAAGCACAGTGCCCAGCTCTATGGCAAGTTCCTCCTGAGAGCACAACCCCTGGCTTTTGCTAGCTCACATGAATGCAGGGCTTCAGTAACACAACAGTTAGATAACGGGTTTTCCCTTGAGACCACATTTGACACCAATATGGATAATGTTCTGTCACTCACAGAGCAGAAGACCAGTTTTAGAATGAAGTCTAAGATGAATGAGCATGGAGTCAATCAGGAGATGAGTGTTTACAATACTCCTGAGAGAATGGGAATGGAACTTTCTGGCACAATCCTCACAAACATCCTCAACTCAGACTCCACAGAAAACCAGGAATTTGCCCTCTCTGGCTTCATTAAGTACGACAAGAACACAGAGAGTCAGATAATTCAGTTGCCTCTGATTGAAAGTCTGCCTGTCTTCTTGGAAAGCTTTAAGGGCTTTGTTGTGCGTATTGCTGAGACACTGCAAGATTACATCAACAATGAAGAGATGAGGGCCAAACTTGAGGCTCTTCCTCAGCATTTGAGTGACTTTGTCTCTCAACTTAATGTAGAAGACAAACTAATTCAGCTGAAGCAGTTTTTCAATGACTTTACTC